>NC_054387.1:3545791-4155791 GCF_017654675.1 Xenopus laevis | reverse complement strand
ATTTTCACCCACAAATTTCTGTTCCTTTCATTTTAATACAAGTTGCTTCAATATGGCAAAAACACTGAGAAATTCACAAGAACAAATTAAATAGAAACGAAAAATGTTTCAGAGTTTAATATACATATATGCCCCTTTAATATGGGTGTGAAAATTGTTTAGGACAAAGAGATTATGGGGGTACTTATAGCAGATGAAGTGGGTATGATGAAAACACGCATCAGTATGATGCAGACAGATTCCTCAAAAGGGTCTAGGTACATTGCTATCATTACCAGCTTTTGGAGACTGCAAACCCCCCAATTGGACTTCTATATTCCACTCACTATGGATAGACTCATGATGTCATTAGAAACCGAGCACAATGCAACTTGTGTCATAGCTGATGATAAGAGGGGGCCCAATGAAGAGTTGATGGGTTGTTGCTTGATAAATAGCATAGCAAGCTCTGCATTTAATTTTTGCCGGGTTTACGGTTAGCCCTGCTTTGTAGCACCCTAAAAGGTCTTCTTTGCGCTTTGTACCATCCTAAAAGGTCTTCTTTGCATCTTCAGTGCCTATGACTTTATGCTGTGAAGTCTTGTGTCACCAGGTTAAATACGTTGCTCTCTAATGAGCTCTGCCACTTGCCCCAGTGCCTCTGGATCTCCGCCTGGACCTGAATGAGAAGAAAGCAGTTTGACATTGTATTTACATACAGGAGCTTCCAATATACATAACTTGTACACAGAAGAATGCTTTGCCTGGGACCGTTTATAATTTAACTATGGGCAGCATTTGGATTACATCAGTCTTCTGAGGATTAACAGGGATGTTAAAATGTATTTAACTCCTGACAGCTGCTTACCATTATAGTAAATATTGACACAGGTACAATAGAATGAGTATTAGGAGATAACTGGAACAAGAGCCGCCCTACTGTTTGCCAACCCATTTCCCTAAACGGGTAACTAATAAAATGCCTACATCATAGGCTTTAGGGCAGTGGTTCAAAACTGTAAGACTGCTCCCCTCCGGGGTGGGCTTGGAGTAGTGGTGAGAGGCTCACATGAAGGCCAGTTAGGGTGAGAATTTAGGAGAATAGCTATTTGCTCTATTAGACGCACCTGAAATCCCGTTTGAGAAAATTCCAATATAACATCAGCCCGAACTATCTGGCTGGTTCTCCAAGGGGTGGTCAGGATGAAGACCAGTCAAGTTAATATTATGGAGAATGCCTATGAGTACCTTTACGTACTCAAGGAAGACCACACTGGCCAAATAGCCATAGACACAACTGAAAGTCCAGTTTGATAAAATTCCCCATATAACATCAGCCCAACATAATGGTTACCAAACTATTTGGCTGGTTCTCCATAGAGAAGCCAAAAGTAATGGCTGGGGTGGTCCAGATGAAGACCAGTCAAGGAAACATTATGGAGAATGCCTTGTGCACCTTAAGGTACTCAAGGAAGACCAGAGTGTCAGGTTGAGATTTGGGGTGAACACTTATTTACTAATCTAGATTATTTTATAAAGCAACATTTTTTATATACGACTATAACTTTATTATAAGATAAGGGGGCTCTGACCACACTGGACCTCATAGTGGGTTTCGGACTATAAAACCATGGTTAATGCTAATAATGCCACCTGGGCAGAGCTCTATCTTGCCAAAAACTTTAAACCAGTTTCTGTGGAGTGCAATATAAAGATATTAGTTTGTAGATGCGTTTAAGAAATCTTGTTTTCACCTTAGATATTCCCTTGTGTAGCTCTGGGCTTTTACACAGGAGAAGAAAAGTGTGACTATGATAAGATAATTCAATTAAGCATAGAATTAATGAATTGTTAGCTCAGGGTAATGTTATGAGTAGCATATAAATTATTAGTATGAAAAGAAATTACATTTTTAATGCGTCTGTAATGTGCCTTTAGGCTTACTTGGCTGCGCATTAAGGAAAATTAAAAAAAAGAATTTTAATATATACAACACATGAATATGAATGGGGAACAAACTGAACGGAAGGGAACCAGCCTACACATAGTAATTAGTATAATTAACCAATAGGGATGCTCCTAATCCATAATATTTGCATTAGGCCAATAGCAAATCTTGCAAATAAGATACGGCCAAATCTGAAAGTGAAAAGCCTTTAAAGAAAACCGAAACCCAAAAATTGTTTCTTTCAGTCGCTCAGTGATTAAGGGTTTGGTGGAACAAAGGATTCAGAAGTTCCAAATCAAATTCGGGACTCTGTGCGCCCCAATAAACAATAGTTTAAATAAAGGAAAATAGTCCATTATCACCATTGGGGAAGTCAGACCATCTGGGTATTTTCTTTGGAATGAAACCAAAAAAGATCATATTCTCCCATGTCTATAAGTTGGGCCTCTATCCCAACTACATCATTTGTATTGCATATGTCCCATCTGTCACGTTTTCTGTCTAGATAATAGAAAATTAAGTTTTGGTCTAGCTCCAAAAATTGGTCAGAGATATCTACTGAAGTCTGGTTAGTGGTGGTGAATTATTTATAGTTCTAGCATAACCATTATGGGATACCCAACTAGTAACATTTATCCGCTGTGTAATATCAGCCTGCAGGTCCTACTCAACCGTTCCACACTGATCTCATCACCTGGATTTATTTATCGCTCGCTGCCTGTCGCGGTTTCATTTCTTTTTGATGCATTGCTGCAATTCTATTGTTTTTTTCTTCATATTTTTGTAACCAGGTTATTTACTTGTTGTGATGCTTTCCTGCCCTGGTTGCTGCTACAATCTCTTATTTATTTTCCATTGTTCATAAGATAGGATTTTTTTTCTTGTTCATTTGACATTATGAAAAAGAAACAGTGGAGAAACAATGGTGTAGCTGGAAGTTACTGCGACACACACAGCAAAATCATTTTAGGGCCCCCCGAACATTTGGAATAAAACTCCTACTTATCAGTTAGTGCCTATAATTCCTGTGACTCCAGTAGTTGCAAGTGGCCCCAATAATTTAAGGGCAAACACGTTGAAAATCAATGCTATTTTTGGTTACATAAATCATCAAGACGTTCTGTGAAAATATACAGTAAATTATTCAATAATATATATCATATAACGCTACCCTTTGCACATAGCACAGATGTACATTAATGCTATCTCTTTGTACAAGGTTTTTACATAATAAAAGTACATCTCTGGCCAATAAAACTCATTAGATGGTTTTCTCATCAGGCTGTGCCAAAGACATCATACACTGACTAGGCTGCTAGGACTAGTTTCCTATTTTTCTATTACCTTCTTATATAAGGGGATTAAAAGGTTTTATTTACAATCTTGAATTGATTAGAAAAGTATTTAGGAAATTAGCTTTCATTTTTAACATATACTGGCATTTCCTGCTTGTATAATAGAATCTTTCTTTCTTTCTTTCTTTCTTTCTTTCTCCTACCTTCCCTCCCCTTCCTTCCTTCCTCCCTCCCTCCCTCCCTTCCCCCTTCCTTCCCCCCTCCCTCCCTCCCCTCCTTCCTTCCTCCTCCCTCCCTCCCTCCCCCCTTCCTTCCTCCCTCCCTCCCTCCCCCCCTTCCTTCCTCCCTCCCTCCCTTCTTTCCTTCCTTCCTTCCTTCCTTCCTTCCTCTCTCAGCAGAAACATCAGGACAGGTATGGAATCTATCAATTCCAATGCTTTGGACCTGAAATTGTCTGGATAAGTCTTTCCGTAATTCCATAGTTTAGATCACCACTTCTTAAGTCCACCAGTAAGTAGGGGGATGGGGAAATGTGCCAGTTTTGCTCATCATTACTAACCATAGAAAAGAGCAAAAACTGCTATTGTTTTAAGGTTCAATGGGCTATGGCATGAGAACAGGGAGACAGAGGTCGTTGTGTACCAAGAACCTTTATACAACCATATTGTACTCAGCACTTCAACCATGTAGGTCGCTCATCCATCTCATGATGTTTCTGACGCCATACAGCAGTAATCCAAACCACCAACCCCTTGGCTGTTGATCCCAGTGGCCTCAAAACGGGTGCTTATTTTTGAATTCCAGGCTTGAAGGCAAGTCTTAGCTGCATAAAAATCAGGTCTACCGCCAAACAGAGCCTCCTATAGACTGCCAGTCCACATAGGGGCTACCAAATGGCCAATCACAGCCCTTATTTTGCGAAGACTTTTCATGTTTGCGTTGCTCCTCAAATCTTTTAACTTTGAATGTTGCCCACGGGTTAAAAAGGTGGGGGAACCCTGTCAAATCATATGATGGCTTTAAGATTCTGAAGGTCACAGTGATAGTTCTCTATTCTTGCTGCTAACATTATTCCTCAACCATAATAACTGCATCTAGCTTTTCCCCTGATTTGTTTATTATGCCACTTAAAATAACTCCCAAGCTCCTAAACTATTTTGTAACTGGATAACCCAATAACGTCACATTTTGCCTTTGTTTTTCTATTTGCTAAACCTATTACCTCTCGCCTACCTCCCCAATGTGATTTACGCCATCAAGTGCACTACAGAGTCTTGTGGTCATGCACAATAAATACATTATAAAACAGATTGTATAATAACACAAGGGTTTGCATTAATGAAACTCTTCGTATACTATATGGCAAAGATTCTTATGTGATGCAACTGTCTTGCCCTTCTGATTCTTCACCCAATATATTGCCTTTTTCTATTGTCTTAGAACATCAGGGATTAAAGGAGGTACAGTCCACAGTAATCAACATCAACAAAACTGGATTGCATGCATAGTGTTTCCAGAGTCAGACTGGTCCAACAGGTTCTGGTGAACTAAGGTCCTACAGGGGAGGGGGCATACAGCATGGAGTTAATACAAGGCCTGGGGAAGGTCCTAGAGGTAGAGGTTCAGTTCCCAATGGGCCAAATTACTGCAGTCCAATGCTTTAAATGGCTTATCGATAACCCACATGGTTGGTGCAATGCTGGGCCATATTATATATATATATATATATATATATATATATATATATATATATATATATATAATATATATATATATATATATTATTCCATATCAACCTAGCTTTTAGTTTGCTGTTTGAGGTTCTACCAAAATAAGGTCCCCTCAAAAATGTCAGAAGTGTTTGTGTTGTTCTCACCTCTCCATTGAGGAAGCAGTAGAGCAAAGCCACTATGAATCCCTGTTAGGACAACAGAAAATAAAGTTGTGTTAATGATTCAGTAAGTTCCAAGCATGGAATAAAGAATTTTGTGGGACTTCTTCATTGAGAAGGATTTGGGGATTTTGTGGGTATAGAGCTGTGTAACTCTAGGTAGAGTCACTTAGTGGCTACTGAAGTGCTGTAAAAAAAGCGGCATTTATTCAGGTGACTCTGTAACATTTATTTTCAGAGAATATACAACTTTAGCACTGAAATTGTTTTTAAAGCCATTCTGTTAGAGGACATTAAAAGAATCAAGCCTGGACAATTACCCCGAGCAATTTCCGGCTGAAGGGTGATTTTCTTTTACCAATAATCACACAAAGAATTTACAGCTTTCCTCCACTTCACAGCACCATTACTGGACTACTTTATGCCTTGCAAACAAATCCTCATCTGCAGAGTGATTGGGGTAAGCCAACGCTCACATGACTTTCCCATGCTCTGAGACCAGGGAGACGTTTGTGGAGCACAGGATGGGATTATACAAGATCTCCTCTCTCCATGGCCTGTTGGACCTTGACCATTGCTTTTCTAAATTGGAGTCACATAGGAAGCTGTAGGGTCAGATTTTACCCTGACGTCTGATTCATGCTGGCAGCTGCACAGTCAGATTTCAATGAGCCAAGAGTTCTTTTTTCTCTGTTTACATCAGCTGCAAGTCAGAAGCACTAAGTCAGCATGCGGTGCCTCTTACTTTTTTACAGCTTGGGTAGGAGAACTGAATTTCAGCTTCATTACTTCTATTCAACACAACACATTCTTCATTTAAAAGTCTCTCTCCTTCTAAATTCCACCATGTTCTAACCCAAATACTATATACTATTTCTATTCCAGAATGATACCAGTCCATTCTGATTAGATCCTACAAAATTACATCACCTGATTGGATCCAAGAACAAGTTCAAAGTACATTCGTGCCCAAATACCGATGTGCTCCGGAAACAGTGCGAAGATAACATAATGAACCCCAAACAGAGGGATGAGGAGAAGAGTAGACTTTGCGAGTCTCCTGAAGGTAAAAAGAGAAGGGGTTTAGCATATGATGGGTATCATGATTGTGATTAAAACATTATATAGATTCATGTGCAAGGGACACTGTAACCTCACATTTTCTTCCAGAATTGTGCATGATGCTCACAAATACCTATGTTAAAATAGATTTATGGTTTCTCTCATAAAAAAATCGTAGGGGGAGTGCAATTTACAGTCCTATCCAATAGACTATGTGATATATGTCACACCATTCCCCTTTTACTGCCTGGCCAAGGCAATTAATGGAGGTCTAACGCCTTTAAACACCTGTTAGCCTTAGTATGTTTCTAGGGTCCACCATGATGCTTGGTACTGCAACTGGGATCAAGTGAAGTCTTGGAGAACTTTCCAGTTTGGCCAGCTTCTGCCCCATGTGTCCAGTGGCATGAATGCCATCCACCTGTCACTGTGCACCTGGAAATTATGGAAAGCTTCACAAATCAAAAAAGTTTAGGTGGTCCCTCACTCCATACGTTTCAGGGTGTCCTCAGGAGAGTAGTGGCCCCATCAAGCCACAAATCTTCCAAATCAACTTAAAATGAACTCTGGAGACCCACGGTAAGTTCATTGTACTTTATTTCACAATATGTTTCGGATATAAGAATCCGTCATCAAGCACCTAATGAAGGATTCTTATATCCGAAACATGTTGTGAAATAAAGTACCGTGGGTCTCCAGAGTTCATTTTAAGTTGATTAGAAATTATGGAAAGGCAGTGCTGAACTGCGACATGAGATTCGGTAACAGCATTGAGTTCATTTAAATCCAATTCATAGTTACATAGTTACATAGTTAAATTGGGTTGAAAAAAAAAAAGTCCATCAAGTTCAACCCCTCCAAATGAAAACCCAGCATCCATACACACACCCCTCCCTACTTTCACATAAATGATATATACCCATACCTATACTAACTATAGAGTTTAGTATCACAATAGCCTTTGATATTATGTCTGTCCAAAAAATCATCCAAGTCTTATAGTCATTAACTGAATCAGCATCACAACATCACCCGGCAGTGCATTCCACAACCTCACTGTCCTGACTGTGAAGAACCCTCTACGTTGCTTCAAATGAAAGTTCTTTTCTTCTAGTCTAAAGGGGTGGCCTCTGGTACGTGATTCTCTTTATGGGTAAAAAGGTCCCCTGCTATTTGTCTATAATGTCCTCTAATGTACTTGTAAAGTCTAATCATGTCCCCTCACAAGCGCCTTTTTTCCAGAGAAAACAACCCCAACCTTGACAGTCTCCCCTCATAATTTAACTCTTCCCTCCCTCTAACCAATTTAGTTGCACTTAGTCTCTGCACTCTCTCCAGCTCATTTATATCCCTCTTAAGGACTGGAGTCCAAAACTGAACTGCATAATTCAGGTCTACAGGAGATTGACTGATTCAGTTATATCATTTTCTGGTTTCTAAATGAAATCCATAAGCAATAATATATGCCAACTTGAGTTCAGGATTGGAACAAATTGAGTTTTTCCACCTTTGTGACTAAGGACAGGGCCCACTGGTATAAGTCCCGGTCACCCCGGCAGGCCAGTCCGACACTGCAGATAGGCTTGTCCCCTAATTCTAAACTGGAAGCAATGGGTTCATCTCTAAATACCAGTTCTGTTCAGTCACATGGCATGTATACCACACAATAGAAGGAATGGCATTACCTAGATTAAAAGACATTAGCATTGCAATATATGGAAGGACAGAGGTACGGATGAATCCAAAGTTAAGTCTAATGCTGATCTGTAATGAGAGAAACTGCTGAAGCACGATGCAATAGCCGAGACGCAAGGCTTGATCCCTCCTGTACCGTCACAGTAGCATGTTATTATCTGCACTGCAGTATTAATAAAATGCCTCACAAATCCACTTATTTTTGTTTCCTTACGCTTCAGTATTTTGGAATCTGCCTGTTTGCAGTTTTTGCTTGAAAAGTTACAGGAATTATACCAATTCCTCGGCATAAATGATTTGCTATCTGGTGATATTGGGGGGGCCAACTTTGTGCATGTCTGGGAAGCTACTATTTTTATTTCAAAATACTCCACTGAATTAATTGGTTTCTTTTGCACCCTGGATACAGCACACTCCAGTCTCAGTCCTAGATCTTAAAGGAGAAGGAAAGGTTAAAACTAAGTAAGCCTTATCAGAAAGGTCCATCTAAATATACCAGTAAACCCCCAAAGTGGTGCTGCTCTGAGTCCCCTGTCAAAAGAAATACAGTATTTCTTTCCTTCTATTGTGTACACATGGGCTTCTGTATCAGACTTCCTGCCTTCAGCTTAAACCTCATTGCCCTGGGCAAGAGCATGCTCAGTTTGTTCCTCTTCCCCCTCCCCCTCCCTTCTCTACTGTAATCTGAGCCCAGAGCAGGGAGAGATCAGGCAGGAAGTGATGTCACACCACATTAATACTGCAGCTGCTATCCTAAACAAACAGAGAGTTTCTAGAGCTTTTTACTCAGGAATGGTAAAACATTCTACAGAATAAATATAGCACTCTAGCTTGCACTATTGCAGCTAATCTATTGGCAATAAAATGCCTCCGTAGCTTTCCTTCTCCTTTAAGTATTTAGGCTACGTCACACTAGGGGGAAGATTTTTCAACATTTGAATTCAATTTTACAGCAATCCGACTCCGATATACCAATTCAGCATTGCGAAAAACACTGGTGAACTCATGTAGAGGTCAATTGGAGTGGAAGCCAAAATTTCAGCTATTTTCCAATCTCAGTTTTTGATAGCAGTCGAACTTTGGCAGACGAATGATATGAGATAGAGTATGATTTGGCTGGGATCGAGTCGTTTTTTTTTTTTCAAAGTTTTACACGATTGAGTTTTGGAGATTTGAGAGAAATAGCCTGGTGAATTTTTCAAATTTTTCCGCATGACAAAAGAGAAGTCAAAACATTTAAACAGCCGATTTAATAAAATAGGCATCCCGGAGTTCTGAACTTCAGAAGGGCAGTCTGAATTGCTTTAACCAATGGTAGCCGAGGACTCTCACTCAAAAAGGAGAAATACGGTATAAATACATCATCTTCTTCAGCCGCTGCACTATTCTTCAGAATCCTGAAACATCTAATGTTTAAGTGATGATACAAATATATTTAAGCCAACAATGGCCCTAATGCTCTTTTTAAAGGCCTTTCTCTACAGTGAATTCATGGCTCACTCTACACCCACACAGCCCTAACTAAGGCCTAAATGTTCTTGAGACCTTCCTTCATTATTTTTGTATAACATTAGCCGCACTAGTAACCCACAAGTAACTACTGTAATAAGGCCCTGTCACATGAATCATTTATTGAAATCAATTTGCGTTGAGGACAGTAGGGAAAGTTACTTACATGTACTGCTGTTTATAATTTTTGCTGATATCTGGGCATCGTATCTTCTGGATAAGAATTCTGATCACATTGAGAAATATGATGAAGTTGATCTGTTAGAGAACATAAACAGATAAAAGCCTGAAATCAGATGCAGTCAGTCTCTCTAATTTGTTCAGTCACTCATCAGGCAAGACACATGCAACGCTCACTTTATATGGGGCAGCAGGATGCAATGTCACCTCATCCTATCTTACAGACTAAATGATGCTCTACTTTATAAGTAGAGTCCTTCAGCTGACCTCTGGCCTGAATTGAAAGACTTTTCTTGATCATTGGACCTCCTTAGTGATTTGACTTGAAGTGCAGAACAGATTGACCTGCCAGTTCCACCCTGGAATTCCCCTGGTATCCTTTCTTCTTTGTTTATAAACTATGCTGCAAAGTTAGATACTTGAGGGCAAAAAGAAAGTAGCAGTAGTGCTTGGGACACTCTACCATAAAGTGGCACCTCACACTGAGCAGCCCTTTGATCCTTTATGTGGCTCATCTATCACAGAGCTACAAGCACCACTAGAGACAACTAGAAGTCATCAATATGTTCATTCACAAAGCTGTTGGTGCATGCAAGTGCCAATATTTAACCTTTCTTATGAATTTATACACAAACTGTAGTCATCCACCCTCCACCGTCTACCACTCTATTCTGATGGTAGCAAGGAACATGAACAATGAACCAGGTGGAATGCCATTGATAAAAAAAACACATTGGTACCATATTGCATGGAATCCAATACTTAGCCTAATTTGACTATCAACGCTTGTGGTCAACTCAAGGCATAAAACAAATGTCAGTGCTTTATCTAGTTGAAAGGGCACATCTGCAAAGGGTATCAGACATGAACATGAACCTAAATGACCCTGTGCAAAAGAGATCCATGGGTCATGAGTCTGCGGGGAGGGATCTAGTTATATAGAAGAAGCAAAAAAATGAATCCTTACAAATATTGCAAGCAGTATTGGGGTCTTGATTATCCACCAGTAAATGCTCTCATAATCATCCCAGCACCTGAGGAAAAGGAACAATTTTTTTAAAGATTAACATTAAATCATACTTGTTACACATTCACACCATAGCCTGTACTATACAGTCACTTAAAGCATGCATCATTTATACGGTTATGGTCAAATTATTTTTGCCTTGGTGCCTAGGACCAGTATGAAGACATCCAAAGCCTTTAGATATGCCACTACCCAATTACTTCCCACGGTATGCTCCCCATTCTTTTTGTCATAAGCTTCTGCCCATCTTCCCTATCGCCCATACACACTGCTCCTTGGTATCCCCCTTATCTACCTGTCTCCACTTACTTACATATATACCCCCATATCCTCCTCCACTCAACTCACTGGCTACTTACTCACATACCTATTGCCACATATTCCCATCTACCCCATCTTTTAAAGCATTTAGAATCCCAGCCTACCTTACACACTTTCCTATCTCACATTATCACTAACTCTCTTTCATTCTCACCCTGTATTGTCAAACTGAATTCTTGTTTTGATCCATACTGAAACGGTGAGGGCCGGGGCACCTGCAATGATATTAGTCAATTGGTTAGTCTACAATTTAGCACATTAGTGCTTAGTTAGCCATCCCAGTAGTATATAATGCACAGAATATAGTTGTGGTTCCAAAACTAGGTTGGCCTCCCATGGGTGACTTAAAGCAATGGGTGAGGTCATGGCCTTAAATACAATAATCTGACACATAGGGACCCATTTACTAAGGGTCGAAGTGAATTCGAAGTGAATTTTCGAATTCAAATACTTCAAAATTCAAAGTAATTTTTGGGTACATTGACCATCAAATAGGCCAAAATTCGATTTGAATTGAAAAAACTTCAAATAATCGACCATTCGAAAATCTAAGTGCTGTCTCTTTTAAAAACTTTGACTTCGACACTTCGACACTTCGCCACCTTAAACCTGCTATGTTAGCCTATGGGGACCTCCTAGAACCTATAGCCAGTATTTGGCTAAGTTTTTAGAAGTCAAAGTTTTTTTTTTCAAAACCGTTCGATCGATTAAATCGTTCGAATGGTTCGATTCGAATGATTTCTACGTTCGATTGAACGATTTGAATTTGATTGAAAACGGCTAAATGTAATAAAAAAAAAACTTTGACTATCGAATTTCTACAATTCGATGGCCGAATTTCGAAGTTTTACCACTTCGAAATTCGACCCTTAGTAAATGTGCCCCATACAATTTTATACATACAAATTGGGAATGTGTATGTTTTAAACTTACCCCATCCGATGACTATATACCACCAAAAGTATTTTCTCTGGTAAGTAAAAGTGAGGGTAAGCAAAGTGTGTAGATACATGCCTTCCACAAGCAGCCAAGAAAAGTTTGCAAGGACAGAGTATTGGAAAAACACTACAGCTGCCTTACAGCCCACCTATATAAATAAACAAAAAGATAAAATGGTAATACAGGTCCATCCTATCAAATGTATGGGTTATGAACCACAAAATGGCAGGTTCTTACCGTTGACATTGTACAGTGGTCTACATCCTCATCGGCAAAGAGAACAGCATCTTTAATAAACACAGCGATTCCACGGAGGATGAATGACACAAAGAGGTTGACATGGATGAAGTTCCTGGGGCAGTGCAGTTTCCTGGAGAAAAACAACACAACGGCTCTCTCCAGCACCTAATCCTTAAATTCCGCAAACTAAAGAACAAGGACTTGTCCTTCACTATGACAGCCTCCTTGGCACTCTAAAACAAATGTCTGGAAGCAATGTCTAACACTGAGTGATTGTATTTTAAGGGGAAAATACTCTCTTTTTAATTCAATTATATTTGATAGGACAGATTTATTATACAGGCTGGCAAACAAATGTCTATAAATACAGATTTCTCAAGCTATATTACAGATTCCAGAGAGAAACTTGGCCGAAGAGACATGCCTTCCACTACCCTTGTTAGAGGGCAAACAAACTACAAACATTTTGCTGTCAAGGTAAAAGCTTTAATAACATTTATGAACTTGAGATAGATCAATACTTTCAGCTATGGAACACAAGCCAAGCCAAAAAAAAAAAGGAACGCTGGGTATAACATTTAATTATATCAACATTTTGCTCTTAGTCACAGTGCCCAAATCATTCTTACACAACCACTTTGATTATTTATAAAGGTTACAAAACAAAAATATAAAAATATATATAACAACGCTCCTCACAACTAGACTTAAAATAAATATTTAGTGGTGTGCTTTGGGGTCCATCCTATGAAACATCTGGAGAAAATAAATATCAGAAGCAAAATACATTGTGAAAAGTCTTCAAGGGCTGTTTTGGTTGAGCGGTATTTGGAAAACACTTGACAATTGTGACAGAATAAAAATCCTCCCAAGAAGGTCAATATAGAAAACAGAGTTTTCCACCAAAATTCAAGAGTAACAAATCATGTCTTTTATAAATGAGAGAGAGATTACTCTTTTCTCAAGCCAAGCAGGATACGGTTCTGCCACAACTGAAAATACAATATATATTTAAAGATGTGATGGCAACCCTGAAGACTAATAGAATACATTGAACTTTCATGAAATATTTATAGTCCTTTATACAGTTTTCATCTTAAAATGAACATGAATTACTCATTTTAAAAAAAAAACAGATATAGTTTGTTGTATTGGATTTCATAAGGTCATTTTAAATTTACTGGGACAGAAGAGGGGTGGAGAAGAAAGGAGTGGATCAGAGATGATGAGCCTGGAAAGACATAGGGGCTTTAAATTAGACATAATAGACTGGAACTTAAAGAGGCAGAAGTAGCAGAAATGTGTATTAAGTAGAAAGGAAACAGGAGCAGAGCAGAAATAAAGGGAAGTTAGTGAAGAAGAGTAATGAGTTAGATGGAAGTCAAAACAAATGATGTATAGTTAAAAATAAATGGGGTGGTGGAGTGCATAACTGGCCAAAGATGAGTTGATCATTGGCGTCATATAAGGGTGGACAACTTCTACCAATCTGATGTCCCCTCTTTAATTTAAATGGCCAAAATCACCAAATGTTAGAGGTCATTTATGACTTGATTGTCATTTTGATTCTATTCAATTTGATTGGGTTTTGTTCAGTACGACTGAAAATGATGGTCCAACGTTTTGATCAAAATTGAAAGATTTTGCTGATCTTGATTTGTGTTTGGCTGTTCTACATGGAGTTGGGTGGAAAGATACTGAAGGAAGTCAATGGAGAGTGTGGAACTTGGGAGAGGCTAGGCCTAGGAGTAGGGTAGGAAAGCAGAGGAGAACCTCTATAAGCCCAACTGATATAGTCAGACCAGTACCCAAGTCCAGATTTGATTTGTTAAAATATTCCTAGTTAGAGATTAATCATCAAGGTTGCTCTAAAAAAAATATTATTTTAGATATATATTACATATTCCAAATGGCCCTAAAGTATAGTGAGCAGAAAACTCTCAGTGCAAAAAGCCTATTCAAATTAGAGTTAGAAAATTTTATAAATAGTTGAAGAGTGTTGGAGGTATAAAAACTTTATAGTTGTATAATTTTATAAAGTTAATCGACTGGCCCTGTGCTTTTGTATGGTGATTGGACCATGAGGAGGTTTCTAATATCCTCAAATATTGAAAGAGGAAGTACAGTATCCTATAAATATAGTGGAAATGAAGTCCATGGAGGCTAATGCTTTGCCTGATTCTTGCACATGTTTTTTGCTACTTGTAAACTGTGAACATTGTGCTATAGGTAAAAAAACATATAAAAATATTATACACATCATTTCCTTTTCCAGGAAGTGTAAGCTAAATGTTAAGTGTGAAAGGCAAATGTTTCCCCAATTGCTCAACCTCCATCATCTCAATGCAATAAACCTGTTGATATCATGAATTCAATGGAGTGGAAAGGGTAGAGTCTAAATTAGTTTTTAGTATCAATGACTTTTCTTCCATAGACATAAATCGTTAATTAAATTTGTTGCAGGAATCCATGAAATGTACATGTTTTGTTTATCCTGGAAAAAAAAATTCATTACCACGATAGAAATCTCCAGGATATTCTTGTTCATGAATAATTAACATTTTTGAGCGGGCGGAAGTCATTAATGAGCTCGGCTGCCATTTGTCGGTGTGTTTTGAGCGATAAACATTATGAGCGATAATGCCATCTCTGTTCTCAAAACTCAATCCAGCCGTGTCTCCTCAGCCCCCCAAAATTGGATTATTTGTTAAAACCTCAACCAGAGGTTGCAAAAAAAAAGGTTCTCTTTGGAGGACAAATTATAAGGAACTTGGTGGCACATTTGTTTTATCTATAATCAATAGCTTTTAAGCAACGAGGAACCCTTGTTTTGTATAAAGACTGTTATATAATGTAATTTTCAGCAACTTTATATCTGCCTGGCTGTTTATATCATCTGGACTTATCTGGTTCAGCCTTTAGAAGCCAGTCCTATGCGTCTGTTAATCAACTGGCCTTCTGCTGAAGAGTCACAACCAGCAGAGCGGAGAATATAAATAGTCAGATGAATATTGCTTTCAGTAGAATTTACAAATAACTTTAACACCACTGCAATTTGTTATCCGACGCTTAAAAGAGCCTGATGTATTATGAAATTTCACAAATGATGCATTTCTCAGTTAAAGCATCCCTATTATCTGCAACCATGACGCATTTTGTAATTCCAGGAAAAAACAAGCAAACAGTTTCATTATTAATCAGAAAAATAAAGGACATTTCTCTTTTCCTTGTTTCACAAAAACAAAACAGTTTTGAATAATTCTGAATTCAATAAATATTTATCATTAAATGTATTCAGATAAAAGTTGGCTGTTCAATTGATTACAGGGAAAAAAGATTGGGTGAATTCTTGAAGCCAATGGATGGATGCTATCAACGAGCCAATTCTTCTCGGATTGAGAGGAAACCATGATGATCTACCTGTTAGGGGTATGATCCATTCACCAAACGTTTACCCTGTTCCACTGTGAAGTGTTGGATTCTGGGAGTTGAAGTCCCTCTGCTTTCTATAGTGATTGGTGCATAGACTCCTGGAAAACAGAGGGACTTTATGTCCCATAATCCATAGGTTTCTGATGGAACAAGCGAGGGAGGAGTTTAATGATTCTGTTAGCCTAAGGCAGGGGTCCCCAACCTTTTTTTTTACCCGTGAGCCACATTCAAATGTAAAAAGAGTTGGGGAGCAACACCAACATAAATAAAGTCCATCGGGGTGCCAAAATAAGGGTTGTGATTGGCTATTTGGTAGCCCCTATGTGGACTGGCAGCCTAAGGGAGGCTCTACTTGGTACTATACTTAATTTTTATGCAATTAAAACTTGCTTCCAAGCCTGGAATTCAAAAATTGGCACCTGGTTTGAGGACACTGAGAGCAACATCCAAGGGGTTGAAAAGCAACATGTTGCTCACAAGCTACTGGTTGGGGACCACTGGCCTAAGGGATGGCAAGTGATTCGGCAGACTATCATGGCACATATTTTTTATATAAACTCAACTGAATGGGTCCAAAAGTAAGGGTATTTTTTATTATTTGAAGTCAGTCCTAATCGTGGAAGGGAACTGTTAATGGTGTTACCATTATTTATTTATAATCTAGTGCTTTCAGATTGAATAATTTAGCTATTTATCAAGAATGTTTTAATAAATCACAAAGTAGATAAACCTTCTGGAAAGCTGTACAATTCTGCCCCTAAATGTAAAATAGTGGGAGTCGGGATGCACAGATACAAGAACCACATTTTTGGGTCTGAAATTTTCAGTTGGTAGTTTTCAAGCACGGTGGGCAGATCTTTTGCTGTTTGGTGTTTATCTTATTCTGCTAAGAGTTTGAAAATCTGACAATTTCATTGAATCACATTTAATTTCCCCCGCTACTGTTTCAATACCCGTGTCCACGTCGACACAAATAAATGCAATAAAACAGAATGTTTTAAAATTTCTGGAGTAAGATTGCAGTACTGACAAGTGGTGTGCTCGGCTTCTTCCCACAGAAACAATAAGGATCAGGTGGGCACATCAAGTAGACAAAAATGATTTGGTTTAAATGATCCAATAAAAAAATACGTGTGCAGCTGAGAACAATCTGTGCCTCGTTCGGCAGAAAAAAAACAGCAAGAAAAGCAACCGCATTATATTCCATCCATAGCCGCAAGGAAATAAATCAGAAAGGCACTGGCATGACACAGAAATTGTATTATTATCTTTACAAAAAAAAAAAAAAAAAAGAAACGTACCAAAAAAGTACAAAAAGTAATGACTGATAACGGGACTCACAACAGAGAGGTAAACGTATTAACTTAGACGAGGAAAGTTTCCAGAGATGCAAGAAAGGATTTTTGAACATTTAACGGCAGTCTAATGCAGTGTAAAATTATTGACATCCTAACGAAGATGTTTTAATTATTTGTTTTAATGTCACAGTGAATAACAATCAAATGGTGAAAATAGTCATGGTGAAAATCTGGCATTTAACCTCCTTTCTGGTTTACATTTTCCATTGCTGAAATACCTCTTTCTGATACATATACAGAGTTTAACCATTCAAAGTTCCCCTTTAAAGGACAACTAAACCCCGAAAACGAATATCGGTAGCGAGCATATTTTTATATACTGAACTTACTGCGCCAGCCAAAATTTTCAAAATCTCTATAACAGGAAAAATTCAGGCCTTCAAAGTTGAGCACCGGGGACACCATGTTGGATTTTGTTAGGAGTGACCGGAGAGACAGCCATAGGGCGACACTAACAAGTAGAACCCCCGCAATAATTTACATTGATAGCCAATCTAATAATATTGGGACATGTAGACTAAGCCTACAGGCCACCTATGCCGTCCCAATGTATTTAATCACTTTCCCACTGTTTGTCATGGTTCTATAGGCTAGAACAAGGGTAAGAAGAGTTGGGGAGCAATACATAAGGACTGTGATTGGGTATTTGTTAGCTCCTATGTGGACAGACAGCCTACAGGAGGCTCTGTTTCATAGTTAAATGTTTTTTAGGCAACCAAAAGTTGCTTCCAAGCCAAGAATTCAAAAATAAGCACCCCATTTGAGGCTATTGAGACCAACATCCAAGTGGTTGGTGAGCCACTGGCTCGGGATCACTGGGCTAGAACATTACCATTATGCCTGTCTCTTTTTGCATACTGTAGGTGCTTCCAAGCCAAGAATTCAAAAATAAGCACCTGCTTTGAGGCTATTAAGACCAACATCCAAGTGGTTGGTGAGCCACTGGCTCGGGATCACTGGGCTAGAATATTGACATTATGCCTGTCTCTTTTTGCATACTGTAGGTGCTTCCAAGCCAAGAATTCAAAAATAAGCACCTGCTTTGAGGCTATTGAGACCAACATCCAAGTGGTTGGTGAGCCAGTGGCTCGGGATCACTGGGCTAGAATATTGCCATTATCCCTGTCTCTTTTTGCAAACTGTAGGTGGAACAAATGCTAACCTGAACAGGGAGAAGATGCTGATGGCAGTCACAAGAGCGGTAAGGGACGCTGCATAGCCACACGTGTACAGGATTTTCACTGTATGGAAATAATCTCTCTGAAACACAAAGAAAGTTCAACATTTTAAAACGTAAAAATACTTATTTGCGGCTATACATAACCCTTCCTTCAAATTCTGACAACGTATCAGTGTGCAGTGTCAATTTACATTGGTGTATGTGTGTTTGGACATATTGTTATATAGGGTTGTTCTGTTTGTACACGAAGAAGACAATTATATTATGCTGCCTACAATGCTATTAAGTGTTTTACAGTTTCATATAACTCAGCATAAATCGGGTATATATAAGTTCGATTCCCCTTCCAGGTTGAATAAAAGCCAATTTGGAGAGACACAGAGATGTAATGCTTGCCCTTTGTGGTAACAGGATCATGGTATCATTTTCATGAATCCTATTTTACTGTATGCCAGCTTAATACTGACAAATAGTTGTTCTAGAATGGCAGCAGAAGTTTTAATTCATCTTCATTTTTTCCTATCGCCCTACTCCCTTCCAATCCATTATATTACAGAATTACAGCCAATCCATGTTACAGAGCTGTAAACAACATAATCCCTCAGAATTTCAAGGGGATATAAACGTGTCTGAGCACTTTAAGGGAGTTCACACCAGTTTTAAGGGTTCGTTTACTGTCATTTTGTTTTTGCAATTTGCACCCTGCCCTGTTCTCAGAACCTCTGAGCTCAGGTCCTTGCACGACATGAGCCTAGGTATGCTGACATGTGATTCCTCCATGAATACAGTACCGGTACTGTTTGGTAGAACTGTATTCTTGAGCGGTGGATGGGGAGAAGAACATAGACACCTCCTCTTTTGCCCCCTACCTGTTTCCTAATTTGGGCATAAGTTAGGAAGAGCCACATGTGTGGTTGGATGAACTACCCAACAAAGGGTCTGCTATTTTCTAGAAGTGTAGACCAGACCTAAACAGGTAATATACATCATCCTTTGCCTGTGAATTCAGGAAAATCCTTTAGGCAATCCATGATAAGATCATCGAGATGACCATATCCTTCCATAGGACTGTCCCTGAGACCAGTCCAGAAGCTGGTACCTGCCTCCTCTCAAAGTCCCCAAAGGCCTGCCCATTTGCAAAGCCACTGCCCTTCAGCTCGCCCTTGGGTCTCAGAGTCACCCCATGCCAACTGTGACAAAACTCAGCTCTCTTAACCCTTCAGCAGGGAGGGAGTGAGGGCCACTGCTGTTCTCCTTGCCCTTAAAGCCAACTGCCCAGGTAACTTCCAGCTCCCAACCCAGGGATCCCACCTAATCAATAACTAGCCAGGGAAGGGTAAGGGCTGGCCTTCCTAGCATTGTCATTCCCTGCTTCCATCCATGTCTCTATGGGTTGTTGTGTTCCAAAGCTGATTAATATAAGGTTCTCTCTGCTAATTATTTTACAATATTCCATAGTTCATTAATGGCAGAAAATGCAGCAGCAACAATTGTTATTAATGATGCATAATCAGCCTGGTGTAGCATGCTCATTTGGTAATGTTCAGACCTTCTTGCTGACTGAGAAACAACATTGATTCGTGGTTGTCATTTTTCTAGAGTGCGACTGACCGACGTATTGCTCTTCATCTGTTGTTGACCTACAAACCTCAACACCACCTATCCTGTGTAGACATGAGAGTCGCACTTAAGCAATAAGTTGAACCTAAGTCATTTTCTGGTTATGTTTAGAAATGACCAAGTTCTGCTGCGGTGGGCATTTGATTGGTTGGCACTAATGGAGTGACGGCTGTATGATACAATTAAACTTCAGGTGAAACTAATGGGATCTGTAGCCAGATGTTAGATGAGAATTTGATGGGGAACGCTGCAGGAGGCAGTTACCAAGCGACACTTTCTTGAAGCTCATACAGCAGACAAAGTACAAAGACGTAGACCCCAGGCCTTATTTAGGGTACATAAATTAATTCCAGCAATTATCCCATCATTAGTTTCCAGGGAAACGAGTGCAAATTTATACAGCATGTTCTTGAAGACCAGGCAGATAGAGAGCATGCATATTGTCACTATGACCCTAAAATATATATATAATTATATATATAATATAATTTTAAGAAGATTTAAAAAAATATAAAAATGTTTTCATATACCCAATATTTTAGATTATGTGTCTGCATTCTGTATATGTTTATGCTTAAAGGTTAAATGGTCACCTGTAATAAGTTTAATTGAGATTAAAAAGATGCATAAATCATCCCTATAAACGGAATCAGCAAATTAATTTGTATTCATTACACAGGCTTCTTCTTTCTTAGATACAACCATGCACGGGAGGAAAATACAATAATCAAGATTAAAGCACAACTGTCCCATGGTTATAAATAATATTATACATTAAATAAATGGTGAGTAATCCATTCTCTGTAACATGGCATATATGCCAATGGAAGAAAGTCAAGGCAGCAAATATGTTCCTACCATAGCGCCTGACATTAATGTTCTCCAAACTGTACTATAGTTTATAGGCCAATTCTAAATTCTGGATATACAAATGGGTGAGGTTTGGGTTGAACAGGGATGGAAGTTGAGTTATTGGGGTTTGGCCTGAGTGATCTAAAATATCAAATGGTGTTCATTAACCATCTAACCACTTCTATTACCCAATTGGTGGCAATGATTGAGGAGGAAGGTAAACTAAAATCAGGCCTGGCATTTCCAGGTGTCGCCCATATTATTTCCCTGTATTGGGATAGGATAGGCCAGTTGGTGGTCACTACCCACTAATCTCTTCATCAGGGCCACAGATGCTCACTAGCCTAGGTGTTTCTCTTCTTAGGTGAGCTATTATCTTCCACCTTTCCAGACTTACAAGCCTTTGCCAAAGGCAACATGGTACTTCTTGGATTCTTGCACCGACCCATGAACTTTCATCATCGAAAAAGGGAAATTTCCCATCTCTTAACCCCATTATATAGTCTCTATGTTCCCCTCTGCTGAAAAATTCCAAACCATATTCATTTCTTAAATGTCAATGTTTGTAGCTCTTTCTTCGCTAAACCCCAAGGGAAAGGTCTACTTTATTTCAAAATAAATACGTATAAACAAAAATAAATAAATATACATTTAAAAAGTGTCTTGATTTGCATTTTTGATTCTATATAGGTTCCTTTCGCATAAAGTTCCATAATATCCTACGGAAAATGCTGCAGAAACACGTTCCAGGCTTATTTTCCCATTAATACAAAAGCAAAGTCATGAATCTAAACCAGAATCATAATTAGGAGGGAATTATTGCAAATCCTTTCCTTATCTTAAGGAAGCAACTTGCCTTTTCTTCTGTCTCATTGGTTCCACTGAATACACAAGCTTTATAATATGGAGGGGAATGAGGGGTCCATCCGTCCTCTGTGCAGTTTCTGCTGATCACAACTGTGGAAAAGACAGGAGAGATTTAGTTCCACGGCTGCATCGACTTTATTTCCTTCTATCACACTAAAACATGACCGTATGACTCAATAGGAACCTGAGGCCTAAGTAAGAAGATTGCTCTGAAAATAATTTATCATCTAAGAGAAAGTTCTTTTTTTCAGCCTGTGTTGCCGGACGTCTTTGGACTTTTATGGACAAGCCTAAGTTGAAATATCATGTAATTAAATTTGTATTCCTATATTATACCGAGTCTAGCAAGAATAATAGAAATTTTCCTTGACATTTTTAAGGACATAAATAAATAATAGGGAGGCCGGTTTTTGATTCCCGAATGAAATGAACTATAAGCTCCTCACTGATGTCAGATAATAACTCAACTGTGGCAGAACTGGCGATATGCACCCATGCAACATGACCGCACCAGATAATAATTATAACGGGTTAATTAAAAAACTATTTTTAAAACTGATCACACAAAACACAGTTAAAGCTAATATCTCAATGAAGCATATCCAAACTTTGACCAAGGTCAACAAGTCATATGTTCTTACCATTTTGTAATATTTTGACTCATTACCTCTATTAATATATATCCCAGGTGACAGCTAGATAACAAATTCCATTGTCAGTTACTTTTTTTTTTATAAAGGTTTTTATTTTACATTTTTATAACATACAACAATAAACATAACAATAGAGACATTCATGGTTCCTTCATCAATCATTTCAATTTCAGTATCATGTGTGTAATTTGACTTCCCGTACATATGAATATTGACATCTTTGTCCGAGACTCCCAAATCGTTTGTTCATTGGCCATATAGAGTTAGATCAGTGTGCCTTGTTGACTATTGGCCTGGCAAATCTGGAGGTAAGAACTGCTCTGTGGCATCCAGCCAGCCTCACCACACCCCTTTGTATTTTTGGGGACACCCTCTTGCAGCATAAGTAAGTTGTATCAGAAGGAGTGTTGTCTTTATTAGGTTTAGCCAGCCTTTGAGTGTAGGGGCTGGAGGGACATCCAATTCAGGAGAACACATTTCCTTGTGAAAACATTATGTGCGGAATAGAAATTTCGGATAAGTTACTTTATGGCAAACTATTCTCTTTATAATGAAATACTTCACCTTTTGAGTTTAGAAACATCTGCAGGCTCTCCGGGCAAGAGACTGTCACAGTTTGTCCTATTGAAGCAGCACTCCAGCAGTTGACTCCATCCCACTCCATGTTGCAGTCTATTAGAGGTAAGGCAAATGGTGACATATTTGCAAATTTGCATTTGAAATTGAGATCATTAGCATATAATAGATTTCTAAAGAAAAGGAAATCCTGGAAAGTAAACCCAGTTTTGCTCCTAAAATTTCCATTTTTTGTGATCAAACCCACAGGCTCAAGTTCCCCCACTCCATTTTTTGTGATCAAACCCACAGGCTCAAGTTCCCCCACTCAAGTTCCCCCACTGAGTTTTGAAGTACAGCCAGGGCTATTGCTGATCAAATCCTAAATACACTACACTGAGGAGAAACAATAAAGATCAAAGCAGCCTCTATAATGATGTATAATGAACATATACATCAAAGACATTGATTTATTCATGGACATGTTTAAGACTGAGTCAGTAGTATACGCCAAAGGCAACAAGTTGAAATGAACAATATATTTATTCAATGAAGAACATATGCTTGTCTTGAAGGAACAGCAGCGAATGCAGAATGATGGGGAGAGAGACGCACAATTCTTTAGAAAACATAATGGAATAAATTGAGAATATGTTTTCTAGCCGGGGTGCACTTTGTAATCCCAAACACATTCATGAATTAATTCTCTAATCAGTGGCAACTAAACCTATGGCGAAACAGTAATTTAACTTTGTCACATTTTTATTATCAAGTTAGCATACAACTCGGTTGCTAGGTGCATGGACCATCCCGGTGACAGTTAGATAACTAATTGGCAGCTGACGTGCTTACAATGTTCCTGTTGGAACACTGGCTTGATAATTATACTGTAACATAGTGTTTTCAACAGGTAGTGCTCAGAATGACTAAACATATATCTGCATTCTCATAAACTCCATCAACTGCCATGGCTTTACTTCAAAACACGATGGGTTTGCTTGAGCCCATAGGGTATTCTATGACAATGGAAATTCTAGAAGCAAAGCTGGGGCAGATGGATAGATAGATACATTGCAGGTGACCAAAGGTATCAATGTGTAAAGAAAACAAGGAATTTGTATTGTTGAAAAAAAGCTGACTCACCGCCATGGGTGGAGTTGCGTGAACTTGTATTCTCCAATTTTATCTTCTCATAACACTGGGCCTCTTGTTCCAAAACCTGAAGTACAAGGGCACATTCTGGGTGTGTGCAGCTCACCTGGTGGAGGGAAAGAACATCAGGACATTGAAGGACTAGGTATGTAGTGAGTAGTATTCAAAATTTGTTCTTGGAGATCTTCTACATGGACACATACAAAAATACTGATATTTCTACTCATGATCCACATCATTGCTCTGATGAGCAACCGATTACATTCATAGATGTTTATGAAGCAGTGGGTGTCAATATTTCTATAAACACAAGAATGGGTAGACATCTTGCTCGGCTTTATCAAATAATGACTCTTGCCGTATATTTCAAGAAAATGCTGCCCTTGCTTCTGCAAAAAGAGTAAAATGAATAAAATAGACTTTTTTCAAAGAGTTGAAAATAATGATCCATTAATTGCGTATCTGTCATACTCCCAAGGGTCTGACTTCCCACACAGCTAGGGACATTACTCCTTTTGTACTTGCTCTGACCTCAAACCTGTTTTTGAGAATTCTTAATGAGTGCCTTCACTGCCGGTGCTAACCTTTTGGCCTATTTTTAATTGGAGTCCTCTCTGATTTAAAGAATGTTTCTCAGCTTATAAAGGATCCATGATAAATGTATAAACTTTATTTCATAGAGAGGTCCCCGTATGTTTGAAAATTGCCAGTCTGCTACACACAAATATGTCTACCCAAAACCAAATAAATGATTTTTTTTTTTAAATTATGGTATAATGCAGATCCATGGTCATTATTTGAACTTTGGGTTGATACCTGCCCTCTGGCCCCTGGTTCTTGACTTTTTATGAGCCTCTGGCTCCAGACATGCTCTTGGGTCTTCTTCTGAATTGGGACCTTGTTGGTACTACTGCCTGATCTAATTCTTAATAACTATATATATCACCTTTGGCCTGGCATCTTTGCAACCTTTCTTCCATTCACCTTGTTTTGCTGCATTGAGCCACGATTTACAGTAAGTTTATTTTACTTCCATATAAAGTTGGTAATATAAATCTAGGAGCTTATCTAGAGGTTCCAAGTAATTGCTAGTAGATGATTCCTGCAGTTCTTTATCCTTCAAAATGGTTAGCACTAGTGGCTTTTAGATCTTATAATAAGGAATGCTTCCTTCATAGATACCTTCCAAAATTAGATACCTACCAAGGGAGTGTCATTCATCTAACTGTAACAGCCAGTAAAAAAAAAAAAACACACATCCACCAAGTTCAAAATTTTGTCCAAGTGAAACCTGTCTAATTTATGTTAAAATGTTCATGAGACATCTATAAAGAACAGAGAAATCTATAAAGAACACACTTGACATGGTAAATACAAATTTCATGGTCTCCATCTGCAACATCACGCCTACACAAGCAAACACCATTTTTTTTTGTATATGATGCAGCTATATATTTAGGGAATAGATGTTCCAACAAGTACAAACATGCATGCGTCTATCAGTGTGATCCTTTTCACACATATTTACAAGGGGTGAAATGTATTAGCATAAATGTTAAATGTAGTAAAATGTAGTTTCCTAGTTTGGGCACTCAGTGTGGAATTATTCAGCAGAGGGGAACATATATAGAGACTATATAATGGGGTTAAGAGATGGGAAATTTCTCTTTTTCGATGATGAAAGTTCATGGGTGGGTGCAAGAATCCAAGAAGTACCATGTTGCTTTTGGCAAAGGCTTGTAAGTCTGGAAAGGTAGAACATAATAGCTCACCTAAGAAGAGAAACACCTAGGCTAGTGAGCATCTGTGGCCCTGATGAAGAGGTTAGTGGGTAGTGACCACCAGCTAATAGGTAAACAGATAGGACAGTCCAGTGAGTAGGCTTAGGCCAAACCCAGGAACACAAGAAGCATCTAGAAAGGTCAGGCTGTGTAGTGCAAGAGGGCTTGCATATGTCAAATAAGGACCATTAACTCTGGAAAGGGTGAACCAGATATTCCATGACCACCAATGGTTTACAAACTAATCCTTCTAAATCTCCCCTTTTTACATAAGTATTTAGGACACATTATTTCCAAGATAACATTTATGAAATGTGTTATTCTGATAGGTCTCTGTGTGCCATTGGCTGACCCAGTTTTATTGCTCTATGAATAGAGAAATTAGACAACTGAAAGGTCCTAAGGAGATTGTAGCAGTACAATTATTCCACATCTGATAAACATTGTATAATCCTAATTTAATTATACACCCAGGAGCAAACAATGTGACTGGTGTCTGGGAATTGGAGCTTAGCAACAGCAGGAGAACCAGAGCCTGAAGATCCCTGTCACTGTCTGTTATATTCAGACTTTCTCTACTGCTGAAAGGGGAGCTGCTAATATGGTAATATGCTGAGTTTAGGTACTTAATAGCACACTTATGCTAAGGTAATGATACAGATGGTCAAGAGGTCTCAGTAGCATTTAAAGCATCATTATAGCCAATTTCTTGTAGTATCAGTAAATACCTGTAGCAAATGAAAAAGGGAACAAAAAAAGCTGAAACAGTTTTCCATCTAAATGCATGCTGATTTACAGGTATGGGATCCCTTATCCAGAAGCTCTGAATTACATCACAGCCATCTCCCACAATCACCTTGTACTTGATCTAATTAATCTGTGTAAATTCATATTAAAGGAGAAAGAAAGCTTCCAAGCAGTTTATTGGCTGAGTAAATAGCTCTAGAAACTCTCTCTGTTTGTTTAGGATAGCAGCTGCCGTATTAGCTTGCTGTGACATCACTTCCTGCCTGCGTTTCTCCCTGCTCACTCATAGCTCTGGGCTCAGATTAAAGCAGGGAGAGGAGGGGGAAGGGAGAGATGAGCAAACTGAGCATGCTCAAGCCCTAGCCCTGGAGGTTTAAGCTGAAAACAGGAAGTCTGATACAGAAGCCCATGAGTACACAATAGAAGGAAAGAAATGTGGTGTTTCTTTTGACAAAGGACTTGGAGCAGCATTACTTGATGGTTTACTGGTGTATTTATATAGACCTTTCTGATAAAGCTTACTTAATTTTAACCTTTCCTTGTACTTGAATGGCAAAACAATTCCATTGGGTTTATTTAGTGTTTAATTTTTTTGTTGACTTAAAAGTATGGTGATCAAACTATCCCTTATCCAGGTGCAGGAGAATTTCCAGTTTCTCAACCCTCTCCTATTCCTCCCTTTCTCAACCCAAATCCAACACAAAGTTTTACAAGAGCTTGAAAACCCATGCCCTTCCTACCGGCATGGAGGGGACTTGCTGAAAGGTTGTCCATTTTGTATGTTGTCACAGCCAAGTGAACCTGAGATTTTAAACTTCACAGAATCAATAAAAAACTTACAATGTCTTGGATACAATAGAATCACCACCACCTGACAACTTTTTAACAAGTTATTCCATAAATTTTGTCTTCTAAATTAAAATGTATTTTTTTCAGCAGGTTTTTCACTTTACATGACTTTTTCACTTTTCACTTCTCACTTTCCTTTGGCCAAAAATGTGCATGTCTGCTTGAAATTCTAGAAGCTGACCAAGGTGAAAGAGATACAGTAAAAGTCATCTTTGTACACATCAACAACTTGCATGACTGAGCCCACACCTCTTCCCCTTTGCTTAGGACTGTTTTTAGAATTGGGGGCCACTACCGGACAGGACAGACTTTGTAGGACCTTTCCAACCTGACGCCTTTCTCCCACCAGGGTTTGAGAACTGTTTTTCAACAACAGCCAAAACTGATATAGAGTGATGCTCCCACCATGCCTCATTGGTATCTGTTGTCTCATAGTCTGTTCCTGAACTATCCCAGGTGGTGCCTACACTGTCAAGTAAGTTTGGGTTGCATTATGGAGCCTTTTATCTCTTCTTCTTGACTATAGAATCTCTTACAGAAGAGGATCATGCTAAAATATTTCTGACTTAAGAATGGGTACATTGTGTGACTCAAGACATATGTCAATAAACCAGACACAGATGAGAACTCCATTGGAGGGTGCTCTTTCCACTACTGATGGTAAATGAATATTTTGGCATGGTGGAATATTTAAGCAACAACCTTAAGACATTGTGTGCTAGAGAAACCTATTACTGTTTCCTAAACAGCTCAGTCATCAATCTATCTATCTATCTTTCTATCCATGTATCTATCTATCTATCTATCTATCATCTATCTATTTATCTATTATCTATCTATTTCTCTATCGATCTATCATCAATCTATCTATCCATGTATCTATCTGTGTTATACTTTAGATGTGATCAGACAAACTTACGTTCCTGGGAAAACCCATCAGAATCAGTAATATGTGCACCCACGCTCCAGCATGTAGGAAGGTCGCAGTCATCATCAAGTTCTTTAATGGTGTCATCTATTGCACAATTCCAAAGTTAAGCATCCAACCGGTTCTGTTTGGTGAATTCACAGTCTGTTTTCAGAATCTTTTCCAATAATCCCATTATGTTTTGGTTCCTTCCTCCCAGCTTGCAAGTGTTCTCAGATTATTTCCCCAAAAAGTTCCATCCTTGCTGTACCCCCCCCTTGCACAGAGATGTGCTGTGTTATATGACCCAGGAGAAGTTGTCGTCCCTCATATAGTTACAGGTTTCTGAGCCTCAGTCTGAAGGTCACTCCATGTGTCTCCAGTTGGTCTTTTATATATGTCCTTGGTCAGCTCATGTCCCTGGTTTGGTTTGTTTCTTCTAATCGGTTTCTTTTGCTACGGAACAGCTTCCCCTCTCTGTGGTCTCCCTTCCCTCTCCCTCTGTCTCTTTCTTTTTCTGTGCTGTCACTTTCACTCAAACATTTCTGGTCCTCTTATATCCTCCCCCTCCACCTCCTCCTGTGTCATATTCTTTCCGCCCTCCCAATCTCTCTCTCTATTAATTTCTCTGCTCTTGAACTGAGATTGGGCAGAGTATCAACAAACTATGTAAATAGCTGTGCATCTGAGCACATTAACCCCTGGGATGCCAGCATATTCAGCCTCATAGATACAAGGACATAATAAGGATTGGTGAGGATACTGTGCACAGACTCGGGGAAAATAGTTATAAACTGCAGGTGCAGAACAAACACCTTGTAGCTTTAATAGAATTTCAGCGCTGGTGGTTTGAGTGGGCGGCTGTTTCTTAAAGAAATAGAGGACCCCCATGTACAAGATAATTAAGGCTGAAACAGGTATTAATCATCCTAGAGCTAAGCAGTACCTCTGCACTTCATGAATGTCTATTGTACCAAGAGGCGACTGGTGAGTTAGGATTTTGTTAACCCCTTACAGCACAGAGATTGAATAAAATACAGGAATGGGACTTAATATCCAGAATGCTTGGGACCTGGGGGTTTCCGGATTATGGATCTTTCCATAGTTTGGATCCTAATAACTTAAGTCTACTAGAAAATCATGTAAACATGAAATAAAGCCCATAGGCTGGTTTTGCCTCCAATAAGGATTAATTATATCTTAGTTGGGATCAAGTACAGGTAAGGGACCTGCTATCCAGAATGCTCTGGACCTGGGGTTTCTGGATAATGGATCTTTCCATAATTTGGATCTTCATACCTTAAGTCTACTAGAAACTCATATAAACATGAAATAAAGCCAATAGGCTGGTTTTGCCTCCAATAAGGATTAATTATATCTTAGTTGGGATCAAGTACAGGTATGGGACCTGTTATCCAAAATGCTTGGAACGTGGCATTTTCCAGATAACCGATCTTTCCGTAATTTGGATCTTTATACCTTAAGAGAAAATCATATAAACATGAAATAAACCCAATAGGCTGGTTTTGCTTCCAATAAGGATTAATTATATCTTGGGATCAAGTACAAGCGACTGTTTTATTGTTACACAGAAAAAGGAAATCAGTTTTCATAATTTGAATTCTTTGCTGGGATGGCCTTCCCGTAATTGTGAGCTTTCTGGATAAGTCATTTCCGGATAACGGATCCCACACCCGCATCACGTAAAATATTACTGTTTGGTATAATGGAAACCGTTTTACTACTTTACAGCAAGGGCCCAGGGGGTCCAGAGTAACGTTGCATAAAACCGGAAAATTGGACTTTAAGGACATTTCAAATGAATTTGGGGTTTTTGGGACCTAGAAAAATATTGCAAAGTAAAGGAAAATGTAAGATTGAGATGATTGGAACATTGTGGTTCTCTTTTCAATAGAAAGACAAATGTGAAAAAAACCCAACAACAAAACTTTCCCTTTCCAGGGAAATCACTGAATTTCGTCTAGTGCTATGTTTATTTGGAAATAAATGAGCTTTCGGCATGGTAAATGCTCTCTAGCCCCGGCACAAGCTGTTTGGGTGTCGTCACGCTGCATAAACTATTGAGCGCACACACCTAGGACTCATGCGTTTTGTCATCTAGGGCCACTGGAGGAAACCAACTGACAAAATAAACAGATTCTAAAAAAAAGAGCTGAATGTGCCAATTTTAACATTCACAAAAAAGATTACTAACCCAATCCCACTCATGGGATATTTTAAATACCTGCTCTTGCCTTAAAGACGTCTTCCAGTATTATTGGAAACCCAATGGGCATACAAATTCTAGAGGATACGTATATTTCAACTAAGTAATGAAAAAATAAAATCAGTATGCAACGCCAGTTGGTGAAGGTCATTATGTTTCAAGCCAAGTGAAACCATTAGCTGCAAGCAGAGTCATTGCTGATAGACCTTTATGGCACCATGTCTGCCCCTTTGCAATGACTGAAGAATTCTGCATAAGCTTACAGCCTTCTAAGGTCATGATATGGAACATTAAACACCAGGTACAATGATTAACGAAGAAAGAAAAGGCTGGTTTAAGCTCATCTTTGTGAGTTTTAATTAATTTGTGAGTTTTAAACTAATCTGGGGCCATTTAAGTGCTATACCCATGTTTCCCAAGCCTTTGGAAAAGCATTCCATCAGAGTACCCAGCATGCTGAAGAGCAGTAGAGCCATATCAGTGAGTGAATGGGTATGGTAGAACTTACTCTTTGAGGATTTTCAACCATGTTTGCGGGAAATATAGGCTGTATGTCCTGGCATTCCTTTGGTAGATGAGCCTGAATTTGAACAGAAAAATTATGATTATCCATAGAACTATAATGTCTGCCCCATAATTTTTTCAACACACACAAACAGATTCTCCTAAGAAACTCACAAAATCTATATACGTTTGTTGTTAAAGGAGAAGGTCTTCTAACTTGGGGGTTCCAAAAGTTGGGCACCTCCAAGTGATCGCATGTACTTACCTGAAACTCTGAGCTGGTGCTCCTATGAGAAGAAAACTGCACCGGCCCGGGATTCTTCCAGCGAGCACCGGAGAGCGAACGTCTTCTGGCTTCTTCTATCTTCAACTTTCCCAGGGAAGACACATGTGTAGTAGAACAAAAGAGTTTTTTGTTAAAGCATGCGCAGCCACGAGAAAAAAAAAGAAACCAGAATACGGTCACTCTATGGTGCTCGCTGGAAGAATCCCAGGCTGGTGCAGTTTTCCTCTGATAGGAGCACCTGCCCAGGGTTTCAGGTAAGTACATGCCATCACTTACCCGTTAAAAGACCTTTTCTTCTCCTTTAAGTGTATAAACGTATTTTATTGTCTACAAATGTTTCCAAATGCTTTATTTGCCCCCTGGGAATTCCAGCAAATATTATGCTATCCTTAGAATGACAGTTTAATATCCCAACAACTTCTAAAAGTAAATATGCTATGACAGTATCACAGTCCTAACTGCATGCTAATATGTGTATTAGTAAATCCTGTGCTTTAGAGATGATACATAATGCTTGTTCTTTGTGTCACTTGTCATAATTCTGCAATAACTAAGCCTGGAATGGGATGAAAAGCATGTGCGGCATAAAACATTCTACTGGTACAAATAGCATGGAAGAGTCAAATATTTAGTTGGAACTAATTAAAGATTATAAAAGTAGATACTAAGCATCTGAATTGGGAACAGATATTTGAGGGGCTTTGCATTAACTAGATGCGATGTATCATTTCCAGAAAGTTAAATTTACAAGTGTGCCCCAAGCAAGCCCCTGTTCCTGATCATAATTGCAGGCCCTTAGCAGCAGCATCAAAAAGCTGGACTATGTGTCCTTCAAAGTTGGACATACATTCCAAATTTGAAGGCTTACAGTGTGTAGGTGCAAGCCCATTTGGTTGGGATAAAAAGGGTTTTGATCTGCCTTGAGTGGACAATCTAGATGTCCTTTGGTTACCCATTTGGTTGGGATAAAAATGGTTATGACCTAGCTTGAATGGACAACCTGGTTACAGTGAAGTGTATATTTTATCTGGAGACCCATATGATCTGATCTACACAAGCAAAAGATTTTACTGCCCAGTTTACTAACATAACTCTACTCTATCCATGATTTGTTGCCAATTCTATTTTTATGACTCTATACACCACTTCCTAGTAATCCATACACATCCTTCAACCATCCTTTGCCTTAATCTAACATTAACAGCTGATATTTTTATTCGTTGCTAACAACATTTCTTAATAGGGTTTGATGCTTCACTAGCATCCTTCATCTGTGTTCATCATCTCGAAATCTTTCCTCCCTACAGACTCAAGCCTTCTCTCAAGTCTCTTAATATCTTGTGAAGCTTAATACATTATGGCAGGTTGACTCTCTCTCCATCATATGAAAAAGCTTTCTAAAACTCTTCCTCTTCAGAGAACCACGTTCTTGTGTTCAATAAGCGCTCTCAACATAATTTATTAGATTCGCTCCTTAATAACCGTCTCCCTCCAGTATTCCCCTGTCATATCTTACGTTTCATGCATTTCCAAGATGATAAGCCAGTATTCAGAAGTGCCATTAATTACCATGCTCTTTATGAGTAAATATAGTGCTCGGTAGTAGTAGTAGTATGATTAATAGTAATAATCAAAATATTCCATCTTCTCCTATGGATGTTGCAAGCCTTAATAAGCTGACATATCCATAACTCAATATCTAGCCCTTGTGTTCCATGTTTAGGGCAAATGGTGATTGTGCATTCCTGAAATGCTCTTAATATTTGATGATGAAGTCAATTGAACTGAAATTACTATGTGTTTTCTGTCATGTACAATGTTGCTCCAGAAAAATAAAAAATTTTTCAGTCTATGATGGATTAGACATACATTAAAGGCAACATATATTGCACAAATGCAATCTTAAGTCCATACTTATGCTTCACACCAAGCTAAAGTCATTTTTCTATAGCCCCCAACAATATCGCTGATGTTGAAAAAGAAATGGCAGTTTTAGAAGCAACAAAGGCTGTCAACACAATACAGTTCTTTTATTTTGAACATAAAGAATAAGTATGCATAATTAAATATGCAAACCATGGAATGTGATCTATACAAATTCATGCAAATATACACGTACATATGTAACATCTACACGCCTAACACTAAAGCAATAAGAGAAAAAGCCCTCGGCGATAGCCTTCAGACACACTGAATATGACGAAATATTAAAACTGTCAACTACATTTGAATTGCCATTGTAAAAAGACCCAAAAGAGTAGGAAAGACTAAGAAAAGGTTCTCCCAAAGGAACACTAAATTATTATTTACAGGGTAGAACTAGGGGGATTTCTACTGATTTCTGAAGCTTATTTGAAGCTTAAGATGATAGTCATTCTCATATGAAGAAGTGCCAACTGAATCCGATGGCTGATGGCCATACATGGATTATCACCAACCTTGTTTACCTTCCCAGCTAATCAATAGCAGTGGGTTTGCAGCATAGCTTGATTGGTCAAATGGTTTTGAAGGGTTCCTACTCATAGACCATACACATTGCTCCACGTAGCCATCTTAATTTTAATTCTCCAACTCAGAAACCTTTTGAAGTGCATTTCATGCATTTCCAAGATGATAAGCCAGTATTCAGAAGTGCCATTAATTACCATGCTCTTTATGAGTAAATATAGTGCTCGGTAGTAGTAGTATGATTAATAGTAATAATCAAAATATTCCATCTTCTCCTATGGATGTTGCAAGCCTTAATAAGCTGACATATCCATAACTCAATATCTAGCCCTTGTGTTCCATGTTTAGGGCAAATGGTGATTGTGCATTCCTGAAATGCTCTTAATATTTGATGATGAAGTCAGTTGAACTGAAATTACTATGTGTTTTCTGTCATGTACAATGTTGCTCCAGAAAAATAAAAAATTTTTCAGTCTATGATGGATTAGACATACATTAAAGGCAACATATATTGCACAAATGCAATCTTAAGTCCATACTTATGCTTCACACCAAGCTAAAGTCATTTTTCTATAGCCCCCAACAATATCGCTGATGTTGAAAAAGAAATGGCAGTTTTAGAAGCAACAAAGGCTGTCAACACAATACAGTTCTTTTATTTTGAACATAAAGAATAAGTATGCATAATTAAATATGCAAACCATGGAATGTGATCTATACAAATTCATGCAAATATACACGTACATATGTAACATCTACACGCCTAACACTAAAGCAATAAGAGAAAAAGCCCTCGGCGATAGCCTTCAGACACACTGAATATGACGAAATATTAAAACTGTCAACTACATTTGAATTGCCATTGTGAAAAGACCCAAAAGAGTAGGAAAGACTAAGAAAAGGTTCTCCCAAAGGAACACTAAATTATTATTTACAGGGTAGAACTAGGGGGATTTCTACTGATTTCTGAAGCTTATTTGAAGCTTAAGATGATAGTCATTCTCATATGAAGAAGTGCCAACTGAATCCGATGGCTGATGGCCATACATGGATTATCACCAACCTTGTTTACCTTCCCAGCTAATCAATAGCAGTGGGTTTGCAGCATAGCTTGATTGGTCAAATGGTTTTGAAGGGTTCCTACTCATAGACCATACACATTGCTCCACGTAGCCATCTTAATTTTAATTCTCCAACTCAGAAACCTTTTGTAGTGCAAATTCCATAGTTTAATTCTTAGGACTACAAATCTTGAAGTCCAACATCAGTTCAGACTGTTGTACCAACAACCAGTAGTAATGGCGAACCTGAAGACCAGTGACACCAAAACCATTAATCTGCTTTACCTAGAAGTAGAACTAGGAAATAGGGGAAGCAAGTTTCTTCTAATTTTGGAAACATCTATGCGATGTAGATGCAACACTAATGTAGCATAATGTAGTGTAGAATAATAAACAACTTGTTTTAGCTCATCCACCATGAGTAACTGTAGGGAGACCCAAAATTCTTGCTACCTAATGTTATTAAAAAGTGTAAGTTTTATGTGTTCTTGTATTTAATCCTCTTCTTGTATTTTCTTCTTCATGTCATTCTTCATAGACCCTGAAACTGTGTATCATACTATATCACCATTATGCAAGCATATACTTGCTTTTATCTGGGCATTTAGTAGCATATAAACAATATTTTGCTGTAGGTACCAAAGTCATGGACAGAACAGTCTGCAAGCAACAGTTTAAGACATAAATATTAATATGCAGTTAATAACCTTCAAGGTACAACATTCCATCTGGTCTTTTCTCCTCCAACAATAATTATACCTGCCAGGTTTAATAAAGCGATGAAGCAAGTTAGATACGAAGCTGATGGAGCAAATACTGTTGTGATACATCGATATCAGCCAATATGGGCACAGACATGCATGGGGTCTATTTTCTAGAATGCTTAGCATCTTGGGGTTCTGGAAGATAGATCCTATGATTGATGACATTCCTCATCTCTTTGTCTAGTTATATAACAATATCCTTTAAACCTACTGAAACTTGCTTCCCAGACACACTGGATTTTAATTTTATGATTGCACCATTGACTATAAGTTTTGGCTCACATTTTACATCTATGGTGCAAACCATACAAGAGTTGCGGGCAGAATTCGAGCTTCCTAATGATTAACTACTCCATGATTTTTACCTGCATAACTGCTAATACAGAGATTTATTAAAAAGAATAAGGGGGTGGTTGCAAACCTGTTCCTTTTTAGATTAGCGAACAAACGCACGCACGCACAGAGCAGAGAAATTTCATGGGAGGGGAAGATTGAAGATTTGTAGTATCCAGCCATCCGGAGAATGAATGAAAGTTGGAAATGCTGGCAGTAATGATGCAGATGATGGGGTTAAAATGTATGAATAATTTTATGCCGTCATCTATTTCATGAGTATTCCAGGGTGTACAAGAAATTATAGTATTCCGGTTGCAATGGAATTAGCAAATAAATAAATTTAAAAGTGATATATCGCTGATTATACAAAAACATGGCCTGGGTCAAGGGTAAGTAGGCTGGAACTTGCCAATCCTAACGTCTCATACTCCCAATGTTCATAGAATTGTATATTTGCACTGTTCTATTAAAAAAAAAAGATTCCAGTAAATGTTGAAGAATTGTTTGTACAAATCATTTTAGTGGGCTGGCAAAGCTCTAGATGACATGTAAATATCTGTTAAGAAAAATGAAGTCACTGACCAGAATGCGTTAATATATGCACGAGTCAACTTGGCTACAACTTGAAATTAAAGGGCCTGCTCAACATGCTCAATTTTAGCTTATTTATTAATGAAAAAAACTCGATTTAATCAGATTGCAGAAAAACTCAAAATCAAGCAAAATCCAGAATTGCTCGAATTGTTTGTGCCTTTTCTCGAATTTTTCATGCTTTTTCCCCAAAAACGTCGAATTTTCTGTCCTCGGAGATCCCAACAACTTCAATTTGAGATAGGTGCCTCTCCCATTGACTTATACAGGACCTCTACAGGTCTGAGATTTTCAGATTCTGACTTTTTGCAGCATTCGGGATATAATAAATCTAAAAAAATAATAAAATCTTAGGATGTACGCCTAGGCCACCAGAGCAGGGCAGTGGAAGAAATTAGCAGCATGTTAGCCTTCAATGTAGAGCTTCTTCTATTGCAACCATGACATAATGAGAAAACAGGATAATATAGAGACATCCTATTTATAAATGAGCTCAATCTGTAATGATCAAAAATTATGGGTTCCAAAACATTTAGATACTTTCAATTATATGTATCATTTATTACTTAAAAGCAATAAATAGTCTTCTACAACTATTCCACCAGATAACCTGACCATGTTTAACATTCTGTCACAGCCTGGCTGCTTTTAATTACTTTCCTATTTTACATCTTGAATGGCCAGTTCTTGTTTGAAATGGGCAATAGTTTCTTCATTAGAACAGGTTTTCTACTCAGTTCTATGATCTTGTAAAACATGACGCCAACATTTATTTGCAATCATGTAAATTGCCTGTGATAAGATAAACAGCAATCAAACGGAAAAAAAAATTACCCGTATATACTCGAGTATAAGCGGTCCCGAGTATAAGCCGAGTTACCTAATTTTACCTCCAAAAACTGGGAAAGCTTATTGACTCGAGTATAAGCCTAGGGTGAGAAATGCAGCAGCTTCTGCTAAGTTTCAATCAAAAAATTGACTATTGACTATTCTTGGACGCCGGCGACTATTCTTGGACGCCGACGACTATTCTTAGACCGTTTTTGCGCTTGACCCGAGTATAAGCCGAGGTACAGTTTTTCAGCATATTTTGGGGGCTGAAAAACTCGGCTTATATTCGAGTATATACGGTAACTGAGCATTTCTGATTTAATAACCTGCTTCCAGTGTTGCATAAAATACACCAATCAATCAAAAAGCAAAACATAAGGACTGGGTGACCAAGGCTTTTCCATTGCTGCCACTAAGTGGCGACCATCAAAGAATCTGATGCAAGATAGCCCTAAGAGTCAATGTTTTTACATATTTTGCAGTGTAAACAGTTCGTAGTAAACACAGACAGACAAGGCTGAACAGGTACAAAGTTCATAAATTAAGTAGAACTGCCGACTGTTTTTGTTCAACCCTTTGTTTAATGAAACAATATCACACTTGGGGTTGGGGGTCCTGTAAGACCTTGGCCAGTAGCTTCACCTCGGACAAAAGGAATAAACACAAGTTATATCGTCAACCCTTCTTTTTTAAGAAGGAAAACATGAACTGAAGATCATTTCTGTTTGTTTTCTTTCTAAGGGCACCAAAAGAACATGACTGTAAATTGGGAAGACCCACTGTATTGTTTAATACTTAGCAGCAATTCCCCATCATCAGTTGCTTGCGCACAGCAGAAAAAAGAACCAGGGAAATGAGCCGTGTGCATCTAATTTGAAACAATCTCATCTCCACCTCCCTCTCTCAAGTCCTTGGATGAAGCTACAGTACTTGTTTTTATTTACATATCATCAGAAAAATCCCTTAACTTCAGTTGGGAATCAACCCAAGAATACTTGCTGAGTCGTAGGAATTATGGGGTCACCATTGTGGCCAAGAGAGGCAAAGGTCACTGATCTTTTTTTTGATAAACTGATGTGGATGAGTGTCTAAAGCTTAGACTTGCACTGGAGCCCCCCAAAGTCTTGTATTGCACCAAGCAACTCAGAATATGTGTGACCCCAACACCCCTTCTGCTGATGGACTTGCAACCCATCTACCTCCTTTACTGCAGAGAAACATCCTGACTTTCCCAAATCCATTCATTATTCATTAAGAGTCAGTGCGACGCACATCGTATTTCCACCAAAGGGAACTAATAAGGCGACTGCATAATCTGTAACATTATGTGTATCATAAAGGGAATCATAGAGCATGAATAAACAAGCCTGGCTCGTACATCCAGACAACACTCAGAGAAATATCCCTGTATGCCCTGCAAGCTGAATGCACTTCTCAGCAGCAATCTAAACCCTTTTAGAATGAGAATGTTCAAGAGCAGCTAGAACTGAAAGTCTCCTATTAATAAGGGCAAGCAGTCACAAATGCGTTTGCTGTCGATCTGATGGATCTTAAATGTGGTTTGGTTTTAAAGGAGCAATATACACATTAGTTAAATTAATAGGGCTTGGAATTAACATTTAATTTGTCAGTTGCTTCAAGGGGCCGATTCACAAAGGGTCGAATATTGAGGGTTAATTAACCCTCGATATTTGACTGGGAATTAAAATCCTTCGACTTCGAATATCGAAGTCGAAGGATTTTAGCGCAAATAGTTCGATCGAACGATCGAAGGATTATTCCTTCGATCGAACGATTCGAAGGATTTAAATCCAACGATCGAAGGAATATCCTTCGATCAAAAAAACTTAGGAAAGCCTATGGGGACCTTCCCCATAGGCTAACATTGAGTTCGGTAGCTTTTAGATGGCGAATTAAGGGGTCAAAGTTTTTTTTAAAGAGACAGTACTTCGATTATCGAATGGTCGAATAGTCAAATGATTTTTAGTTCGATTCAAAGTCGTAGTCGAAGGTCGTAGTAGCCCATTCGATGGTCGAAGTAGCCCAAAAAACACTCTTTTTTTTTTACTTCGAATCCTTCACTCGAAGTTAGTGAATCGGCCCCCAAGTGTATGTGCCAAGTACCAAGAAGGTGGCCTCAAGTGTGTGTGTGTCTATATACACTTGAGGCCACCTCCTTGGTTCTTCAAAACAATTGTGGGAGCAAAAGTTAGTTACACAAATTCTTTGTTAGGGCAAAGACACATGCTCAGATTCTGGGAGATTTAGGGCAGACACACACGCTCAGATTGGAGGAGATTAGTTGTCCAGCGACAACTCTCCTCTTCTTCGACTAATCTCTCCGAACTGCCTCCCGCCGGCTAGAATCTAAATTGCCGGCGGGGTGGCAATCGGTGCGATAAGTTTTACGAAGTTTCCTTGTGAATCAACTTCAGGCGCTTCGGAAAAGGAAGCGATCTGATTGCCATCCCGCCGGCAAATTTACATTCTAGCCGGGGGGAAGCAGTTCAGGGAGATTAGACGCCTTGAAGAAGAGGAGATTTGTCGCTGGGCGACTAATCTCCCCAAATCTGAGCATGTGTCTCTTCCCTTAAAGCTGTAATGGAATGAACCCCTCCTTATCTGTAAGGGACACAAAAGGCCCTCTCTTCAGTCTCTTCAGCCCTGCACAAAGCTATTTCCATCCCAGTAATCAGAACATACCCCCCGCTTGTGTGAACCAGATATCTCCCTATGTATCCCTCATTACCTCCCTGATGGTAATTAATGTACTGAGTAATGGCATATGTAACAGCAGGTTTCATGTCAGTAATGTGTCTTATCAGCCATGAATGAGGGTCTGTCTTATGTAAGAGCTAAAATTAGCCTTGTTTGTCTTTGTTTTTTATTATTATAGGTGTTATAGCTTTATATTTCCAATATATGAATTGCATTGTGTCAGTTTGTACTAATATAACAATCTTCTCAGATGTTTTGCTAACAATGATATGTAAATACAGGGCAAGAGCAGGAACCGAATATATTGTAGAAACATGGGGATTAAGAAACAACTGAGAAGGGGATTTAATCACAGAAAATCCAAATTCTCACTTGGGAAACCCAAATGCCCTGTGGTCAACATGACAATCTTGCCCTTGGTTCCCTAACCATTATATCATTGTTATGGTTGTGCCAAACTAACCCCATAACCCAAAGCAAAAAATATAATTGTTCCAACTTTGACCAGTCATAACTACCTGGTAATTGGTTACAGGGCTGGGCAAACCTTTGCCCATATTTGTGTGAAATCTAAGGGGTATTAGTGCCATGATGAAATATGACCCTGAGCAAAGAGTCTCTCTATAAAGCTTCTAATGTACTTATAAAGAATAATTGAAAGAGCATTTTCTCCAGAGAAAACAACCCCAACCATGACAGTCCTTTCCTCATAGTTTCATTATTTAATTCCAATTACCAGTTAGGCTCATTAATACAATAGTAGAGCTCAATCCTGCAGGGCCGTTCTGGTAGCAGACAATCAGTAGCACTTCTTTATCAGTAGTGACTTCTTCATCCAGGCCCTTCAAAAGTTCTTGTGAAACAATATTCTCCTAAGAGCCTTGAGACATTTGGGGCAGCATAGCTGAGTCACAGAGATACCTCTCCCATATTTAAATTCTCAGAAAATATGCATTGAAAAACAAAATAACACATATACATTGTAGTTATGTTTTTTGAGTCATGTCTTCTTCCACCTATTCAATCCCAATTCCAAGGACATCACCATTTTTAAAAAAAAGAACTGGCTCACATTAAATTTAGTCATAAAAACAGTAACTAATGCATTAAATACTTTCCATTTCCTACTAAGCTACTAACCATGGTGTATTTGCTTTTAACCGTAACCCTGCCCCAGTCCAACGGACCTATCTAGGACCTTCCAACCAGATGTTTCCTATATTTTGGCCTATACATAAGTAAAAAGGACAATGTTCTGAAACGTTTTAGGACAAGAATGTGTATTTGTATAGAGTTGGGAAAAAATGATTTATTTGGAACATGATGGTTACACATCCATTAAATAGCACATTTCATGAATCACGTATGACTTTCATTCTTCTTTCTTCCTGACAAATGCAGGAGATGACTCATGCTTTATGGTTAGTATTGTAAATATAAAAAAATAGGCCAGGTAAGATCATAGATATTCTCTCTGAATGACTTAATTGTTCTAGCATTTTCATCACCAATACATTGACCAATTGTGAATTCTATAAAAACCACACAAACTGTGTGTATTTTCTTGCTTAGTAAAATAAACACAGCTCAAAATATAATGTTCATTAAGAGCAATCAAGCATTTTTTAAATTTTTTTTTGCAACTGGGTACTTTTTGAAGAAGTCCATTGACGGTATTTCACTTTTACCTGATCAGAAGTAGCAGTAGCTACCACCCACTCATAGCAATAAATTACAAATCTGTAGTTGGATATATGTTCCTGTGTTCCAGTTCATCCTTTCTACTAAAAGCTTACTAGGAAATAAGGAAAAAGTAAACCCTTCATAAAAATTTGAACTCACTGAATAGCAGATTTGGGGAATCTAAGGTTTACTGATATAAAACTATAGTTCTGTTGAAAGTGTACTTTGTAAGTAAGCTTCTAAGGCAGTGGTCCCCAACCAGTAGCTCATGAGCAACATGTTGCTCTCCAACCCCTTGGTTGTTGCTCCCAGTGGCCTCAAAGCAGGTGCTTATTTTTGAATTCCAGGCAAGTTTTGGTTGTATAAAAACCAGGTGCACTGCCAAACAGAGCCTCAATGTAGGTTGACAATCCACATAGGGGCTACCAAATGGCCAATCACAGCACTTATTTGGCACCCCAAGAACATTTTTCATGCTTGTGTTGCTCCCCAACTCCTTTTTCTTCTGAATGTTGCTCATGGGTTCAAAAGGTTGGGGTTCCCTGTTCTAAGGCACCCTTCAACTGAACCATCTCAAAAGAACTGGTTGATGAAGAAGATCATTCTGGAAGACTTTCTGTTGGAAAAATAGTATAACATGAACTACTTTATGTTCCATAGAGACCCTGAAGGTTAACTTGTGTTGCGTACCTTGTACATCTTCCTTGCGGCAAGAACGTGGGTGGAAGTGGATCACCAAAGGTTCCTGGTGGGGAGCTGGGAGTGAACGTTGGTCAGTGCTCCAGGACCAGGCTTTTTCTCAGTGTCCTGCTGCACAGTCTGACCCTGCAGACCAATAGCAACCAATCAGTGATTACCGGAGAAAATGTCTATTATATTTTAAATAAGAACTTATATAGCTTGTGTTATGACCTATTAAACAGTACAAACGAGCCTTTATATTAAACACAACGCATACATTAAAAGAAATTAAAATGAGCAACCCTGGGGCTTTTAAAAAAAAAAACACAATCATTTCTGCCAAAGATTGCCATTTCCTGTAAAGATTTCAATTATATCTTTAGAAAATAGTTTCCAGAAAGGAAACATGCAAATGTTTTTTAACACAACTGTAAAATTAACCAGATGAAAATATCGTTACAGAAAATCAGAGGATTAAAGAGAAGTCATTTGATGCAATGCCTTCCATTAGGGAAGCAAGTTTGTGTGTGTTGATATCTGTCTTTTTATTTATCGTACTGTTTTTTTTTTTGTTTGATGCCTGTTTTGTGCCTTTTAAGTGGACAAGCCATTTAATGTACTGAACTGAAGACATTAGTTGTTATTTGAAATGATTAGTGAAATTGGACAGGATGCTTTTAGCATTATAGCAGAATGTTTATTGAGGCACAACGGCCTCAGGTTCCTCTGGGTTCTGATAAAAGATAATGACACTGTCATTTGGAAAATACTTTGACATTTAGAGGTATTTTGTACTTCAGTGTGGCTTGATTCTCAATATTTAGCCTTTCAATTACAGTTTGCTGTGAATGATTTTTGTAGAAGATGCAACGGGAGAATTTATTGGTATTACCTGAATACTAAACATAATAGACATCACATCATCCAATAAAATATCATTTATTATATTTATATTCTTAAGGATAATTGTAAATGTTCCGAAGGATTGACAAGAACTTTTCTACTTGGAGAAGTCCTCAGCAGTGAATGTGCCTAGGAGATTTCAAAGGTGTGCGAATGCTTTGTAACGTATAATTTGGTCAAATATATGGGAGGTGAAATGAAAAAATACCACTAAGATAAGAATAATGACTTCATAAAACCAGCATCGGCCAAGAGACAAAGGGGTATATTTATTGAAAAGTGAAGTTAGAGATCACCACAGTCCTCTAGAGTGAAATTCCGCCACTCTCCATTCATTTCTATGGGATTTTTTAAAAGAGTATCAATGGGTGAAAGCAGTCTTGCTTTATGGTTCAGAAACCTGGAGACTGACCATGACAACCACAAGTAAGCTCCAAACCTTCATCAACCGCTGCCTACGACACATCCTGCACATCAGATGGCCAGAGAAAACTTCCAACATCAGCCTATGGAAAAGATCAAAACAGATCCCCATTGACCGAGAAATCAGAAGAAGAAAGTGGGCTGGATAGGCCACACCCTCAGAAAGAGTTCTGGCAACATCACAAGGCAAGCCTTGAGTGGAACCCACAAGGGAAAAGAAAAGTTGGCCGGCCAAGAAAGACATGGAGGAGGTGCATGGAGGCTGAAATGAAGGCAGCCGGATGGACATGGGCTCAGCTGAAGAAGACCGCTGCGAACCGAGTTCGTTGGAGGAGTGTCGTTGAGGCCCTATGCTCCCCGCTGGAGCAAACGGACTAAGAGAGAGAGAGAGAGAGAGATCAATGGGTGAAAGTGAAAGTTCATCCTTTGATAAATACGCCTTTCAAAATCTCATAGAAATGAATGAAGAGTGGCGGAATTTCACTCTAAACTTAACTTTTTGATAAATATACCCCAAAGATATCAACTTGGGTTCTAAACCCATAACTTAATTGGTTTTGAATTTCAGAATGAATGCTCAGCTCTGGACTGTTTTGTTCCTCAATATTTGTGATCAGTCTGAAAGAGCCATGGTGGAATACTAATGTTCCAAATCTAGAGGCTATATTTACCAGTTGAGTTACTGGTTTTGAATTTCAGACTGACAGGTCAATTCCGGACTATTTTGTTTTGTAGTTGTGATCGGTTTGGAATATAATTACCAATTTGCCAGACCACTTCTGGAACTAGTTTTCTGGCCATGTCTAAATTATATTTAGAACAGTGGTGGAAGAGTATGGCTCTTCCAAGGTTAGAGGCTTTATTCCCAGTTGAGTTTCGATGATGGTTACAGGCCCACCTAGCTATCTGACCAATAATATTGTAACATTCCTTAGCACTGGAAAACTACTTAGGTGTGCAAATGCATTGCAAATGTATACTTTGGTAAACATATGTCGGAGGCAAAATTAAAAAAAGACCATTTAGATAAGAATCGTGACGTTGTACAACCAGGTCTGGCCAAGATATCAACTTGGGTTCTCCACCCATAACTTATACTGGTTTTGAATTTCAGAATGGACAGTAAGTTCTGGACTGTTTTGTTAATCTTTATTTTTCATCAGTCTGGAAAAGCCATAGTGGAATAGGATTGATGTTCCAAATCTAAAGGCAATATTCCCAGTTGAGTTTGTTCCACCACTATGGAACTTATTAGTATGCTTAAAGAACATTTCACATAAATCAAGTACCTCCCCAGTTACTTTAGTTTCTAGTTCTTCTTTTTTCAGTAGCATTATTTTATAATACAGGATAAGCTGTTAATCATGAATTTTTTTCCCTGTTGTATTAGTCAGGTTGTTTCTGACTTCTTAGGATGATAGAAAGGCATTTTCTTTGGGATAAAGCAAATCATAATGCATATTGTATAGGCCTTATAGTGCATGCACCTTGTCCTTATTAAGTACTTTATCACTTGGGGATTTGTAGATTAATGACAAGGCCTTTTGAAGTGGGCTGGAATGTTTGTCAATAGCTTTGCTTAAGCATATTAATGTCTCTCTAACTCCCTGAAGGATGTAGCAAACTGCAGAAAGTAGGGGTGAGACCACGCATACAAAGCAAAACATGAAGTGTCTGGAGAGAAGTTGATGGTGTCTAAATCCCGTATAGACTGAAAAATCAAACTTCAGCTAGAAGACAAAAAACCCCCAGAGTTTTATTTCTAGAAAAATTGCACATATGATTCCCTTGGATGGTGAATAACTCTATTTATCTTTGTTAAGTCTTTTTTTCCTCAGTGCCTTATGAATACAAACAGCTGAATTTGCATTCTCCTGCATAAGTTATTCTCCAGTACCTGAAACAGATCAGAGAAATTAAGGGCAAATGTAATTATAAACTAATAAACTACAGAAGAACAGTGAGATCCTGTAAATGCGGTTAAACCATATTACCTGATATTCATGATTCGTGAATGCCCAGACTACATAATAACATTTCCGGAGCAAACAAATCCTGAGAAAACCTTTGCTTGGGGCAAGGGAAAAAAAGGTCAAATTGTTGCTTCTGTAGTCTCCTCCAAGTAGAAACAGACAGAGTCTTAAACAGAAACAAAATTTGAGGGTGCCTGGCAATAATTACCATTTGTTAATCTCTTGTTCATAGAGTGATCAGGGCAGGAAATAAAATTGAAGGAGGCCATCTTAGAGAGGGAAGATTGGGGGCCCCAACTGATGTAAATTAGGGATGTCCACTGTCACTAGGGTGCTGAAAATGATAGTTGAACAACAGCTGGAGAACCACAACATGAAAATATATCCTTGATAATTTTAGGTTGGGATGCACAGTGCTATAAACTTGTCTAAAACAGTCCTTATTAGGTTTTCATTGGCATGAGTTTGGCCTAAAAGTTCTGTTGATTCAACCATAGATGGCCAAAAGAAGGACCTCTTAAAGCAATTCTCTACATGGAAAGAGCTGGACATGACCAGTTTTAATAAAACCAATGAGACCAAAATTTTCGAGAATTCCTGAGCAGTAATTTTATAAGATTACATGAATCTTCTTCCCTCTATATAGACATTACAAAGTGACTCTTTGAATACACTTCTTGAATCTTTTTTGGTACTTTGCTTGACTAAACTGTTTTGACTCCTGCTGCTTGCCATGACCTTTTACTCTTGCGATTTTGTTTGTTCTACTGCTGCTGGAAGATTCATCCTTTTAGAATCCCTTTTACAACAATAGCTCTGGCCCTCAACTATTTCCCCATCTACTTCTTTGAGGGTCTACTATGCGAGGAAGCGCAACAACCATCTCATCAGATTCTAGTTATAGACATTAAGCCTTACAGTGTCATTTTTTAACAGGAAATTCCTGTTGGGTGTAATGTATGGGGGTCAAACCCATTGTGATCCACATGAAGCACTGCAAGAACAATAAAAAGCATCAATTCAAAATCTCTTATGCTAAAATATTCAACAGGCAAAGTACATGACCACTGACATCTGACAGGAGGTGACACTGAGCTCAACATTCTCAATCCGGTTGCAAAGCAGGTGTTTACTTCAATTAATCTTTTCCTAAAGCATTGAGTGATGAGTACTTTCACTTAAAGTGGATTGAAATGTTATTTTAATTTATTGCATTTCCTGATCCTTTTACCTGAAGGTATTTGGCTCGGTTCAGTTGAGGCCTCCGTTGAACTCTCTGTTTTTATTCCGTTGAATTAAGCTGGCTTGGTTTTTGTTTTTCACTCCACTCAGGGTGAGATTTATTAGAGGGTAAATTCACAAGACGCACAATATACATCTGGAAAAAAAAAATATTCTGTCTGATGACAGTGCTAATTATGTCAAGGTCCTGAGGACAATTCTCCAAAAACTAAAAAATAGTTTTGGCTTTAAAAACCCTAAGATTGGCTTTAATAATCTTGAAAATAGTTCATAGTAGCAGCTCAGGCTTGAAGAAACAGCCATCTTTCTCATTTGAGGCGATATGTTACATTGTGCTGACCTGACTCCATTTAAAGTCTTTATCTCCCTATGATTTGCTAGCTCACATGTTTCCAGTTTCAAAACTTGTTAAATTGCTTCCCTCATCTTTAATAATATGCATCTAATTTGCATTTTTTTAACTCTTTCAGTTAATGATGGGAGAAAAGCTACAGCGTTTTATGGAAGCAGAAGTACAGTTGCCAATTCAATTACTATTTCAATAACATTGTGACATTTGTAACAGCCAACCGGAGTCTTTGTGACTCCACCAAGTCCAGCTTCAATATGGCAAGAACTCAGAAATATGAAGGCATTGCCTTCCCAGCCTTCATGGAGGACTAGGTCTTGCTTTGATGGTGTAAAGCTCTTATTGTAACCACAATAATGTATTTTGGACAAACATTATTTATTATTTAAGCAAAAGCAAGAGGCTTGCATCCATAGGTGCATGTAGAGCTCTTCTTTAGGTCTCGTTGTGCTGCTCTGCATTTCAATGTGTGATAAACATGGATTGAATTGTGTTAGCAATGTGACTGCAGCCAATGAAAGTCTGTTAACTGGTACCTACGTCAACTGCAGATAGATAATGTTCATTATTCTCATTCCAGTATCTGGCCTAATCTGTATTCTGTACAAGAGAACACCTGGAGTTGAGCGTTGCTAAAAAAACATTCTTAAATTATAATGAAAATAGGTTTTAACAACAGCCTCAACATTTGTAATTAAATGTAATTGAGTTGGTGGCTGACCTATATTTGATTGCATTTTGCCTGGCAAAGCACATCAAGAGAGATATACTGTAGCTACCCATGCAACCTCTGCATACCAGGTACTTTTGGAATCCAACAATTTTGCTGTTTTGATCCTGTTCTCACAATTTGTAACATAGTGAGTAAGTAACGTTGAAAAAAGACACACGTCCATCAAGTTCATTTTTTTAAAAATTTTTTTATTACATCTGCCTAACTGCCAGTTGATCCAGAGGAAGACAAAAAAAAACCCATCTGAAGCCTTACCAATTTGCCTCAGAGGGGGAAAAAATTACTTCCTGACTCCAAAATGGCAATGGGACTAGGCCCTGGATCAACTTGTACTATGAGCTCTCTCCCATATCCCTGTATTCCCTCACTTGCTAAACACCATCCAACCCCTTCTTATACCTATCTAATGTATCAGCCTGTACCACTGATTCACTTCCCAGCTCTCCCTGTAACACCCCTTTCCCTCCTCTAATCTCATTGGCTCCCTCCTGTCTGCTGGGAGGAGCTACTGGTGAATAAAGCATCCGACCCTTCCTTGTACCTATCTAATGTATCAGCCTGTACCACTGATTCAGGGAGAGAATTCCACATCTTCACAGCTCTCACTGTAAAAACCCCCTTCCCAATATTTAGGTGGAACCTCTTTTCTTCTAATCAGAATGGGTGAACTTGTGTCAGCTGGAAAGACCTACTGGTAAATAAATCATTAGAGAGATTGTTATATGATCCCCTTATATATTTATACATAGTCATCATATCTCCCCTTAAGCGCCTCTTCTCCAGCGTGAACATCCCCAATTTGGCCAGTCTTTCCTCATAGCTAAGATTTTCCATACCTTTCAACAGCTTAGTTGCCCTTCTCTGTACCCTCTCTAATACAATAATGTCCTGTTTGAGTGATGGAGACCAAAACTGTACTGAACTGGTTGTCTTGTTGAATATAATATTCTGAGGAATTTGATGTGATTCAAGGAATGAAAACATTTCTATCTATGCATACATAATTGATAAACCACATCTTGAATACAGATTACAAGATTTAGGCATCCGTTCAATGAAAGACAAAGGTGAAGGGTAAAAAAGTTCAACCAATCAAGCCATCAAAGTTCAACCAAAGCAAAAAATGGGGTTGGTGGTCTGTACACAACAATGATAATACTCATATTTCCAATTCCTTCTAGTTGCTCTGTACGGCAGCTCAGTTGAATAGACAAAACAAAAAATTGAAAGGAAAAGGAACTCCAGCAGATTAACTGCAAAACATTTATTCCAGGTTGTGGCAAAACAACATGTTTTGGGTCAAAAACCTTTATCCAAAGTTTTATTTTTTGATAACCAAAACAAGTATGGGTTATCTAGCTTACAACGAAGCCAAGTGGAAGTTTATTCTTCCTAGATCAGAACTGCCTTAGAGAACATGATATTAACATGCACAAATATACTCAATGGTCAGTAGAAAGATTTGTCTAATTAACCTTCTATTAAAGAGTGATGCCAGTTGGACATGCACACCAGATAAAAGTTCACCATCAGCATGGGTTAAATTATTAAAGGCATCTACAGTAATTCCACGTATTCCAAAAATAACAGAACTTGTCGTTAATTTCAATGGCCCGTGACCAACTACAATATGGACTGTTCTAGAACTTGAAAGATACGTATGTCCTCAAAGAGTAAACAGTACTTTCTGTCCGTTTTGGACTGAAATACTCATAGCCTGCTAAAACTTTTATATTTTAAAAAAAACGAGGTAGGGGTGAAGCGGTTAACGCTGAGTAATTACTTTTTCCAATATAGCAACTACTGTGCTACACAAACAGAATGAGAAACACTAAGGCAATCACACAGAGGATAGACCCATTTCAGCTAAAATAAACAAGAAACAGAAAATAGGATATTATCTGTGAATTAAAAAAAAAAAAAACCTGTGTAGAGGCGGATAGATAAATGCATTATTAATATCTAGAAGTAAAAAGTAGCAACTTGGCAAAACTAACTGCTATGGCATTTTCATAATTTCCTATTGCTGCCTGATGCAATTCCCCGCAGGATCACAAAGCCAAAGTTTTTTTTTAAAGCTGTTTTTATAAAACAAGCATTGCTTTCTCACTTATACAAAGAAACGCACATAAACTAACCAGAAATTCCTAAAAGAGGTAATGTTCTCTAAGACAGTAAAAGATCTTGGACATCCTATGTACCACAACTATCTCTTGGAGGACCATATAGAACTAGAGGCCTCCAGTTGAACAGCCCGTCTACCCATTGCTATATCATTGTGCCTTGTCGTCCGCTTGTAAATTCTTAAACCCCTTTTCTATTTGGCCATTCTTTAGACTTCTGTTCTCTTATGCCTTTATCTCCCTTCAGCTCCACTGCACCCTCATTCGGTTGTCCTATTCAAATGTTGGGTTCTGCCCCTAACCCTTTTTCTTATGGTTTCTTATCGCCTTATTTTTAAAATTGTTGGATATACTTTTTTCCAACTTTTGCCATCTTCCTATTCTGCTCTTGAAGTTTTTGTAACCCGTGTGCCAAAACATTTGGCAATGAATGATTAGAGCTGTGTCTTTTATTCACACAATTTCCCTGTTTTGAGAAGCATACAAAAGAGAGGGGATTGATCAATGCACGTTCGCTAATTCCCTGTTTCGTTAGTAGTTTAGTATCTGTGCAAGTGCATATACTTTCAAAAACAGGGGTTTTTCCTTAAAAAATTATTATAATTAAATTGGCAAGCCACCATACCACATCAAGGTAAACCCTAAATGTCCAAACTCTTTAGCTCCGGTCATATTTTTCATAAACTGGTATCATCCCGCATGGCTGAATTTCTAAGCATAAGTGTCTTCTGACCAAGGAACTGGTCTCATGTTAGCTTTTATGGGAGAGAAATCGTCAAAACCAAAGCACTGGTTTCACAGGCTTAATCCTCCTCCAATTGTAACTTTTAAGAGAGAGAGTGATGGGCCAGACCAACACCCAAATACTTTGGTCTTGGCAATATCTAATTCACTCATTACAGCTTCATTAGTCCTGACCTTTGGAGCTCAAGAAGGTGCCTCTCAATGCAGTAGAACACTGCAAGTGCTCTAGGTCTATGGGGATGTTGTGACATTGTTCTATCTGATTGGGTCACAAGTTACAATAAGGTGTAGATGTGGAAGTGAAGACATACTGTCCAAACACAAACATACAACACTGACAATTTAGCACCACCACAGTTCCAAATCACCAATAACTCTAATATTGAAGCAGGGGTCCTGGTCTGAGCTGACAGTAGGCCTCTGTGCTCCTAAATCCTCACAGATTCTTTCTGCTACAAAAGCAAATTACTGTATGACCCCAAGCATCCTCGATGAATGATACATAGAGATAAAGTGCAATAAAATCCATGGTGATGCGTTCATAATTCTGTTACCCAAAATGTGTTCTTTGAGACTCAGTTACTTAATATGAGGCATAAATCACCCATTAACTGAGAACCTCTGATAGCAATGAGCACAGCCCATGGCAATGTTAAGACTGCTATCATTTTAAGGATGTCACCAAGACTGCAATAATCATTTATTTTACATTTAATGGCCCCTTTTTTTTTTTATATATGAAGTCCTGCCTTCATTCATACAGACACTGAAGGAATTTTAAATTATAAAGAGGCACTAATACAACATTCAGCTAGTATGAAGGAACATTGTTATAAGTGATACACGGATAAGGAAGAACAGCAACCAGAGCTTGAAGGGACACTAACATATCTTGCTGAAGCAAGTCCAGGGAATTATTTGGTGGATCCATGAACTGGTTAGGTTGCCAGGCAGCCTATGGCTTTGGCTATCCTTTCTATGAAGATGGGCTGGGGCCCTGTAGAAGGTTAATTTGCCCCTGAATTCAGAGCTCCCATTGTTGTCCAGGATTATTGGTTGGTCAATGCCGATGAATATTTTCAAACTATGGGGATGCTCCATTTAAAGTGTCCCATTTAAACAAGCACGTTTATATTTTTGTATTGTGTTTTAAAGGTTTTAATGGTTTTTTAACAAATTTAATGGGCCGATTCACTAACTTCGAGTGAAGGATTTGAAGTAAAAAAAGTTGAATTTCGAAGTGTTTTTGGGCTACTTCGACCATCGAATGGGCTACTACGACCTTCGACTACGACTTCGAATCGAACTATTTGAACTAAAAATCGTTCAAATATTAGACCATTTGATAGTCGAAGTACTGTCTCTTTAAGAAAAAACTTCGACCCCCTAGTTCGCCATCTAAAAGCTACCGAACTCAATGTTAGCCTATGGGGAAGGTCCCCATAGGCTTTCCTAAGTTTTTTTGATCGAAGGATATTCCTTCGATCGTTGGATTAAAATCCTTTGAATCGAACAATTCGAAGGATTTTATCGTTCGATCGAAGGAATAATCCCAGTCGAATATCGAGGGTTAATTAACCCTCGATATTCGACCCTTTGTGAATCGGCCCCCAAGTGATGGTGCCTCATGTTATGGAAACACAACCCCAGGTCCCCAGCATTCTAGATTATGGTTCCAAATACAGAATTCTGTAGCCAATTTACATTGTAGGAAGGTTTCTGTTAATCTTTTTAATCCAAATATGATTGAGAAGCAGACACCACTGAGCATTAAAGGAGTCTTAATTTGCACTACCAATCTCTGAAGACATAATTAGTTCCATAGTTCATTTATACAGTGCATTCATATCCGAACAATTTCATAAATTGGTCCTCCTGAAGCTTACGCCTTTCCGACATTGTAACAATATCCAGACGAATGGCTTGCCATGAATTATATTAAATCTGAAAAAATAGAATGCAATGAGGTTTTAAAAAACATCATTAATTCTAGTACAGTTGCACGATGGCTCTTTAAGAGTTTCATCATTTTCAGAAGAGCTTAACAAAGACTTTTTCTACCAAGTCTCCATTTTTTTCAGAATGGAGTCAATCGGAGAGAAAATGTCCATCGTGATTTATCAGACTACTTGTGTTTAATATTACTAATTATGATTTGTTTCCTTTGCTTCAATTAGAGCAATCATTTTCTTCCAAAGGGATCTTTGGTCAAGGTGTAGATGTTCTTTGGACAAAGCAGTATATATAAAGGTTTGGAGAGCATGTTCTAGTGTGTTTTCTTGAGGAAGGTCCCAGTGAGGGCTGAAACATCAACTTTTTGATTTAGCTTGCCTAAGATTTTTAAATGCCCCATTTTGGTGATGGATAAAAGTGCCTGGAATGGAACCAAAAGGTTGACTTAATAAAAAGAGTACTCCTCTAAAAATCTATTATTATTCAACCCTATTTCAGAATTATCATTTTCTCCTGGATCCGGACATGAGTATTTGTCTACGGCAGGGATCCCCAACCTTTTGAACCCGTGAGCAACATTCAGAAGTAAAAGGAGTTGGAGGGCAACACTAGCATGAAAAATGTTCTGGGGCTGCCAAATAAGGGCTGTCATTGGCCATTTAGTAGCCCCTATGTGGATTCTCAACCTACATTGAGACTCTGTTTGGCAGTACACCTGGTTTTTATGAAACCAAAACTTGCCTCCAAGCCTGGAATTCAAAAAAAACCTCCTGCTCTGAGGCCACTGGGAGCAACATCCAAGGGGTTGGAGAGCAACATGTTGCTCACGAGCTACTGGTTGGGGATCACTGGTCTACGGTTTCATTAATGTAAACGGTTGTGCCTTTGTTTCCAGAATATAGACTCACTATTTTCTATTCAGCCTTTGCAATTTTCAATAATTCATCTTGATTTTGAATTACATGGTTCGGATTTGATTTAATAATGTTTCAAAAGTACCTCTGATTATTTTCTGGACTGTGATGAGTCTGCGAGAGGTTATCTTAACCGAATGGAGACCTACTAAGAGCACTAACTATGACCTGTGACCTGCCACAGGATTATTAAAGCTTGGGTCCACTTGGTTTTTGGCAAGCTAATAAGATTTCCTAATTAGGTCTTTGAATAATTAAAGATGGCTGTGAGAACTTCCTGTGAACTCAGAGACCTTAACATTTGCTCTAGGGAAGCCTGTTGAAAATAATAAGCAGTCACTGTACCACTGGGAATGGCTGCTCATTTTGTAAATAATATTCCATACCGTGATAATGCCCCATGGCAAGTTTGTTGGTAAGTATGCCATTTTAAAATAGTAAACTCAGTTATTTAATGAATTATGGATGACTTGCGTGGCTGCTGTTACATGCTCACATTCAAAGTTTGTATCTAAAATCCAGAGGAACACAAAAGCACCCCAGAATCTTTCCCCTTCTGTGACTCCTCAAAAGAACCCAGAATAAGCTACTTGATGATAACTGGGGCCAGTGCCTAGTGTGAGATCTCTGATTCAATGTGGAAAAGTCAAGAAAAAATCAAAGTCCAAGAGCAGAGCTAATGTTCAGAGCTTTGCTGATGGAAAAAGACTTTTAGGGGTTCAACATAAAGACAATGTCATAGGTCTTTTAGAATGTAGGGCCAATGGGGTTTTCTTGCTATTGACATCTAAATGCAATGCTGTTTATATGCACATTTTTATATTTTATATAAAACCAACTGTAGGGTGAGTTCCTAATATTTAAAGGAACCCAATAAACCATATCATAAATCCTCTTTTAGTGTTTAATACATTATTAAAGCTAAAATGCCACAAACATTAGGAAAGAAATGTTACAACTTATTTTTTTAAAACGTCTATAACCACCACATCCCATTTGCAGTGAACATATGTGCCTCCAAAGATGCCCCCCAGAAGCTCTTTACATTGTGCTCTAACACTTGCATCCAGGGTCAATAAGTCCTTAGGATCTATTATTGACAATTCATTGGATTCAAACAATTAGGGGCCCATTCATTAATTTCGAGTGAAGGAATAGAAGAAAAAATGCTTCGAATTTCGTTTTTTGGCTACTTCAAACATCGAATGGGCTACTTCGACTACGAATCGAACGATTCGAACTAAAAATCGCTCGACTATTTGACCATTCGATAGTCTAAGTACTGTCTCTTTAAAAAAAAACTTCGACCCCCTAGTTCGCCACCTAAAAGCTACCGAACTCAATGTTAGCCTATGGGGAAGGTCCACATAGGCTTGGCTAACTTTTTTTGGTCGAAGAATAATCCTTTGATCGTTGGATTAAAATCCTTCGAATTGTTCGATTCAAAGGATTTAATTGTTGATTATTCCTTCGATTGAAGTATTTGCACAAAATCCTTCAACTTCGATATTCGAAGTCGAAGGATTTTCATTCCCCAGTCGAATATCGAGGATTAATTAACCCTCGATATTCGACCCTTGATGCATTTGCCCCTAAATCTCCTATGGATTGAAAATAAATATTTTCTGCAATTGCGCCCCCCCCCACCATTCCCCAAAATTGTTATACCCTAGGCAGGTGTCACCACTGCCTTCTCAGATTGGTTCAAAAGGTAACGGTGCACCTTGAATAGTTCAAGAATCAATTAGTTGCCATTTATTCATTTTAACTTCTGCAGGTACCTTATTGTTATTCAGACAGTCTTGCCACTTCCAATTAAGTGAAACGCGGAGGAAAAAAAACAACAAAAGCTCAGTCTTTCGTCCCTTGAGCGAGCTGTTGCCTTGCTGCTGCTTTCTATTTGACAAGGTTAGAATTTTAGGTTATGTTTATAGTACAAGTACAAGCGTTTGGAGGCTTCTATGAAAAGGCATATCCCTGCAGGCTTAGATTTGACTGTTAAGTGTTAGTCGTTGAGCCTTATTTCTTTGTCCGAAGTTGACATTCCAACCCACCAGGGAACATCCCACATTCACAAGCATCAATGCATTATGCATATACAGTAGAACCCACATTTTAAATTTTTTAGGGGACCAGAAAAAATGGTGTAAAATCCAGGAAAATGTTTTATGCATAATATATAGGTGGGACCACAAAACAACAATGTAAAATGAGGGAAAACTTAAAATCAGGGGATGTAAAATTGAGGTTCCATTGTAAGAATTGATTTTTAGTGATGGGCGAATTTGCGCGAACGGCGAAAAATTAGCAAAACGTCGTCTCGTTTTTGATGCCGGTGCCCGTTTTTGACACCGGCGCCCGTTTTTGACACCGGCGTCCGTTTTGGTGAAAAAATTTTTTGAAGCCGGCGAATTTTTTGGGGCGTTTTGCGAATTTATTCGCTGGCGGCGAATCGCGCTATTTCACCGCAAATTCGCGCCTGGCGAATAAATTCGCCCATCACTATTCATTTTCCATATTGTCAAATATACAGTATGTTGTCTTGTCCACCCATTGGGCCATATTTGAGCCCCAAATGACGGCCTCGATTATCAGTTCATGACTACACGCCAGTACCAATTAGTACCAAACTCACATGGGACAAAGAAACTTTTTATTCATTCTTTTCCAAGAGGACATTGGCTACTTGTGACAGATATGGAGCTACAGAGGGAGCTGCTCACTGAATTGGATGATTTGTGCATTGCCTGGGGATACTTTGAATTATTTTTCATTGTATGTATTAGATATGGAACTGGGGCTCCTTGGTGACACTAGGGCAGCTGATTTGGTATGGGACTTAGAGCAACTGCTTTGCTGCTTTTAAATAAACCATTACTTTATTTAACCATCAATATCTTATAGCATCCGGGAGAAAACCCCCATAGGCTGAGGATCAGCAGAATTCCTTTGGCCAGGTTGCAAATCAGTTTGCTCTGAGTTAGAGGCTCATTTATTAAAGGTCTAATTTTAGTGGTATCAGAAACTCCAATTAAACTCATTTTCTCTAAAACCCACAAATGGCATTTTTTTATTAAAAGATTTGATTATAAAAAGCACAAATGAAAACAGCCACAGAACGATCTGAAAAAAAGATTTGAAAACCAACGGTTTCCTCGTAACGGTTCTCCAAAAACCACTAAATGGAAGACAGATCTTTGCAAGAAAATAATCGCAACTTCCATTGACTTCTACATGACCTTGACAGCTTTAATTTGGCGTACTTGTGGATTTTCTGGCTCAGGCCCTTCATAAATTACGAAAAATTATCAATTAAGGTATTATGAGAAAAATACAATCATTTGCTCTAAAAAACAGAATTGGAGAGACAAATGTTCTCCAAACGTTCTTAAATCAGCTCTTTAAAGGGATACCGTCATGGGATTTTTTTTTTTTTTTTCAAAATGAATCAGTTAATAGTGCTGCTCCAGCAGAATTCTGCACTGAAATCCATTTCTCAAAAGAGCAAATAGATTTTTTTATATTCAATTTTGAAATCTGACATGGGGCTAGACATATTGTCAATTTCTCAGCTGTCCCAAGTCATCTGACTTGTGCTCTGATAAACTTCAATCACTCTTTACTGCTGTACTGCAAGTTGGAGTGATATCACCCCCTCCCTTTCCCCCCAGCAGCCAAACAACAGAACAATGGGAAGGTAACCAGATAACAGCTCCCTAACACAAGATAACAGCTGCCTGGTAGATCTAAAAACAACACTCAATAGTAAAATCCAGGTCCCACTGAGACACATTCAGTTACATTGAGAAGGAAAAACAGCAGCCTGCCAGAAAGCATTTCTCTCCTAAAGTGCAGGCACAAGTCACATGACCAGGGGCAGCTGGGAAATTGACAAAATGTCTAGCCCCATATCAGATTTCAAAATTGAATATAAAAAAATCTGTTTGCTCTTTTGAGAAATGGATTTCAGTGCAGAATTCTGCTGGAGCAGCACTATTAACTGATTCATTTTGAAAAAAATCATGTTTTCCGATCCCTTTAATGACTGATTAGAAGTTTAGTAACTGTTCCTGACCTGCCGGGGCCGTGTAGTCAAAGAATATAAGAAGAGACATTCCAGAGACCAGAAAGAAAAAATACTGCTTTCAACTGCAATTAAATGTATAAATGATTTTAATATCACTGATCGTTTTTGAATGCATATTGGAAAGTTGCTTAGAATAACATTTTCTTTCAATATGCAAAAAACTGGTTTCGGGTGGATGACTCCTTCAAAGGCAACTTCTAACCCTTGTTTAATATCTTTGCGATATATTATATAACAAAATCAGTGCTGGGAGTGTGTAGGCTGGAGTGACTTTTTCTTATTCTATGATATAAATTGCAATTGTGTTTATCACATAAAAAGAGATTAAATTCTGGGATGGCTGAAGAGCAGGTCACCTAGCGAAATAGTCTACCGGGAAGAAAGACCGTATCAGTTCATACAGAAATTGGAATCGAGGGTGCTTGGAAATACTTCTAGTGTTATGACTGATGGAATAATTCTGGTAATGGTTCGAAAAGTAATTTCTTCTAACGTTGATTTGTCGATGCCGCATTGATGGGAGACAAAAATTAGAGTACATGAAATCCATTTACAAAGGGTTACTTTATTTTCTTTCAGATAATATTGGAAACGTGTCTTTTGGTTGAGCATTATGTTTTCATGGTTATTCCGAAAAAAAAAAAATATTACCTTGCTCCCATGCATGCACTGTGTGCGGCTTTCGAGTCTTTGTTGCTTTTCTAATTCATAATGTTAAAAATGGTGGACACCTGGTATATTAAATATTTAAAAAGCTGAATCGTTTTGCTTGCACTGCCTCAGGCATGTCATGGTGTCTGATCTGCTCTCAGAGCCAAGCCAGGTAGCAAAGACAGCAGTACAGTAAATATAATTGAACATTTTCGGCCAATGTTATCTAATTTTGCTGTATGTCTTTAGAGAGTCTTGCTTGGATCCTTTGTGTATATCTCGGGAGCTTGCAATAAAGACAGAGTAAACTGCTCTTGTAACAAAGGAAAGAGAAACAAGAATATCAGAAAACAAGTAAAAACCAATAGGGACCTCAGTTTTAATAGCATCTTAAAATGAATCTACATCATCAAAGCCATAATGACTGATCCAGCCCATGTTAACGAATCCAAATATATAACTGAGGGATCCCATGTTCAGTATTATACAGCATTTCTAAAATAAAATCAATTCGATTGAAAACATATTTAACAGAATACGTTTCCTTCAACTAAACAATTCACCGTCCAAGAGAAAAACTGCATTAAATCGATATAAAATTACCTTAATTGTTATAAATATTGAATTTGCTTCTCCAGTGAAGACCTGATCAATCCTTAATGCCATGTTTGGGAAAAGCATGGCAGTAACTCCTACCTAAGGAATAAGGAGTATGTAGATTAGAATTTAAGGGGCAAAATAATGGAGTTTTAAAAAGCTGTAGGGTTGAAAAGTCAAAAGTACGGTGAGACCCCCATACTCTGTGACTAATTTCAATAAAAACATTTAAAGTTGTTGACATTATTTCATAAAAAGAATAGCAAATGGAAGAATTCTCAGTACATTGTAAAACAGGCGTGCTTTGTCATTTTAATCTCAACGGGTTTTTGAAACGATATCATTAAATATCATTTTCATACATATGGTGTGTTCCTGGCCAGGGTAAAGTCAAAAATGTAAAGGGAGAATATAATGCAAAGTAGTGTCATCCATTTTCGAGTTTTTTTATGGTCAAAACTGTCAAATCCGACTAGGGAGTTATTCAAATTCGATTCGAGTTTTTTTAAAAAAAAATTAAATTCGATTTTCGAGATTAAGAACTTGAATTTGACTCCTAAAACCTGCCGAATTGCTGATTAAGTCAAGGGGAGAGTTCCAGGTATCAATTTTGAGTTGTTTGCAGCCTTCCTAACATTCAAGTTTTTTCCGGAGCAAAAACTTGAATCGAATTTTTAAAATTCAAATTGAATTTGATTTGAATTCTGTTCGAGTTTTCAGGTCAATTCCATTCATCTGAGTCTAAAAAATTAGATTTTTTTTTAATAAATTTATGTTGGCCGAATTTCAAATTTATGGGAGTTTAGGGGAGTTTTTAAAAACTCATGAATTTGAAATTCGACCTTTGATAAATGTGCCTCAAAGTAATTTGACCACCACTGCCATCCAGGAGTGGTCCAAACACCCTGACCCTTTGTATGTTCTTCATCACCCCTGGATATACTATCAATAGCAAGAATTTACATTAAGGGGATTATTTATTAACATTCGGATTCCTTTTTTTCACAAATCACATATTTTTCCCTAAACATTTGCGGGTTTTAAAAAAATGTCTCTAAAAATTGGAGATATATTAAGTATAAAAACCACAAAAAACTGTAATAGAAACTTCTCCAAGTAGAAGCAGTCGAGGTCCTATCCAATGGAAGTTGCGCTGATCCTATTGGACATTATTTTTAGCCATTCAGACATTTAGAGTTTTTTCGTACTTTTGTAATTACATTTCTAGAGGTTTTAGTGATATTGAACTTTTTTCAGATTGTGCAGCACTTTTTATATTCAGATCTAATAACTTTCATGGCATTCGTGGTTTTAGAGAACTAGAGTTTAATCACGGGTTTCAAAGATCTTTCACTAAAATCCAACCTTTAATAAATGGGCCGGTAAAAGTGACCATACTGATTCAAAAGTATAGCTTTTTTAAAAAATAACGACAATTCATGGAATTCCAATCAATCTGCAAATCAATTTGAAATAAATGCCAGGGCAATTTGAACAGTGATGTCATTTAAAATGATTCATGATTCTAAACACAGCTTATTTGCTCAGCTCTAATTGCTGCTCTCTCTTTTGTGACTCATAATTTAACTTATCAATTATTTAAAGTTTTTTTTAATTAACTGTAATCAGAGACAAGTTTAAAAAAAACCCTACCAGAATGGAATTCTGCCATCGAATGGATTAGAGGTGAAATGTGTTAAATTCTTGAAATATTTGGATTGTGCTGTATGTATTTCAGGGAGTAATACAGGTTAAGGGGCCGATTCACTAAGGGTCGAATATCGAGGGTTAATTAACCCTCGATATTCGACTAGAAACTAAAATCCTTCAAATATCGAAGTCGAAGGATTTAGCGCAGATAGTTCGATCGAACGATCGAAGGATAATTCCTTCAATCGAACGATTAAATCCTTCGAATCGAACGATTCGAAGGATTTAAATCCAACGATCGAAGGAATATCCTTCGATCAAAAAAAGTTAGCCAAGCCTATGAGGACCTTCCCCATAGGCTAACATTGGGTTCGGTAGCTTTTAGATGGCGAACTAGGGGGTCGAAGTTTTTTTTAAAGAGACAGTACTTCGACTATCGAATGGTCGAATAGTCGAACGATTTTTAGTTCGAATCTTTCGATTTTTAGTCGTAGTCGAAGGTCGAAGTAGCCCATTCGATGGTTGAAGTAGCCCAAAAAAAACTTCGAAATTCGAAGTTTTTTAATTTCGAATCCTTCACTCGAAGTTAGTGAATCGGCCCCTAAGTATCAACAGGTCTAGAAATACTATTGTGTCTTATGTGTTTGTAATTAAAACGAGAAAGGCATCTCATACCTTGGATGAATTATTTTAAGGATGTCTTCATTTAAGAAGTCTTCTCCCCAACGTGAATTTTCCCATGATTCTTGAGTGTCATGATATGGCTTTGGGTGGCTTTATAGAGTACATATCAATATATCAAAACACGAGATCAAACCACCTAAGCAAATAAACAGAGTTTATAAAGCATGCTACTTAGCACTAAAATAAAAGAGAAGGAACCTAAGTTTCAAGGTAGATGGAGTATTTATGAAGCCTTCAAAGAATGCATCATGTATTTTAAACTTACTTTTTTTTTAACTTTCTTTGAATCAGCTAGAAGATAAATAAGAATTATGAGAGCAACAACACTTAACTTGAAGGACTCGATAGATACATCATTTTACCATACAGCAAAGAAATCACTTTATATGAAGACTATTGTCCTTTATTTTATTGAAGCGAAATGATCTTTGTACACTACCAGCTACAGGCACTTTTCATTGGAGGGGAAATAAAAGGAAGAGAAACCTTATTGATAAAAGAAATGTTGAAAGCCAAAATCATTTCCTAACATTTCCAACTAAAAACTTAAAATTAGAATTGAAGATATCAGAAATAGCTTGCATTTGTGGAGAGATTTTAACTTTATTGTGTGTTATTAATAGGATGATTTTGCCTCCAATAAGGATTAAATATACCTTAGTTGGGATTAAGTATAAAATACTGTTTTATTATTACAAAGAAATAGGAAATTATTTTTAAAAATTTGAATTATTTCATTAAAATGATGTAACAACTCAGTGGTGCGGCAGGGACGCCCGCCACGCCGCTCCTCTGTGTCCCAGGCGCGCGGCACGCCTCTGCAAGATTCAAAAGCGCCCTGACGCCAGCGCACATTGGCGCGAAACTCTGTATAAAAGGGAATTCCTGTGTGTTAATCCTTGCCCGTTATAGGATTTGTTCCTTGTGAGTTTCCTGGTGCCTCTGTGCTTTATAGCTTCTGTGATCTGATTCCTGTTGTGACCCCTGCCTGTTTTTGGACGATTCTGACTTCTGTATCCTGACTCTTGCCTGTTAACCGACTTCGCTTATTCCGTATCCCTTCTGATTGATCTCCTGGTTTGATCCTTGCCTGCCTGACTCCGTTTGTACTATGCCTGCCCCAACCCGGCCTGATCTGACTTCGCTTTCTGTCTAAGCCTTGTACCGCGACCTTCTGCCCAAAAGACTTTGCATTACCGTTGTGCCCCTTTGCTTGTTCAGAACCCCTCGCTTTGCACCCCTCTTAATAAGACCTGGCGGCATCCGACTAGCCAAGGGCTCCTCCCGAGGTGAAAGGTGGCTGTTAAAGGTGGAAGCAAAAGTCGAGAACAGGGTGCTTAGCATCGGTTCTGAATTAGGGTGCCAACCGTGACAAATGGATTCTATGTAAGAGTCTACCCATAATTTTGAGCTTTCAGGATAACAGGTTTCTGGATAAGGGATCCCATAGCCATAAAGACCTGTAAAGAAGAAACATGTAAAGAAATCAAGGCTTAAGTAGTTGAAAACAATCAGGAGATGTCGTAGCAGGTACAAACAGAGGATTAATATACTCAGTAAAAGAAACAGTAGATAGCAGGGCATGTATGCTAATTGCCATTTTGATGATCAAGGCACAATCATTTGATAAGATGAAAAAAATCCCATGTGTGCCATTGCCTGCATGCGCATTTGTTATTAGTCTGCTTTTATCCGACTTCTTAGGAAAACAAGAAAACGCAGTTTAATATCTTTTTTTTCTAATATGCGGAACAGTATGCCGTGCTGATGGTACAGTCAGTGAACTGAATATGAATGGCATTTAGCAAATACAAAATAACTCCTGCCATTCAAGGCAGATGGAAAAGAAAAAAACAAAAATTGTATCACTTGATCTTTTAGTGTCGGCTGCAATAAAGACCACACTTGTACATTAACGTGTGTGTATCCGTGTATGGACACACAAAGGCTTTAGAAGCTACACACTGAATTGCATAGTGATGTGGCAGCAAACAAAATCCTGGAGATGAAATTAGGTAGTGGGAGTTGTTTATAACATCCAAATTGAAGTAAACGGGTCATGAAAAATTATAGCTGTTCATTAAAATATGATTTACCAAGAACATTGGGAAGTTCCTATTGTATTGAGATCGGGAGGTCAACTAGACCTGGCGTGATTTGTGTTTTTATAACATTAGAGAAGGAGGAGGGGTACAGAGATAATTAAACAGGTTTATAGCCTGGGTTTAGCTGATCAGACTGAACTAGGACATTGTATAGTGTTATATAAGTGTGCTACTACTTTGTGCACTGTAATTCCTTGGATCATCTAGTCAAATGGTATCAACACCACCATTAAACTCTGGGGGAATTTTGTAACGTACACTTTAGTAGTGAATTGACTGAAGGTTCACACATTGTTATGAGTGAACTCTGGAAACCCTTTATTTATTGTCGCCAGCACAGCTTCTTGGATAATTGTGATCACATATGTTCCCAATAAACAATATAATCAGCATAATGTATCACTGGGCCCAACCTGATACCTACTTCCCTGCTCCTTCCTTCTTGTGAGGGACGCGGTACCTTCTCAGAGAGTTTCAGCACAGGGGTCATCATGTTTGCATTAGAGGTGCTTGGCCTTACTTAACCTAGTCCCTCTTTTACTGGGTCTCTATATGGGCGAGGTACCACCAGGACACTGGTTTCTTTTGTTGGAGCCTCAACTGCTTGTCTCACTAACCTACCATTAACTCTCACCGCCTACAGCCAGCTCCACAAATCGAATCCAAATATAACCTACCACTATCTACTGTAACTAACTATTCTCCTTGGTACCTTTCCATGGTAACAGGCCTCCAGCTCCCTAGCTCTTTCTGCCTGAAAATACCTTTCCATTACTGTTAAAGTTATTGTAAGCAACTAAATTTGAAAGCACACAACATTATGGGTGTTGAACTTAGCCAGTAATTGTCTAAATAGTAATAGATAGCAAAATAGTCACTTATGAAGAGCAACAAAGGCCGGGGGAAGAAATGGATAATCTAATAGCAATAGAGAAATTTAGAATAGATTCTTGTTTGTTTATTAAACCATAAGCATATACAGAAAACAAACTAACCGAAGTTTAAAAGCTGTGACGTTTAGCCAGCCAGTGCATTTATTGACCGACTGCACATTTCATATCACGTCAAGGTACTAACTATCCACAGAATTTTAATCCTGCTGTTATCGGCATTAATGGAGCAGAACATATTCAATTTAGGTCACAGAAAGTCAACATTTTCATTCTGAGTTATTCCATACTGTATGTGTATATTTCCACTGGGTCCTGTTTGTATGAAAAATATTACTATTTTGTATGAATATGGTGCAAGCATGTTATGTAGGACTTTAAATACAATGGTTAATTGGTGACGTCAGTCCTGTTTGGTATATTGTATTATTAGGTTACTCATATTGGCCTAAAGAACAACCAAATTGCTCTTGACTTAGACTAAAGAAACATGCACTATAAAAACTTCATCTTCTTCTTTCTGGGTGCCATAGGCCTAAAAGCAGTTCCTATTTCAACAATAAATGGAATAAATAGACTGTAGGAAAAATATGCTGGGGGAAGCAGAGAAAGAGGGACCTACACAGAAACATTTATGTGGTTTTACAGCTATAATTACTTTAGTTAAAGGGATACTGCCATGGGAAAAATAATTTTTTTCAAAATGAATCAGTTAATAGTGCTGCTCCAGCAGAATTCTGCACTGAAATCCATTTCTCAAAAGAGCAAACAGATTTTTTTATATTCAATTTTGAAATCTGACATGGGGCTAGACATTTTGTCAATTTCCCAGCTGCCCCTGGTCATGTGACTTGTGCCTGCACTTTAGGAGAGAAATGCTTTATGGCAGGCTGCTGTTTTTCCTTCTTAATGTAACTGAATGTGTCTCAGTGGGACCTGGATTTTACTATTGAGTGTTGTTCTTAGATCTACCAGGCAGCTGTTATCTTGTGTTAGGGAGCTGTTATCTGGTTACCTTCCCATTGTTCTTTTGTTCGGCTGCTGGGGGGGAAAAGGGAGGGGGTGATATCAGTCCAACTTGCAGTACAGCAGTAAAGAGTGATTGAAGTTTATCAGAGTACAAGTCACATGACTTGGGGCAGCTGGGAAATTGACAAAATGTCTAGCCCCATGTCAGATTTCAAAATTGAATATAAAAAAATCTGTTTGCTCTTTTGAGAAATGGATTTCAGTGCAGAATTCTGCTGGAGCAGCACTATTAACTGATTCATTTTGAAAAAAAAGGTTTTTTCCCATGACAGTATCCCTTTAACATTACCATGACACTCATCTGAGAGTTTTACTTTTCAAATAAGTACCCATATTTTTATTTACTAAAGAATAAGACTGTTACATTAGCATAGCAACAACTGCAATTGATAGCACTCCTATCGGCACATTTAATTTTAGGCTTCCGTTTCTGTTAGGGGGAGCTTTGTTTTTCTCCCCAGGATTTTTAAATTCTTTATCTCTAGTTATTTTTACCAAAATCTAATAGAAATGCCTTCTGGGGATCTACTGTTCCTTCTGTAAAGTAATGTCTGATATTAAATCAGACATACAATCTACATATCTACAAGACATTCCACACTGATCATCATTACAATGTAATCCTGACGTTTTTGCTAAAGTTTAAACATTATCGAAGGCTCTTGCCTGCTTTATAGCTTTACAAAGAAAACGAGGAAGCAATCGGGAAAAGGTGTTGACATTATCGTTTTGCATTAAGCCCATAAAACCAATGGTTTTTGTTACTCACTGCAATTTAGGAGTGTATTATTAGCGTGCGTCTGTGTCAGCAGTTATGGAACCACCTAAGGTAAATAACAGAAACAGCATTAAAAAACAAATAAAGGAAACACAGCTTTCCTAAAGCTCATTTAAGAAAGAATCTGCTCTGTAGTAAAGGTCAAGGCAATCTCTTAGCTAAAAGTTTTATGCTATCCTGTAGTAATCGTAACCTGTGACTGTATGTTCCCAAAAAAACATGCCTTTCATATTACTGTTTCCTTCTTATTCATGAAAGAGTGAAAAGGACAAGGAGAAGAGGCCAGTGTGGGATTCTGCCTATGACTAAGTGCTGGGTAAGCATGAAACGCGTTAGGCGCTAGAGGGGTTATCTCTCATGTATTTTAATAACTGATGTAAATAAAGTATATTTTTTTACTTATTAGCATGCCTTGGAGAATTTATTAAGGAAGAGGCCAGTGTAACAGCTCACCCTGGTGGTCTAGTGGGGGTGCGACTGGGACGCCCGTCGCGTCCGTCCTGTTCGGCGCAGTTTCGTTGAATGCGCATGTCTTCCAGGTTCGCTGGTTCTGGCTTTATCTGGAAAATGCCGAATGTGACATCACCGGCCGGTGCAAAATTTAAATATTTAAAGAGCTGTCTATGGGGAAATCATTGCCCAATGTAAAGGTCTTTTCATAAGTTCCCGGGTGCTTTCTTTTGTGTATTCTAAGTTGTTACTGATCCTGCCTGTCCCTGGTTTTCGTCTGCTGCCAGTCCTGATTATTGTCCATTTTGACTACCTTCTTGGATTCTGATATTGTACCGTGATTTTGGTGTGTTTGACTCGGCCTGTGACCCTGACCATTCCTACGTCTCCTGTATCTGTACTGTATTGACCAGGGATCCCCAACCTTTAGAACCCCTGAGCAACATTCAGAAGTAAAAGGAGTTGGGGAGCAACACAAGCATGAAAAATGTTCTTGGGCTGCCAAATAAGGGCTGTGATTGGCCATTTAGTAGCCCCTATGTGGATTGTCAACCTACATTGAGGCTCTGTTTGGCAGTACACCTTTATACAACTAAAACTTGCCTCCAAGCCTAGAATTCAAAAATAAGCTCCTGCTTTGAGGCCACTGGGAGCAACATCCAAGGGGTCGGAGAGCAACATGTTGCTCACGAGCTACTGGTTGGGGACCACTGGTATTGACTGATTGTTACCGGCCCGGACTGGCTTTTGACTACGTTCCTTATTTCCCATTTTACAACACCCTGCTAGTTTCCCTCGCTTGCTGAGAACTCTCTTCTTGGTTCTCCCACAATAAGACCTGGCGGCATCTGAGTAGTGGAGGGCTCCACCCGAAGCCAAAGGCGGCTGCTAAAGACAGAAGAGTGGCCCGAGACCGGAACCTTGGAGTTAGTTCTGGATTTGGGATACCCTGTGTTACAGCCAGAAGTTGTATATCCAATTGGTTAAGATCTACATTATCTCTGCATGGCACATCCTATTGAAATACTGATATTATGGAAAATTCTGGTACATCATCCAGGATTCTTGGGACTAGAGCTTTCCATACCTTCTGCTAAAAAGGATGTTGACATTAAAGTTAAACATTAGTATGCTCTAAAATAGTATTCTGTAACAATTTGTATTTTGGTATTATTTTTGGTATTTGAATGATCTTCCTTCTTGTTCTACAGCGTTCAATATATAATTTACAGTAACTTCGGCTCGGGTAAGCAACAAGCAGTGGATTGAATGACAGATGGAAGATGAATGGGAGATGGTCTGGATGGAAAGATACATAACAACAAACTTATAGAGGCACAGAAAGAATTCATTTACTGGGTTCAGGCTTTGCTGACCCCGGCTTATTAGATTTCAGACTACAGAAACGCTGATTTAAAAGGTAAATCATAACTGAAAATGAAAACCTGTTAGAAATGGGCTGAAAATATTAGTTTCTGCGTCATACTAAAAGCTCCTTCAAAGATAAACTACATATTTAGGCTTCAGATTTAATTTGGAAAGCGATAACAAAAAATGCTCCACTTGTACATCCTGAAGTGGTCATTGAATGGAAGGGAATTTTAAAACTTGTTGATCAAAAGTTAAGATATTTTAAAATAAACTAATAGGAAAGAAAATTCGGTCATCACTTCTTTGGTAGTCGTATGGGGCAAGACCGTGTTGGCTAAATTAATAGTTTGTCCCTAAGAATTCATTTAAATACAGAATATGTTTCCTATTATGATTCTAGTCCATGTTGCCATTATCTTGTGGAACTGTCATCAGTCAATTCTCTTTAAAAAATTTTTTATATTTTAAGCCGGTTTCATTCTTGTATTTTTTTCCTTCCTTGGCTTTCCTATTCTCATAATTCAAGCTCATCTTACCAAAGCCTTGATATTTTAAAGGGACTTGAATACTTAGGGGCCCATTCACCAAGCTCGGGTGAATGAATAGAGGGAAAAAAAGCTTGAATTTCGAGTAGTTTTTTGTGCTCCTCGACTATCGACTTGGCTTAAATTCGCCTGAGTAGAATGATTCAAATAGATTGAGCGCAAAAATGATGCGACTATTCGCTATTCGATAGTCGAAGTACTGGATCGAGCGCATAAACGATGCGACTATTCGCCCATTCGATAGTCGAAGTACTGTCTCTTTTAAAAATACTTCGACTGCCTACTTCGCCACCTAAAACCTACCGAATTGCTTTAAAAGCCTATGGGAAAGTCCCATAGGCTTGTTTTCCAAGTTTTTGATCGAATAAAAAGGCATTCGATCGAATGAAAATCCTTCCATCGAATATTCAATCATGCGCCTATTCGCCGGGCGAATATTCGATCGTGCGCCTATTCGCCTGGCGAATATTCGCCCATTCGACTATTCGCCAGCGTGTAAATTCACCCAAATTGCCTATTCGATTCTATTCCCCAGTCGAATTTCGAGGGATTTAACCCCTCGAAATTCGACCCTTAATACATCTGCCCCTAAGTTACGCTTAATCTTTGGCCCCAAAATATTCACTTTTAATTCTTAATTTATCATTATGAAACAAGGCAGGGTATAAACTGCAACAAAACGAGTGCAAGCTGCCATTTTTTTAATTTCCAGCCACAAAAACCCACAGTCGACCCCCATTAATACATTGTTGGGAATGGTGGTAGTTGCATACTTACCCCCTGTCCTATGTATATAGGAACACACCTTCAACCAAAATACATACCGGGTACTGATATGCATGCATGGGATGATGTAAGAAAATGAATGGTTTCTATGGGTTACTGCACCTGGCCAAACTTAGTGGTCTATTCGATTGTATAAAAGTGAATAGTATAATGTCTATCATTTTGAAGATATGTGTATGAAGATATTTCATAGAATAGGACTCCCCCCCCCACCAATAAACATAGCTAACTATACAATGCCCCCGACAAATGACATCAATCAACGAAAACACAATTCCTTAATAACAATCAAGTCAGATTTCTTTCTAAGTAGACGCAAAGGATGAAAAGAAGTTAAATGTGGCATTATCTTCTTAAATATTCTTGGGACTGAGGAGCCCGAGAGATATGAATACATTCAAATTTAATCAGGTTTTTTTAATATCAGTTCAGATTCGTGAGCTCTTCAAAAGGCCAGTTATAAACAGAAGTATGAATAATGTTAGACGTTGCTTTTAAAACCATGTATTACAACTAGATGTTTTTTATTGAAAGGCAACCAGTCTATGGATATGATCCAGCTTTCTAGGATTTTTCTAAGCATGAATGTGCGTTGCTTCTTTTTCTGAATATAAATACAGGTTTAGAATCTTTGTATGTTTATTATATTTAATGCCAACTCATTTACACACAGTTTCCCCCATGCTTAAGGTCTAGTACATTAGCAAGCCATGGATATTGACTTGAATGTTTCTCAGTGGCTTCATCAATCATTCTTAATGCCGTAGATCCCCTAGGGATGTAACAAGCTACCGATGTTCATAGAATACAAAGTGAGCTGTTGTGAAAGGTTGGAATTACATAGGTTCTAATGACGTAAAGAAACAATAACATTAACGGTGCTTTTGAATGAACTTTCACACCACCACTCATGAATATGGAATTGCCCACATTTACTCAAAAGTTTCGTGAAGGTTTTAGGCACGATTCAGGTCATGCAAAAGAAGAAAACTAGATGGTGTCGTTTCTGAAGAAACCACAAGATGTTGGCTTTGAAACGCAAGAGGTGTTGGGGCCAGTCGCCCCTGGTGCATAGAGAGTACTCAAAGTTGGTAGAATCTGGTTTAAAACGGTGAAAATTGAAGCAGATCAAATTGTACCATTAAAATCAATCAAAAAACCTGATTGGCTGTTTTTGACTCCACCCACTTTTAAAATTTGAATCCCAGTCCCCCTGTGACCAACTGTGCCAAGTCTGAGGACCCTCCCATTAACAAAGAGCGGCGACAGTTTTAACTTTTCCCATTTAAACAAATGGCTAATATTTGATTGGCTGTGATAGACTCTGCCCACTTTTCAAAATTTTAACCCCAGTGACCAATGGTGCCAAGTTTTGGGTCTCTGGCTTTAACACTGTGGGAATGACAGTGTTTGACATTTTCTCGCTTACTAAAGCACAAGCAACGTACTTTGCTATAAGGCGAATAGGTGTGGAAAGTTTGGCGCTTGTACCCCTAAAACTGTAGGAGGAGTAGCATTTAGAAAATGGGGGGGCGCTAATAATAATAATAAGAAGAAGAAGAACGAGCTGAACTAGTAGATCAATATGTTGGCTTCTTCAAAGCCAACATAATAATAATAATAAGAAAAAGAAGAAGAACGAGCTGAACTAGTAGATCAATATGTTGGCTTCTTCAAAGCCAACATAATTAGGGGTGGGCTGGTGAGAAGGAAACTATGGTCAAAAGCATCCAGTACCCATGTACCAGTCCCAGACAATACATTTCCACTTTGTGTATTTCCATCATAGGAAAATGAAACAGAAGGCCCGGTGGCACTTAAAATATAACGATCGAGAGAAAAGAGGTTTAAGAATAATTCGATTAACGCACTTCAGCTGAGCAAGAGATTCACTATAAGGCCTTTCTGTTATTGAAGGATTACTTAATACTTTCCATTCGGTTTTTATACCTGCGTCATATATGTTTTATTGCATTCGGGGACTGAGATAGTATTCGATTTTCAAATCCGACATAAAAGTAGGGGTAATGTATGGATACAATTATGTATAGATCTAGACTTGATCCAAGGGCCGTCACATAATGGACAGGATAATACGCAGTCTGGTTTCTATTATCAATAGTCTATTTTTAAAACTCTAATGCGGTGGATTAAAGTCTTTCCGTCACTGATGTTATGGGAGAATGTATTCTTTTGAATGCCTACTTTCTCGAGGGAAGAGAAGTGCACTTTTCAGGCATGGGCAAGAATGCATAAGTAATGAGTAATAATATAGGCTGCTATAATTCCTAATATATAACGAAAAAGTCCATCCTCTTGCCTTATATACCTTGGTCCTGCTATTTGCCATATCATCCATAACTGGCTGTAATATAGGAAATTTGATTATATTTATTGGACATCTCCCATGGCACTCTCACTTTCTAATGCTCTGTTCCTCTACCTGATCGGCTCCATATGAACTCGTTTAGGTTCTTCACAACCTGAGGTGGAGTAAAGTTGCTGTAACAACTCCATGTCCGGTTCCTATGGGCCAAGGGAACTAGCACATAGGAAGGTTCATGAACCAGGGACTCATTTGCACAAAAGCAATTATTCAAGGCTAACAGAAGAATATTCTCTGAAGCACAGAATAGGATTTTAGAAGGTCACAGTAAGCTTGGCCCTTATACGTTAGCATCTACTTAAGGGAAATTAAATTGAACCAATTTCTAACTATAAATGAGGGGCCTTGAAGGCTTGTATTTTTCTCATGAAGGTCCTACATACATGGGGGGTTATTTACTAAACTGCGAATGCAAAAATCACTAAATTTGTGATTTTTTTTTAATAAAATCGGACTTTTAAAAAATCATGAATTTTTCGGAATCGATTAAACCCTGAGGGTGGAAAAGTCTGAATCAGAAAATTTGCCATCTCAGACCTGTCGAGGTTGCATATAAGTCAGAGGGAGAAGTCCCAATGATTTTTTTGATGTGCGTTGCGTTTTGTGCAATACCCCGCGCAAAAATCTGAGTTTTTGGGTGAAAAATCCGGTAAAAAACTTGAAAATCTGATTTTTTCCTGCAAAGCTAATTTTCGAGGAAATTTAATAATAAATAAGCATAAAAAATTGTAGCAGAAAATATTGAAATAAATTCAGACTTTGATAAATAACCCCCTACCTTATGTTCCGCTTTGAAGGCTGTGTGAACATTTTTTGGCCTTACATTTGGGGTGCTGCCTTTTGCATCTAAGCTTTATTAGATAATCGAACAATGGAAGCATCTTCTAACCATAGCATTCCCTATACGTAGGGGCAGATTTATCAAGGGTCGAATTTCAAAGTTAAAAATACTAATTCGACCATTGAATTGGAATACTTCGACTTCGAATATCGAAGTCAAAGTTTTTTTCATTGAATTTGGGTATCCTGAAGTCGAAGTTTTTTTTAAAGAGACAGTACTTCAATTATCGAATGGTCGAATATTCTAACGGTTTTACTTTGAATCGAATTAGAAGTAGTAGTATCATATTCAATGGTCGAAGTATCCAAAAAATTACTTCAAATTTTTTTACTCGAATTCACTTCGATCCTTGATAAATCTGCCCCTTACTGTATATATCTCCGTGGGAAAGAAAAGGGCTGTCTATCCGAATGCAAATTTTATTGGGTTAGTCTTTTTCTCCTACAGAAATACATTTTCATGTATTTATTTCACATTTATACTTAATATAAAACTTCCCACACCCAGGGAAACAATACAAACGTTATACATAATTACTAGAAATGAATTTCCATAATTGCAGTGTCGGAGAAAAATCACACCTGTTCTCGCTAAGCCTTCAGTAAGAACCTTTTCCAGATCAGCAGATTTTCTTTCGATTTCTTCGTGTACAAAAAGAGTATATGGAGTTGCTAAGCTTATCTTTCAATAATATAATGTAATGGGGTCTGACTTTCCAATTAGTTATGAGTGGAGCGGCTTCTTTTTCCTTTTTCCCCAAGTATCTGACCTCTATTGAATGATTAAAACAGAATTAATGCAGTGAATATAAAGACTTCATATTTTCGAATGCAAAGCAACTGCTTTTTTTCTCGTTTTGCTCATCTTAAGTGAGCATACGTGGGAATGTTATTAGCATCACATTCCCACCTTTGCCATCCAGGTAATTTCATTATATCAAGAGACTGAGACGGTTTCCTATTTCTTTTAAATAATATTATTAGTGTTTCCATTTAGTTGCAAGAATTTTCATTGCTTTATTTCTTCTAAAAATTTGAAAACATTTAGCATGTCTAAAACATGACATTTTGGCTGTGCTTTATTAAAGATTTCCCACTGAGCCGCGCAGCGCACCCTATAAATTGCGTTGGAAGAACAAAAGTTCAACTGTCGAGTTAGCACCACTTGCATTTCACAAATTTCTTAATCTAAGTTTTTATCCTCCCATAAAATGGGCTCATTAGTAGCAATTATGGAGCAGAAATATAAACGATCCAATAAACGGTCGGAGGAGGTTGTAGCTGTTCGAAATTCATCAAACAGGCGATTGTTACTTGAAATAACTGAATTTTGGACCTGGTATGGGACCAGCTATTTAAGTTGGATATCACATTAAATGAGCACGAAACCCCCACCCAGCTCTTTGCTTCTTCATTTCCATGTTTTTTGTATTTCTTTGGTCACCCAACTAACAAATAATACATAGATGCTTTGTAAATATTAAGCATCCTTTTAAAAAACTCAAGACTGCCTTAAAAAAACCTTAGAAGAACTAAGTGCCTGCTGCTATTGTAGTGACAATCAGGGTAGATGCTATGGGCAAAATTTATCAAGGATCGAATTAAAAATTCGAATTCGAAATCCGAATTTTATCATACTCTATTCGCCACCTAAAACCTGACGAATTGCTGTTTAAGTCAATGGGAGAGGTCCAGGGATCAATTTTGAGTTGTTTGCAGCCTTACTGACATTGGATTCAAGTTTTCGGGCCAATTCCATTCATCAGAGTTTTAAAAATTCGATTTTTTTTTTTTTATATATAAATTGGTCGAATTTCGAATTAATGGGAGATTAGGGGAGTTTTTAAAATTCGATGCTTGATAAATGTGCCTCTATATGTTCTCTTTAACCCCAGGGACATTATTCAAATGTAAGTCTTGTGAGCTCTGTTTAATGCATTTTGTCATTTAAGAAATGCCAGGCTACAAAGTCATATCTAATAACACCTCCCTTTCCTAAAGTGTATTCTACTGGTTCCTAATGTGCAGATCACATAAATGACTTGGAGCATCAGGTTATTGCTTATTATCTACATACACTGCATGTTCAACAGCTTTTATTATATCCCTTGAGCATTTTGTGGATCGGGATGCTTTGGATTAATAGTGTGTATATATAGACTGACTTTGACGGCATTAATCCCATATGTTTGTCTTTTGTTACAAAATATTATTTTTCACATTCTGACTAGAATGCTCTAGTAGTCTCTATGATTTGCATGAACTGCCAGGAGCATTCTACCCCCAATGCAATAAATAGATATTAAAGGGATACTGTCATGGGGAAAAAACTTTTTCTCAAAATGAATCAGTTAATAGTGCTGCTCCAGCAGAATTCTGCACTGAAATCCATTTCTCAAAAGAGCAAACAGATTTTTTTATATTCAATTTTGAAATCTGACATGGGGCTAGACATTTTGTCAATTTGCCAGCTGCCCCTGGTCATGTGACTTGTGCCTGCACTTTAGGAGAGAAATGCTTTCTGGCAGGCTGCTGTTTTTCCTTCTCAATGTAACTGAATGTGTCTCAGTGGGACCTGGATTTTACTATTGAGTGTTGTTCTTAGATCTACCAGGCAGCTGTTATCTTGTGTTAGGGAGCTGCTATCTGGTTACCTTCCCATTGTTCTTTTGTTTGGCTGCTGGGGGGGGGGAAGGGAGGGGGTGATATCATTCCAACTTGCAGTACAGCAGTAAAGAGTGATTGATGTTTATCAGAGCACAAGTCACATGACTTGGAGCAGCTGGGAAATTGACAATATGTCTAACCCCATGTCAGATTTCAAAATTGAATATAAAAAAATCAGTTTGCTCTTTTGAGAAATGGATTTCAGTGCAGAATTCTGCTGGAGCAGCACTATTAACTGATTCATTTTGAAAAAAAATTTTTTTCCCATGACAGTAACCAAGGTATTTCTTCTTTCTAAAATATGTTTAAAACGTACAATTGCCCAGAATATTGAATATTATAGCTGCTCATACAGGAACCCAGTCTGTAGGGGAAAATAATTAGCTCTTATGTGTATATTTATAAGACAGTAAACCCCAACTCACTTGGAAAACTTTTTGGGGAGAAATTTCTGAACAACTATATTTTCGCCCCTTGCACATCTGTCCCTTTAGATTTGAAACATCCTCATATTGTCCCTATAAAGTTAATCTGACAAGTATAAAATGATAGTTCAAATAATTAGACAAAGATCAATTTAAAACTAGAAACTGTAAAAAAAAAATCAAGGATAAAATATTATTATTATGGTGATTGATGAATTCTTGGAAACGGGTCCACTATTAGGAGACTGGCCAAGAAGGATATTGGATTATTATTATTCTTCTAAAGGTGCTCAATAAAACATAATTTAATATGTTTTTCTTAAATTATTTCCAGCATATGAAAAAGATGCAAAAAAAGAGGAAAATGAGTTTCTTAATATCTCAAAATGTTGATATCGAAAATGTAGTTGTGGAAGCATTTATCCAGCAATGCAACAGTGGCACCTGGAGACTGGAGTGGGGAAATACATATTTTCATGGCATTTTTTATATTGTTCATGAAGTTCCTTTTTTGGATATACGAATGATATAACGATTCCTTAAAAATGTTCCTAGAAAATTTTGTTAAATAGGGATAACATCAAAAATCCTTTGAATTCTTCAAGTTAAAACTGTCACTAGCCATCAAAAAGTCATCATGATATGGTTGCAGTTCTTGATAACTAGAGACAATGAAAAATTCATATGATTACTTAATGTGCTTTTTTATGACTTTTTGAGTCATTGAATAATCAGGGAACATGAATGAAATATACAGATCGCTCAAAACATTTTGGTTTTTTTTGAATACTCAAACTTTTGATTAAATAATATTGAACATGCAATTAAATATAATATATGTGATAACATTTAATAAAATAAAAACAGATTAAATAAAATGTTAAAATAATACAATTTTTACGCTAGGTAACAAAAGGTAAAAATAATTCATAAACTTTCATTGATGTAGTTACAAGTATATCTAGTTTTTATTTATGAAAGTTTATGAAATTCTCAATTTTTAATAAATCAGCCCATAAGTCACTAAAAATAATGAAAAATATTGAACATTTAATTAAACCCTTAAATATAAAAATCTAATTTAATAAAATGAAAATTCAAAAGACGAAACAAGTGGCAAAAATAATTAATAATTAAACTTTCATTGATGTAGTTACACTTATACTGTATCTAGTTTGTATTTATGAAATTCTCTTACAATTTTTGATAAATCAGTCCATAAGTCATTGAAAATAATTTAAAAATATTGAACATTTAAACAATTAAAATATAAAAATGGTGTGAAATGTAATAAAATATATTAAATAAAAATTAAACAGACTAATCAAGTCTAAACAAGTGCTTAAAAAATAATTAATAATTAAACTTTCATTGATGTAGCTACACTTATATCTAGTTACTTACATTTCGTTTTTATTATTTAGCTAAAGGTCTATTTCCAGTGTTTGCATCATAACATTTAAGAGTTTGGATAATTGTGGCTACCGAACCAACATATTACCAAGAGAAACAATTATTGCAAACTCTACTGTTCCTGTTGGGGCAAGAGTTTAAAGAATTACATCAGTTAGTGAAAAGATCCCCAATGGGCTAGTTAAAGGTAAATAAGATAATGATCCAAAGCAAACGCTTTAAGAGTAAGACAACACTATTATATAATTCTCAGGATGGTATTTCATGCAGTAATCTTATTACATCTCATGGGATTAAATTATAACAAGGCTGTAACACTCTCCCCTAAAGTAATTAAACAAACTGTATTCTGAAAATTCCTTTTGTAAAGTAGAAACCATGAACCAGCATATGGCGAGCTACAATACATTTTCAAAAAACACAGAGGGGGTAATTTACAGACACCCCTGACTATGAGGCCCTAGTCTATGGGATATATTTGTAAAAAAATCAAGTTGAATTTTCTTCTCGATTTGAGATAAAATGAGTGAAGAAAAAGTGAATATTAGGGCAAATATTTTTTGAAACCTTGAATACCTGGGATTTATTTTAGAAAAAAAATCAGGAAATGTCGCCAGAAAAAACTCGGCAAGTAAAAGTCGACGAGGTTGTGTAGAAATCAATGGGAATATTATTTAAGGGATTCTGTTAAAATTTTTATGGTACAGTTTTTATCATTAAATTACACTGTGTACATTGCCAGTAATTCATTTTACCATCTTAATTATTATTCTAGAACCAAAAAATGTATTTTTGTAGTGTTTCCTACTCAATGAAACTGAAGGAGTTGGAACTTGGGTTAGCCACACTTTTTTCTTTACTATTGAGTGCTCTTCTCCTGTATTTTTAGCAATCCAGGTGTCAGAGAGCTGTTATCCGGCTACCTTCCCATTGTTCTTTTGATGGGCTTCTGGGGGAGAGAGGGAGGGATATCACTCCAACTTGCAGCGCAGTAATACTGAAGTTTATCAGAGCACTAGCCACATGACTAAGGGAAACTGGGAAACTAACGACATTAAAAATTAAATATAAAAAATCTGTTCTTTTGAAAAACAGATTTCAATGCAGGATTCTGCTGGAGGAGGGCTTTTAACTGTTGTATTTTGTAAAAAAAAAAAAAACATGTTTTCCTTTGACAGAATCCCTTTAACAATTTTATTTATTTTTCTAGTTTACTAAAACACTCGCGTATTTCAGTCTCATTGAAAATAAATGCAACAAGAACACAAATTCAAAATATTCCATTTTTTTTTTTATAAACAAGCAAACACTTGAGTTTGGTAAAATTTCAAGCGTATTTGAAATGAAATAAAAACCTTTACAAATACAAATTTTACTTAAGTAATGATTTACAGGTTATTTAAAAGTAATAACATCCCTTAGTAGAATTATCAAAGTAATTCTGCTACATTCTAGAATAATTAACTGTTCCCTAGAGGTAGAATCTGTCTTGGGTGCATGGAACAAAGTATAAAAACCAAGTCTGTGCAGGGACCTATAACACAGATATTTTATACTGTATAATATTCAGTTCTTTTTGTTTTCATGAGAAGAGATTAAAAAAGATCCTTTACTTTGGTTTAGGATTTTGAACATAGAAGCAACATACTTTCACTAATCTTTCTTTCTAAAATGACTAAGAGGTAAGCTTTATGGAAATTAGTAATATATTAAAAAGCACCATATTTATGATGAATGGATAACTGTGATGAGTATCAGTATGTGTTAAATAAGGACCCACTCTGAAGACTTGGACTGATCCAAGAAACCTAGTTTAACACTCACACTGTGTTACTTCAGTTCTTTTGCTATTAGTTAACTGTTAGTCTAAACATAAATTCTATTAATTTTAGGAAAGGGAAATGTGTGGCAAGACTCGCCACACTGAGGGGGTTATTTACTAAAACTCAAATTCATCGTGTCTTTTTTATTAAACCACTTTCGACCAAACTCCCATCCATGATTTTATCTTATTTATCAATAAAATAACAAAAAACTTTTTGGAAAAACTCCAAATCAAGCAAAAACTCAAATCATACAAATTTATCAGATTCAATTACCAAATTGCTCAATGTTTTCGGGTTATCGCCCAAAAACCCTGAATTTCTCGGAATATCGACAAAACTCAACGCAGATATCAATACAATACAATATCTTCTTGTACAAGAGAAATCTGACATCTTCGTCAGGTTTGAGATGGCAGATTTTCGGATTCAGACTTTTAGCAGCCTAGGGGTATAATAAATCTCAAAATATTCAACGTTTTTTTTTTTCATCTAAAAAATTTTGCCCAAAAAACCTTGACCAGAAAAAAATCAAAGTTTAGTAAATAACCCCTGAATGTTCAGCTAGACGAGAATTCCACAATCAATCATTAGACATAATTAGGCTGGCACAAAACTGTGAAAAGGATTGCTGCTTAACTTATTTATTAATTATATATACATAAACATTGACATTTTGGTGTTCATCTTAAACAAAGACATTTGAAAGTGTGTCCTAGGCCTTGACAGTTTTTTTTTTAGTACCCTACAAACAGGCTTTTAAAGGAAATGTAAGCCCTTAAAACAAATTAATGAAAAGTTTTTCAGAGCTACTTTTGCAACCTACATAGTTTTTTTTTCTAGTTTTCACAATATCAGCCATTTTTACACAGCTATTATAATAAAAGAGAAACAACAGAGCCATCTACTGGTTAGTTCTGCTGAAGGTTTCTGGCTAATGGTTTTCTACATCCTAAAATGGCAAATTTCCAGTAAAGAAGACTATCTGGAAAGTACCTGGTGCAGGCCAACAGCATTACTGAGTTCTGCCAGCCTTTCAGCTGACCCTGATTGCATATTGCATGCCCTGCACATCCTGTGTGCCATAAACTAGCGTCTACCCAGTCTTGCGAAACCTGCATTTTTAAAACATGTTTGGATTACTCTTTGCATATGAAGCAATTAGTTCCTCATTGTGTTTGTAAAATATAAATGTTATGTTTTTGTGTTTCCCAACAACAAATCCTCCATGCAAAAAAAATATTTCATTAAAGGAAAACTATACCCCCAAAATGAATACTTAAGCAACAGAAAGTTTATATCAAATTGAATGACATATTAAAGAATCTTACCAAACTGGAATATATATTTACATAAATATTGCCCTTTTACATCTCTTGCCTTGAACCACCATTTCGTGACTCTTATCTGTGCTGCCTCAGAGATCACCTGACCAGAAATACTACAATACTAACTGTAACAGGAAGAAGTGAGGAAGCAAAAGGCAGAACTCTGTCTGTTAATTGGCTCATGTGACCTTACATGTGATTTGTATGTGTACACAGTGAATCTTACGATCTCAGGGGGCGGCCCTTATTTTTTAAAATGGCAATTTTCTATTTATGATTACCCAATGGCACATACTACTAAAAAAGTGTATTATTATGATAATGGTTCATTTACATGAAGCAGGGTTTTACACATGAGCTGCTTTACTCAGTATCTTTTAATAGAGACCTACATTGTTTGGGGGGTATAGTTTTCCTTTAACTCACTAAAGTTGCTCAATACTTTTGCAAACCCTCTATCCGTACAAGTCGTATCTGGTCAGTTTTTCAAACTTGTTCCATTTGTTCCTCTGCAAAATTTGTTATTCTAATTTATACATTTTTTAAATGATCTAGATGACTCACAAGCTGGGAAACCACACATATTTTGAGGCATTCCGTATTTTAGCATTTTCAAATACACCAGTAGATCCAATTCTTTTGTTTATTATCTTGTGTTTGATCTACTGGACTGCAGTTCTGGGGAACTTAATATTAATTATCTTGGTGTCTGCGAATTCGCGCTTACATACTCCCATGTACATTCTACTCAGTAACCTTTCCTGTTTGGATATTGGCTTCACCACAGTAACTATCCCCAAATTGATGGACATTTTATTAACTGGATATAATTCAATCTCATACAGAAACTGTTTCATTCAGGTCTACTTTTTTATTTTCTTTGCTACGACGGAAGCATTAATACTGTCTTGCATGGCATATGATCGATATGTTGCAATCTGCCATCCTTTACAGTATCTCATAATTATAAGTGGGAGGAAATATGCCCTGATTGTTGGAGGTCCTTGGATAATGGGCTGCGTGAATTCATTATTTATTATTTTATTAGCCTCAAATTTATCATTTTGTGGTGCACACAATATTGATGCGTACTTCTGCAATGTTAAAGCTTTGTCCAAAATCTCCTGCAATAGCTCTGGATTTCAAACTTTTATATACATAGATGCATTTCTACTTGGTCTGTTACAACTCATGCTGATCCTTATATCTTATATTAAAATAATTTTAGTGACCTTGCGCCTCAGATCCTCAGGTGCCAGAATGAAATTCTTCTCCACGTGTTCCTCCCACCTTGCCGCTCTGATTATTTTTTATGGGACTGCGCTATGTATGTACCTAAGGCCTCCTTCCGAAAATAGAGATGATCTGGACAAAGTTTTTTCTGTTGTGTACAGTGCGATAACACCTATGTTGAACCCTCTTGTGTATAGTCTAAGAAATAATGAAGTTACAAATGCTTGGGAGAGTATTCTAAAAAACATTAAAAAGTTGAAATAAACTGGGACTACTGTAAACAAAAAAAAATATTCCATGAAAACTTGTAGACATCATGTTCCAATCTCCATAGATCTCATCAGTGCAAGATATTGGAACATGGCTTCTGAGGGGGTAGGTCTCGAAGAGCAGGGAAACAAATAAACAAACACAGTTAGGGAAACGGGCTAATAGAAGCAAAGGATTTCTTGTCTACCCAAACATGAATCGATGTTCCTAATTTAAGGCAGACATCCACTGGCCAACTGGATACAGTATCTAACCAATCAGACTGCGAGTGTAACGGCCAGATGGCATACCAGGGGACAATACATGATACAAAACCTAGAAGATATGCGTTTTATCACAGTTTAAGCACTTATCAATGCCTCACCCAAAGCAGAAAGTTTAAAAAAAAAATAACATATAAAACAAATCACAAACACCTCCCAAGTAAGCAAAACCAGGTTAAATTCAGGCCACCTTCTGCAGCGATCACAGCAGAATCAACTACCCACACATTCTATTAATAAAGGCTCATAGTATGACAGGGCCCATAAAAGATCTCTACTAGTTGGCTGTTTACACAAATTCATCCCAAATCAGCTCAGTGGGATTAAGTTCATCACTTTCAGCATTCCTTCATCTTCTTCCTTCTTCAAGTAGTCCTGACAGAGCTTGGAAGTATCTTTAGAAATATTATACTGTTGCATCACAAAAAGGGTTGACCAATAAGTCTTATTTGGAATTCTGTCAGTCTATGCAGCTACCCAACTTTAGAGCCAGTAAATCATCCCCAAACCTTAACGCTACCCCTCCATGTTTGTCAATTTAAAACACGGAGAATTAATTTTCTCATCTAGTCGACAACATACAAAAACTCATCGTGATGACTCCAAAAAACACAACCTTGGAGTCATGTGTCTCTGATATAGGATGGCCAGATCTTTTCTAATCTCTTTCCTATTTCTTGCTGCCATTTTATACAATAAATTTGACCACTTCTAATTAAATATAGATTGTTGGTTGAATTTCTACCAAAACTGATGAATATGGGGTGCTCAAAAAACTTTTGGCTGGCAGTGTAATTAATTCAAGTACAGAAGATGAAGCAGTCGTATAAAACATCAATGTACATAGCAGACCATGAAATGGTTGCCGTTTACCCAAGATTATTTGGTTTGTTTCTTATTGCTCCGACTTTGTTCATATGTATTAGTCTCTCACATGTACAAAGTTGGTTGACCTCAGAAGACCCAAGACTTTACAGTCCCAGACCATATGCATAAGAGAGTATTGTTGTGTATGTCATCTGAGAAGGTCTCAGGAAACACCTGTGTGATATAGTTTAGACAGAGAATAGTAAGCTCCATATACTAAATAGAGTTGTATAATAGTTAAGGGAATCCAACTTGCAACTCCGTTAAGTCAGCAAAGCCAAAAAACAAAAAAAAAGAACTCAGATTGACTGCAAAAACATTTATTTATTAAGAAATGGGCCAACTAGTTGCAGTGAAACATGGATCTCCTGCCATAAATTGTATATGGGTGAGTTAGAGGAGATGGCGTTACTAATGCTCTGGACCTCATAGCTACTAGCATGTTAAACATACTTATATATATTTGCATTAGTCACATTAGTACAGTCATTATTTTGTTAACCTTGAGTAATATATTAGGGAATTCTTTACCTGGGATATGACTTATGGGCAGTCTCCCATCATCACAAAGGTCGGGCTCCTTGCAGTGGCCTTCCTAAGTGAGGTTTACTTGAACTTTGTCTTCTGGATTTTTCTCTGTGGACTTTTAAAGACAATTAATTAAGGATTTTGGACTTTATTCGGACTATTTAAGATGAACTCTTAGTACAATCGTTTTAATTTTTGTTATTGGATGTTTTGCAAAATTGTGTCCCACTGTATTTTAAATGCCATTTTCTTGATATAGTTTCACCTTAAATAGCTATGCAGAATTGCTCTGGGCTTAATGAGTTTCACTTTAAATGGCTACCCAGAATGCTTTAGGCTTAATAAGGTTAAAGGTCACTGGGGGGCACATTTACTTAGGGTCATTAGGGTTAATTAACCCTCGATATTCGACCGTCGACGTTTAATCCTTCAACTTTGAATACCGAAGTCGAATGATTTAGCGCTATTGATTGAAGGAATAATCGTTCGATCGAACAATTAAATCGTTCAATTCGAAGGATTTTAATCGATCAAACGATTTTTCTTCGATCAGAAATTTGCTAGAAAGCCTATGGGGTCCTTCCCCATAGTCTAACATTGATGTTCGGTAGGTTTTAGTTGGCGAAGTAGGTGGTCGAAGTTATTTTTTAAAGAGACAGTACTTTGACTATCGAATGGTCAAACGATTTTTAGTTTGAATCGTTCGATTCAATTCGAAGTAGCCAATTCGATGGTCGAAGTATTCAAAATATTTTTTATTCTATTCCTTCACTCAAGCTAAGTAAATGTGCCCCTTAATATTTAAATAGGAACATGTAATGTTTTTGCAGTCAATCTACTGGAGTTCTTCCTTTTTTGTGTTTTTGGCTATAGTTAATGGAGACCAATAACAGGGATTCCATGAATTCGCAATATCAAATATCATACTAGTTAGACAGAAGTTGGATTAAAGTTTCTCTTTACAATAATAAATTGTAGATTTCCACCACAACGCAAAACAACTGTCATTAAATTTGTCCTAATTGTTTTGATTCCATAACTCTATTCCGAACAGGTATAATCTTTAATAGGTGCACGACTGGTTGAAGGTATAAAAGAAATTGTTTCTTTGTGCACTACGGCTTTTCATCTCTAAAAAAAACCATCAGAGGATCTGGAGATTAGTAAGAATTCATTCTTGTTTTGGAACAATTTTTTTTTTTTTTTTTAAATGGTGAGAATTCTTATTTATACAGATGCAGAATATACCGAATATTATACACTACCAAAGGTTTTTGAACACTGCACGTAGTTACAGAGGGACCACTTCATACGGATCAGTGGCAATGAATTTCTGGACAATAAAAAACAAATTAAAACAATGAATCTTAGAAATGATCTACAATAGTTTAGTCTTGACCTTGGTGGACAATTCAACCCAAATCAGCTCAATGGGGTTAAGGTCAGCTTTCCATCATTTTTCTTTTTCATCAAATGGTTCTGACAAAGCTTAGACGTTGGGGGTATGGTGTGGCACTGAAGAATCCGGTTGCAGCTCTTCGAATTCAGAATTTCAGTCAATCTGTAGGTCCCCAACATTAGAGCCAACAAAAACAACCCAAACCACAATGCCACTTCCTTCATGCTAAATATGTTGTTTTAAATTTATTAATTCTTTCAGTTGGTGAATCAAGTAAAAACATTTTTTCTGATGACCTGTTAATACAAAAGTTTGATTTGTTAAAAAAATATGTGAAACCACTCAGTGGTGATTCATTTTGGTGAAAAACCATTCAACGTAATTTTTGGCATAATCTCGTTACTTATAGCAAGGTACTTGCAGCTAAATCACATGCTCCAAAAAGATGCTACATAAGAAAATTGTAGGGGACGTTCCATTTAGTGCAACACTTTAAACTACTATGTATTATAACATAACTGTGAAATATTTGTAAAACATCTTATTAAAAAGGGAAGATGCATTATGGGTTGTCTAGTAGAAGTTCTTCCTTCATACAATGTACTACTGGACTTGATGTCCCAACATATTCATTAGAGGCCGTTGATTTAGGAGTCAATCCAAGGAATCAGGCACAGGGAATTATGCAAGTAACTTTTGTAAATTTAGTTGGAAAAGCTATTGTAAGGGGTCTGTTAGATAAAGACTTCTCATTATTTTCATTAGGAGTGTTTTGTTTTTGTACTAGGTTTTAACCAAAGTCAAGTCAGGTTGGTTTATATTTTGAAATATAAGTTAAAATAACTTGATACAGATACATTTTGTTTAATAAATAAGAGCTTCATGGGCAACCACACATATTTTGAAGGATTCTATATTTTGGCCTTTTCAGATACGTCAGTAAATCATCTTCTGTTGTTTTTTGTTTTCTTTTTGATCTACTGGACTACGGTTGTGGAGAATATAATAATAATTACCTTAGTGTGTACAGAGTCTGACTTACATACTCCCATGTTCATTCTACTCGGCAACCTTTCCTCTTTGGATATTGGTTTCTCCACAGCCACTGTCTCCAAACTGATGGACATTTTATTAAGTGGATACAATTCAATCTCATACAGAAACTGTTTCACCCAGTTGTACTTTTTTATTCTGTTCGGAAGCACAGAAGCATTGGTACTGTCCTCCATGGCGTATGATCGATATCTTGCAATCTGTCACCCTCTACAGCAGTGATCTCCAACCAGTTGCTCGTGAGTAACATGTTGCTCTCCAACCCCTTGGATGTTGCTCTCAGGGTCCTTAAAGCAGGTGCTTATTTTTGGATTCCAAGCTTGAAAACAAGTTTTGGTTGCATAAAAACTAAGTATAGTGCCAAGTAGAGCCTCCTGTAGGCTACCAGTCCACATAGGGGCTACCAAATAGCCAATCACAGCCCTTATTTTGCACCCCAAGGGACTTCTTTTATTTGTGTTGCTCCCCGACTCTTTTTACATTTGAATGTGGCTCACAGGTAAAAAAGGTTGGGGACCCCTGCTCTACAGTATCGCACAATTATGAGTGGGAGGTCTATGGGTCTGTGCAATGTATGTACATACGGCCTCCTTCCGAACACTCAGATTACCTGGACAACGTGTTCTCTGTTTTGTACACGCAAGTAACACCTGTGCTGAACCCTCTTGTCTATAGTCTAAGAAATAATGATGTAAAGAATGCTTTGGGAAAATTTACAGAAACATTAAAAAGGGGTTTATGAATACTGAACCACGGTACGGGTCAGGGCACACGCTCAGATTCGGGGAGATTAGTCGCTGGGTGACAAATCTCCTCTTCTTCAGGGCAACTAATCTCCCGAACTGCCTCTGAGCGCTTCATTTTCTGAAGTCACCCGAAGTCTTCTCATGAGACAATTCCACATAATTTAAAGGCAATCTAATCTTTTTTTTTTCCTAAGCTTTACCAGTATTGACAAATTCATACAAGACAACCCGCCATTTGTAATGTCTGATTTGAAATCACGAGGAACGAGTCTTTTTTTTGAGTAATAAAAATGTTTATTTTTCATAACCTAGAGTATATAGTATATAAGTGCAATATAGCAAAGAAAAGCTAAAACACTTTTTTTTCCCCCTTTCACAAACTGCAGTAAGGAAACGTTATATTTTTTATTTCAGATACCGTTAAATGCATTGACAGATGAACAATGACATATTTGGGTGACCGTGATCTTGAAAGTCCAGTTTGGGTGAGAAGGCCGGCTAAGGACAGAGCGGCGTGTTACAGCAAGAAACCATCAGTGCTGAAGCTTGACTTTTTTTTTATGTTAAACTGAAATGAAATAATTTCATTAGTAAAATAAGTTAGGGCTTTTTTGGTATTTATAACATTTTAGAAACATCAACATCTTGCCCTAAACAAAGAAGCCCAATCTTGGAATATTTCACAGTATTGTTTCCTCAACGAAGAGTGAAAGATGCTCAATAGAAAAATTCAAAATTCCTTACCTGTCAATGAGGGAGTCTCTCATGCTGGTGGCAATAGTACTGGGATGTGCGTCGCTCAGTTTAAAGACACTTTCTATTACAGACAGTTCTGTACTTGTGGTATCCAAGCCGCAAAAAGCGCACCAGTCGTTCACAACCATTCCTGCCGCGATCACTTCACTGCCCCGGTTTACTGTTCCCGTCTGCAAAGTCATGTCATGTTACTGCAACATCGGACCATAGACGAAAATATTTATGCAGAGTGTTGGATGGGGGAAGAACTTGTTGATATTTTTATTTAAAATTGTGCGCTCTCTATCATTTTCACCTCTTGTGCTGCCTGTGCTCTCAGGTACAGCAAACAAGGAAGAGTTCTGAATACTCAACTGTCAGAAAGTGAGACTAAACTATGCGATTTCCTGTTGACTTGTCTTTTCATTGTTAACCAATGAGCATTTCATAGACGGATTACCATACAAACAAATGTAGACACACAAACACACGGCTTACCACAAGAGGGACCTGAAGTAGAGAAGACAGTTCATCTTGATCCTCAATAGATGTTTTGGGATGTAGCAGGCCTCCTTGGTTACTAAAGGCGCAATAACTGCCTACAAGTACTTGATCGGCTATGGTCTGTCTAAAGACCTCAACTTTAAGGACGTCTGCCAAGATCTCTTCTGTCTCCTGTAAGAGAAGATAAGATTCAAACTGCACATCGTTAACATTGTTACATTTCAACAACAAACAAAGAAGAAACATTCCCATTGTTAGTAACCTTAAAAATAGTTCTGCCTGCAGGGTTCTAACAGCCCATAACTGTTGGCCAAAGAGACAGCTCCCAGTGAATAGAGTGGGGCACCAAACTTGTAGGCAACGTCCGTTTATTTAAGGGAAATCATATCGTACCCTGTCAAGATCTGGATGTACGAGAGCCACGTAGTCATTACATGCAATAACGTTGCCCAAGGCCGAGAGGCGCTCCTCTACTCTCTGAATTCGAACAGAGTCGGGTAAGCTGTTTCTAATGTGCTGGAGTTCTTGATCCGTTGTGTTGTTTGGAACCATCAGGCCATGTCTGTTGCCTGCAAAGATAAAGAATTTGTCAAGTTTTTCAAGATAAGACTCCTGTTTAAAGGAACGCCGACTTTTACTTCCAAATGTATTCGAGGAAAAATAAAGAACATTTTACACCACAAACTCACTTAAAATGGAAAGAAAGGGCTGAAAGCACAACGCTGGAAGAAAGAGGCCAATATGCAAGTAAAATATGAGCAGCTACAGGTAGAGTCCTGTGCGGGTCCATTTTTTGGAACCCGTAGCCATAACCTGCAATCCGCAACCTGGACCCGCATTCTTACCCGCTACCCGACCCAAAAGTACCTTTATCCGCAACCCGGATCCGCTGACCATCAAGAATCAGGAAGTGCTGTCATTGTAAACCGGAAGTGACATCATCAGAAGTAGCGTAATCCAAAAAAAGGAGTAAAATCGCTATTGAGAAGACCCGTGGCCCGACCCACAGAAGCGCCTATACCTGGAACTTCTACCTGCAACTTCCGCAGGTTTTTGAGGGTAACCCGCGGGTACCCGACCCGCTGTAGGACTCTACCTACAGGTATGGGACACTTTATAAAAAACCCGTACTCCAGCAATATACTCACCAACGCACATCCTCCCAATGATTCTGCAGCCAGCGATAGAGGCATGTACAACCGGTATGGTCTCGGAGAGTTCTCCTTCAAACACACTGCATAAAAAAGGAAAAAATATCCGTTGTGAACTAGTCATTCCATTATCTCTCAGGCCTGCACAGTGTTCATTCAAATGCAGTCACAAAAGAAAGCAATTCTACTGTAATGAAAGTCAATGGCAGCCCCTCCCCCCTTGGCCTCTGGAAATGACACTTAAAAAGCAAAAATGAACCAACATAACGAGAAGATGCCCCAAGAAGTTAAGGTGGCCATACACGGATAGATCCGCTCGTTTGGCGATGTCGCCAAACGAGCGGATCTCCCTCCGATATGCCCACCTTGAGGTGGGCAATATCGGGCTGATCCGATCGTGGGCCCTAGGGCCCAACGATCGGATCCTAGCGTTCGCCAAACGGGCGGTCGGATCGCGGGACCGCATCAACGAACAGATGCGGCCGCGATCCGACGGGATTTTTAACCCCATCCGATCGAGATCTGGCCGACTTTCGGCCAGATCTCGATCGGGGAAGCCCGTCGGGGGCCCCCATACACGGGCCAATAAGCTGCCGACTTGGTCTGTCGGCAGCTTTTATCGGCCCATGTATGGCCACCTTTAGACGCAATCTGGAGCACTTGGGTAACGAGAAAATGATGTATATGAAATGATGTATAATGCAATAGAACATTCTCTTTCTTCATTCCTACTTTCTTCTTCCTGACCTTACTTGTGTTAAAAATCCACAAAACAAATAAAAGCTTTTAAAAAAAAAAAATGCACAAGATAAATACAGGGAAAATCTGATAAATAATAACGAAGTGTGTAATGGAGAGTAACAGAATTCTGTTGTTGGCAGTAGGAACAGGCAGTTAGGCTGAGGAATGGCTGAGATGACATTATGGCACCACTATTTGGGGAGAACGTTGAACATGTAATGAACTATAAAGGGTCCTGTCCGTCATCCACGCTTGACAGCTGAACAGATAAGGTGCTGCAGTTTTAATTATCAATTTACGACTTTTGTATTGGAATTCAACGTCATAAATGAGGAAAGGGTGAAGTTGGCGCATTGTCAGCAGGACCCCGACCTGTAGAAGTTCTCTGACCCCCCAATGGCCACTAGACAGTAGGTGTTGGTCAGTTTGGCAAAGCAGCCGATCTCGTTGTTGTTTTCAAAAGACGCACGGACGGCCATGGCTGCTTCTCGGAGATCGCCGCACTATTGGAGGGAGAAAAAATTGGAGAAATGAAGCTTTAATCTCATAACGTTGACAGCCTGATTCCTCTACCAAGAAATTGCTTTATACAATGTACTGTCACTTTAATGCTGTGGCACGCTGTGGTCTCATCGCTATAGACTGTAAGCTCATTTGGGAAGCGCCTGCTTTATCTACAGTATCAGTGACTGGTTGTTTTTCGTATGTAAAGCTGCGTAATTTATACACCTCTTTATTGTTCATCACAGAAGAATATATTGATATTTTATGAATAATAACAACAATGGTGCTAGCCTTTTGCAATTACAGTGTGTGTATAAAGGCAGCGTTCCTTCCTTAAAGAGGTGGTTCACATATCGCCTCATCTTCGGGCGACTAACCTCCCGAAAAGCCTTCCCACCGGCTAGAATCTAAAGGTGGCCATAAACTGAGAGATCCGCTCGTTTGGCGACATCGGGCTGATCCTAACGAATGGGAACGGGCAGTCGGAGCACGGGACGGGATTATTTGTCCAGACTTTCGGCCAGATCTCGATCGGGGAAGCCCGCCAGGGGGCCCTATACACGGGCCAATAAGCCGCCGACTCGGTCTGTCAGCAGCTTTTATCGGGCCGTGTATGGCCACCTTAAATCACTGGTGGGATGGCAATCAGTGGGCTTAGTTTTCTGATGTTTCCCAAAGTTGCTTCGGGCGACTTCGGAAAACAAAGTCGCTACAAGTGCCATCCTGCTGGCGTTTTACATTTTAGCCGGTGGGAAGGCTTTTCGGAGAGATTAGTCGCCCGAAGAAGAGGCGATTTGATGGTGGGAGACTAAATCTCCCAGAATCTTAGCGTGTGCCACCACCTTTTAAGGGATTGTTCACCTTTTAATATTATGTTGAGAGGGTTGCAATTTATTCTGCAGTTTGCAATCTGTCATCTGGTTGCTAGGGTCCACATTCCCCTAGCAACCATGCACTGATTTGAATCAGAGACTGGAATATGAATAGGAGAGGCCTGAATAGAAAGACGAGGAATAATAAGTAGCAATAACTTTTCAGTTGGTCTTCATGATTTATTTTTTAGTTTTTTTTTTATATCATTTGCTTTCTTCTTCCGACTCTTTCCTCTTTCAAATAGGGGGTCACTGACCCCATCTAAAAAACAAATGCTCTGTAAGGCTACAAATTATTGTTATTGTTACTTTTTATTCCTCCTCTTTCTATTCAGGCCTCTCCTATTCATATTCCAGTCTCTTATTCAAATCAGTGCATGGTTGCTAGGGGGATTAGTACCCTAGTAACCAGATGGCTGAAATTACAAACTGGAGAGCTGCTGAATAAAAAGCTAAATAAGTCAAAAACCACAAATAATAAAAAATGAAAACCAATTGCAAATGGTCCCAGAATATCCCTCTCTACATCATACTGACAGTTCATTTAAAGGGGAACCACGCCATTAATTTCTTCCCAGTTAAACATCTTGTTTCTCCCAAACGTCCCTTGAGGTACAGGAAGCGCAGAATTAACGCCACAGGAGGGCCGATCCATTTTCCCCTCGCCCCAACGAGCTGTCCCGGTCACTTTACCTTTCCCCGATCTTTCCCCGTCTTCTGCCTCACTCGTGCAACGCAAACACGTGGCCTGCCACCAGCACAAACGCACTTCCGAGAAACAGCCTGGCTCTCTGCTTCCGGGTTGCGAGAAGGATCATGGGAAACGAGAGGGTGGCGGGGGAAAGACGTAGGATCGCGTTCGCCATTTGCAAGTAGGGCAGAGCGGGGTTTCAGCGGTTACTAAGTGATGGCGGATGTTCAGAGGCCTCTGTGGAATTGTGAAAGAGACATTTAGAGTCTTCTGGATATAATTTATATTGTGTGTTCAACTTGTTAACACCAAAGTGTTGTTTTCAGTCACCATAAACTCCTCTGTGGTAACTCTCAGCTTTAAGCTCATTAACTTGTACACAGAATGTGAGAGCAGGGCCCAGTAACATTGGTGGCACATTATTCTAAGCAGGGCCCTATGTTTTCCAGATAAAAGGCCTCACTGTGCCCAAAGTGTGAACGTTTTTAACTTTAAAGTGCCAGTTCCTAGGGTTAGTGCTGACGTATTTATTCCCATCAACAAGAGCCGCCGCCAGGGATGGACGTTTTTACCAGTCAGTGGATAGGATTAAACCTCTTCTGGAAAACATACCGGCCTTCCTATATATTTATCTTTATTCCCTATTAATAACATTGGGATCACTGACCTTCCTATATATTTATCTTTATTCCCTATTAATAACATTGGGATCACTGACCTTCCTATATATTTATCTTTATTCCCTATTAATAACATTGGGATCACTGACCTTCCTATATATTTATCTTTATTCCCTATTAATAACATTGGGATCACTGACCTGCCTATATATTTATCTTTATTCCCTATTAATAACATTGGGATCACTGACCTTCCTATATATTTATCTTTATTCCCTATTAATAACATTGGGATCACTGACCTTCCTATATATTTATCTTTATTTCCTATTAATAACATTGGGATCACTGACCTTCCTATATATTTATCTTTATTCCCTTTTAATAACATTGGGATCAACCATCATTTTTACCGGCCAGGCCGGTAAAATACCAGCCAGGTGGCAACCAGAGTGTGCACGTTTTTGGACATTAAAGTGTCAGTTCACAGGGGTAGGGCCGACATGTTTATTCCCATCAACAAGTTAGCACCAGGAATGGACGTACTTCCAGTCAGCAGACAATATGACACATGAGAAATAATCTTTACTGGTGGATACATACAATCCTCCTCCCTCAATTGTTTAGCACCAATATATTCTACAGCACTTAACAGAAATCATACATCATTCACCTCCCCAGTGGAGCTGACAATCTATGGTCCCTATCACATTCACACACACCACATGGTACTCCAGGGTTTCCAGGTCTGATTTTCAAAGTCAGCTACAAAACCAGCTCCAAACTAGCCAAGTGGCACTTCAAAACTAGCCCCAATTTAATAACATTGGCATAAAGCATCATTTTTACCGGCCAGGTCTGTAAAATACCAGCCCTCACAAACCCATCAGCCATGGACCATATTCGGGCCCTGTGTGGACCTCCAGCGATGAGATTTTCTGCCCTGTATTACTGAATCTGAACAAACCTAAAGTTCTAACAATAGGGGATATAATAGTTTGAGGCCTAGGCACCAGAAGGCTGCCATCTCAGACACCAGAGGCTGTTTGGTGAATTATTTACCTTTAACTCCAGCATATTTTATAATGAAAACCAGAACATGGATTGAATTTTACATCGAGAGCTGTAATGAGAAGGTTCTTCCTTATCTCCTATACCTGTGAGTATTCTTATGCAAGGTTACTTTGTATGTTTTATGTGTGAACCTTAACTATTGTACAATACTGCCAAATCTGTTGGTGCCTAATGAATTGGTTCAAATAATCATTTAAGGCACCAGTTTGCTTATAAAGATGATGTAGTACATATATACTGTATTTATAGATAACGTCTGAATATTTTTTTCTAAAATTAAGGTTCCACCGAGATTTGAACTTGGATCGCTGGATTCAGAGTCCAGAGTGCTAACCATTACACCATGGAACCTCTGCTGGCCCTTTAAGAGGATTGCACTTCTATTGTCCTTCCAGTTGTAGCACCCATTCTAGTTAATAGATATTACAGCAAGGTACAAATATACCTACAAATATAAAGTAATTATTGTTGACAACAAAAAAGGCAATTGTGTTCCATTGTTCTTTGGTTCATAGTTATAAATCTCGTACAACACTGCCAAATTTGTTGGTGCCTAATAAATACCTTTTACTAATCATTAAAGACAGGAGTTTGCTCATGAATAAGGTGCTGTACATATGTATATATTTAAAGATAATTCTGCATATTTTTTAAAATTAAGGTTCCACCGAGATTTGAACTCGGATCGCTGGATTCAGAGTCCAGAGTGCTAACCATTACACCATGGAACCTCTACTGGCCCTTTAAGAGGATTGCACTTCCACTGTTCACCCAGTTTTATCACCCAGGCCGGTTAACAGCAAGATACATATACCTACAATTATAAAGTAATTATTATTTATGACAAAGAAAACTAAATTAGGATGTAATTAAACATCGTTACAAGCCCTTGTGATTTGATTGTGTCGCTCTGACATTGCATTTAAGAATGTAAAAGTTTTTATTTAATTTGTTTAATGAAATTAGTTAAACCGACCGCCCCAAACCAGTCTGACCAGTTCTGCGTTGCAAAGTATAGAATCTACAGTTCCTGAACCTACACTATATAAGCAGCAAGAGCTTCTGGATAAACATATAGAATTAAGTGTGAGCCTTTGAAGTACAGGTATGGGACCTGTTATCCAGAATGCTCGGGACCTGGGGTTTTCCCGGATAAGGGATCTTTCTGTATTTTGTATCTCCATACCTTAAGTCTGCTAAAAGATCTAAAAGATCATTTAAACATTAAATAAACCCAATAGGAAGGCTTTGCCTGCAATACAGATTCATTATATCTTAGTTGGGATCAAATACAAAGTACAGAGAAAAAGTAAACATTTTTTTAAAAAAAATTCAATTATATGATTAAAATGTAGTCTATGGGAGATGGCTTTCCATAATGTAGAATTTTCTGGATAATGGATCTATGGATAATGGATCCCATATCGGTAATACATCCTAATCTTATGAGTTATACTCATTCAATGTGGTTTTGGTCTATTTTATACACTAAACTAATTTAACTGGGAGCGTTGAGTCGGGTCTCCTAAAGTCCACTAGAGAACCATACACCCTGGGTCCACCTTAATAGCAATTTCATATAGACAGTGCCATATAGGGTTGCCACCTGGCCGGTATTTTACCGACCTGGTTGGTAAAAATGATGATTGAGCCCAATGTTATTAATAGGGAAAATTATAAATATATAGGAAGGCCGGTATTTTTTTCTGGAACAGGTGGCAACCCTAGTGTCATATGATACAAGTTTGCTTATAGGCCTGATGTCCTGAATTGTTCTAGGCTAGGGCCCACCAGCCCACCAAGATATCTTCTGGTAGGCCAGTCTGATCCCAAGTTCTTTGTGCACTCCTATTTTTTAGCAGAAGCCTCCAAAATCTTACATTCTGGCACACTTTAATAATCATGGGAATCACACCAGTATCACTAATGTATTACCCTTTAGCTCAGCGTTACTTGAGTGCAGTAGTGCAACCCTCCTGGGTAATCTGGACAATAGATGGGCACTCAGGAGAAACTTGGGTAAAATTTTACAATATCGGGCCAATATCAACCTGCAGGAAGATCAGCTAACGTATAACATGACCCTACTTTTGGAAAAGCCATTTGGCTGAATCAATGTGTGGGAGTGTTACTCCATACTGTTCAGGATCAGCTGATAAACCCAGACAAGAAGATCAGCTGACTGTTATTCCACACGTAATAATGTCTTCTTCCCAAAGTTTAGGGGGGTCAAAATGATTTTGCTGTGGGTCCCAGTGGCTTCTGACTATCAGATTTTGCTTTTTGGGGCCTGCACACTTCACAGACCTTGGGCCTAGAATGTGTTTGTTTATCAAGCATACTCATATCACCCCCAGGACCTGACCATTGTCACTTGTCAGGATATTTTTTAAAAACACCTACGTGTACATTTTCAGGTAAGTGCCATGCAACAAGACTGACCCAATACAGATGGATGGTTTTGAGAACTTGAGGGTTGTGTTTTTACGTAGCCCATTTAAAATCGAGCCCTTTGTACCATGTATAACTCCCTCTGTACATGAATGTAGCAATAGTAAAACTTAGATTTGATTTGTGGCTTTACCTTTTATTTAATAACTTGTTTCCTTGAATTCTTTTTAGAATCTATGTACAACTTTATTTAATTGCTTCTGTTATCAAACCAATTTAGCTTATGTCGGTGTTCAAACACCATTGTATCTCAGTCACATTCTGTGAGCCCCAAAAATATTACAGAAAAAGTCCTGGGTATCTGGTTTAAAAAAATGTCTCAACAAAGAATGCTTTCCAAACACCCATGATATCCAACCGATATCCAGAAAGAATTTCTCCATTTCCTTTGGTTTATTGGCAAAAAATAGGTCAGTTGCAGCTGGTGGGTTACCACCAGAGCTTGTATTGGTCCTGTGTCCATTTCAAACTTTTTTAGGCAAAAATGACAAATGACGATGGAAACAGATGACCACATCGTTGACATTGTTGATTGTTGACTTCTCTTCGGAATGGTTTGTTGTAACACAAAGCAATATCATTTCCCTGTCATCACGTATATTGCATTTCTGTGGTTTATGTACAGTATGTTTGGTTAGAAGTCTTAATTTTGCAAAGAACTGCACCCGTACTCATCAAATAAGGTGAAAATTATTTATTTTTCAAATCGACTAAAGACCTTTTTTGCCATGTTATTGTATTGTGTGATGAGTTCAAGTTTACTGTGTCCGAGCGTCATTCGTTTGGAATTAATGGCCGGTATATCATGTTTCCCGTTTGTCAGGAGTTCACCATCCTTCCTACTGTCCATGCCGACACCATTAGGAACCTTATTTAGAGCTATATCGCTCTTCATTCTGGAGGTTATATTGTTTTCAGGCTGCAAAACCTTGTTCTGCAAGCCACCAAACCTACCTATATATGGAGGCGTGGGCGGTAGGTGGTTTTTGTCAGAGAGAACAGGAGAAGACCTTGAGAGTGGAGACTTCTGCATAATGTGAAGGTTTTTCATGTCTGGTTCAGGATCTGACTGTCTTCGTTCTGTTAAGTTTTCTACCATTGGCTTGGTTTGATCGTTTTCTTTTTTACTGATGTGATTGGAACCGATTACCCTCCCTTCATGAATGATGGTGTTGGCCTGGTTCTTTGAAAAGGGAGGAGTCTTGACGCTTGATTGACTGTCAGTGCTGGAGTCGCTGTTGGAAGGAGTCGAGTGCCCAAAAATGGGTAGAGGCGCGGGTGGGGTGTTTAATGGGGTCCATCGGTTCTTTGGCATGCCTTGTATGAAAGACCTGTTCTCATTTTCAGAGTTGTTAAAATAATCAACTTCCAATGAATCCGCATAGAGACATCTAAACTCTCTGTCAAACTCTTCAACTATATTTCCTTTCAAGTATGTCACCATGTTGCTGTGCACGTGACTCGAAAGCCAACTGAAACTGAAAAAAAGAGAAAGAAATATTGCGCATAAACTATATGTTATTGTCTACCGTAGAGTAGATACAGACTTCTACATTTATAACGTTCAGGTTTGGAACAAAGGGGATGCTTTGTGTTGTTTTTTTTTAAATTCTTCAAATGTGTACCCTTTTTTTTTTTTTTTTTAAAGTGTCATTATCTCTTTAGTTATTAAAATAGGGTAGGATTAAGTGTCTAAGAAGTTAAAAGGTTTAAGCATTTTAGAAAGCTTTTTACAATTCCTTACTGATCCTCACAAAAAAAAAAGAAAAGATGAAAGATTTTTATCTTTTTTTTACCCATTTTACAATAATTTAACATCTGTAACATTCTTTATTTTCCATTACAAATGAAAACCTTTAATTACTTTTACCTATACAACATGTCTGACCTTGTCTATACCTACATTGCATTTTATTAGTATTCCGTTGGGAGTAAATGTCCATTGCCAAATATCAAAATTTGCATTTGTGTTGCCATATGTATGCTCAGCTGTTATCAAAGCGCCTTGGATTCAGATCTCTGAGGTGACTTTATATATTCTATTTGCCTGTCATGTCAGATAGGGGGCGCTCTTTTTTTCCCTTTCTCTGAAAGGTCACTACACACACAACAGTATGGGCCCTAGGCCTTCGTTTCGGGATATTTATTTTCAGCTTTAAAGCACCTCAAGGAAAGGCTATAGTCACTGAGGTCTGCACAATCCAGTGAGGTCAATACACTTGCACGTTACACCCAGGTAAGGATGTCATTACTCTGCATAAAATGTTCTAAAATGTATTAAAAAAGGACAACTGGGCCCAGGCTGTTGGTATTAATGAGTTACGTTCCTGGGTGCGCAGTGTCTCCCAGTTATTGACTCCTTTTCTGTTTCTTGACTTTTGCTGCCTTCCCTGACCCGTGCCTATACTCCTTCCCCATGCTGCATTTTTTTGCATGTGTCACAGATAAGTTCCCTGCCTAAAACATATACAGGTATGGGACCTCTTATCCAGAATGCTCGGCACCTGGGGTTTTCCGGATAACGGATCTTTCCGTAATTTGGGTCTTCATGCCTTAAGTCTACTAGAAATTCATTTAAACATTAAATAAACCCAATAACCTGGTTTTGCTTCCAATAAGGATTAATTATATCTTAGTTGGGATCAAGTACAAGCTACTGTTTTATTATTACACAGAAAAAGGAAATCATTTTTAAAAATTTGTATTATTTGGATAAAATGGAGTCTATGGGAGACAACCATTCCGTAATTCGGAGCTTTCTGGATATCGGGTTTCCGGATAAGGGATCCTATACCTGTATAATATTTCTTATATGACCTACAGCAGGGATCCCCAACCTTTAGAACCCATGTGCAACATTCAGAAGTAAAAGGAGTTGAGGAGCAACACATGCATGAAAAATGTTCTTGGGGTGCCAAACAAGTGCTGTGATTGGCCATTTGGTAGCCCCTTTGTGGATTGTCAACCTACATTGAGGCTCTGTTTGGCAGTGCACTTGGTTTTTAAGCAGCCAAAACTTGTCTCCAAGCCTGGAATTCAAAAATAAGCTCCTGCTTTGAGGCCACTGGGAGCAACATCCAAGGGGTTGGAGAGCAACATGTTGCTCACGAGCTACTGGTTGGGGTTCACTGACCTACAGCTTACCTGTAAGATCCAGCAAACACATGTTCACAGTCCGTCATTAGAAATTTCTCCATGCACTGCCCAGTAAACTTCTTTCCTGATTTAGTGCAATACGTGTCCCCAGAAACAGTGCGGATCTTCATTTTCTGAAATCAATAAAAAATTTTAAAAGCTGTTACATACTGGCTGGCAAATTTAGTATACAGGCGTACAAATTTAAATTCAGGCAAGGGATCACATGACATTGGCTGGGAATGATAGGAGCTAAAACACTGAACCCCTATAAACTATTACCAAAATTAAATATTGTGATCAACGCTAAATATTTTTGAATACATAAAGTAAGGGTAAATCTTCCCACTTGCTCTATTTTCCCATTGAGTGTGCCTGCAAAACTTTCTAATCTGATTCTAATCTGTTTATAGGCTGACATCTTAATCCAAAAACATAACAGCGAGGGGCAATTATCCGTCTGACATTTGGATCAGGGGCACCGTGAGAAATAAAGGCCTTTGTGCCTGTAGCAAAACTAAATTATTCAAAGCATAGGTGCGGCCCTTTTACTCCGCAGAGCAGGTTGCTCTTTTCAGCCCTGTACAGAAAGCATTGAAATAGCATCACCAGCATCTCCTTATTACACACTGCTATAATGAAACCTCAAAATAGATTTTAAAAGCTGTATTTATATTGTGTATATATGATGTAAAAAAATATGCGGCTTATTTAGTAATTGCCAGAGAACATTTTCCCATCCATCCCAAGTGGAGCACCACTAAGATGCCGCTCTGGACTAAATGCTCAGCCTCTTTAAGTCAGAGTGTATGGACTTTGGTCTTTCTTCAACCCAATTTAACTATGTAACTATGTTGCGTTTAGGGGGTTCAAGCAAGGGTGACTACCCAGGGCCTGGTATATAATGGCCAGCAGCTGTTGGCAGGAATATGGTGCAGTAGAGCAAATTGTTGGCAATAAGGCAAGGTGGCAATAGTAATACTTTAAAGGGCAAAGTGCAGTGTAAAAAACTGGGAGTGTGCAACCCATTCAAGAGCAGATGACCCCTGTGGAACAATGGAAGTACTATTGAAACTATAAACATAATAGTACTTTGATAGTAAACTGGCCATACACGGGCTTATAAAAGTTGGAACCTCTCCAGAGTTGGAGTCGCCAATTCAAAGTTTCAACCGGTTCACTCAGGAAGTCAGCCAACACGCAGAGCTTGCTGCAAAGTGCTTTTATTCACAACACGTTTCGGGCTAAGCAGCCCTTTATCAAGTGTTAAGTGATAAAGGGCTGCTTAGCCCGAAACGTGTTGTGAATAAAAGCACTTTGCAGCAAGCTCTGCGTGTTGGCTGACTTCCTGAGTGAACCGGTTGAAACTTTGAATTGATACACCTGTGACGGGGGTGTCCACCAGGATTAACAGCCTTGAATGTACTACGCTTAGTCATCTCTACAGATTTTGACTTAGTCGCCAATAACTGTCAGGTTTAATAATCCCATCGCCCAAGAACCATATTGGTGTGCTGATGTGGTCCTCACTCGGGACGTAGCATGATCCAGCCATTGGTCCCTGGGTTTAGCATTGTTTTATGGTATCATTCTAATGTGAGATGTTTGCAAGTTCCCCTGCTTTGAACAACTACTCTTGTCATTTCCATTACAGAAAGTTTTAGTCTTAACCATAGCAACAGTCATATTAAGCCACAGTCATATTAGGCCACACTCCGTATCTCCAAGGAATGCCCCAGTGTCTATCTTTGTGAGGGGATTCTGGGTGGAAAAAGGATAGAGATGTATCATACAGAGAAGAACCTACCAATCGCAAAACATAGGAAAATAGCACAAAATACCTTCAGTATTTCCATGAGACAAACAATATGAAAAATAAGAAATGAAATATGCATTTAGCCATGCCTTATGAATTCAGCGAAGCCACTTAATCACTCCTCAATGAGAGTACCCATGCTGTAGTCACACCCTGCAACATATGACACCCCATGCGTTTCTTACTGAAAAGCTGCGAGGACTGGATTATTACCGTACTGTTCCCTAAGAGTCGCTTGACGTCTTTGTATGACATAGTTATGAAGCCAAGTTTCTATAGAAGTGCATAAGACTGGGATTAAAAAAAGAAACGTTTTGGTAGACAATAGAGTGACTTGGTATGTGTACACTAAACACTGGTACGCCTAGAAGCCGTTTATCTTCATGGAATGGACAGATTTTCAGGTGAACTGAGGGATATTTGCCAATAGCTACCTACCAATATAATAACATTGAATACTATAGGTGGTTTCCTGAGTGATGGGTGTCCAGCATTTCTGGTAGAAAATAGGAAGTGCCATTAGTGAGTCAATAATAGTGACTCACCTGACCTTAACTGTGGTATAAATAACACAAGTCCTCGATGGAAACTCCTAAAACCTTCTATAGCAATCCCTTTGATCACTGTCTTTGAAGTGCTAATATGCCTCCTTGGATTGTTTTCCCAGGATATGGTCAATATTCGAGCAAGCTTCCCACCTAGTTTTACTTGCTAACAAATCTATCAAAGGGTAACAAAGCCACCCACCACCCATTTCCAACCAGTTCACTCCCTGCATAGGCCTGTCTGCCCTCTCCCAAATGGCACCACTTGACCACCTTAGCTCAGAGCTGCCACCTTCGTCTGTAGATCTTCAAGAAATACAGAGAAGTGCAACGTGGATGTCGGCCACCATGTCTGTAGTAGATGTGATTGATCTACCACACACCTATTTTCAATTACACTGCACTGGTGGTGCTGGTTAACCATTGACCAGGCTTGGTCCCTTAGCAACTGTAGAATGCATATACGGATCCACAAACACTCAATGTTTTGCAGTTTGGGAGCTTACGCCATTTATTATATCACCGAAAGTATCAATGTTTGCCAACCACCCTCCCTTCCCTGCATGCACAATATCTGGCCATGTTTCAGTCAATGCCCATGCTTCCAAGTGAGCTTTTCTTCTGGTTGCTCTCCCTTTTAATCATATATTGAAAATAAATAATAAGATATTAAATTAGATATTTTCTCAACTGCCTACAGCTAATAAATGTCTAAGATCACTTGAGCTGTCGTCCACCAGCATTGGTCAGCAATATCTATATCATATTTTGTGTAAAATAATAGTTCATCCACAGCATCTTTGAGGGAACCCACGGCAACCAATCAGCTATTTACTTTCTTAATTTAAGCACCACTGTACTGATTAGATCAAGTTATTGCACTGGCGCAAAGTTGCTCCCAAAAGATTATTTTATATTACCCTGAAAGCTACAGTAAGTTCTTGTGAGTGCCAAATAGAAATACAAGTAGAGATAACAAATGCCAAAGCCACAGAGGGCTCCTTACTTCAAAAGAAGTTTTGTTGAATCCCAGCTTTTCATACATGTCGATAAAATGCACCAGGTTCTTTTCATCAAGTAGGAGGTACACGGGCACTCTCCGCTTGCTCGCCGCTTCGAGGAGGTCACATAAAATATCCACGTCGGTGAATAAATCCATTACTACAGCAATGACCTGCAACAGAGAGAGAATTAGATGTTTCAAAGTTTTTAAGGTTCCCTAACATTGGTATTCCTTAGTTACAAACACACACACACCTTGACTTGTTGCAATCTCATCAAAGGAAAAAGGTGATAATGATTTATCTATTTCAGTGTAGTTATATGGTGGGACATGGGTTGCCATGTGGTCTCCAGCTCCCACTGTTAGTCCTTTCCTACCTGTGTTTACACTGAATGGGGCACAAAAATGCCATCTTGAAACAGAATGGTTGCACAAATGTGAATGTGGGTCTGTATTGCGTTATTTGGGTGTATCTGGTATATTATTTGTGCTGCTGCATAATAATAATGATATGTTGTGCGTCCTGGTATTAATAGTACATATAATAGTTGGATGCCGAAAGTAAAAAATATGCCAGTCTATGTTTATAATCACGTGCAATGTGTGTGTTTGTGGCCCAGCCCATTCTTTTTCCTTGATGGTGACTCATTGTTGTGGGTTGAACCAGACATTATATTATGTTTTAGAAATGTCACTTCCATATCTCATATATAAAATAGTTGTATGGGGTGTGTTATAGAGCACTTTCCCCCTGTCTTCACACCACACCTTTACACTTCCAGTAAAGTCATTTGTGTGAATAGCTAAAAATAAATTCCGTGGAACTGAAATGTTGTTTATATGCCACGGTTTCTGTTCCTCGGGGCATTACAGGAAACACATGCGGGTTCTGGGGAACTGAAAGCCCACGTACCTTTAGGCAAAGAAACCGGATAAAATCAGGTAGCGCATTAGTCAGAGTCACGGATTTTGCTCTGATTCACGCACGCTATGGCACGTGCAAGGGTTTTGCCATAAACAACATAATGGGTTTCGGAATGAGTAACTGGATTAGGCTACTATTTCATCACATTATGTACTTCAGGCTAGTTCCAAGAATTAGTTTATCAAACGATTGATATGAGGAAACAGTGGCTGGAAATTGTAACATGTATTTGACAAGTGGCATCTTTAGAGGGTTGCCAAATGTCACCATAGAGTAGATCAGTGATCTACTCTACCCACCCAGTGGGCAGCTCCTGAGCTACATCAACCCGTTGGATATTGCCTCCTGTGGCCTCAAAGTAGATGTTTATTTTTGAATTTCAGGCATAGAAGCAAGTTTTGGTTGCATAAAAACAGGTATACTGCCAAGCAAAGTCTCCTGCAGACTGACAGTCCACATAAGGTCTAACAAATGGCCAACTCACAGGCAAAAAAGTTTGGAGACCCCTGGGGTAGAGAGTCATTGCAGAACAACTGAGGAGGCTCAGAAGAATAGAAGACATGGTGGGGAGCTCCTGACTGATATATGGGGGCAAATTCACTATGCGCCGAAGCGCCTAACGCTAGCGTCAATTCGCTAGCGTTGGCCATTTTTGTTACTTCGCAAATTCACTAACGGACGCTGGCGTAACTTCACTAGCGTAACTTTGCACCCTTACGGCTGGCGAATTTGCGCAACGGACGTAACTACGCAAATTCACTAACGCGTGCATTTTTCTGAACGCTACCTTTTACGCTAGACTTCCTTCGCCACCTCAGACCAGGCGAAGCGCAATAGAGTAGATTGGGATTTCTTTAAAAAAAGTTAAAATTTTTTCCAAGTCCCAAAAAACGCTGGCGTTTTTTCTATATTATGGGTGATAGGCTGAAAAAGATCAAAAAATTTTTTGGGGCTCCCCTCCTTCCCCCCTACATTTCCTAACTCATGGCAACTTAACTAAACAGTGGGCACATGTGTAGGGCAAAAAAAAATTTTTATTTGATGTTTTGAAGGTTTCCCACGCATTTGTAGTGATTGTACGTATTCCTCCATTGAAATTTGAATTTGGCGCTGTATGCAAATTAACCATTGCTAGTGTAACTTTGCTTCGCTTAGCGAATCAACGCTAGCGCAACTTCGCAACCTTACGCTACCCCTGAGCGCAACTTCGGATTTTAGTGAATTTGCGGAGCGCTGGCAAAACTACGCCTGGCAAAGTGTGGCGAAGTGCGGCAAAGTGCGGCGAAGTTACGCCTGGCGCAACTATGAATCTTAGTGAATTTGCCCCATACTGTTTGTAAAAATCTTAAAGTTGTAGGGGATCAGGGACTTCTAGCAACTTGTAGTAATAATGCAATCTGTACATGGTGGAACTTTGATCTTCTCATTGACGTACCCCATTAATTTCCCCTGGTGTTAGAGGACACCAATTAATGGTATTGTGCAAGACAGACAGAGCCCTCATTGCTCATGTAAGGATGCATGTGAGAAAAGGGAATTATATCGGATTGCAGCCTAATTTCATAAATAATCAGGCTACACCCACCATGACTAATTGCATTATTTGCTCCGGTATTCTTTCTGTATCAACAGCCTAATTTCCCCATTTAATGACCAACTAACAAAGGAGCCAGCCAAGAAATAGCATCACGAGGGCTCGTTTACACAGGCAGGCTCTGTATTCTTTGCAAGTTTTATCACTGTGTCCTTAACTGCAAGAAGGAGAAGAAAGGAGATTGGTCTCCTGTATCAAAACAAACAGCCGAGAAAAGGAAAATATCTCTGCCACGTGGTAAAAGGAATTGAGAAGGAACTAAAGAGAAAAGAACCATTGAGGTCTTGTATATTGTGCAATTTTAGGTCCCAATGGAAAACCTGTTAAGTTAATCCAGTAACTGGCATGAATATCGGAACAACTTTGGCACTACTTGGGAACAAGGCATCACCCTCATAAGAATATTACACTATATAGTATCAGAAAGGATGTCTGTTGTCTTTTTATAAATCCTGTGATTCCCAACAACTAGAGGGCGAGAAGATCTTATATAAGGAGCTTTAGAAAGCCAGTACCAGCTTTGGCTAAACAGGCAACTCCAAGCATATTTCCCTGGTGTTTGGCTGAGCATGCTGGACTTGCTTTTCCACACCCCTTTTTACATTTGCATCAGATGTTATTCTGTCCAGTTAATGGATTTTAAAAAATGCAGCTCAGTTTGCCTAAAGGAGCTATTTCAAGTATGTATAGGTTCCGGGATGTTTGGTACCCGGGGTTTTCCAGATAAGGGATCTTTCTGTAATTCCAAAATACCTGTAATAGCTTAAGCCTGCTAAAAATAATTTAGGATTCTTTTGCCACCAATATGGATTCATGCAACTTATTATCAAGTACTTATTATCATAGAGAATAAGGAAATCATTTCTAAAAATTAGAATTATTTGGTTAAAATGGACTCTATAGGAGATGGCCTTTAAATCCGGAGCTTTCCTTCAAAAGGCATCCCTTTCAATTTCCTTTGCTACCTTTCATGTTTCTCTTTTATTCCAGAGACTGCTTAGTTGCTGTCTCTGTATATCAACAGATTAACAGATTTGAAAATAAGCCTATGAACCAGCTCTTTACTGGGCTTCATGTAGTCTACCTTGACTATCCATAGAACGTGCCCTTTCATGAGTTTTTTCTGCTTTGGCCAAGAGAAGAATTTCCATAGGGTGCTTTCCCCTTGTCTGCAACTAACCAGACTGTTAAAGGAGAAGCAAACCCAAAAGTTAAAAAACCCTACCCCCCCTACCCTACATAAACCCCCCTCCCTCCTCCCCCCAGCCTAAGTGTTACTCCAGGCAAATGCCCCTAACTTTTTACTTACGCCTCAGTGCAGATTCAGGCATCGGAGTTCACGGGTGTCATCTTAAGATGCTTCATTAATCTTCGGAATGAGATCTGGACTTCGGCAATGTTCATGAGTTTCAGCACATGCGCAGTTGTCACAAGACAGAAAATTGCTCCAACTGCGCATGCGCCGCTCCACCGGTCTCATTCCGAAGATTACCGAAGACAAGAAGATGGCGTCCGTGAACTTTGCTGGACAGAATCTGCACGGAAGGGTAAATAAAGACTTAGGGGCATTTGCCTGGGGTAACACTTAGGCTGGGGGAGGGGGGTCTAGGAAGGGTAGGGGGGGTAGAGGTTTTTTTAACTTTTGGGTTTGCTTCTCTCTTTTAAGGAGGAGACATGGCAAACTGCCATTGTCATATGGTTTAGACAGTTGGTTCCTCCTTCATGAGTTTTCAAAGGATGTTCCACATGACTTGGTGGATCCAATTCTCAAAAACACAGTAAAGTATTTTTCCATGAATTTATTTCCTTGCAAAATCAAATCTGACTTCTCCATGGCTCAAACCATGTGATAAGTCTAATTCTATTTATTTTTTTGTTGTTGGAAAGGTACATACAGTATGTGAGCCCTGAACATAGTGGATGAATATCTAATCAAAGTCTAAAATGCTCTGGCAAATTTTAACTTACTGTTACATATAGAAAAAGTGTAACCATAACAACAAATTCTATCTACAGTAGATAAATTGCAACTCCAAGCATATTTGCTTGCTGTTTGGCTGAGCATGCTGGGACTTGCTTCCCCACACCCATGTGTTCATTGGTATGTCATTCAATTTTGTGACACATGTAATTTTTAAAAAATGCAGCTCACTTTGCCTAAAGGTTCTGTTTCCTTTCCTGCCCTTCATATTACTCTCTCCTCCCACAAATACAATTAATTTATTGACTAAGCAGCCACTATACAACAACAAAACTATAGAAATTACTCTAAACATAAGTAGAGTTGTGGAAGTTAATGGACCAGAGCCATAGAACCTGGGGAATGACTATCCTTTCATAATCTCAATCTACTTTGGTCAAGCCAAGGCCAAGGGCAGAACTTGCACAAGGGAATTTCACCATATCTGCACCTGAATAGACTGAAAACATAGGGAGGAGCCATGCCTTGCTTCACCTGTCATACTGTTTGGACAGTTGGCTTCTCGTTCACGTGTTTTCCATATGATTTAGCAGATTTGATTTTAAAAGCCACATTGGAAATATACATGGCAATCCATGAAACCAGTACAACCAAAACAGCACAAATCTATATAGATTAAATATACATATATTTTGTAGCTGTAGAATGTTGGTAAAGTGGAATGTTAATCAAGAGTAGTTTGATAATAACCCCAATGACTTACTCTTTTTGCCATATTTATGTGCGACCTTATCAGTTCCTTGATCTCGTTGGATCTGCGTTTTTGGAAGAAAACTTGAACTTCTGTTTTCCTGGCTTTGGTGGCCAGAGGAATTTCCGGCCAGCCCAGTTCCAAATCAGGTGCATCAAAGTCTGACATGAAAGGAAAATAGGTACCAGATGTCAGCTCAGAGGGACAGTGGTCTCCTGACAAGGAGTTAGTCCCATCAAGGTCCTTATCAGAAACAATAGACTGATTAGATTTCCCACTGGCTGCGACATTGTTGCAGATGAAGTCAATGTCCAAGCTGGAAAGGAAAGGCAGTTCTTTTTCTTCCTGAAGGACATGCAGATAGGCTTTCTCCCCGCGTTCCACTAAGGCATCGGTGGCAAGACGAGCTGTTTCATTGTAATTAAAGACAAGGGGGGAGCTTTGTCTCCAGGGATTTTTAAGCTCTTCTACTCTGTTCTTCAGCTGCCCAGACGTTCGCAACCCTCTCCTTGCTTCTGGATTTAACATACTTGTAAATAAGATCCACAAACCCAGTGGGAGAATAGTCTTTTAAGATGTTCTTCTTTGAGTTCCCAGTTAAACCAGCAATTTAAATATCTTCCCGCACAGCTCAGAACTCCAGACTGAAAGCTCTGTAAGCATATACATGCACATGATCTCAGTCAGTTTCTGTTGAACTTCCTCATGCCTTAGAGATTCTATAAGATCTGTGATAGAGCAGAGTCAAGCCCTCCCCCCCCCAGCAACCTGTTGGTTAGGTTTTCTCAACCTGCAGTCAGGGGAGGAGTTTTAAAAGCAACCTGTCTTAGCAGACTGGAAAGGTGTTTTCTCTAGACAATAGAATGTGAAAGGTTTGCATTGAGAAACACTTGTTTAATATCCTGCGTACAGTTATATTCTTAATGCAATGGGTTTACCAGGAAAGAATGGACCCTTATTAACAATTGTGTCACCACCACAAAACTTACCATCTCATAGGTGTCAGGTATAGGGGACCGTAACGTTACTCACACCATGCTGGAATTTGAGCCAGAATAGGCACAGTTGGTAAAATTGGTGAAGACTACTAGTATCTATAAGGACAGGTAACTCCTATGACTTTTTTTATAAGTTTAATGGGCACAATTCTGCAATTTTGTGCCTAATTTTAGTTTAGTGCAGGCTGTTGAAAGTAGTCTTGATGCTGTGGCTATCTTTGTGTCTATCCTAGTGCCAGAAAATATAAAAGTTATAGAAACCCCCAAATATGAAGCAACGGAGCTTCCCGGACTATGAGACCAGCCTCGGTCTTGCCATTCCAAATGGGACATATCATTTGGGAATAATGAGCGTTTGCCCTTTAGTGTTTATAACCCTCAGATACAGAGCCAACCTACTGTAGGCTTATAGATCCACGAACAACTGGGTGTGTCCTGTTCTTAGACGGTATTGTGGCACTTTTGCTTATTTTCTGACTATGTGTATAAAGACACTTAACCCGGTGTTTAACTTATGGGCTACTACTTGAATTTGTTTTAAGCAGAAGTTCATCTTTGATAAAACAATATTATACCTGCAGAAGATTTTCAATAGACTAATTATGCTTCAACCCTGCTTAAAAGAAGCCTCTGTTCTCAAGAATCCCTTCTCACAAGGGTGGCCAGGCGCCCATAACTGTTAACTGGCAGTCTTAGAGAATGGAATCCGAACATTCGTGATTTTCATCAATATGTTTTTTTAATAAATACACTGATTGAAAATGCCTTTAGGTGCAAAAAACATAGGGAGCCCGTACATACTGCTTACTCAAGCTGGTGCCAAATGCCCTGAGAGCAATTTTATTTTAAAAAGCATGGTGCATTGGCAAGAGGAGGGCATACTGGTTCAAGAAGTGCATGGTTCTGCTCCCAAGTACAGCGATAAAAAGATCATGATTCTTAAGCGTCTTTGCCCTTGTGTGCATCAGTTATGCAGTAAGGACCTTCCATTCACTCATTGTTCTGGATTATAAACTCAAATCTACTGTACTCAGATTTGAAGACATTCAACACATTTAGTTAATATGGGCCAGCATCACACATTAACTGAGGATTTAGGTCATGGTGAGTTTGCGGAAACCATTTCCGTGCTTGTTAGATACATGTCATCTTCTCACCATTAGGGCTTAGTGATTGACTGAAAAAGAATTGTTCTAGTCAAAGCATGTCAAATATTGGAGATTAACTCATTTTCAGCACCTACATTGTAAAGAGGGTTTAGGCCTTGCATGAATAGAAGCTAATTAAAACAGGGTGTCTGATGCCAGGTTATGCAGTTTCAAATGTCATCAAGCTTCTGGTGGTGTTCTGTTTTCTAGTTAATTTGAGTTGAATGAAGTCCATCCCCTACAAATAACAAGTACACATATATACATATACCCATACAGACCTATTGATACGCTTACGTGTATAAAAATATATGTACACATAACTATACTAAACTAACCGTAGATCTTGAAATGACTATAGCCATGGATATTATTGTTCTCCAATAAGTCTTCCAAACCTCTTTTAAAGGCACCAGTAAAATCTGCGATCAAAACATCCCCCTGGCAGGATATTCCCCAATCTCACTGCCCACCACTTGAAGAACTACCTTCGCTGCTTCAAATAAAGAGGGATGGCTTCTGGTTCTTTGATCTTTTCTATATTAGTGTATTTGAGACATGGCCACTTCTCCTCCACTGACAGCTTTGAAAAGAGGCAAGAAGACCCATATAATAAGGAAGAGCTGGCTCAACACAGCCATGATCTAATTCAGTTTCAGTTTTTGTGAAAGTCTTTCCTGGGACACCCCCGTACATAGTTTAATAAGGAAATGACATCCACCCACGTTCATTCATTCCTCAAGACCATAAAGCCCTTTACAACTAGGTGTCTGGAAGATGCCTTTTCCCATGGCGTGCCTTTTATTTTTATCATGTTTATTGCTTCCATTGCTCAAACTAAAACTAATTCACCAGCCTTGGTTGTACATTTCAACAAGTGTGTGTAAATCTTTTATAGAAATTTAACAAAAATGAGACCCTTGCAAGCACCATCACTGGGATAGAAAACCTCAAATCTGAAAGCCCTGTCAATATGTTGTGAATTAGCTCCAGGGCCTAGAGCCCTATTGGCCCTTCCTTGGCCTCACTTCATTGGCCTAAAAGCTTGAACACTGTGGCTTGGACCTAGTTCCTGCTCCTATGCTGCCTGGTCTTTTCCTTTTGTCCACTCCATCCCACTTTTGAATGTTCCTGTGTCTTCACCTGCTCCATCCTGATCCGACCCTTCTGATTTCTGACTGATCACAATACCTTAAAGACTTACCACCCATTTAATCTCTTACAACATCATGCCCTGAGATCTTTGAGTATGTACAGTACATGTGAGTTTGACATTCTCTCAATAGAGGAAATAAGTTCTTTTATTTTGCAGCAATAAACATATCCAAATTTTAACTCTCATCTCGAGTAGCCACAATTCAACAATTTTCAGTAAATATTATTTAACATTCATTAACGACACATTCATCAACGACCATTTCCCTTTTTTAGTACTAGAGAGCTGAGCATGACAGACATTACAAACCAAGGCTTATTTAATATTGCCATGACAATAGGACTTGCTGCAAATGCACCCAGTTGCCGAACAAACTCAGCTTTTGTCTGCCTTTCTGTGTATTTTCAAAGGCAACTACTGATTGTCTTCCGTCTTCCAGGGAGTGCTCAACTAATGCTTGCTCAACAAGAATTTCTTCCAACTCTCACTCCTTATCTTCATTTGTGTCATGCTACATTAAGAGAGATATTTTGGAGGTCTACAGATTTGGCCAGGGGTGGTCCGCCAATGAGGCGAGCTGAGATGCTCGCCTCAGGCGGCAGCGCCAGAGAGGTTTTCAGGGGCGGCAGAAAGCCGCTCTTGCACCTTTAAGAGCTGAATTTAAACCAGCAATTGCGCTCTCCGCATTAGTGTTCCTGCCTCCCCTCCCGACAGGTAAGCCGGTGAGGGTGGGCGGCATTGCAGGAGCCGTCTCAGTCAGAATTGGCGCTGGATTTGGCCATACTAATATGAAGTGTTACAGCTGCCATTTTGCCCTACTGCCTCTATCTTACACTAATGTCTTCCACTTGCCCTACTGTCACTATATTGTCCTACTATAACTCTTTAACAGTGTGGTTACATCACAAAGCATATCCCCAGATACTTTCCAAATTGATAACTGCATTCCTTCAAGAACCTTAGATATTCCTCCTCTCTAGTAACCTTCACAAATCCACAGGACTTGACCAGAGCAGTTCCTTACCTTTGGAATTCATTTACACCCAGAACTGAAAATTCGCTTACCCTGCAGAGCATCTGGTGTTCCATTAAAACTCACGATTTCACAATGCTTACATGTAAGCATTTACCAGTCACCCATAGATGACTCCTTTGTAGCCCCCTACAAAAGTCCTCAACTACCACAATAACTTTGTCAAATAATACATATTTATCACCTCATTAACAACCAAGAACTAATTTCACCAACTTCAACTTCCCATCAGCTACAGGATCAAGGCATGGTGGTGCCAAGATAATTGAAATCATGGGGAGCTTAAGTTTTTTGGACGTTGCCTTAGATGTGGCAATTGGTTCAAGACTGGGGAAGTAACACCCTAAAAAAACCTATTTGGTACTAAATAAATACAGTCTAGGAGCTAGGCCATGACAATTCCTTTGGAGTATAGAAAAGAGAAAAGCTATCCTGTCTATGAAAGAGTCATTTTAAGGCTTTAACTTGTGCAGCGACTACCAAACAGCAAGTTTCCATGGTTGAGCTAAAGTCTGAATAAAAACCAACAATTACCATTGTTTCAGCAAACATTGCAGGGGAACAAAGTGCACGCAGTTCACTCTACGTTTGTGGAAGGAGAATTGGAATCTCTTGTTATATTAATGCAAGAAATATGTGACAAATGTCAACACTAAACCAACATGTGCAATCTGATGGCTTTCATTACACTTATTCCCAGGTACAGCATGCACTGCTTATATCATTACAGAGGATGAGCAAGTTAATTAAACCACCTGGAGGCTGGTTACCCGTATATCCATGTCCAGTTGTGTTGATCATTGGTGATGGACGTTGGAAGACCTTGGTGCAAGAATCCCGTTGCTGACAGAGCCTAGGTCATTCAAAAAATATTGAAAACTTTGATACCAAATGGTTAATTTACCCCCCCTTGAGCTTGTGTGCATTGCAGGCAGTATGGATAGTACTGCCCATGTTGTATAGGCAAAAGTCCATTCATTGTGGCAAGGAACTATAGATATAGAAAGAAACATAACTCAAGCAGAAACAGTAATTGCATGATGAGCACATCTCTCCACTCCCATCGCCGGATATTCATGTGCTTTACTAATCTCACCCAAGTGAAGGCTCTTCTACAAAACACACCTGGCTAACAAAGCCTTTGCTCTTCATTGACAGAGAACAAAGACCAAGTTCACATGAGAAAGGCAGGATATTTTTACTGATTGATTGTTGGTTCTGCTGTGGTGTGGATTTTCTTTTGGTGCCTTATGTATGTATATATTGTTTGTCGAGCAATGTTGGGAGACAGGTTCACACTGGATAAATGTTCAGCACATAAGTAACCCACTTTGCAATGTTGTCTTAAAGCAAACACATACTGTACACTTTATTTCAAGATTATACGTTTTAGCAAATATGTGAAAGTGCCCAAAGAAATCTGGGTCACAAAATATATAATGAAGGCATAATCTGATCATTTTCAAAGAGACATACCTGAAGGGGGTTATGTTGAGCGTTCTAGAATGCATCAGTCCCCTAAACCGAACACAATACATGCTACAGGCTAACCTTGAGGGATTTCAGTCGGGAGGAACCCTACCTACAACTTTTGGAAGGCCAGTTTACTAGTGAGATGGGCAGGTTGGGCGACATGGGTAAATAAATATGAGCCATCATTATTTATACAGCCATGCCTGCCCCACCCATCTCTGACTTCAGCAGAAGGCATGGTTGTGCAAGGTGTGAGTATATAAATCAGCCAATGGAAGGCAGCTGGCAGGGTAGATTGTGGCATTGTATGATGGGGTGGCCTGTGGCTAGAGATGGTCTCCCCAACCGCCTGTGACCCTCAAAAGAAATGTTTTGCCTTCACAGGTATAGCATCTATTATCCAGAAAGCTCGGGACCTTGGGCCTTCTGGATAAGCAGTGCCATGCCTTAAGTCAACTTAACCAACCAATAGGATTGTTCAGCCATCAACATTGATTTCTGCAGCTTAATTTCTGGATAATGGATCCCATAGAGCACAAGTGCTAATCTCATATGCTCAGAAAAGCTGTGAAACATTAGTCATATCTGAATCATACCGTCCTAGCCTAATGCTCATACAGTAGGTGCGTGCAATTTAGTGCACAACGTGACTCTTGATTGTGCTACCTGCTGAAAGATTGTTCCTCTACAGTCACTTAAATTAAATTAAAAAAAAAACATGAGTTTTCTGCCTTGTGTCGATGTGCTCATAACACACAGGAGTGGCATTTGAGTAGTGGTTTGGAGAAGTCATAGTAGACCTGTACTGATCATAATGGCTCACTTGGCTCCATGGACGTTACATGTGACTGCAACCCTTCTAATATCTGGTCTTCTTTTGCAGGCCACACAAACTATCTCCAAAAAATAACTGCTTTGGCTTATTCTTTCCTTGAATGACCTAGATGTGATAAGGGGGAAGTATGATAATTACTCAAGCCGACTCACATCATTAGACCTAATGATCTACAGAAGGGCCAAACCTAAGGCAATGATGGCAGAAGAGGTCCCCAATACCATTGTGCACTGGGCACAATGTATGCAAATGATAACATTATAGAATATAATTATAGGGATAATAGCATTATAGGGATATTTCAATTATACTAGGTGATGGCACGTTTTTCTCTCCCAGTGTTAGAGATGTACATCCAATTAGAGTGTTAGAGGTGGAGCAGAAACATCTAGGTGTAGTAAAACAACAGACTGCTCTCCTTTAATAACTACGCTGGGACCTTTGGTGGTTCCCAGGAAGCATCAAGACAGGGGACACCAAAAGTTGTGCATACGTTCTACAAGAAGGTGGTAGTTTGTACACGTGAGAAAAGTAAATCTATAGTAGATGTAACTGATCCTTCATGAGAAGGTTCTGGTTTTGCAAGAACACTTGTATCAGTTTCACTCATTGACCAGGTTCTCTCCTGTATGGATCCAACAGGCTTGTCTCTAGTATGGAAGGAGTCAATGCAACTCTGATGGTGGTACATATCGGAGCTAATCTGGAAATTCATATATAGGCTTCATAAAACCACACTAATAGGAGTCAGCTAAGGACCTATTGCCATCTTGAGATCTAGGATATGTTTACATCCTGACCTTCAATATTGCTCTCAGTTATTTGCCAGCTGGGCATATTTAAACACAATGGGATTATTATTATTTTCATTGCATATGAGCTATTCCTCCTCCAATCAGAATTCTCCAGCTGTAAGATTGTGTTTATGCATTGGGGGGGGTTGACCTTCTTAAAATAAGGAAGTCATGATTATATGGAGCAGAAAAACCTGTTTGTCCTGCCACTCTCACAGTTGGCCAGTATTCATAAAAAAACAGCCAGAAGGCTCTAACCCGTCTTTATTGGACCCTAACATACATTCCTTGAAATATTTCCTCTTATTGCAAATGCAGACGCCCAACTAGTCTTGTCTATTGGTCAGATATGGACCTCCTGTGTGCTTGGATCAGGCCTGGGTTTCACAAATTCAATCAGTTAATCAGTTAATAGTGCTACTCCAGCAGAATTCTGAACTTAAATACATTTCTCAAAAGAGCAAACAGATTTTTTTTTATATTCAATTTTGAAATCTGACATGGGGCTAGACATATTGTCAATTTCCCAGCTGCCCCAAGGCATGTGACTTGTGCTCTGATAAACTTCAATCACTCTTTACTGCTGGATTGCAAGTTGGAGTGATATCAACCCCTCCCTTTCCCCCCCCAGCAGCCAAACAACAGAACAATGGGAAGGTAACCAGATAACAGCTCCCTAACACAAGATAACAGCTGCCTGGTAGATCCAAGAACAACACTCAATAGTAAAAACCCATGTCTCACTGAGACACATTCAGTTACATTGAGAAGGAAAAACAGCAGCCTGCCAGAAAGCATTTCTCTCCTAAAGTCACATGACCAGGGGCAGCTGGGAAATTGACAAAATGTCTAGCCCCATGTCAGATTTCAAAATTGAATATAAAAAAATCTGTTTGCTCTTTTGAGAAATGGATTTCAGTGCAGAATTCTGCTGGAGTAGCACTATTAACTGGTGCGTTTTGAAAAAAACATGTTTTCTGATGACAGGATCCCTTTAATCAAGGACAGGTTTGGGGCCTGTTATCTAGAAGCCTGTTGTCCGGCAACATCCACAATTCCCCACTATGTTAGCTTTATCACCCCTGCCACAAGGGACACATACGGGAGAAACAATTCAAGATATTGTACAAAATATATGATATTGTAGCTCAGTGGACACTGTATTCTTAAAGCAGGGTGCTTTACATTACCTAAAATCTCTTGCCCTTAAAACCCAGCACCCAAGCATTGTACATATTAAGTCCCCTTACCTGTGAATATATTTTATAAGCATGAGAATAAAATTCCCCGTTTTATTTGTTGTAGTAGCAACTTTAAGCCACGAGAGGGAACCCTTTCTTCATTAACCAAATCTTGCTCCTTTATAGGCCGATTTATCTCATTCCCAATGCATTTTTTTTTCTCTGGCTCTTTAGTATTTTTCAGACATGCATTTCAAATTTTTCTGTATCCTCCATAATTTCCATAGACAAAATGCCTTAAGGCAACCTACACGATGTGGTTTTCTGTGATCATGATCATTAGTGATGGGTGAATTGAAAAATTCGCGGAAAATTGTGAAATCGAAAAGTTCACCCAAAAAATTGTGAAATTCAAAAGTTTTCATGAAAAAATCGTGCAATTCGAAACGTTTTCACGTAAAAATCGTGCAATTCGAAACGTTTTCACCAAAAAATTGAGCAATTAGAACATTTTCACCAAAAAATGTAGCAATTCGAACATTTTCGCTGAAAAATCGAGCAATTCGAACATTTTCACTTTAATCAAGCAATTAGAACGTTTTCTCTAAAAAAAATTGTCAACTCGAACGTTTTCACAAAAAAATTTAGCAATTTGAACGTTTTCACAAAAAAAACTTGAAAATTGGAAATTGCTGAATTTTCACGGGAGATTCGTGAATTTATTAGTCGGCGAAACGTGGAAATTCACAGCGAATTTGTGCCATCGCTAATGATCATATATATATATTTGTATATAAGTGTTAATATTACAGAAGTGGGATCTCTTATCCGGAATGCTTGAAACCTGGGGGTCAGTGTCGGACAGAGTCACCAGCCTTTGTAGGCCCCGGCGACCCAGCCCACTCCACCGGCCGAAATGTGGCCTCTTTTTGTTTTATTAATACAAACAAACAGGTAGCTGGGGTTAAATAGGAATTATTTAGGACTTATTTCAGAGCCTTCTGGAAACCTGTATCTGTGCCTCTTTCATATATATTTCAGGCTTAGTTGCCCTTTAAGACAGAAGTTTATAAGCTAGCAATCAGAAGGAGTCAGAGGAGCTGGAGCTGCTCCAGGAGTCTGTCGCAGGCCTAATTCTTCTCAGATCTCTCTATTCATTTGCAGGATGGGGCGGCCCATCGTTACCCAGGAGTAAGGCTGCCTGGCCTGAAATCAGCACATTTACTTTCCCTGCCGTACCCACATCAACATGATGGGGCCATTAGCTTTATCTTTAGCCGTGGTGTACGGTTGCCTCTGCCATCCATAATGGTCGGTTGGTCTGTGAAACCACAGAAAGAAGTGTATATTGAAACAGCTCAATGAGGAATAGGAAAGGATATGCCAGTTCTTGCAGCTTCCTGTGTGTCAGCTCTTGTGACGGGGGACAAGGGGTGAGAAAGAGAGCAATAATACTGAGATAAAGTGTATCAAATATGGGAATGAGGAAAAACATGTAGAGGGAAGAGACCTATCTACCCACCTATCTGTCTGTCTATCTATAGCATCTCTCTATCTATCTGTAATCTATTTATAATCTTATAGCCATCAAACTGTCATCTATCGCATCTCTCTATATCTACAGTATCTATCTGTCATCGATCAATCACCCATCTATTTATCTCATCTCCGTATATCTACAGTACAGTCATCTATCGATAATCGTTATATGCATCAAGCTGTCATCTATCCATTTCATCTCTCTATATCTACAGTATCTGTCATCTATCTATCTATCTGTCATCTATCTATAATAGTTATAGCCTTCAAGCTACCATCTATCCATGTCATCTCTCTATATCTACAGTATTTGTCATCTATCTACAGTATTTATCTATCTGTCATCTATCTATATTCATGATATCCATCAAGCTGTCATCTATCCATCTCATCTCTCTATATCTACAGTATCCATCTGACTGTCATCTATCGATTACCTCTATTTATCTATTTAAATCTTCTCTCTATATCTAAAGTATCTGTCATCTCTATACAGTATATATCAGTCATCTATCTATAATAGTTATATCCATCAAGCTATCATCTATCTATGTCATCTCTATATATCTACAGTATCTATCTGTCATTTATCTATTTATCTATCTATCTATCTTTCTAATTATCTATCTAATTATCTATCCATCTTTCTAATTATCTATCTATCTAATTATCTATCTATCTTTCTAATTATCTATCTTTCTAGTTATCTATCTTTCTAATTATCTATCTATCTATCTATCATCATCATCATCTATAAGCAATTATATTTTCGCCTATGCGCCCCCAGATTTTCTTTCACTTTTTAAGGGCAGCTAAAGCCAAATAAAGGATTTAAAAAAAATTGCAAATGAGAAAATAGTAGTGACTGTGATTTTTTTAGATGATTTTTTTTACCTAATGTCAAGGAAAAATTGTAAAATACTTCATAGCATTGCCTTTATAGAGACGTGCTAAAAAAACCAATGCCAGTTGGGATAATCTTCTGTAAAAAAAACAACACTGGCTCTTTAAAAGTAGAACTTCTAAGAAGTAGATAAATATAACTGGGGGGGGGGTTTCTATTCCTAACATTTTAATATTATTTTAGCAACACCTTATGTGACCTCCAGAAGATGCGCGTGGAAAACTGATAAGTTGTATCTTTGTATCATCCTCTGTTAAAGGGCGCCTTGTCGTTTGCCATTAATATTCCTTAAATCAAAAATGAAAAAAAACGTAACATTTGCGCCAACTTGAGAGCTGTCATTTTCCCCTGTGCCAACCGCAAAGAGCAATTTGCCCCCTTTCCAACCTTAAATATAGATCCTGTTTTCACAAGGTTTAGCAGTTTTGCGACCGTGATGTGGTTTTGCAAGTTTAAATTTTTCCTTGAAGTTGTCGCCTTGGAGACAAACACAACGCAGGAAACATCTAAAAAAAAAAAGGGAAAGAAACTCGGATTTAAAATACAAAATACAGCGCCCCGCTCGTTTAAGCCCTGCAAATTTAATGTTGTATTCCTTAAAACGGCATTGGATAAGGACTTTGGAGAAAATAAATTACACATTTTTTTATACGAGTTTAACGAAGCCAAGGCCCTCGCCATTAACTTTTCCATATATAATCAGAATGGCAAGATCCACATCGCAAAGTTTATTTTGGTACCGGTATACTTCTCTCCCATTAAAAAGGAATTAATCAGCAAATTCCTCCACAGCTAAGCCCTCTTTATGTAAATAGAATCCAGCTGTAATGCATTACAAGGTGATATTGTCTCACGTAAGTGGTTTCTGTGGCCCTCACTTTGCAACAAAAGCATCGAAAGTCAACCGAGAAAGCTCTGTTTGCTTTGTAATGTTTTTATAGAAGTGGGATATACCTCACACTTATAAAGTTCCTTTATATGATTCATTTTATACCAAGTTAAAGTGAGGAAGTTGGCCTTAAAAAACAGAAGGAACTAAAATGCTTTTTTCTTGGACCCCCGGTTTCTGGAGACTGGCGAGAGAATCTGGCAGCTGAAAAATGTTCTCAAGAATGAGGTTCTTTAGAATAACATGGAAGACGGAGAGGGGGTTTCGTCGGCTTTGATAAGGTCCGGCCGCATAGCTTGACAGTGACAAAAACGATGGGATATATTCAATAAAGATGGATTTTTCTGTCGGCTGGCTGAAAAGTCTCGAGGTGTGTAGGAAACTATGACGTTATTGTTTAATAGAGAACTAAAGGCCAAAAAAGAATTAGGATAGGAAAACTACAACTTGGACCTAATTTCTGGGGCAAAGTGCACAAAGCGCCCTGTTTTTTTTGTAGAGCACTTTGTCTTTGAGATCTTTGTCTTTGGTTCATCAAGGGCTTCAAAGCAAATGAGAGCCCTCAACTGTCAGTTCAGTAATCTCCTTTGTCCAATGACATTGGACTCCACACTGCACAGACCATTGCCCCAGGCACAAGTGTTTGGTACATGGGCCCAAAAGTGTTGACTTTTGTGCTGCTGCTAAATAGCCCTCAAATGTTTTGGATTTATGTACCAGCCCCAAGGCATGTGGTGTCCTGAGAACAAAGAGGTCTAATGCATTAAAGTGAGGGACAAGTAAATGCATAAATAAACAGGATAAAGCATAGACGTAGGCTGCAGAGAGAATAACATCTAAGATCTAAAAAGTTGCTGAGTAGAATTTGCATTTCTATTCTGCAGACCTTCAACCTTGGAGAGCAGAAGACAGAAGGATAGAAGCTTAAAAACATTTAGATTTTTTCAACAAAAATGTGCGTTTCATTTTGCCAACCGTCAACCTTGGAGAGTAAATAAATGGGACAACGTGTAGCAGAAGCTGCGGAAAGAATAACATCTAAAAAGTTTCTGATTTTTCAATGATAATTTGGATTTCTATTCTGCAGACCTTCAACCTTGGAGAGAAGAAGACAGAAGGATAGGCGCTTTAAAATGTTCAGATTTTTCAACAATAACTTGCGTTTCTTTTTTGCCAATCTTAAATAATTGGGATAAAGTGTAGCCGTAGACTGCAGAAAGCGTTACACCTTAGATCTAAGATCGAACATCGATGAACTGAGATCAAACATTTAAAAAGTTGCTTCAGCGCTCCTAGGTTGAAGGTGCAGCCTCATGATTAAACAACATTAAAGTTAGAAATGCGAAGTCAGAGAACTTCCAAATGAGGAAAGTGATACGATGCTGTGGAATTACCGTATAAAAGCAATGAGTGCACTATGAAAGATAACACCAGGACTCTGAAATCTGCCCAAAAAAACATTTAAGCAGACAGCCAACTTTTGACTTCAGGATGTTAGCTTCTTCAGTTTTTATGTTTAATTTAAATTGTGCATTGCCACAGTAATTACCATTATTACGCAAGCTGTTTCATGCAGTAGAAATACGGGTCTGCTGACTACGGATGAACATATTTATTGCTGCTGAGATTGGAAGGTCTCCAAAATCCGTAAAAAAGCAAAAAGAGCTGACATTGGTCTTTTGTGCACGACTGCATCTTATGCATTTATAACTTGAATAAGATGGATATGCTTCTTCTGAATCTTTTTCTCATAGAGGTCTGTTTATGAAATTGTTAGAGGTTTTTTCCTACTTGGAATACACTCACACCTTAAAAAAAAACTTGAATGTTTGCTTATTTATTAAAAAATCTGAATATAAAAAAACTTGATTGAATAAAACGGTGGAAAAAAAACCTCAAATACCTTGAATATGTGAGTTTACAAGCTCAATAACATTCAGAAACTTGAATTGAAAAAAAAACACTCATATTTAGCCTAGGACAACTTCCATTGTCTTCTACGTGAACTTGGCAGCTTTTAGATTTTTTTTGGTGCCACTACTTCTCTTCTACCTTCTCTAGAGAATCGTGTGCAGGGAAGCTACTGACTCAGGGGAACCCTGAAGCTTCCACCACCCTTAGCCCAGATCATTTTCCTTAAAGAGCAGATCAACACAGACAATTTAAGACTGTTTAACATGAATATATATATTTTTTTATTTTAGCATTACAAACAATAATGCAATGAAAATAAAACACTAGGTAGCATTAACAGAGAAGGGAATACATTTAACGTTTATAATGATCTCTATGACCCATGATAAAACTCAACCATTTTGAGCTCAAAGAGTAACAGGAAAAGTCTCATGTGCTCCAGAATGTGTAATTTTAAGAAAAGGCTGAGGGTCACTGCCACAGTGTTAGAGGGATAATGTATAGGTAGAACATGCTAAAGATGCTGCAAAACAGATCAACAAATGGCATGGCATATATAGAGGTGACTAGCTCTATATAAACAGGAACAGCCTTTCTCCAAGATGTGGTCTACAGAAGAACATCTCAAAGTCTAAATGTGCGTCAACAGCAAGATGCACTTTGACACTTTCATGAAATGTGCTCAGTGTGCTCTAGAACTGGTTTGAGAAGTCATACCCAAATAAAATATGTAAAGTTATACCTGAACAAAATATGCAGCCACTGAGATGTCGTTGACCTACAAATGCCAGCACTATTGGGTAGCCTTTGGCCTCCAGTGATGCTGTTTTACATCAACAGCACATATGAGGCCATAGATTAGAGTATGACTTAACTGCAATGTCATACTTTTTTTATGTACATCTGGTGGCCAGTGAGATACCTGAAGGACCATGAGGAAAGGCCCTATCTGCTTTGCCCCAAAATTAGCCTTCTCCCTCAGCTGCAACCTGAATAATAGTTTCTCCCCAAAAGAAATCTACTTAAAACAAGGTGAAATATCCATAAAATGAGATTGAGGCTTCGGAATATTGCATGTTTAATGACTTTTGGCATATGGGACACACAGAAATATAACATGTTCTATTGTATGTTCGTCTTGTGTATGAAGACAAAACACAAGAAGAACTGTGATGAACCAACTCTTCAGCTCAATAACACACGTATATCTTCACTCCTTGATTAAGCAATTTGTGAGAAGTATAAACATACGAAAAAAGGCTATCCTACATACAAACAAACTTGACCCCTATATTTGTAGCACGGGTGCATCTGTTATCGACCAATCAGACACCGGTTTTCATTATTCTAACTGCACAAGACCCATCAAAGCAAATTACCAACTGGGGAACTGGCGTACTTTTCTACCCATGTGGAAGAACCAGAACAGGAAAAAACAAGCTCTTTTCTACCAAAGACATTGTTATATTCCAAATAAAAAAACAGAAATTTAGCAGTGAGCATGAATTCAGACAACTTCTTCAATCCAAGAAGGGCAATGAATGGTTCTATCACACAGTATAATTCAGACCCCAATCCAACTAATGGGGGGCAATGATTGTGTTAGCGCCATTTGCATGTACAGTAATTCCCTGATTGTTTTTATGTAAACTAATTCACTCCAAAAACTTTGTCACATTCCGACAAACACATAAACCATGGGGGGTGACCCATGTCATTTGGCTTCTCTCTTGGCATCCTACTGGGTTAGGTTATGAAGTCCTCTACGACTATTTAAAGTCCTTCATCGTTATAGGTTGGTTTTGACGGTTTCAAAATGCTTTGAGCATCTTTCTCCACCAGAGGGCGCCAGGCCACTTCTCCAGTTAACAGAAGGTCTTCTCCATCGAGAGTGTCCAGGAACTGCACCTGAAATACAAAGCAGAGTATTGCAATGGCTGGGTTATTGGCTGACGCTTATGTTTAATAAGTCCGCCAGTTCAAATAATCAGTTATTCATCAAACAAATAATCAGACACAGTTCTGCCCGGTGCTGAGTCAAATAGAGCAATACAGAGTTTCCAGGAATAGCGGAACAGATTATCTAGGGGAAGTTGCACGGCAGGTTAATGCACAGTGAATAGAGGCTGTATAACAGAAATTAAAGCAAGTAGTTCTATACAGTTAAGGGTTGTGAAGACAAGCATTAGCCTCAGTATAACAGCAAACAAAAGAATTCAATCTGTGTGAGACATTTAACCACTTGCTTCCATAGATCCTAAAACTGACAGCACTAGCTGGCAGGTACCTAACTGCCAGCATCGTAGCTTTTACGATTCCAGGTTTCCCTTTGAGCTATCCTTCCAAGCAACATGTTGCACTACAAGATCTAAAATCCCCAGCAGGCAAAGAGGGTTAAAGGAAAACACAAATAACAAATGGTATGGGGGATAAGCCTGAGCATAAAATATTTGCAGGATTAAGTTTTCCTAATAAAAGATGCGGCACTGTCAACAGGTTTCTGAAGTTTTCTGCCGTCCAGAGGACCAATTCATTCTGGCATAGTAAAATTAACTTTACTTTCCAAAACTGAGTAAATTTAAAGGTGGTTGTATGTGGAAAACCTTGCTGACATGTAGTAACATGTTGTTAAAAAAGGCCAAAGCAGGTTGAGTGGGGACATCTTCATAGATGTGTGGTGCACCTACAAAAATCTAACTGAAGACAGTAGTTGTTGGTACAAATTAACCAGAAGGACCACATAGAGATCCACCATGAACCCACTGTAGGAGGCATTACCCAAGGGGGTTGTGCTCAATGGTTCTGTTTCAACTACTTTCTTGAGTCCCTCAAATGAATGGCATCTGCCAAGTTCTCAGCAGTCTGTTTCCCTGGGGATATGAAATATACCAATGTCTATATGTGAAACTTTGAACACTTTACCACCTATTTTAAACCCAACGGTCCACACCTACTATACTATAATTTTTTTTCCTTTCTTTTTAATATAATATGCCCAATGCCTCTCAAAATGTCATCACCTGGACCACATAGTACCATGAACCATATGATGGAATCTAATATCTTAGCAAATTAGATCCATGAACCTAAAGACGCTGCTGCACATTGTAGACTAGAACCTCAAAATACTGCACATGATATTCTGGAACGGTAAACTACCTACTGCAGATCAAATGTCTAACTCTAACAATCTCCTGGCCATCATGTCTGGAACTCCACAGTATCTGCTGGAACTTCCCAATCCCAGCAGGAACAGAAAGTCCCATGGCATGTCTGCTCTTCCGGCATCACTTCTCTGAGCTGAAGCTGCTTTCCAAATGGATTTGCCTTTGAGCAAATTATCCTTGATAAATTCCTTGCTCTTGGAAATTTCAGGAGAGACAAGGGAGCTCTAAATGTATTAAATGACCAGATATATTTTTATAGTTAATGAGGGATGTTCTTAAATTACAACTCCTTAGCACCTTCAGTTTTCCAGGAGCAATAAGTTTTTTTTTTTCAAAGCTAGAGGTCTGCAGGGTGGGCATCCATGATTTATTAACCGTTGCTTTGTTGGGGAGCTTTGCTTCCATCACTGCATTGGGTCTATTCTCTATCACAAGCCCTGCTGCTTTCCATTCACCTTTGCTTTACCTGCCAAACATCACACGAGTGAGGATTTATATAAACAAACCCTGTCCCTGTAATATTTATTTTTTAGGAGATCTAAGCGCTTTCCTTTGGAAAACACGGTGTAGATCAAGACGTATGAAATCAAAATTTTAGTAGGTTTTGCTAATTTGTAGTCAACCTCACCAATCATTAGCATCAGGCCTTAAACAGTGAGCCTACAGAGTTCTCCTGCCAAGTCACCACTTTCCACTATACTGACATAGCCCAATATTGTTCAGCTTTTTCCACTTTTATGGATTTGGTTTCCTGGATCTTGACACTCTATACCAATGACTGTGTAACTGTGTAGCAATGGTTGATGAGTACACATAGTAACATACACTTCTGCACCATTACTTGGCGATATTTTGTTCATTGTTAGCGTTGAAGCGGGGTCCTTGTTCCATTAATATATGGCTACACAGCAGTCGGTGCAGTTTGGTCAGACATTAACATCAGTCATTGGTCTTAAAAAATGGAATATATAATATTTTTGAATGAAGTTGCAGGAATAGTAAGTCAATAGGGTGTATTTAGCAATGAAAAACTGAATGTAAAATTGCTCAGGGTGCTTCTCTAAGCACTTTTGCAATTTATATTATTTACTTTTTCAGTTTCAGAGCTATTTAAGCTTTTATTAACCACCAATACAAGGAATTGTGTAACAATAGTGCCACCTGCTGGTCAGTTCCTGCAACTATACAGTCAAAAAAGAGATACCTTCAAAAGGAAAACAGAGAAGTGTTCTGATGTTTCTAGTAAGGTAGACCTTACTGGAAAGAAGGTGGCACTTCAAGTAGATCAATGAATGTCTGGATGTAATCAGGGTGATTTTTAGGGGTGGTCTTATGTCTCTCCTTTTTTCCGGTTGTGAATCTTTGGAGGTATGCTGCTGTCCATGGCATATTATTCATCGGGCCAGAAATCAGCAAATGTGCTTATGAAATGAATGGTTGTGCTTTCAAGGAGTGGCCCACCACCATGCACTCAATGTTGTGGGTAAAGAAGATTGTCATACTGCTCTCAAATTTCAATTCATGAAAAGACGAACGTATTCCATAGATGTAAAGATTTTTTAAAAGATCCAATCGTTATCGTGAGACCACGATTATCTCGAAATGATGTGTCATCAAATAAAAAGACCATTTCAGGTGATATTGCCAGCACAACTGAAGAGAAGCTGCCTGCTTGGCCCTGCAAACATAGAGAGATTGCACTGGGACCGATAAAGATTTTTAAACCTGGCCGATCAATCTTCTGAAAGATCTGAAAAATCGTAAGATGTACAATCGTTCGAATCCCACTAACCGCACGATAATTTGACAGATTGGTCGGACTGCACTGAAATCGGTCGTTCACCAAAGAATCGTCACATCTATGGGGACCTTAAACAGCAATATTGGCCCTTTTTCTAACAAAAAAACGAGGGATTGCCAGTATTTTTGTAAGGAAAAAGTAACGGTATCTGATTACAGAAGTAGCCACCCAACCGATCAGAGCAACATGCTTGGCACTTGGGCGACCATGTTCAATTGCAGTTAAGGGAACTGTGACTTCTGTGGCACAAGAGGTTTAACGTCTACTTCAGCACTCCTTTCAACTGGTTATATCTTTGCAAAATATCTACCAGAATCCTTTAAAAGAGAATGTAGTCATTTGGGAAAGGGATTACGTCACACACAGGTGTTTTGTAAAGCTACACAGTTCAGACCATGCAGAAAAATACATCATTAAACCCAACCGTAGACGGACTTAGGAAAAAAAAAAAATCACTTGAGATTAAACATTCTTTCGAAACAGAAAAATTATTAAACATGTCACAACAGTGTTAATATCATTTTATGGGCTCCGGTACAGCCGTCAAACCGATAACGGAGAAGACACTGTGCTGAAAAACCTTCATATTTGCTCTCCAAACCATAATGGAAAGTAGCATGTGATGATTTTCTGTGTCCCTGTATACCTCACATGTCCATATGCAAGTAATAAAAAAGAATCAGGTTTGGACTGGCCCATAATAGAAAATGCCCCTAGTGGGTAATTATACCACATGCCAGGTCTATGTGTAATGTGTCTGTGCAACACAAGACACAGTCTCCGAAGTACAAAACTCCAGATTCCCCAGCACGATGGTTCGCTTGGCCACCTGCTTCATATTAAAAGTGGATAATGTAAAGGCTTTATAATGTCCTTCATTATTTGCTACCAGAATTTGTTGCGGGTTTATCTGTTCCTTTAAGGGTTTTTTTTTTCCTCTTTAGGAATCAAGTTAAGTAAATAAAAGTGGTCTCTATTGCCGAGAGACTGCTAAGGATATAAAAGGATATAGCCCGTCCTTTGAGATTCACAAACTTAGTGTGGTTTTAAAAGTCATCTCTGTGTGCTACTCCTCCATAAAGAGCAACAAGTCCTGGTAACTGCTGTTACTGTCATTATGCTTCTTGGTGGACCTCTGCCGTACCCATCAAATACACAATATGGTCAAACGTATACCAATATGCCTTCTAAAAATTGGTTATTTAAACCACACGACTGACAGAGGTTCCACTACATCATACAATGACATTCTCTGGTTTGGGGAGGACTCTTTGCTGTTTCAGCAGAATAACACCACTTGTCTGAAAGGTTTGATGAGATGAGAGTGGAACAATGTGACCTTCACAGAGCCATTACCTCACCTCAATTTAACATCTGAGGGATAAACGTGCAAACCAGGTCTGATCCCTAACATCAATGCCCAGCTTCTTACATATGATGGAATCAAATCCCACCAACAATCAAACAATCTACCATCTCGTGTAAAGCCTTCCCAGAAGAGTAGATGGTATATGCTGGTTTAGCAGCAATGAGAGGACTATAGTTACATAGTTAAGTTGGGTTGAAAAAAAGACAAGTTCAACAAAGTTCAACTAGTAATAGGTGCTTTAGCTTTGGAACTAAACTAGAGATGGCTTCAAAAGCTGGCAAGAAACTGACTTCTAGTCCGGGGATTTATGGGACTGCTTGGGTGCTCTGTAGGTAGCACAGTGGGTTCTGGATAGTCTCTAACTTGGAGTATAGTTATTCAGTGTGCATTTTCATTGAAGACCTGGTATGGTCTCCTTCACCGACATATCAGCTTCTATCTATGAAAGCTTACCTTATAATCAACCACTATACAGTTCTATGTGCCTTTCTATTCCACAGACATGGTGGATATGAAATTTTCCTACAGCAGTGGAAGGATTACCACCCTGAAAGACATGGTTGCAATTTCTTTCTACCTACCCCTGCATCACTATGGTGTGCTCCATGTACTACTACTACCGCAAAGTCAGGTTGTGTTTTCTATCGGCTTGAGGAGCCACACGAGGAAAGTGCAGTAACAAGCCCCAGCCATTCATCAGGAATCGTGCCAGTTACACTGGGCTTCTGGCCAGAATATAGCCGAGAGCATTAGTTCCCTGTTAATTAAAATGAATTCAACATTCCTCTCATTTAAAGACCATAGCTTCTCACACACACATATGTGGAAAAGTTTATCGGGTCGGCTGCAGTCAGACTCATGAAGCATGGCATATTGCTGGGTATGAGAAAAGTCCTATCTATGTTTACATTCTGGAGAAAATGCTGCATTTTGGGTAAAAAAAATATGGTTGTTCGTGTCATATTTCTGCACTGTGTCTGTAACTAAGCCATTGAAACATTCATCATTGATCAGCCTAAGAAACTGGCAATTATTGTACCTGTTTCCGTACATATTCCACCATTAGTTCCAGCTTTCGGGGGTCATCACATTGTTTGTTGAAAAGGTTCCTCCACAAGGCAGCAGCGAGAATTCGGTCATCAGATATAATTCCCTAAAAACATACAACACTGAATTGATAAATGGGCGTGACCTCTATGAACAACAGGCTGTGGCCCTTTGAATATATATATTAAAGAAAACATATAATGAATCCAAGTCCTACACATAAATATTGCATACTGCTCTTTGAGATAGAAACTCTTTGCTGTCATACCACCAGTAAATGCTATTTGCCAATTAGTTGCTACGGGTTACTAGATCCGTACCTTTGTACCTTTTATTACCTTTCCCTTTATTTATTTATTAATATGGAATACCTCATCATAGCCGAATATTGCAGCATAGAAAATCTCAGTCATAGATCTCATACTGTTCTTCAGGGTCACAGAATCAATCTGAAAATGCAAAAAGACAAACGCTCCAGTTCAGGGCCATATTGGTGTTGGAAACAAAATCATGCATTAAAAAACTGTGTAAACAAGTGCATATAATAAGACAACAGGTATGTAACCTGAGGATTTCAGGATCAGTGGGGTTTCCATAATCTGGATCAACTTGGATCTCCTTCAAATGAATTGCAGAAGGAGAAGAAAATGGGTAAGCAAATGACCCATCCTTGTAAAGGGCTCTAGCACCTAAAGGCCCCAAAAAAGAGGTGAGAGGCTATTCTTGCCTAGAAAAGTCTACTACAGCATTTTCAGGCAACAATTACCTGTCAAGTGTTTGAGCAAGCTCTTTCAGGTGATTTATGGTGCAATGGGGGATTTGGGGAATTTCAAACCAGCAAACAACATCTGTAATAAATATTATGTCTTTATAAATGGGTTTCGGTGACCCTTCTTTCACCAAGTCCAAAAGAGAAACTGTCCATCTGACAATTGAAATGTATGGAGGTGCTGCCATTAAGTGGTAGATCATTCAAGTAGAGCTGTTCTGGAGGCTAAGGTATCAACATCAGTATTTATCACAGCCCTACACCCAGAGGAACCATCAAACAATGGCCCTGGTCTCTTGCTAGTTGTACTATCACAAATTAGGGATGGCTTTTTTTTACTTTTGAGGACATTTCATTGTTCTTTGGCATTCGTTATAAATTTATGTTGACTAAGGCTGATCTGGTGGATACAAGCTTGAGATGGCAAGGCCAGGAGCAAGCAAACATGAAACAATCTTAGAATATATCAACTGCTTCCCTTGAACGGAGATGTCTCCAGTATTATCAACTTTTAATGGTGATAATGGGGCCCAAGGCTTATTCACTTGGAATCTGCAGTGGTTTCCAGAATATGCTACTTCTTCAACGCCACTAATTCACATAGATATGGACTATATGTAAATATCTTAAACATACTAGAAAACAAGGATTATGATCAGCTACACACCATCATCAATGGGACACCAAACAAATAGTATGCAAACAGCTTTAATACAGATGATCCAAAGCAAGGGATTCATCCATGCATGAAAGCTCTTTTGGATACAAAGACAAGTTCTGTGATTGGACAGAGGCCTTTTGTATATAAATTGGAAAATATAGATTACAAAGTAGAATTAATTCCTGAAAGGTGGTAATGGTCTGAAAAACAAAAGTTCAAAACACAGGTCTCAGCTGTAGCGGCGCCTTAGCCAGTTCTCAGGAGGGCTTTACTAGGTAATAACTAGCCAACTTTGTTTTAGAAGGCAGACATAGCTTGGAAGTCCTTCTGTCTAGAGACACTTAAGAGCAGGTCGGCAAAGCAGAGGTCTGAAATGGAGACCTCGACTGGGCTGTCATCCAAATAGGGCCCTCAAAACAGCAGGGGCCCTTTAAGATCCCAATGACTAGCTGTGTCAATCAAAGCAGAGACGACTTGGTCTATCCCCCTTGCTGTGAGAATGTAATCTTTGCTTTTCTTTCCCCTCCAAATTACATAAAATTTAAACATTATAGGTGTATTGGGAAAAAAGCTAAATAATGAAGTCATTTTTTTTAGATGGCTTTCAATACATCTGGCTCCAATTCGGCATGAGGGAGGCCACAGCTTTACCTTTTGTTATACTTGTGTTCCTTAATCTATTATGTGTCTGTACAAAGACCCCACTTCCACACCTTATAAATAGAACATATTTCAGTATGGCTGTTATTATATTGGAATGGTGTGTAATTTCGATTTTTATTTTTCAATTTGGTACCAGCATCTTGTAAATCAACACGTTTTATAGCCAAGAACATTTCTGTAAGTCAGGATGTTTATATGAATAAATGGAAATAATGGGGTATATCTTTGTCTCCCCCATCCCAGTACAGGTTTAAATGGAAGTCAAGGGTTATGAGTTTTTTTAACCCATACTTCCAGTGGGTCCCTGATAAACATAACATACATTTCAGTGCATAACAGAGGTTAAAACTTACTATATATTAATATTCTATTAAGAGAAAGCCCGTGGCTCAGTTCTTTATATAGAAGGAGATACTTCCACAAGTACAACAGATAGAACAATCAATAATCACAAATAAACTAGCCTGGAAAAAGCATTTTTGTCTGTGTTTTTGACATCTGCAGTCATCTTCCCTATTGTTATCATATATGTTGTGTTTTTAGCTTCTTGGTCATTGACTTCAGCAGGGATCCCCAACCTTTTTCAGCCTATAGAATATTCCATCCAAGGATTCCTGATTGCATACAAATGTAGAATGGGTGTCCTTAATCTCAATGGTCACCACATCATCAAAAAGACCCAATAAGGAATAAACTGGACTGTGTTTGGAATTTGCAGCTACACTGGCTTTGATTTAAGGGATGAGCTTCAGTTTATTGGGTATTTCAAGTAGAATCACTTTCCAGGCTTACATATGCTGACTAGAAAGCCCTGAACTACACTGAAGGGCCCAAAACCAGTCTACAATTGGAATGCTATCAGCTGTTTCTACTCGGTGAGCTACGGTCTATAAGGCACTCCATGAAAATGGAAAATCGTCTCAAAATTCCTAATGTTTTGCATAAAAAAGGGGAGGGTCTCCTCAATCCCAACGTGGTGCTCATCTATCCTTTTGGCTACAAGGTCTATCATTTATATATATAGAAACCCCCTGTTTGACCAGTATAAAATATGAGCTTTCTAATGGAGTGACAGCAGCAGGTAGTAGATCAAGCAGCAAGAAACCTGGAAGCAAACAGTGGTGTTGTACAACATTTACAAAAGATCTTCACATGGAAAGATGAAAACATACAATTTTACCCTCCAATGACATAGGAACTGCTGGCGTTATGTGATTTCTAATTATACTCCTGTTGCTCTGGGCAATGGAGTGTGACGCAGCTTTATGAATTTCCTTCCTTTGGTAATATATAATATCTGGCCAAGATCTGAAAACAGAAGCACTTTCTATAGCTCTCTTTATATGGAGTGTATAGATTCGTTGCACGTTATGATATATGGGAAATTTTAGACACACTTTTGCTTTGTAGTCGCAGACACGCTTTGGAGAGCTTACAATTCCCATCAAGTCCACTTGACAAAATCTATGAGCTTTCAAACCCTAAGTGCACTATAAATTCTTTCACATAAACAGGACAGTTGGCCATTAACCCATTTAAGTACATCTATGTGTAGATTTCATTACAGGGTAAATAGGTTTCTAGGCTCATGGAACTCCAGCTGAGGCACCTGGAGGAGTTCTGTAGAAGAGCCAAATAAGTGGCATCCTTGCCATAGGACAACCAAATGAATGAAGATTTGCGGGGTTGAATAATGTCTTTGTGATTTTTTTTGTTATCTAAATAACTATATTCCTGAAGTATTAATGAATTCTAGAGATGGCTAGGTTATCAGTAGAAGACCTTCTACTGAGCATGACAGCTATTACCTCAAGTACTCATGGATCAGTGAGATTTAAACAAGTGTTCTTAGTCTTCACTTTGTAAAAAGAGTACACGCAAGCATGAAAAATGTTCCTGAGGGTGACAAATAAGGGCTGAGATTGGCTATTTGGTGGCCTCTATGTGGACTGGCAGTATAAATGAGTCTCTGTTTGGCAGTACATCTGGTTTTATGCAACCAATACTTGTCTCCAAGCCTGGAATTCTACTAAAAACACTATGGCAGAATCATCACTCTCTCCACACCATTAACATCCAAGTCTCCATTGGTGTGCGGTTTGACCACCGGTTGGGTGGGTTTGGGTTGAAATTTGGCCAACCATTATGGGTTAGGGTTGGGTGCAAGTCAGACTGGGGAGGTACACTCCTCTACTGCTCCCAAAGATTCCATGTCTTGGCCAGAGGCATGAGCAGAAGTAGCGTAGAGATCAAGAAAACGCAGGTAACGGATGGGTCCTACAATGGTAAAATTTTGCTAGTAAGGGTCGGGTGTGAGTTAAAATTTTGTGGGTTAGGGTCAGGTGCGAGTTTTTCCTGACCTGCACATCACTACAACTCTCTACCAATATATAGCTATGGGCAAATAATTACTGTTCATTATTTTTTTTTATTTTTGGATGGATGTGTACTATTTAAAAAAATGTTCCCAGCATGGAAAACAATTGTCCGAATGTGATTTGACATTTCATCGGGAAAGAAATAATAGGTTTTACCGTACCGTATGTTTAATAAAAACATAATTTAGCAACATAATTCATCAGCCTGGTGCATCAAAGGATGCACCAACTTGGAAACGTTTTTTTTCAGGATTCGGCCGAACCCAATTGCCTGGTGGAACAAATCAGAATGATCATAATGATCAGGTGACTGTTTAAATTATCATTATGCAACTTTAGATTGGAAGTCGGTGCATCCCTAAAATGCCCCAAGTAGTAGAAAAAAATTGATAAACAGTCTCGATCTTTTATAAATCTGCCCTTGTGTTTTTCAAATTATGTACAAAAATGCCAACATTTAAATCATTTTAACTCTGCGCCCACAAAACTCGCACATTTCAGTAGCACGGGATGTCCAACATCCCATTTATTGAGTCGTGGGAATATTTAGCGTAACCCTCCTTTTAAACAGTGGCCAAATGCACCAAACTTACACCTTGTTATGTATGTTATCCATTTGCACAAAGTAAATATTAAACCCCCATAAGGCCTACTACTGTTGATATATAATGTTTTGAGAGCAATTTGCTCAAGCTGTTAAAAAAGGACCAATTGACTACCCAACGGCAAGTTTTCAAGGGGTTAATGCCACATTTTAAAACTCCCAGCAAAAGCATACACATTTCGGTAACACGATATGGGCTTTAATTTTCTTCTCTCTCTCCGAGCTGTTGGTTTTTACTTCAGGTACACGGCCCCGAAGTACTGCAATTAAAGCAGTCACTGTTTATTTTCCCTGATTCTTTACATTTGCCCGACGCAAGTTTTGTAATAAGTGTTAAGCAATTCTCAAGGTAACAATTTTACTGTGTCATAAAAAGAGCATAGCAGATATATTGCGAGGCGTGGAATTTGTTTATTTAAAAACGGAGAAGTAATTTATGGAGTGTGCGACATGTAACCCAGTCTGCCTTATTAAAGCAAAGTAATGCTAATTTACAATGTATTCCGCTGAGAAAAAACATGTCTTGAAACTGGTTTTTAGAAAGCGCCGCGCTCATTGGTCAGACATGACATCATTGTTTGCGAGCGCCATAAAAAAATCTAATTGGACCAACAGATAAGTTGCAATCATAATGTAAACCTTCCAATGTGTCTTTTGTTAGTTTATCAAGGGCTTATTAAAATATTGTAATAACCAGATGGAAGTAGGACCGGGATCCCTTGCGCAGGTGTTTATAGTTGGAAAAAAAATAAATAAAATTGTAAATGATGCACTCGTTGCTTTTATATGATGGAAAATTGATGGCTGTAAGTTTTAAATTTAATTACAAGTTTATTATAATGGCCAAATAGTTTTTCGCGAATTCCGCAAGCCGCAGGAGATTTGCCAGGGCAAAGGAAAGCGGTGAGGTTCTCCCATGGCTGCTTTGTTGGTGATCAGGGATCGTATTTAAAGAAATATCCAAGCTAAATTGTATTTTGATTTTCTGCTAAGTGGAATTTTAGAACCAGCTCAGATTTTATTTCAAAAGCTCCACACATTTGAACAAACCTAAATAATTGATGTTTCATTGATTCGCATCAACTGGGGGACGTTATTCTCCTTGCACCTTTTGCTTTCTAATATGGTTTAGAATCATACATGTTCTACAGACATGTACAATTATTATCCAGAAAGAGCCAAAATATGGGAATGCCATTTCTCAAAGAGACCACCCAAACAATGTAGTCATCCAAGCCCCTCTTCTTAAAGCCCATCACAACATCACCCAGCAGGGCATTCCACAGCCTCATCATGAAGAACCATTTGTGTTGCTTCAAGTGAAAGTTCTATTGACTAAGTCTAAAGAGGGACCTCTTGTTCTTTTCTATGTGACATAAGATTCCCTTCTATCTGACTATAATGTCCTTTTGTAAAGAGTAATCATGTCCCCTCGTAAGCGACTTTTCTCCACTGAAAAGAACCCCAACCTTGATAGTCTTTGCTCGTAGTTTAATTGCTCCATTTTTTACCCATTTAGTTGCACGTCTCTGGACTCTCTCCAGCTCATTAATATCCTTCTTAAGGACTGGGAACCAATACTGCACAGCATACTAAAGATGAGGCCTTACCAGGGATCAGTAGACAAGATACCTAGGTAGCTGTAGAAGTTGCGTGGTGTGTAGACCATTGGTTGCAGGAAAGATAGTTTGTTTCCAATTCAGACATTTAGAGCTGAGAAATACAGGTAGAAATAATAGAATTCTACCTGTATCTGACAATTCAGCAGTAAACCATGGGCAATGTTCAAAATTTTCTGACCTGCCCAACGATGAGCCAACCAATATCCAAGTCTTCTGTCAATATCGGTCGGCTCATCTCCCGATATACACGCACCAAATATCTGCTGGGTTTTAAGTGAAGAAGCACAAGGAACATGTATTATTAGTAGGCTGAGGTGTCTTGGTGGGTATAACCCTTGTAAAGGATAGTCTTGTGGTCACAAATTGCATAATTAATACTTAATTAAATAGAACTATGTAATTGAAATTTACACTACCTGCCTCACGGTTAGCAAGTTGGAAATTGGTTGAAAATTGGAAATTGGTTTGATCTATCGATTATTCCTTCGATCGTTCGAATTGCGCTATATCCTTCGATATTCGAAGTCGAAGGATTTCAATTCAGCAGCCGAATATTGAGGGTTAATTAACCCTCGATATTCAACCCTAGGTAAATTTGCCCCAAAGTGTTGCGGACTACTGACACACCAAGTATATAAGAAAATAGGGGCATACAGGACCAAGATAAATTGAAATAGGGGCACACAAGGGAAGAGAGGGAGGGAGAAAATAGGGGCACACAGGGCAAGAGTGAGAAAGGGAGAGGAAATAGGAGCATACAGGGTAGGAGAGAAAGCGAAAGGAAGAAATAGGGGCAAAGGGGTAAGAGAGAGAGAAAAAGAAAGAAATAGGGGCACATGGCATAAGAGAGAGAGAGAGAGAAAGGAAGAAATAGGGGCACACAGGGCAAGAGTGAGAGAGAGAAAGGGGAAAAAAGGGCACAAAATTGAGGGAGGAATAGGGGCATGAGAGAGAGAGAGCGAAAGAGCGAGGAAGGAAATAGCAGTGGACTGGACCAATCAGGATTGGGGCAGGTTGGACAGATTCAGGTTGGGAGTGGGCTCAATCAGGTTGGGGGTAGGCTGGGCCTATAAAATTGGGCGTGGACTGGACTTGTGGAGTTGGGGGCAGGCTGGACTTACGAAATTGGGGGTGGCTGGGCAGTGTCATGTCCTGGGGGAATACTTGTCCATGCTCACCACTGGCGTGGGGCCCTATTGGGCCCAATTGGTCCAATAGGCCGGCCCTGACAGTGGACCCACTGCTATTTGCTTAAAAGGAAACTTTGGTATGTTTCTTTTACTCAACGACTTTGTGCTGCGTTATAGTCAACCTGAAATCCAACGCGCGGTCCATTTTGAGTAGTCAATAGTGCGACACTGCTTAGAGATGATTTTTTTTTTTACCTTCCAATGGATCAACAAGAACAAAGGAATTATTTAAGCAAAAGGTTGAACTTGGTAGACATGTGTCTTCACTTACTGTGTAACTAGGCAATAAGAATCATAGTAAGAAAAATCTAAAAACATAATCTTCCTGATTTCTGGCTCCAGGAGGCCACTCATTCTAATAACCAGATTGCATTTTAATGTACACAATCAAGAGAGGCAGAAAAGAAAGTCTATTCAAATAAAAAGATTATTGAGAAGTTTGTATTAAAAGATACCGGTATGGACCTGGTATCCAGACTGTCAGCCTGGAGTTTTTCAGAAAAGGGATCTTTCTGTAATTTAGATCTTCATACATTAAGTCTATTAAAAATTCATGTAAACATTAAGGGGGTTAGTTATCAACGGTCGAGTTTTAGAGGTTTGTGAGGTTTTTTTATACCTCGAAAGAACTCACAACTCTAAAGTTTTCTGATTTAATAAAATATTTGAATGTAAAAAACACAAATCAGTGTCGTCAGGGTGAAAACCTTAAAATACTCGAATTGATCAAGTTTTCAGTGAAACCCACAGAAAAAAACTCGAACGAGGGCTACAAACATCTTCAAATGGTTCAAGGGACCTCTGCCATTGAGGCTTCTACTGTAGCTATTTCCAGCTTCGGGGTACAATAAATCTCGAAAAAATAATTTTACCCGAAAATTTGAGTCAACTCAACCTTTGATAAATAAACGCCTTAATAAACCAATAGGATTGTTTTGCCTCCAATAAGGATTTATTGTTACAGGATTTATTGTTTTATTATTACAGAGAAAAAGGAAAATAAATGTTAAAAATTTGAATCGATTAAAAACAAATGCACCGTGGGTAGAAATCATGACAATCTGCATCTGCCACAATTGCGCTCAATGTGGCAGAAATGAAACTGCACATGTTCCTTAAAGGAGAAGGAAAGCTACAGAGGCATTTTATTGCCAATAGAGCTGCAAAAGCGCAAGCTAGAGTGCTATATTTATTCTGTAGAATGTTTTACCATACTTGAGTTTGTTTAGGAAAGGAGCTGCCGTATTAGCTTGGTGTGACATCACTTCCTTTCTGAGTCTCTCCCTGCTCACTTATAGCTCTGGGCTCAGATTACAGCAGAAAGGGAGACAGGAGCAAACTGAGCATGCTCAAGCCCTAGCCCTGGAGGTTTAAGCTGAAAACAGGAAGTCTGATACAGAAGCCCATGAGTACACAATAGAAGGAAAGAAATGTGCTGTTTCTTTTGACAGAGCAGCATTACTTTGAGGGTTTACTGATATATTTAGGTGGACCTTTCTGATAAAGCTTACTTAGTTTTAACCTTTCCTTCTCCTTTAATGGGGTGCATGTTGAGCCTAACATTTGGACAGTGGGGACTACATCACTTTGGGCTTTAAAATGACATTAGTATACGATTCGTCTTGTGCAAGCAACTGAGGGAAGCCTAAAATTAGCACCACATTCAGGGTTGACAGTAGCCCCAGGGTTCCCCAGCATCAATAAGTGCCCTTGTGTGTGATTCAGCTGTAGAGACAGGGCAGACAAAATGGCGCTTAAAGCATCTATGTAAAAAGTGCAAGTACCTTTAATGAATGGCATAAAAAACGTCAGCTTCCATTTGAGCACAACTTCAATAGCGTCTGCGTTCATAAACAACCCTTAATTTAATGGGAATCTAGCTCAGGTAGGATTCAATTCCCGATAATGGGGTATATGTATCAAAGAGTGAAGTTAGAGATCGCCACAGTCTGCTAGAGTTTCTGTGGGATTTTGAAAGGCGTATTTATCAAAGGATGAACTTTCACGTTCACCAATTGATAAATACTTTTTTTAAAAATTCTATAGAAATGAATGGAGAGTGGTGGTACTCTAGAGGACTGTGGCAATGTCTTCACCCTTTGATAAATATTCCTCATTATCGGGCAAAAAAAACGGGCTCACTCTTTGATAAATATACCCCAATGTCTTATGTGTCAATTTTCTTTAGCTTCGGGCGAATCACATTATCTCCCTGCACCTTCGGGCATTAAACTCTTCGCATCAGGGTTGTACACAGAACCACATACAATCAGTATCGCTTTATAAGATCAATGACGATAATAATAAATGATATTTATAAGCGCACATAGAGTCAGGGGGCTATACCAAATTCGAAGCAATTGGGTAAAGAAACAGCCTCATGCTGCGAAGAATAGGCTTTTCATACTACACAGCTGGTGAACAGTACAGTTTGTCCAGTTTTTCGGAGAACTTGTGTGATCGTGTTTTAAAAGGTAACACAAAACCGCGCTTCCTTTATTGCCAACGTAGACACTTCTTGAAAATCAGGGTTAGATTGTGCCGTACATTTGAGAGCAGATGAAAAGAGCACTTGGTTGTTCAGCAGGTTGTGTGCCGCTAAAGCAGACCAATGGTTAAACATGCGCTTGCCAATGTTTTAAGAGTGCAGAAGGTTCCAAATTACAGATAAAATAAACAATGACAAGCCTGTGAAAACTTTGGGCTGCCATGTTCTCTGATCTTAACAAGGGTCTCTTTATTACTGTAACCTTTCAGAAGTGAATAAAAATGATTGCTTTGCCCTGGTTCTGCTCTCACAGCATCAGGAAGGAGGGAGGACGGCACTCAAAAGAAGGGCGGAAAATAAGCGCCGCAGTAAAATGGTAGCAGTGTAAAGCGTCGTTAAAAATGACATCTTACATCTTTCAGGGCATAAAAACCCTCATCATTTGTTGTAGATGGATTTATGAAAAAAAAATATAAAGAAAACCAAAATACAAACTGAACGAATGGTCCAAATTTCAAATTAACTCTACTTTTGTAAAGTTGGTTTGGCCAAAAATGACAGCATAGTGTAGGATTACCCATCACCCTGCCAACTTTCCTTAATGAAAACATGGTTCTTACTCTTAGCTTGCTCAGTGCCTGAGTCTGGGGGGGGGGTCAGGTGATTTATCTACAGTGCAATGAAGTCTTCTTTAAGTAAAGATCATACACTGGCCAAGAAAAATGGTGAAGATCTCTTCAGGTTGACTATTAATTTGCAATAATTTGTTGGGCCTTCGGTAATGCTGTCTGGATGCAATTTACTTTCCAACTCAATAGGTCTTTCTTCCTGTAATGTCCCACCAGTTACCTTGCTTTGTTTAAAAGACTTTGGGGGGGCCCATTTACTTAGTTCGAGTGAAGGAATAGAGGAAAAATAGTTTGAATTTCGAATGTTTTTTTTGGCTACTTCGACCATCGAATGGGCTACTTCGACCTTCGATTACGACCTTCGAATCGAACGATTCGAACTAAAAATCGTTTGACTATTCGACCATTCGCTAGTCGAAGTACTGTCTCTTCAAAAAAATTCTTCGACCCCCTAAAACCTACCGAGGCTAATGTTAGCCTCTGATCGAAGAAATATCCTTCGGTCGATGGATTGAAATCCTTCGAATTGTTCGATTCGAAGGATTTAATCGTTGGATCAAACGATTATTCCTTCGATTGTTCGATCGTAGGAATAGCGTAAAATCCTTCGACTTCGGTATTCGAAGTATTTTACTTCGACCCTAGGTAAATCTGCCCCTAAAAGTTTTCTACTGCTATAGAATGGACTTGACTAAACATTATATACATTAGTCCCATCATACTAAAGATCGATTCTTCCAAACATGTCCACCATAGCTCCATATATTTGTGATCTTGGGCAAACCTCTCCTAGGTGACAAGGCACTGCATCTACTTAGCATGCTTTGTAGGTGCCTACAGGACAATGGTTGCTGCACACTCTTGTTTATGGCAAGGTGGCAAAGAATTTATGAAGAAATTAAGGGGCCAATTCATTAACTTCGAGTGAAGGATTCGAAGTAAAAAAAACTTCGAATTTCGAAGCGTTTTTTTGGCTACTTCGACCATCAACTACGACTTTGAATCGAAGGACTCGAACTAAAAATCGTTCGACTATTCGATAGTCGAAGTACTGTCTCTTTAAGAAAAAACTTCGACCCCCTAGTGCGCCATATAAAAGCTACCGAACCCAATGTTAGCCTATGGGGAAGGTCCCCGTAGGCTTGGCTAAGTTTTTTTGGTCGCTGGATAATCCTTCAAATTGTTCGATTCTAAGGCTTTGATCGAACGATTATTCCTTCGAGCGTACTATCGCAGTATTTGCGCAAAATCCTTCGACTTCGATATTCGAAGTATTTTCATTCCCAGTTAATTAACCCTCGATATTCGACCCTTGATGAATTTGCCCCTAAGTTTTGGTGGTAACTTTGGAGAAATGAACCTTCCTTGACTGTGGTCACCTGAAAATCTAGGCAGCTAGAGAAGACCATCCCTCCAATCCTGTCCACCCTAGTTTTATATATTTTTAATCCTGGGAAAACTCTCCTTGGTGACAAAAGCACTCAGCATGCTTTGTAGGTGCCTACAGGACAATGGTTGCTGCACACTCTTGTTTATGGCAAGGTGGCAAAGAATTTATGAAGAAATTAAGGGGCCAATTCATTAACTTCGAGTGAAGGATTCGAAGTAAAAAAACTTCGAATTTCGAAGTGTTTTTTTGGCTACTTCGACCATCAACTACGACTTTGAATCGAAGGACTCAAACTAAAAATCGTTCGACTATTCGATAGTCGAAGTACTGTCTCTTTAAGAAAAAACTTCGACCCCCTAGTGCGCCATATAAAAGCTACCGAACCCAATGTTAGCCTATGGGGAAGGTCCCCGTAGGCTTGGCTAAGTTTTTTTGGTCGCTGGATAATCCTTTGAATTGTTCGATTCTAAGGATTTGATCGAACGATTATTCCTTCGAGCGTACTATCGCAGTATTTGCGCAAAATCCTTCGACTTCGACATTCGAAGTATTTTCATTCCCAGTTAATTAACCCTCGATATTCGACCCTTGATGAATTTGCCCCTAAGTTTTGGTGGTAACTTTGGAGAAATGAACCTTCCTTGACTGTGGTCACCTTAAAATCTAGGCAGCTAGAGAAGACCATCCCTCCAATCCTGTCCACCCTAGTTTTATATATTTTTAATCCTGGGAAAACTCTCCTTGGTGACAAAAGCACTCAGCATGCTTTGTAGGTGCCTACAGGACAGTGGTTGCTGCACACTCTTGTATATGGCAAGGTGGCAAAGAATTTATGAAGAAATTAAGTTTTGGTGGCAACTTTTGAGAAAGGAACCTTCCTTGACCGTGTTCACCTGAAAATCTAGGCAGCTAGAGAAGACCATTCCTCCAATACTGTCCACCATAGTTTTATATATTTTTAATCTTGGGAAAACTCTCCTTGGTGACAAAAGCACTGCATCTACTCGGCATGCTTTGTAGGTGCCTACAGGACAATGGTTGCTGTACACTTTTGTTTATGACAAAATGAGAAAAAATTCATCAAGATATGAAGTTTTGGTGGCAACTTTGGAGAAATGAACCTTTCTTTAACGTGGGCATCTGGAAATATAGGCAGATAGAGAAGCCAATTATTTTCTTAAATACCTTCGACTGGAGCAAAAAAACAAATTGATCTCTTTCGAAAGTGGATAAAAAATAATCAGCCGTTTTTAGGCTAGGAATATTATATTGTTGGATATCTAATATATCGCCATCGCCTGCTAGGACAACAACTAAGCTGATCTTGCTTATCGTTTGGATTGGCTGGAAGCTACTCTTAGTGGCCCATTCATTAAGTTCGAGTGAAGGAATAGAAGGAAAAAAACTTCGAATTTCGAAGTGTTTTTTTGGCTACTTCGACCTTCGAATCTAAGGATTCGAACTAAAAATCGTTCAACTATCGACCAGTCGAAGTACTGTCTCTTTAATATAAAACTTCGACCCCCTAGTTCGCCACCTAAAAACTACCGAACCCAATGTTAGCCTATGCTGAAGGTCCCCATAGGCTTGCCTAACTTTTTTTGGTCGAAGGATAATCCTTTGATCGTTGGATTAAAATCCTTTGAATCGTTCGATTCGAAGGATTTAATCGTTCGATCGAAGTAATTGCGCAAAATCTCATTTTCATTTTTTTCATTCCCCAGTCGAATATCGAGGGTTGATTAACCCTCGATATTCGACCCTTGATGAATTTGCCCCTTAATATTGTTGGAAATTGGAAATTATAAGTGGAATGTAATTTCACTATGTTTTTAACTTAAAATTCCATTTCTTTTTAAACTGGATAAGCACACATTTGTGATTTCTGAATTAGAAAAAACACTTTCGAAAATGCGATTTTTAATACTAACATGGTGATTTGTGTCTCAATTTTGCCTTCTGTACTGCATTCCTAAATCACACCTGGAGATTTTTTGTAATTATCAAATAAAAGCCCTCAACCATCATAAACAAATTTAACCAGAAGAAAAAAAAAACATAAAACAGTAGGGAGACCTCCAGTACAGTTAGATGCTCATTGATACATCTTCCATTGCACGGTGGGCTGCAGCGAAGCACACTTTATTTTGACTACTAGCACTTGCAGTCACACCCTCTTCCCTCTCCAAATCAATGGGGTGCAGTGTTTGTTCTGTATGAATATTTGACTTCTTGTGCCGATGTCCTCTTTCATTTGACATGCAGCAAGGTTCTCCAGTGAGAATATCCCCTGCTCTCTGTAGTTCATGTGTTGTTAACGGGACTAAGGGGCCGATTCACTAACTTCGAGTGAAGGATTCGAAGTAAAAAAAACTTCGAATTTCAAAGTGTTTTTTGGGCTACTTCGACCTTCGACTTCGAATCGAAGGATTCAAACTAAAAATCGTTCGACTATTCGACCATTCGATAGTCGAAGTACTGTCTCTTTAAAAAAAACTTCGACCCCCTAGTTCGCCATCTAAAACCTACCGAACTCAATGTTAGCCTATGGGGAAGGTCCCCATAGGCTTTCCTAAGTTTTTTTGATCGAAGGATATTCCTTCGATCGGTGGATTAAAATCCTTCGAATCGAATTATTCGAAGGATTTAATCGTTCGATCGAAGGAATAATCCTTCGATCGTTCGATCGTACAATCTAAGCTAAATCCGATATTCGAAGTTGAAGGATTTTAATACCCAGTCGAATATCGAGGGTTAATTAACCCTTGATATTCGACCCTTGGTGAATCGGCCCACAAGTGTTATGCGAGAAAGGAACGTGAATTTAAGTTTACAAACAAGCACGTTACCTGTGAAAGTAATTCTAATCATTATAATATGGTTGTAAGTAAGAAAGATAAAGAGGAAAGGTTTTCCAGGGAGGGGCTGTTATCCTTAACATAAACTTTTAGTATAATGTAGATGAGAGTGATATTCTGAGACAATGTGATCTCCATTTTTTTTTTAAATTTTTTAGATTCTTTTTCAACTCTCCAGTTTAAAATTTCAGCATCTATCTGGTTGATATGATCTGGGTCTAAATCCAGGCTCAATTCCGGCAGCTCAAATCACATTCCCATTGTAACAGCTCACGTATCCTGAATACATTCAATACAATATCTGTTGAGAAGACAAAAGGACTTACCCCCATGACTTTCCCACGCTGTTCAACATCTTCCCACATAGAATGGACTATGTATCTACACATATACTTTCCAGCACGGCCTTCCTGCTTCATCCGCACCAAGCACATCCTATCAAAACAAGTCAAGGGGGTTTAAATGGCTCGGAATGAAATGGATTGTTAATGTTCAGAGCATGACGAGACTGAAACTGGCAGGTTCATGACTACACACAATATGGTGTATTTTGCCTTTAAAAAACATTCAATGCTTTAATACAGCAAACGGGTCAAATGGTCACAGAAACAGAAATTTTGCAAAGTAACTCAAGGATCTCCCAGCCGGCCCCCGTCGCTCCTGCGCAATCACATGTGCGTTTCAGAACTGTTTCCGAGATTTCTATACTGCGCATTTGTCCACCTAGGATCCGCGCAAAATCTGACAGCTACATGTAGCCGTATAATTTCTTAAAGGGATACTGTCATGGGTAAAAAAAAAAAAAAAAAATTCCAAAATTAATCGGTTAATAGTGCAGCTCCAGCAGAATTCTGCACTGAAATACATTTCTCAAAAGAGCAAACAGATTTTTCTATATTCAATTTTGAAATCTGAGATGGGGCTAGACATATTGTCAATTTCCCAGCTGCCCCAAGTCATGTGACTTGTGCTCTGATAAACTTCAGTCACTCTTTACTGCAAGTTGGAGTGATATCACCCCCTCCCTTTCCCCCCAGCAGCCAAACAAAAGAACAATGGGAAGGTAACCAGACAACAGCTCCCTAACACAAAGATAACAGCTGCCTGGTAGATCTAAGAACAGCACTCAATAGTAAAATCCCATGTCCCACTGAGACACATTCAGTTACATTGAGAAGGAAAAACAGCAGCCTGCCAGAAAGCATTTCTCTCCTAAAGTGCAGGCACAAGTCACATGACTGGGGGCAGCTGGGTAATTGACAAAATGTCTAGCCCCATGTCAGATTTTAAAATTGAATATAAAAAAAAATCTGTTTGCTCTTTTGAGAAATGGATTTCAGTGAAAAATTCTGCTGGAGCAGCACTATTAACTGATTCGTTTTGAAAAATTTTTTTTCCCCATGACAGTATCCCTTTAAAAGAGCATGAACAAAAAAAAACCTCTAATCTGCAAAAAATACGAATACTGTGAAGACCTCTAAACATTTGCTATTTCTGATAAGATCAATACAACTCCCAATTACTTCTATAGGACCTGGACTGTATTTACATTGGAAAATTTTGTATTAGACTTTTTGTGGTTTTTACTATTTTTAAAAAGAGTTTTATAGACAGGTAGGTCTAATACATATTTTAGGGAGGTTCCTTTTTCTAGCAGCTTTATTAGAGCTAACTCAAATAACCGACTCCAGCAGAAACAAAACAAAATAACGGACTAGTACAAATCCTGCAGGTAGAGAGAGAGTATTTCTAGGCAAAAGGAGCTTAGTAGACCTAACGGTCAATCAAAATCTGACTCCGACTCCTGCATGAGGACAGACAGATGCTGAGTGAGGGATAGTTTATATTACATTTTCATTAGGGATGCACTGAATCCATTATTTTGGATTCGGCCGAACTCCCGAATCCTTCGTGAAAGATTCGGCCGAATACCGAAACGAATCCTAATTTGCATATGCAAATTAGGGGTGGGAAGGGGAATTTTTTTTACTTCCTTGTTTTCTGACAAAAAGCCACGTGATTTCCCTCCCTGACCCTAATTTGCATATGCAAATTAGGGTTTGGATTCGGTTCGGCCTGGCAGAAGGATTCGGCCGAAAAAGGCCGAATCCTGGCTGAATCCTGAACCGAATCCTGGATTCGGTACATCCCTAATTTTCATGATGGGTTCCCTTTAAGCTACAAGAGTACAGACAGTAGAAATGTTCACAAAACAGTTTTTTAGGATTTGGAAACCCAAACCTATTTATCCTATGAGCCAAGCTGAGTTAAACACCCAACCTTGTTTTTTTTTTTTTTTTTTTGGTATTATACACGATTTTCCCCTTAATAACATTTGCAATAACAGTGCTGAACCTAGAGATGGTGAGTTGACAAACAAATCTTTGTCTAAACTTGGCCCTATATAAAAGGGGATATGACGGACCTGTCTTTATAGTATACATGTTAAAACACCAAACAAGACCCTTGAGTAAATGTCTGGCAGACATGAGGTTCCATTCTCTAAACAGTTCTAGGCCATATTTGTCAGTCTGAAAATAATCAGGCCTCGTGCGTTTTCATGTGGTTTCTCCAAACAAAGTCATGTCACTCTGCACTTTGACTTCATGTCACTCTGCGAGTCTTTAACGTTGAGGAGAAGGTCTATGCTTGATGTAGTGTTGCCTACCAACTTGTCAGTAGAAACAGTGAGGTCATGGAATTCTTTATTTTTATTTGAAAATATTGCAGTTTCATTCTCTTTTTTTTTTCACCTGCACCTGCCATCTGGGGTTTAAAAGACACACGTTTTCTCAGTCAATAAAACTCCCTTCTATAATCAGGTCCGTTCGTGATGCTGGTCCTGTAGAGCATTAAGAGTCTGACTCATCATTGTCAAACCACAAAGGTAACATTGCATTTCTGTTTACAAAATCTTAATAAACCTGCTAGAATTCTCAACTTAAACACTTTAGTAATATTTTCCGTAACAGGAATCATGTTTTTTTTCTTCTTCTTCTTTTTTTTTCCACCTGACTCCTTCAGAAACAGGCCAATGTCATTCCCAAAAATGCTGAATTTGATCACATGAAACTTGACAGGGAATATGTGATGATTCCTTTTGGATTTCAGGTGGAAAATGTGAGATCATTGAGGTCACCGAGTTAAACATCTCATCTGACATACAAGAAAATGTAGACATGGAGAAATAGCAGGCTTAACTGATGCATCTGGTACATATAGCTACACCCTACTTTCCACTACAATTAATGATGCGTCATGAACATTGTGCACACCAGATGCGTCAATAAAGACTACTCAATGTGTCAATGAAAAATAAAAGACTTTATTGACACCATGGGTAAACCTTAGAATCTGTCTTGGCCCACTATGAACAACAACTGATTTGTGAGATACTGGCATCATTAGTTTGAGTTGGGTTGAAAACAGACCATCAAGTTCAACCCTTCCAAATGAAACCCAGTGCACATACATATGCACGCTCATACCACCCACACTGAAATTTTCCTAAAAGATTTATCAGGGCTTAAATCACTGGCGTATGGAAGTTCAGTTACTGAAGATGTTTCCCGATTGTTAGGAGACCTCTGGAGGTCAAAAGCATGGTCAACTCAAGGGAAGGGGTGATGTGGAGCCTGAACACTTAGCGAACTGCTCTATGTACAGTTAGTTAAACACTTGAAGAATAAAAGAAGAAATGCTTTATATAGAGTGACCATGGGACTCATGAAGCCATATCATAGATGCAAACAAGACATTGTGGTCAAGGAAAACAGCACAAAATCCTCTGCACTCAAGATATTTAGAACATTAAGGCATTTTGTGAATTTCTTTGTCCATATATTGCAATATATAGGCAAGTCCTACACTCAACATCTGAATTTTAACCTTGGAAAGCAATGTGCATGTAAAACGTAGTCCCTGTGAAAAATATGTCATGAAAAAGAAGAATTTTTAAAGGGATTGTTCACATTGAAATTAACTTTGAGGGGCCGATTCACTAACTTCGAGTGAAGGATTCGAAGTTAAAAAACTTCGAATTTTGAAGGTTTTTTTTGGGCTACTTCGACCATCGAATGGGCTACTTCGACCTTCGAATCGAAGGATTCGAACTAAAAATCGTTCGACTATTCGACTATTCGATAGTCGAAGTACTGTCTCTTTAAAAAAAACTTCGACCCCCTAGTTCGCCATCTAAAAGCTACCAAAGTCAATGTTAGCCTATGGGGAAGGTCCCCATAGGCTTGGCTAACTTTTTTTGACCGAAGGATAATTCCTTCGATCGTTGGATTTAAATCCTTCGAATCGTTCGATTCGAAGGATTTAATCATTCGATCGAAGGAATTATCCTTCAATCGTTCAATCGAACTATCTGCGCTAAATCCTTCGACTTCGATGTCGAAGGATTTTAATTCCTAGTCGAATATCGAGGGTTAATTAACCCTCGATATTCGACCCTTAGTGAATCGGCCCCTTAGTATGATGTAGAGAGTGATTTTCTGAGACAATTAGCAATTGGTTTTCATTTATTCATATATAATTGTATTTATTATTTGTGGTTTTTGAGATATTTGGCTTTTTATTCAGCAGCCCTAGCAACCATGCATTCATTTGAATAACATACAGAAATATGAATAGGAGGGGGCCTGAAAATAAAGAGGAGTACTAAAAAGTAGCAATAACAATACACGTGTAGCCTTACAGAGCATTTGTTTTTTAGATGGGGTCAGTGACTCCCATTTGAAAGCTGGAAAGAATCAGAAGAAGGAGGGCAATAATTCAAAACGAATTGAAAAGTTGCCTAGAATTGGCCATTCTAGAACATACTAAAAGTTTACTTAAAGGTGAACTACCCCTTTAATGAATCAGAACCATCTAATGGGGTAAAATCGTTTAGTTCTCTTTTGCTAGAAGACAGAGTAGTCCCCAATTGAATGACCTTTTTAGTTATGGAAACACTGACCTCGGTTTTCGATTCACATTTTTGATTGAGGAAAGGCATTTGTTTCAAAGGTCGCTGTTTGATATCAGTGGACAGAGTCAGACACAACATAGCCTGGTTCCTTAATATTGAGTCAACAACTGATGTAAAAAAATAGTTCCTTAGGAAATATATGTTTCTAAATACACTTCCACCAACGGGAACATGCCCATTTGTGGTTGATGCCACGTCTCTGCTCAAGTGAATGATTATATGGATGGAAGAGTGCTCTCTGTAGAAAACGAATCATATACAAGTGTTCATTCTCATAAGTCCACCCAGTCTTCAAGGTCAAGTAAGACCTCCAGACAACCCACCACCACCCCAGCAGCAGCATAAAGTCCTGCAAAGCCTTTCTGCCTGAACATTCCATATCTGCGGCTATACAGAGGGGGGATTCCAGACCTAAAGAAACAGTTTCATGGCCTGAGACATGAAAAATACTCTAGAGTTTAAATAAGGCTCCATACATTTCTTCTCAAGGCAGCCTCAGCAATCAGTTCAATTTATGATGTGCTAGCTCTTGCCGGCATGTTAGCAAATGTTTGAATGTACTTTAGCAAAGGTTCCTGTTACACATTAAGAAATATACCTTCCTTCTCCTGCAACACACTGTGACCTTTTCAATGATGCCGGATTAAACAATGTTTTTTTGGCTATTTACCTCGGAGATGAAAAGGAAAAAAATATTGCTTAGGCGTTTAATATTTTCACAAGCAACAAATCTGAAATTTAGGAAAATTGCGGGTGGATTTTTAAGGTGTAACAAATATCGGAGCAATAACTCTTCAAATCCACCGAGAAATGCAAGGAAAATCCCAACTGGGACGTATAAATGAAACCACTTTTTAAGGAACTTAAAGCAGTAATATAGGCGGCTATTTTCTGCATTCTCCGTGGTTTAACAATGTTACCTGTAGTCCTAGGGATCACTTGGAATTTTATGTTCACGAGAAACACATTGCCTCTTTGAGAGAGGGTTTTATCCAGTGCTTCTACTTAAACTGTATAATTACTGCAATTGTTATTTCAAGGCAAATTATTATGAACATTTTAATTAAAACTCTTAAAGGGACACTGTCATGGGAAAAAATCAGTTAATAGTGCTGATCCAGCAGAATTCTGCACTGAAATCCATTTCTCAAAAGAGTAAACAGATTTTTTTATATTCAATTTTGAAATCGGACATGGGGCTTGACATATTGTCAATTTCCCAGCTGCCCCAAGTCATGTGACTTGTGCTCTGATAAACTTCAATCACTCTTTACTGCTGTACTGCAAGTTGGAGTGATATCACCCCCCTCCCTTTCCTTCCCCCCAGTAGCCAAACAAAAGAACAATGGGAAGGTAACCAGATAACAGCTCCCTAACACAAGATAACAGCTGCCTGGTAGATCTAAGAACAACACTCAATAGTAAAAACCCATGTCCCACTGAGACACATTCAGTTACATTGAGAAGGAAAAACAGCAGCCTGCCAGAAAGCATTTCTCTCCTAAAGTGCAGGCACAAGTCACATGACCAGGGGCAGCTGGGAAATTGACAAAATGTCAAGCCCCATGTCAGATTTCAAAATTGAATATAAAAAAATCTGTTTGCTCTTTTGAGAAATGGATTTCAGTGCAGAATTCTGCTGGAGTAGCACTTTTAACTGATGCATTTTGAAAAAAACATGTTTTCCGATGACAGTATCCCTTTAAGCACGGGCTCCGTTATAATTTTGTACCGAAAGGTCAATAGCCCCTAGATGTTTATACTCCTATCGGAGCGAGGTATGTGAAGAACCTATAAATAACCACCTCTCCACTAAAGTGCAAATGTTATACTGACGGCGGATCCTTCATATTTAACTTACCAGACATGAAGTTGAGTTACAAGGAACCAGGAGTTTAGTGTGTCCGGCAGACTGCATTCTGTATTTGAAAAGACACAAACATACCTCTATAATACAGAATTGTATGCAACTATACATAAACAAACAAAGAACTGGGAGCTTTATGCATTTAGTTTCTATGTTCACCTCTAGTCTGGTTTCCTCCCATATTCAAAAACAATACTTGTGGTGGGACCATAAAAAAGTGAAAACATAAAATCAGGATATGTAAAATGAAGGTTTCATTATAGGTTTATACAGATGAGTAATCTCCCCAAATATCATGCTGACCGGCCTTTGCAAGAATATTTGTGAAGCAAAGCCCCAGTTTGCATTTATCGGTGCAGCATCAGCTTGGTGTCATCTAGGGGGCCATCTCCATTATAAAAGAACAAAAAATCTAACTACTGACTGGTTTCTATGGGTTACTAGGAGTTTGACTGAATTATCATTTCAGACATCGTTACTCATAGCTCCACAGTGTATGTGTATATTTAAGTTTGACAAGCATTCCATGGAAACTAGACATTCTTCCACCATCAGAAGAACATAAAACTAATTCTTTGGGTGTCAAAACAATCCTATTTGGTTTGTTTAATGTTTAAATGTTTTATAGGAAACCCCCCAGGTTCCAAGCCTTCCGGACTTGTACGCACCAGAAGGGTCTTAGAATATACTTACTTTCAAAAAATTCATCGTAATCTATTCTTTCCACGCAACAAGTATACATGCGCAGGGCAGCGATTTTTATTTTCTGCAAGCAAAATAGAATTAGAATAATAATTGGAACTGAAATCTTGCAAAATGCAAGGAATGTAAGGCATTTTTCTGATCTGTAAATATTTAGGTTTTCTGTAAACTATTAATGGATCTGCGCTGGGGTCTTGAGTTTGATTTCAGCTAGGACAATGTGCAAGGAGTTTGTATGTTCACCCTGTGTCTATGTTCTCTAAAACATGCAAATATCTGTAAATTCAAAGGCATTTTAGAAGCATCAGCAGTCATGGCTTGCAAATATCACCGTGACTAGTCAATTTAGTTTGTCAATGTGATTTAACAAGATCAACTTAAGCTGGCCATACATTTAAAGGGATACTGTCATGGAAAAAAAAATGTTTTTTCCCCAAAATGAATCAGTTAATAGTGCTACTCCAGCAGAATTCTGCACTGAAATCCATTTTTCAAAAGAGCAAACAGATTTTTTTATATACAATTTTGAAATCTGACATGGGGCTAGACATATTGTCAATTTCCCAGCTGCCCCAAGTCATGTGACTTGTGCTCTGATAAACTTCAATCACTCTTTACTGCAAGTTGGAGTGATATCACCCCTCCCTTTCCCCCCCAGCAGCCAAACAAAAGAACAATGGGAAGGTAACCAGATAGCAGCTCCCCAACACAAGATAACAGCTGCCTGGTAGATCTAAGAACAACGCTCAATAGTAAAAACCCATGTCCCACTGAGACACATTCAGTTACATTGAGAAGGAAAAACAGCAGCCTGCCAGAAAGCATTTCTCTCCTAAAGTGCAGGCACAAGTCACATGACCAGGGGCAGCTGGCAAATTGACAAAATGTCTAGCCCCATGTCAGATTTTAAAATTGAATATCAAAAAATCTGTTTGCTTTTTTGAGAAATGGATTTCAGTGCAGAATTCTGCTGGAGTAGCACTATTAACTGATGCGTTTTGAAAAAAACATGTTTTCCGATGACAGGATCCTTTAAGGATCTGCTCTCGAGCCCTCTGAGCACATTTTTGTGCAGATATTGGCCCAGGCCCATACATTGGGATTTTTTCTCTCCAAAGCCCACTTGGAGCACATGCGCTTCAAATTGGTCTGGAAAGACCAGATCGGCAGCTTTTATAGGCCCATGTATGGCCACCTCAGGTCTGATAAGAGAAGAGCAGGTGCTCCAATTGGGCTTTGGACATGGGGGGGGGGCAGTGTCAGACTAGTGGGAGAAATCCCAGACTTGCCCATAATGCTCCTCAAGACAAGACAATGCTCCTCAAGACAATCAATTCCTGTGACACTTTGTATTGCCTAGCACTTTGAGATGAGCTAAGTCTAGCTAAGAAGTTTCAGTCAATCCGCCTATGTCCCTAACTGCATACGGGCACACTCTGACATTCTGGGGAGCCAAGAGCAGCCGGAGGACCATTTATTTTAAGTTTCTATTTATGTCTGTTAACAAAAATCTAGCACTTTAGAGCATATTCATATTTAAAATTAAGATTCGTGCCTGATAGCACATGTTCACTGTGAAACCAACTGATAAATGTCTCATGGCCCAAGGTATTGCAATCCCAAGGAACAACTTGCATTTAGCAAGTGAAGTCTTCAGAATTTAGACTCATTATGTAAATTTGGAAGTGGTCAAAGGAAAGTTCCTCCGAAGGATCTAAAGGTAGCAAAATACACAAAAAGTGTGATTCAACGCACCTTAAATGGCAAAATCTCGGCCTAACGTTTTCATTAAATCACTTAACCTTTATTTAAAAGGAGTTAAAATGTCAGCATTTAGAACATGCCAGATGCCACAAACCCACAAGGAACAGATGTCCTACAGTTTGCACACTACATACTTCACAGAGTACCATTATTTTCTTCTTCTCAAATAAAAATTATTAATTTTTTTTTCTGGAAAAAAAAAAATGGCTCTGGCTTCCACTTATTGATGTGCATTAAGACTTTTTTTGCTCTAAAATTAAGCACATTGGAACTATAAGCGTAAATGAAGGCCATATTACATTTTCCACTTAGAAAACCCTTCAACGTAAATTCACATTAAATTCTTCTAAGACTAAATAAAGGGCAGTCTGGTCAGAGCATTTAAGGTGCTGAGTGAGTTTTAAAAGGAATATCCAGCAACCCCAAATTAGGTCAAACAGGAAAACCTTAAGATGGCCATCCGTGGAAAGATTTGGCTGTTTAGGGAGGTCTTAATTTGTCAGCACTAAATAATATTCATAGAATGTTTTTAAAATGGAGGTAAAGTCAACATGTATACTATATGGCCAAAGTATCTGGACTCTCCTTTAATTACTAGAATTGGCCATTGCGAACACAGGTGCCACTGTATCATACAATGACATTCTTGACAATTTTGTGCTTTCTACTTTGCAGCAATAGTTTGGGGAATGTTCTTGTTTTTAGAAGGTCAATAATCCCATAGATAAAATAAGGTTCGTGCAGAATTAGTTTTTAGAGTGGAAGAACTTGTCTGAACTGCACAAACCCCTGACCTAAACCCGATGGAACCCCAGCAGCATGAATTGGAATGCTGATGCAAGCCAGACTAAATTTCCCCAACATCTGTTCCTAGCCTCCTAAGTATGAATGGAAGCAAGTTCTACCAACAATGTTCCTTCATATAGTCACCCTGGTTTTGCAATGAGACATCGGAGACAGGTATCATTGCTTCAACCTTCACTGGGGCTTTACTTGTACTACTACATAACTGCAATAAAATAATATTTTGATTGTGTGGCTTGATACACTCCCTCTAACTTGTTTACTGATCTACCAAATGCTTCTCACCCATTTGTTGTACTTCAGAGGTCCAGTGAAACCCATTGCTTCAATTATTTTTGTAAAAGTTGAAACTTCTTCCTCTGATGGCTGAAGCTTGTCTTTCGTTGTCTGGTTCTACATGAAAAAAAAAACAGCCTTGAATAGCGAGAACACTGAGGAGTATCTATAAACGCTGTTTTGACAAATTACTCAATGAATTAGGCAATTAAGGATATCAGTTACCAAGACAAAGATTACCATTACTGCCAGTGGCGTAACTACCAGGGGTGCAAAGGGTGCGATTGCACCCAGGCCCGCACTCCCTTGTGGCCCGCCGGAGCCACGATAATGGTTATCAAGGGTGGCTAGGCAGGTGGAGATTCTACAGCGCAAGCGATTCATAGGGGGGAGGGACTGACAGGGGGCCCGGGTGCCCATAATGTACCAGGGCCCGCTGGCAAGTAGTTACTCCACTGATTACTGCATGAAAGTCACATGACATATTACTGTCAATGGATAATTTAGGGACCCTATCTTGAAAAGAAACAAACAAAAAAAAACCCTATGATCCACCAGTCACTGCTAAGCTAACACCTCCAGGGATATTAGGAGTTGTAGAACTTGAGAACCACGTGTTGGACATCTCTTATACAAACTGTATTGGAAACACATTCCCACAACTGCTCCAACAATAAGAAACCACATTTCTCTACTGAGACTGAAGGTCCACAGGTTATGGATGCCAGGCACCAATCCAATGTGGCTCTACCTTTTTACTCAGACAGAAAATATATTTTAAGATATGTATTCATAATTCATGTCTTCTGTTTAATAAACAGTAAAGCATAAGGGGGTACCTGACAACCTCTCTCCCTAAATATTTGCATTTTTTCATTGTAAAGTATGGTTTTACTGAACTCTACAGGGAGAATGCCACCACCGGGGCAAGCCTAGACACAGCTGTAACTATGGAATCAGGACGCTCTCTGCGTTGATGTAGCCATTTTGGACATGTAAAGAAACTGAATTTTGTTTGAAGGCTCACGTTACACGTGTCAAAGTTTCCATTTCGCAGGTAGGGGTAACTTTCTTCCTGCATTTCTTCTGAAACTGTCAAATATATTAAGGACTGATTTCAAAGAGTCTGTTTTTAACATTTTCACACCGTAATGTTTTGTGACAGCAGGAAAGAAAGCAAAATCAGTGCAGGTAAAGTCGAGTGCCCCAACTGGATGGAAAATAACAGTCTGCTTCATTCCATGCATGTTCAGATGTTATGGTCGATTTGCATTCAGGCAGGGTCCAGAAGTGTGTTCCGCTCCTGCTGTCAACAACAACCCATACTGCCTTCAACAGCCCTAAGATGCATGACCTATAATTATTCTTAGGTCTTCTGGACTTGTGAGTGGTCACTGCCATGAATCCATGTGGTAGTTGCACATTTATTTTATGCCAATAAAATAAAATGTTAGTATTGTTGTAAGCAAAGGCGTTCTTATAGAGGAATAATACCCTGCACTCAAATGAAAAAGCCAGACACGGAGTCCAATAACTAATGTCTTACCATGTGAGTGACATGAAGAGGTCTCCATATTTGTGATGCCACTGCAGGGGTTCTGTGTCCACTGAATACTTCTCTCAGCTCACCCTTAGAATGACTGGGATGCTGGAAAAAAAGATATACTAAATTGATTTTATTTTCTTTATTAATGGGGAAGAACAAGCCTACATTCAAAGGATACTTTATTAAGATGCATTGTGTAACAATGCAGAGGACAACCAATCCTTCCCACTGTTAGTACGGTCACATTATGACTTGCTACCACTATGAGGGTCTGCGGAGGTTCATTCAGAAGGTCTTACATTCCTGGTGAGTCCATACTACGCCTTTCTCAAGCTAGTAACTCCTTGTATTCTTTTTTTCAGTAGAACCAACTTCCTTCTAATTGGTGCATACCTCAAAATGATCTAAAATCTAGGGACTAGGTCACAAATTTTAGCAAATTGAGCAAGTTCAATAATATCTACCCAACTAAACTTTTTCAGGTGAGCCTTTGCAATAGGTAGGAAGAGTATACAAGATACTCATGTACTCGACAAGGCTATGAAGATAAAACAAGTTGAGTATCTTTCACAGCAAGGAATTAGTAGTAAGCCGTTTATTGGCCTAGGAAATGTATAAATAATGAGAGCACAATGGGTTGCTATGGGATACATGCTGACTGTAAAACAGGCTACACAACAAGACACACTACCTTAATTCCTTTGACAAAGTTCCTGGGGCTCATGAACCAGCATTTCCTGAGCCTTTTCATGAATTTGCTACATCAACAAAATGAAGAATGTTCAACTGTATTGTGCAGGTCGCACATTAGTAGACTCCCCATTACTAAATTCCCTACGAAGCCAACCTGGCCCCCAGGATGGATAAGAGGCTTTGGATTTAGACGTCTCCTACTTTCTTCTCCATTTCTACTCTCTCAAAGTCTTTTTCATGTCATACAGGCATAAAATCAAGATTCTTTTTAACGTGGATAAATGAACCTCTATGGATTTAACGTGGAATAAAGCTTTTCTTTTGCAAATGCTTAGGTATCCATGCTTTGGTACCGGAGAGATGTGCCGTCTTGACTGCCAAACAATCACTTTTTGTACAACTGCCGAGGAGACGTGAACTGCAAATTCCAATCAACTAGCAAAAGTATCCTGTGAACTAAAGGCCTTGTGCATTTAGGGTTCGCTATCTGGCGTTGCATCTCTGAAGCCAGATTTCTTTACTGTCTGTGGTTTGCCTATAGAAGAGTATGTCTCTAAAAGGACTAGCAGGGAGCTGAGCCCACAATAGAAGACTGTTCCACAGCTATGTTCCGTGTTCAGGCACTTGCCAGTAAAACTTTCACTATCAAAACAATCTCTGTGGGTACCAGCGTTCTCACTACACAGCAACCCATGATATATAGGTCATCATCTTCTCAGCTGCTGGCGCCTGGCCTTCCTGTGTCATAGCGCTGGCAGCGACGCTTCACGCCATGCCGTGTGCTTTTCACGGTTATATGCTTTTTCTACATTACACGCCTGCACTTTTGAAGATATTTTACATTACTAACATAGGATAATTCTATAAACAACGGCATTGGCATTTCCTCTAAAATAATTTCAATGCGGAGATTTTGCAGCTGACTTTGCAGTGATTTATGAAACATATTTCTTACTATTTATGTACTTTTGCCTGATTAAGTGTCATTTGAAAAACATCTGGGGATCATTGAGGTATTATGCCACGAACAGACTTCCACTAGGATCTTAGTTAGTGCTGGATAATAAACACAGCTGTGGATCTTTATGCCATTCCCCCCCATGCTTTCATTTGTACCAGAACATATGTAAGGAAAGTGCTTGAATGTCAAGATTTGTGTAGATGCAGGAGACATAATGGAAATGGCCAGATGACATCTGTATTTGTGCAAATTTAGGGTTAAAACGACAAGAAACTAATATTAAAAACAAGGACAATTCAGGCAACACCCCCAATCTATCCTGGCCATGTCCAGCTACACCCATATCGCCCACTCTGCAAGACGTCCTTTTCTTTTTGGGATATGAGATTCAGGATTATCCCACCTAAACGTAGACCATTAGGAGATATAGATAATGTAATAGAAGCTATAAAGTTTGAATTATCTCGTAACCTTCAGCAACCAACATTTTCAGACCACTGTCTAAAGCGTGCCATACAGTTGAAGATCCACTGGTTTGTTGAGGTTGTCAAATGAGTGGATCTTTCCCCGATATGCCCATGTTGAGGTGGGCAATATTGGGCTGATCCAATTGTTGACCCTAGGACCCAAAAGATTGCAACAAAAGAGATACAGGTGGTCAAATCAAGTACTGCATCACTGAGCTGTGCGTTCCTCACTCTAGAGCAGTGATCCCCAACCAGTAGCCCATGAGCAACAAGTTGCTCTCCAACCCCTTGGATGTTGCTCTCAGTGTCATCAAAGCAGGGGCTTATTTTTGAATTCCAGGCTTGGAGTCAAGTTTTAATTGCATAAAAACTAAGTATAGTGCCAAGTAGAGCCTCCTGTAGGCTGCCATTCCACATAGGGGCTACCAAATGGCCAATCACAGCCCTTATTTGGCACCCAAGGGACTTTTTTTATGCCTGTGTTGCTCCTCAACTCTTTTTACATTTGAATGTGGCTCACGGGTAAAAAAGGTTGGGGACCCCTGCTCTAGAGGTATATTAAACCTGCCTGATCGATATCAAGATCGATATTTTGCCCAGATATGGTCAGGGAGGACTATTGGAGCATGTCATAGACATTCCTAACAAAATCCAAAATGGGAAACTCCTGTGACAACCTTGAAGGCCTGGATCATAACTATTAAAGAGATGCTGATCTTTTAGGTTGGTTCGATAAGTTCAAGCCTAGTTGAAACAGTAGGAACAGGGCTGCCTTGCTAAAACTGGATTCAGATCCAGGAGCAAGTGCTTTTTGAACTGGCAGCATGATCACATGAAGCTAGAACTGATCGAACTAAACATGGCACTTTAGGAAATTACACTCAATTTCGATAAACAACACCATCAAACCAAGGTTTAAAAGCCTTTATTGGAACAACACAACATAACTGAGAGCTATATACATAAGGGGGTACCGGATAATAGATTCCATAGTTGTATCTGAATTTCACAAACCTTTTTAATATTATTCCACATAACATATTAGTGTATAAAATTAAAGCACTAGAACAAATTGTAAAACTTGTGCTTGTACGGCCAAAAGGAACAAAGGCATCTCCGTTTCTAGCAAGATACAAACAATATTCCGAACAGTAGAGGGTCCAGGTGACGCATGCACATGACTTGGTATGACATGTAAGAGGATCATTATAATAAATTGCTCCAGTTAAAACACAACATACCCCTAAATAGCTATAATCTGGATAATATACAAATCAGTGCAATCTCATTTTCCGCACGGTTGTGGAAAGAAGTTTTTTTTCCATTTAAGTTTCATTTCGTTTTTAGAAACCTCACTTAAGGACCATCAAAATGTGCTAAACTAAGATTTTTTTCGGTATCCATGATGTTTGAGGAATATTACAGTGAAAACATTACTGACCTTTAAATAGCAAATATTTTGTACCGTTTTTGCTGCTAAGTAACCGATGTCGCAGTTAGTACTCAACTTTAATAATCATCCGTGCAGAAATCTCCTTTGAGAAGTAGAGGGTGCCTTGCTTTCATATATATAGGTAAAATATGGAGTTGGTGCCACTGGTGACTCCCACTTTGAGGTGTAAAGGGGAACTTAAGCCCAAAAATAAATCTTTGCATGTTAATAGAGCTGCTCTACAAGTATGGAGGTAGTTTAGCTCTTGGAGTGCAGGATAATGCTGAACTGGTCCCCATGGAACTTGAGGTGATCTTGTAGAGCACTAGTCAGCACTTGGCCACCTACTGTAGTCTAGCTGGGTCAATGTTATATTGAGAAGGCTTCCTACAATGGTGTTAATGCATATTAATATCCAGCGCATATGAAGAATACTTTAAGAGAATTGACTCATACAGGGCAGCTGTACCTAAAAGTGATGCATGCAAATATATTGTCAGTCGGATTGACCATCTATCTGGTTGTTGACCACAGTAAGAATTGTTCCCTGGTGAGGAATCCAAACATAGGCTCCTTACTTGGATCAGACACAAATGGTCACTTTTACAAGTGCACCAAAAGCTGTTGACATGTCCAAGGGCCCAGCAGGATCTTGCTGTGTAAATATTCCAAATTTTGTTCCTACCCTAATCCTTTAATAATCCTTCCATAATAGGGGCAACTTTACTTACCTCCGAAATTGCCCCAGCTGATATCGCAACACTAGATTCGCCAGGAGAACGCTAATTCACTTAAATCCAAAATTGCGTCAAGGGTTCCGAACGCTTGCGAAGTTGTGCTAGTGATAATACTATAAGCAGTTCGAAGTTACGCTAGCGATGCCTAATTAGCATATGGCGTAAAGTTAAAGTACAATGGATGTATAGGTTGCAGTAACTACATTACACTACAAAAGGCCAGGGAACCTTAATAAAATAAAATAGAGGTGTTATATTGCCCTACACATGTGCCCACTGTATAGTTTAGGTGCCATATGTTAGGAAATGTAGGGGGGAAGGAGGGAACCCCAAAAAAAAATGTACTATCTTTTTCAGCCTATCACCCTGTAAAAAGTAAAAGACGCTAGTGTTTTTTGGGAACTCCTATCTACTCTATTGCACTTCGCCTGGTCTGAGGTGGCGAAGGCAAGTCTGGCGCAAGAGGTAACGTTCAGTAAAATCCGCATCTTAGTGAATTTGCGTAGTTATGTTCATTTGCCAGAGCGAAACTTCGCCTGGTGTTAAGAGTGTGAAGTATCGGTAGAGTCGATCTCCTTCGTTAGCGAATTTACGCCAGTGCCCGTTAGTAAATCGGCGAAGTTCTGAAATGACGTCACGCTGGAGAATTTTCGCCAGCGTTAGTCACTTCGCCCTTTAGTAAATTTGCCCCATGGAGAGGAAAGCTTGCAACCGACTTACTACAAGTTAGGAAATGAAAGCACAGATTTAATTAGTAATGTAATAACTACTCCCTACATGAGCACTAAAGAGTCCAAATTTGCCCTTTGCTCCCTAAATTGTTTCTCTCAATGATGCACAAGTTAGGGAACACGTAAGGATCAGGCATGCTTATGTACTGCCATTCAACTGCCCCTCATGAATACAGTGTTGCCGAACGCAGAAAGCATAGTATTCATGGGGAAGACAAAAGTCGTTGTGCTCCAGTTTGGGCCTACGGCTGCAAAGTGCTGGTGCAGTACAATATGGCTTGCTCTTGTTTTTTGCACCCTGGGCTGTATTCTTTTTCAAATGAGTCTTTATTTGTTACCCATGCAGCAGTCTGAAAAAAAGACAGCAGACATGCAGAAACTTACCTGGCCTGTGCGGTACCGGGCTGCCATACAATGGATGGGCATGAAGGAGCTCTGGGGTAATGCACTGCAAGCAGTTATCTGCGTGTTTATTCGCACCTAAAGGGAATAAGAAAACAGACAAGATTAACAATCAATCATTTCACTTTGTTTGGCAAGGCTGGAACAAAACACATTAAATGGGAATATTTCAAATCAAAATTGTGGCATATGAATTATTGGAAACAGTTGTTTAGAAATTCTTTTTGGAAAACCGTCCTAAATAAGTCATATATCATTCCTATTCCATGGGTAAATATTAAAAGCTATGCCATACACTTATTTATAACGCTGGGCCCTGCACTTACTCCATAATTAATAGTTATGGGAAAGGGGCCTTTATAAACACAACGGTACTGTTATAGATATGGCCATTGGGCTTCGAATATCTGGTAGGTGAGGCATTTTTGGACCCCATAAGGCCTCAATTCTCAAACAGCACCAAGGATCAGTGACAGTGTTCAAATGGCGGCAACTATGGCATTCCAACTTTGAGTAGAGGTGAAGTTACTAGTGAGTCAAATCCAACAGGGAGTGGCATATATAAATTATCAGCAACCCCAATTGTAAATGTTTGATGATGGCATCAAAGAGTTGACTGTTCTTCTAAAACAGCACTTATCCCTGCATAATGCCCCTTCAATCTGACTTCCAAAAAACATGTCTGGGTGTGTCCAGGACAGATTGAGCATGGCATGTAATGGCTTTTTTACATTTTTGAAAGTTGGGAATTATCAGTTTCTCCTTAAATAAGCAAGACTTAAGATGGCCATACATCAGCAGAAGATGCTGATTTCGCTCCTTAAGACCAAGTTGGCAGTTTATCTGCCCATGTAAGGGCAGTTTCCCACTGCCTCCCCATCCGATATCGGTCCGATTCAATCGGGAATGTTTGAAATGAGGACTGCCAGGATTTCTTAAACCAACAAATGATACTGGACCCACAGAATGTTTAAACACCCAATCCTTGAGGACCATGAAACTGCCAATCAGTGAACACCTTCACTAGGCCCTACAGCAGCCACTGGGTTTGGTGTTTCTTGTGATGTGCCACTAAATCTGCATATATTTATAATGGCGACTGCTGCTAAATTGGGCCGCCATGCCAAACACATAAGAAAAGATCATTTGAGCTCATCTGCAGTTGATTGTATGAGTGGTCTCCTTCCAGCATGCTGACAAGTACCAACCCTACCATAATGAACCACACACTTGGAACATGTCCACTTTAGAAATATGTGGTGGAAATGATGACTATTTACGTTTTCTTCACAATGTTGCTTTCAAAAAAAAGAGACTAAAAGAGGACTACACATTTAAACAGGTTAGACTGGAAACTTTATGCGTAGTGAAGCCTGACTATACGTATTATTGATCGCATTTCTCATGGTACATTTCAGGTACGAAAAAAAAAGAAGTAAATCGCACTTAAATGGTCCGAGAAGGCTGTTTTTTTTTTATAAAAATGATATATGGAGCTGTTAGTATAAAGTCTTAAACATACAACCAAAACAAGGAAATCAGTTGAATGCTGCTGCTAAAGTCTTGGTACTGTATTGGGCCAAACAGGCCAACGTTAGAGGGGTCTGGGGTTGATGAGAAGCCTATTTGAGTGACTCTCTTAGGAAATATGCTGGTCAGTTTTTGGGGAGGCTGTGGAAATCCTCCTACATAACTATGGAACTAACTATATGATATATGAATTAGTTAACGAAGATGAACACCCTCTGGTTTAGTCACGCCAGCATAATGGGCATGCTCAAAAACATCCCCAGACCCAAGAGGCCTAAAAATTAACACCTGGACATAAGACTATGAAGATTTTCATTCATCCAGGTCATGGTATATCTAATACAAGCAATTCAAAAAATAAAACAACTGGACTTGCTGAATAATTATTGAAGACGTTTCACTGCTCATCCGAGCAGCTTCTTCTGGACATACTCAAAGGGGAGGGGGGTATGTGAGGACCTGTCTGGATCCAACACCAGGGCTGTGTGTTTTACTATGGTAAGCCACTGGAGGCTTTTGGTGCTTGGGCTGGTCAAAAACCATAACAGGCATCTAGTACAGGTATGGGACCTGTTATCCAGAATGCTTGGGACCTGGGGTTTTCCGGATAACGGATCATTCCGTAATTTGGGTCTTCATGCCTTAAGTCTACTAGAAAATCATGTATATCTTCCTTCTTTGCTGTTTCCATCTCCTACCTCATTCCAATTCCAAGTGTCAACAATCTACAAGCCTACCTCACGTAACAGCTAGGTGCTTGATCATTAAGCTTTCAACTGTCATCCAGCCTCTTTGTGATTACTGAGCTCCAGTGTTCCTCAGTTCATGCCTGCTCCTTGAGCCTGGTTTAGTTTCTTTTTTGTTATTTCCAAGTTCTAATATCTGGCCTGCTGATCGGACTCTAGTTCTATCTGCCCTGACCTCTAGCCTGTTAATTAGGCCCAATTAAATTTCTACAAGAGTTCAAACTACCAGTCCTAGAGGGTCAGAGCAGAAACAGTGGACCTGATGACTCAAATTGTTTTTAACTTTTTGAAGTCCTGCATTTTGTAAACTGTATTTTGTAGATATTTGAAGTGTACATGTATCCAAGTGCTTACTTCTAGGCCCCTTGGTTCTTGGGTGATTTTCATATTTCTTTTCATAACTTGCTTGGTTGCACCTTCACTACTACTTTGGTTTACCTTTATTAAGGACAGTGTTGGATATTTTAGCTCAGTTAGAATAATGTACAAGCACATTAGCATGCTAGTGTAAATTTGACAAGGGTTTATGGCCAAAGGCTGAAGAGCATTATAAACAAGTAAGCACACTCTGTGGAATTTGGTGGGTCCTTGCCAGATGTTCCCAAAGTCTTCTGCATTCCATCCTGTTTCAAGATCAGGTAAACCTTACAGTACTGAAACTATCTCAAAGTCATGAGATAATAGTTTGGCATATGATTGATAACTGCAGAAGTGAAAGGAATGTCCAGCATTTTGTTTAAGATGAGACATCAATTTCTTCTCCTGCATAGAAGAGTCCCCGTTGGTCCAATTTGGATTCTCGGCTTTAAAAAGTAATTCTGTAAGAGCCTAGGACATTATCATAAGTCTTCTGCAACGGTCTCACTGCCTTTAATAGTCTGGTAGAGTCCTACTGTCTAAGATGCCTTGACCTTTTTCTTTGTAGAGCATTCTGACTCAAGTCTGAAATAAGAATTATGTAAGCTTCAACTGAAGACAGCAGATTTTGGTGGTCTTTCTTTAAGCAACCAATTCCGGATATCTGCAAAGCTCATTTTCAGCATTACTGGATCTGGAAAGTCTACTCAACGGCTTGATTCGCCTCTCAGAAGACAACTGGACACGCGCCTGTATTCATACAACAACCTAGAGATGAGGACTTAGATAAGCAATTACAATGGTGGCCATACACTGAGAGATCTGCTCGTTTGGCGATGTCGGCAAACGAGCGGATCTCTCCCCGATATGCCCACCTTGAGGTGGGCAATATCGGGCTGATCCGATCGTGGGCCCTAGGGCCCAACGATCGGATCCTAACGAATAGCAATGGCCGGTTGGATCGCGGGACCGCATCAACGAATAGATGCGGCCGCGATCCGACAGGATTTTTCGTCCCATCCGATCGAGATCTGGCCGACTTTCGGTGATCGGTAAAGCCCGTCGGGGGCCACATACACGGGTCAATAAGTTTCCGTCTGTCGGCAGCTTTTATCGGCCCGTGTATGGCCACCTTAAGGGGCAGATTTATCAAGGGTCGAATTTCAAAGTTGAAAATACTTCGAAATTCGACCATCGAATTTAAATACTTCGAATTCAACGTTTTTTCAGCAAATTTGGCAATCCTGCGACCGAATAAAAATCGTTCGATCGAACGATTCGAAGGATTTCAGCGATCGATCGAAGGGTTTTTATTCGATGTGTAAAGACTTGGAAAAAGTTTGTAGAAGGTCCCCACAGGCTAACAAAGCATGGGTTTAATTTGGCGAAGTATTGAAGTCGAAGTTTTTTTAAAAGGCAGTACTTCAATTATCGAATGGTCCAATATACAAACGATTTTTACTTTGAATCGAAGTCGCAGTATCCTATTCGATGGTCGAAGTATCCAAAAAATGACTTCGAATTTCAATTTTTTTTACGCTGAAAATTCCCTCGGATTCACTTCGACCCTTGATAAATCTGCCCCTTAATGTTTTTACATTTTTTTAAAATGATGGTCTACATTCTCTTGGTGTTCCATTCTTTTCCGGGAGGCTCTCGGAAGTTAACTTTTGGTGTGCGCAGAATGCACAACCTTTTAATTGGTCTTCATTTTTTATATTCTAAAGTTTTTGAGTGATTTGTCAAAAACTGCTTTGAAATGGGGGGACGGGACAGCCATCTAAAAAAAAACAAATGCTCCGTAAGTAGAGTTGCCACCGTTTCAGAAAATTTTTACCGGAACAAAAGGGACGGGCTGTGGCGCAAAATGGGTGGGCTGTGACTTAAAAGGGGGTGGAGCCAGGTGCGCGATGGCCAGAAGGCGGAGAAAATGAAAGTTTCAAGAGAAGGGCCAAGAGCTTTTGTTAAGGGTATTACAAATTTACTGGCAACTACATGAAGGGGCAGATTTACTAAGGGTAGAATTTTGAAGTTAAAAACACTTTGAAATTCAACCCTCGAATTGAAATACTTCCCTTCGAATATCGAGGGATTTTTAGCGTATTCGATCGATTGAATAGAAATCGTTCGAATCGAACCATTCCAGCTATTTTTTGCTATCGATCGTAGGATTACTATTCGATCAAAAAAACCTTAGAAAAGTGCTGTGGAAGGTCCCCATAGGCTAACATTGCACTTCGGTAGCTTTAATTTGGCGAAGTATTGAAGTCAAAGTTTTTTTTAAAGAGACAGTACTTCGATTACTGAATGGTCGAATATTTGAACGATTTTTACTTCGAATCGAAGTCGAAATAAATTCAAAGTCGTAGAATCCTATTCGATGGTCGAAGTATTCAAAAAATTACTTTGAAATTTGAACTTAAAAGGGGGTGGAGCCAGGCGGGTGATGGTCAGAAGGCGGAGAAAATGAAAGTTTCAAGCGGAGGGCCAAGGGCTTTTGTTAAGGGTATTACAAATTTACTGGCAACTACATGAAGGGGCAGATTTACTAAGGGTCAAATTTCGAAGTTAAAAAAAACTTCAGGATTTCAATTCGACCCTCGAATTGAAATCCTTCGACTTCGAATATCGAAGTGGAAGGAATTTTAGCGTATTTGATCGATCAGATAGAAATCATTCGATCGAACGATTAAATCGTTAGAATCGAACGATTTTTAGCGATCGATCGAAGGCTTTCTATTCGATCAAAAAACCTTAGAAAAGTGCTGTGGAAGGTCCCCATAGGCTAACATTGCACTTCGGTAGCTTTAATTTGGCGAAGTATTGAAGTTAAAGTTTTTATTTAAAGAGACAGTACTTCGATTATCGAATTTTCAAACGATTTTTACTTTGAATCAAAGTAAATTCAAAGTCGTAGTATCCTATTCGATGGTGGAAGTATTCAAAAAACTACTTTGAAATTCTAACTTTTTTAACTTCGAAAATTCACTCGAGCTTAGTAAATCTGCCCCTATGGGTAAATTTGTAATACCGTCACCGGCAGGTGTTTTACCAGCTAAACCAGTAAAACACCGGCCCGTGGCAACCCCATCTGAAAGGCTACAAATGTATTGTTATTGTTTCTTTGTATTACTGAACTTTCCTCTCCTATTCCAGTTTCTTATTTAAATCAGTGCATGGTTGCTAAGGTCATTTGGGCCCTAGCAACAAGACAGCTGAACTTACAAACTGGAGAGCTGCTGAATAAAAAGCTAAATAACTTAAATAATAAAAAATGCAAATGATCTCACAATCTCCCTCTCTACATCAGACTAAATGTTAATATAAACAATACACTGCTCCTTAGTGACCTTGTTTCATAACAATAATCCATTAGTCCAGAGCCTTTCCACGCCCCCTCATGGACCGTACCACTCTGACACGCCCGCTGGGGGGGGGAGAAGGTGGATCGATCAATACATCGTTAATTTACTTACTCCAAATCTGACGAGCGCTGCCATAGTGACGCCGGAGAGTTTACTCGCAGACGCGGAGCCTATCTCTTCGTCTCATGCTGGAACTTGAAACACTTCCGACGGTGAAAGCGTCACGCATCCGCCCCTTTTCTTTCAGTTCTAATGGTCCGCCATCTTGTGACTGGCGCGGGTTGCGTCGATTTCAGTCAGAGCGCGGCGTGTGACTGAGAAGGTCACACTGAGAGAAATTTGAGCTCTGAGCTGCGCCAGAATCCTTTTATATAAACTTCTAGATAGGGAAGATAGAAGTAATATGCGTTTTCAACGAGTTATGAAGCCAAACTCTCCTATTTAATAGATATATAACGTGACAAACATCAAACTTTGGGGGTTCTAGGTTTTGTGAGGATATTTTGACTGGATGTCTTTGATTTCTGGGGAGTGAATAAGACTTTTTTTCATATAAAGCAGCGGCGTGACTGAGTTTAAACCGTAAAGTAAATGATAATAGCTCGAGCAGCATTGTGGCCTTTAATAATATTTATACCACAATGAATTCATGACTGAAAAGTCACCTTTCTGGTTAGCGTGTAGTCGGTACAGGGGCAACGACGTTACTGGGCCCCACAGCAAATTCATATTAGGGCCCCGAACATAACCAGAGGTTATCCTTTATTACCAATACATATTGAAATTATTTAGGGCCTCGGGGTCCCTATACCTCTTGGGCCGACCGGCAGGGTCTGTTTCCTTTGTAGGCCCCTGGCTGTAGTTTTAGCAGACAAACTGCATTGCTTATAGTAAGGGTCCCGAACCGTCAAATGTAAAAAGAGTTGGAGAGCAACACAAGCATCTAAAAGTCCCTTGGGTGCCAAATAAGCTATTTAGTAGCCCCTATGTGGACTGTAGTGTTGCCACACAGCCGGTATTTTACCGGCCTAGTCGGTAAAACACCTGCAAAGGCCGGGGCCGGTATTACAAATTTACCAGCAATGTAGCTGCCGGTAAATTTGTAATACCCTTAAAAAGACCCCTCGGCCTGCCCCCAATCCCCCGTAAAAACGTAGCTTTTGTGGCCGTCTTGAAGTGTCTGCTCCGTGGCCACGACCCTTTTACGGCACGGCACCGTCCCTTTTGACGTCACACTCGCCCCTTTTTGTTCCCGCCCCCCACCAGGCCGGTAAAACAATTCTGAAAAGGTGGCAACCCTAGTGGAATGGCAGCCTACAAGAGGCTCTACTTGGCACTATACTTAGTTTTTATGCAATTAAAACTTGCTTCCAAGCCTGGAATTTTTTTAAAAAAGCACCTGCTTTGAGGCCACTGAGAGCAACATCCAAGGGGTTGGAGACCAACATGTTACTCATGAGCTACTGGTTGGGGACCACTGGCTCATAGTAATGTGCCCAATGAATAGTTCCAGTGGAGGCCTGAAATTTTCTAGAATTATAGCAAATTTTTCACTCAAATATTAGATAAACAAGCTGCTATTTGCCTTTCCTCAAGTGACCCTGCTAGAAGTATTTAGGATCATGTTTCCCTGTGGAATGTCCTATCCCATGTATAACATGAACATAAATTTACACAAGTATAATGTTCCAGCGGCTATTTCTGTTCCACTGAAGGTTAAAATGTAATTTATGGCCCTCTAGTGTGTTTATATACGCACAGACGACTTCCCATGAAATGTCTCATTCAACCGACGTATTTATATATCTTTGTAATGGTAATGGCACAGGCGGAGATTTGCCGCTTGTGGGGAAACAGCTCTACCCGCGAGACAAATCTCTTGAAAATACCTTAGAATTGGTGTAAAATATAAGAATGGCAGAACTGCCGGAGAATTAAGGTCCCAAGAGCAAGACCTTGTTATCTCTACATAAAAGAACCTCAAGAAGGCCACTGTTTATAGGGGAACTATTATAAAAATGAACATTTTATAAAAAATTCAGCATACTGATAAGAAACTTTGTAAATACAATCAATTAAATATTTGGCATAATTTCTGAAATAATCAAGTTTATCTTCACTGTCCCTCTCTCAGCATCTGTTTCTCTTCATTCTGTCTTCATGCAGCAGTTGGGTGTCAGATATTTATTGACAGTTAGATCCAATATATCTTATAGAGCTCACCGAACTGATTCCATTACAAACAAAATCTAACAAAATAACTGCCTTTTGTGCAAATTCTGCATGTAGAGAGACAGGATTTATGGTGATTTTAATAGAGTGAGCTCTAATACATCTTTTAGGCAAAAGGAGCCCCCTTATGAGATGTATTGGTTCAAACTGTCAATGAATATCTGACACCCAACTCCTGCATGAAGAGAGAATGAAGAGAAACAGATGCTGAGAGAGGGATAGTGAAGAAGAACTTGATTATTTCAGCAACAACACATCATTTTTAATTTATTGTATTTAGAAAGTTTCTTATTTCAGTATGATGAAGCTTGTATTAAATTTTCATTTTCACAATAGTTCCTACTTAACCAAATGGAAGGGTTTCATATTACTCTAAGCACATCCTTTAAAGGCAGGTGTTTTTCTAGGCAACTGCATATTCTAAACCCAGCTGTGATGGTTAAGAATGCCTACTTCTTATAGATTCCCCTAAACATTTGATAAATCCACGTGGCACACCAAAGAACTTCTGAACATCTGACGCATGTAGTAGTAGACCTTCAGAAGGTTATACCTGCTTCATGCTCCATACAGATCTTCTAGGTATTGGTACTAAACCTACATATGATGCTGTCATTCTTGTATTTTCAGGTCATTCCATTTCATCACAAATCTAACAATGATGAAGAATACTAGCACTACAAGAACCACCTGTCAGAAATCTCCTCTCCAAAATATTCTGCATTGTTATGAACTCTACTGTGAGAAGATTAAGACTTGTGGGAACATCCTTGCTAGGACCTTAAAGCAGGAGCCTTTTATATACTGCACCATAAATCGGATTTGCTATATAATATAGCTTATTGCTATAGGTTAAGGTATTACCATGACCTATACAATATTAGGGTCTTTATCGAAGAGTCGTCAATACATCCTGAAAACCAGTCTTCAGACAAGAGCTTTAAAAACTCTGGCATATCTCTTGCATTCGCCTTTTGTAGTTTCCCAACTTTTTTTTGATGTGGATTGCAGTTTGATGGTGATAATAACATCTTGAGCTCCATGGCAGTTTCTGAGTCCACCCTGTTCTCCATCCCCTTGGAAGTTGTTTTTATGACCATTTCACACATAACAACAGTCATTTGTGTTAGGTGTCCTACTGAGTGGGGCTGAAGTTTAACCATACCCTAATTAAAGGCAGCTTTATATATTTTACAGATGTATTAACTGGGTCCTATGTGGTGTGTCTTATACCTACAAAGTGCTAGTGTATGTTATATAATGGTTTATCTGTCTGAGCTAATGTTGTAAAAGGCTAGTTACCTATAGCAACCAATCAGATGTTTGCTTTGTTCCAACTACGGAACACCAATTAATGGTAACTGTTGATAGGTTGCTATGGGCTACTGCACATGGAGAACATTTTTCACCTGTTATATGAGTTTTAAATGAATGACTGTGTCATCACAGACATCAGTGACTAGAAGCAGACCCGTATATGTGTATGTTTTACATATATGTTTACATTTTGGGCAACACCAGAAGTACATATAATTTACACCTTAGGATGACTCACAATACAAAGCCTATTCATTCCCCAGTGAACATCATTCAATTTAAAATCTGCTATACCCAAAAAAAAATGAATTCATAAAAAACAAAATGAAACAGTCATTAAGATTTAAGACACAATAATGAAAGGTCATCACTGACAAGGACCACTGTACAAACGCGGGTTTCACATAAATAAGAATGTTGAAATAAATTGGGAAAATGAAACAAAATTGATTCAGAATGTAACATTTTCCATCCTGCGGTTCTACCGTGTGTACAGATTGGCAAAGTGCCTCATTCAAACATGTGAAATCTGTAAAAAGGTACATTGTTAACTTTCTTCTTCCTAGACAGCAAAATTTAAACGTGCTGCCGAAATGTCTGCCAGAAGATAAAGAACTTTATACTGTGGTCAATGAAACTTAAGAGTAAAAGCAGAGCAAATGAGTGATGAGGTCAAGCCCAGTGAAATAATGTTTTTGGTGAAGAAGAAACCATTATTCAACTTTCAGAGTATTATTGACATTGCTGCAAATTATCTTTTTTTTTTGCTGCGGGAGCAGATATTGAGAATTTCTAAATAGAAAAATGTCTTTGAAGCTTTAGAAATGGGTAAAAATGTTTTATCACTGCGTTTTCCATTCGAAATACGTAGACTGGCAATGCCCCAGGCCAAACTTACAGTTGGTCTGTAAAAGTGAAATTATGGATTTACAGTGGCATGAACTTTTCCTTCATTTCCCTTTAAAGTATCTTACACACAGAGTAGCAAAGTTGAAGTGATGTCGACACCTGACAAGACCTGGGGGGGCCATTCACTATGTACGAGTGAAGGAATAGAGGAAAAATAGTTCGAATTTGGAATGGTTTTTTTGGCTACTTCGACCATCGACTTGGCTACTTCGACCTTCGACTTCGACCTTCGAATCGAACGATTCGAACTTAAAATCGTTCGACTATTCGATAGTCGAAGTACTGTCTCTTTAAAAATTTCTTCGACCCCCTAGTTCGCCAACTAAAACCTACCGAGGCCAATGTTAGCCTATGGGGAAGGTCCCCATAGGCTTGCTAACAATTTTCTGATCAAAGGATAATCCTTCGATCGATGGATTAAAATCCTTCGAATCGTTCGTTGTGCAAAATCCTTCGATATTCGAAGTCGAAGGATTTTAATTTGGCAGTCAAAAATCGAGGGTTAATTAACCCTCGATATTCGACCCTTGATACATTTGCCCCTGATGTCTATTTTCTTGTTTCGCACATTGGGGCAGGTTTCTTTTAATCCAGAGTCATTACGAATTGAACCGCCTTGATAACATCTCCCATGGACTTCTATATATTTTTAGTTGCTGAATGTTTTACATTCAAACTGTTGAAATCTTTTCTATTGATTAATTTCACAAATTCAAGTTCAGAAAACTCAAATTCAAAAATATTCAACATCGCGTGATCTTACATTTTATTAAATCTGTCTTCTAGTGTTGGCATAAGGAAGTGGAAGCATAGGAAAGAATTACAATAAATATTATGTGGATTTCTTACTCTTTTCCTATTCCTTGAGTAGTTTTATATCAATTACATAAAAGCTCTTGGATTTTTGTAATCTGTAATTGATCTTTCTGTAATCCACCATATGGGTATACTGGAGGAGACACTTTTGAAGGTGGGCCAGGCATATCTTTTTTTTTACTGGACAATTTCATTGATTCAGTGCTACCTACACTGTATTTCTCTACATTTAGTGGTCCAGTTTTCTGCTCTTTCATGGTCGTATCTTTTCATAAAGGATGATGCCATACTAACAAGATTACTGTATATGGTTCTTTAGCACACTAGGGGAGATTTTCTGCCATCAAGATTTCAGCTCTACAGTATCTAGCAGTGATAAGCCTAAAACAACTGAACTAGCTGCATAACTATGAAAATGTTTCACCCCCAGTGGCAGTAGACTTTCGAGTCTCTTTCTGAAGAAATACTATGAACTATAATGGACTAAAAACTGGACAAACACTGATTTACTTCTCCAAGAAAACCCTACTAAAAAGTTTAATTCTGTTCCTGATGTTGCCTGGTTTCCATTGAATGCAGACAGTGTAGGAACGATCTTGATTTCCAATCTTAAGCATTTACAGTTTTTGGCTTGTATTAGTTTTTCAGATCTTTATGGTAGCCTAACGAGAAAATCAGAAAATCAAATATTTGAAGCTTCCAACAACATTTCTAAATATTTTCATTGGATTTCTTGCTTGCTACTTGGACCTCGCTTTCAGCTCTACAGTATCTAGCAGTGATAAGCCTAAAACAACTGAACTAGCTGCATAACTATGAAAATGTTTCACCCCCAGTGGCAGTAGACTTTCGAGTCTCTTTCTGAAGAAATACTATGAAGTATAATGGACTAAAATCTGGACAAACACTGCTTTACTTCTCCAAGAAAACCCTACTAAAAAGTTTACTTATGATCCTGACGTTGCCTGGTTTCCATTGAATGCAGACAGTGTAGGAACCGATCTTGATTTCCAATCTTAAGCATTTAAATTTTTTGGCTTGTATTAGTTTTTCAGATCCTTATGGTAGCCTACTGAATAGATTCAGAAAATCAAACATTTGAAGCTTCCAACAACATTTCTAAATATTTTCATTGGATTTCTTGCTTGCTACTTGGACCTTTGATTTAAATCTGTCAATGAAGTTAGTTGTGTATTTTTCTTCTTAGGTAACTGCAAATAAAAGATGGTGTTTGGAGTGAGATAAAAGTGTGCTCTATTCTCAGAGGGACAAGGAATAAAAAGCTTTTCTCCAAGTGAAAAAGTGCACTACGTGGCCTATTAATGCTGCTCCAAAATGTTCTTGAAAGGTTTCATCAACTTGTGAAGATCTTTAGACAGTTCATGTCCAATGAAAACATGATTTGTATAAGTTCAAAATTACTTCTAGTTAGTAAATAATGATGATAAACATTTATTTCTGACTCCAGAAATGTTAATTGGTTTTGTCTTTGGATATCCCCTTATTACCTCCAGTATAAGGAACTGAACCATGCCCAGCATATAATAGCTGAATATTTTCAAGCATGCCTGGCCTTGATGTTTCTTTGTTTAATGGAGACCATAACTGTACTGAATACTACAGATGGGCTACAGACGGATTTGTGGCTTTCACTGTAGGACAATGTGTATCTGCTGGCCCAAACTGGATTTCTTTTTGCTGGTAATTCTAATATCTACAGTATATCAACTGTCCTAGAAAGCATACAGTTAAGCCTGTCATTTTTAATATGTTGGAATGTTACTATATTCTAAAATTTCACAAGGAATTCTAAAATGCCACCCCTTTGAATAACGCAACCATTCACTAAAACCACACTGCTTAAAAACTTAGTTCCTTGGAAGGCACCATTCATGTTTCCTGAAATCAAAGAAGTTCATAAAGTCTCTATTCTTATGAAATTCTGTGATGAAATTTATATCCCTGTGTGGTAACATGCCATTCACTAAATATTTACCACTTCACAGAAATGCAAATACAATACTTGCATTTATTTAAAAATTTGGGATTCTAAAACCTGATTTTTGCAATGAACCACTCACAGTATTAAACAATGCTCTCTTTAAAAGGAATCTAAACCGAAAACGACTACTTCTTTAACAGGGATCTAAGCCCAAAAAATGAATTAATGGTACTTCTCTTAGTACTTTTGCAATTTAGATACATTTTCTTTTTTCAGTGGTAAACTACTACTACCATGTTTTTGACAACCCGAGAATTAACTGAATACAGGCTGTGCCTAGACATTACATAGACAGTAAGGATCACTGACCCTCTGAGTCTTCAAAAAGGGCTGTTGAACCAAGCCTACCTAGCAACATAAACTGCTCAGAAAACTGAAAATTAATGTACATTTCAAAAGTTATCAGAGGACCACTATGAACACCTTCACTTAAACTAATATCTTTGGGTTTAGATTCCCTTTAAAAAAATCCATTTCCCAATTTCAATGAGCCCATCACTCAGTAAAGTTGTGTCGTTCAGGAACATGTATGATTCTCTAAACTATCTGATGATCAATTATTTTCAAATTCAAGGTTCCAAACTTGAATTTTTGAGATCTATCAAATGAAAAATTCTCGAGTTTTTGAATAAATCTCAGAATTTTGCAAACTCTACGGTATTGAACAGTAGAATGTGATTTTGTGTAATTTTTACGTAAATGTGCTGTGTTCATTTCAGTTTCTTTTGAAATTTAAATTTTATTAAATCCATGGGCAGATGGAAACTGGTGTGTCTAGATGAACTCCTATGTCCTTAGTACTTTAATGCACTAGCACAATAATATTACCTGAAGGTGGGCAGTAATTGGCCAACCTGATAAATGGTTTTGAAAAAATGCCTATTTTAGAAATATTGACTGAATTTGTTTTATTTCAATTTGTTTTATTGTTTGATCAATTATTTTCAAATTCAAGGTTCCAAACTTGAATTTTTGAGATCTAACAAATGAAAAATTCTCGAGTTTTTGAATTGAACCTGATAAATGGTTTTCAAAAAATGCCTATTTTAGAAATATTGACAGAATTTGTTTTATTGTCAAAAAGCCATACCAATGGCAGCATTTTTGTTCAGCTGAAGACCACATAGAGCTTGGATAGGTATTTATTTTTACATTTTTGAAATGACCAGAGGAGGGATCTGCCATAAAGCTCTACTGGGAATTTTTGTTTAAGCCCAATAAATGCATATGCCCTAGAATAATAAGGAATACAATTTATTTTGCTTTAAAACAGTTCAGTGTGGGGTTTTTTTTCCCTTCATCTTTAGCGCAAAGTCATCACTAATGAGACTATTATTGTGCAATTTTTTGCTGTTTGAGGTTTTATACATCAGAATTCTACTAAGCAGCCATGAAGGTGTTATAGTATTAATGTGCCCAGTGTTTCTAATGGCGTTAGGTCTATTTAACATTACCGTATCCTTTTTTGGCAGCAGTCAGTGCTGAAAGAAAGTTGGCTATCAGTTGTGATATTATCCCGCGAATGTAATTTTCAGGTTATTGACAGACATTTAAGATTATTTTAAATTACACTCTTGTCTTCTTTTCTGGTTATGGGGTTTGGCAACAAGTAAGCCTTCTTTCAGAGTCCAAGTTTTGGACATCTAAGGAACAAGAGCACTAAAAATCTGGATAAACATGGTGCCATTTTCTTCTATAGACTATGAGTTATCCTAATATGGACAGCACTCCACTTTATGCTGGACAGATGAAAAGGACTTTATTGTCATAAGGCTGTAGAAACAAATATGATTTTAATCTTTAATACAAGTGGAGATCCTTACATACTGTATTTGTAATTAGGTTTTATAGTAAATGTTTTCTAAATGTATAAATATATCAAAAAAGCAAGACGTTTAGAACGTAATGTGGCAGCAAGGTCTCTTGCAGCCAAATTTCTCACGTCAAAGAGAGAAAAAAATAGTGGCGGCCGATCAGACGACTTATTCATTGGAAATTTACCTATGGAAATTCACCAATTTAAATCACAAGCCCCCCGTGCATATAGTTTAAAAATAAATAACTACATTTTATAAAGTGTAACCCTACTTCCACCCCAGTAAAAATATCCAAGTTCTTCCTCTTTTACCATTAAACATGTGGTGTGGTCTTCCGGTTCCCCCTCGGAGCCCAAGTTAGTAGTAATTATTTGTTCAGAAAATATTAGTTCAGTTTGGATGAAGATTTTGCCGTGAAAGCAGTTTTCAGACTGGTCCCACCTGAGCTCCTGTAGAAAGAAAGTACTCCCCTATTTTTTTCTACATTCATAAATTAAATGTTTACTATTTATAGTACAAGTGTCAGTATGTTGACTTCCCCCGTGTCTCTTTAGTGGCCCTGTTTGTTATAGTGCAACATAAGAACAAAGGAACCACACTGGAAATGCATATTACAAATAGGTTTTAGTATTTCTTAAGATTTTTTGATTCAACTTCAACTTTGTGCTTCAACTGTTTCCGTTAATAACCAGAAAGAGAATTTGATATATTAAACCTATAACTAAATAGGTAAAATTTGAATACCTAAGATGATAATTTTATGGTTCAATTGTGAAGGGTGCGGCGGACTAGTGAGTCTTAGGAACAGTGAGTCCGGGATACGAATAGTAGTTGAGACATGTCAAAAAAGTTTTGTGACTGTGGTTACATATTTCTTTTTACTTTGCTTTTTAAAAATAGCATTTATCAAACTTTTTTCTTAAAACAAAGTCGACCTAACTCCCATCCACAAATTGAACTCATCAAAAAAATCAACTCGAAAAAAACGTTGCAACAAAATCGGGCGGCAATTCGAATGGTGCAACTTTTTAGAATTGACACTCTGAAAATCAACTGGATGCCACTTGACAACTCAAATTTATCGGATTATCGAAAACAAAAACATGCATCACAATGTCAAGAAACAGCTCCAAGGACATCTGCCATTGACTTCTACATGACCCCGACAGGTTTTAGCTGGAGTATTTTCGGATTCAGATTTTTATAATAGATCTCTAAAAATTTAGTTTTCCCCTTCAAAAACCCAACCAGAAAAAAATTGAGGTTTAACGTGATAAACCTTTTCCTCACTGAGTTGAATCTTAACAAATTTGCAGCAAAACTATCACTTAATTCTATTAATCAGATTTTCTCTCCTGTGTACAAATTTACCACAATTCAAGTCTAGGGGAAATTCAGCTAACTAAAAAAGACAGAAAAGTATGATTGTTTCTTGCAACGGGAGGCCAATTTTTTTTGACTTGTGATAAAAGATTGAAAATAAGTTTTTGTTTTCAATCTCTACCTTTGAGAAATCGGCCCCATGTTCCTATACCAACAATAAGGAGAGGTCTTTTGATTAATTTATGATTTAATATGAAATGTATTATTTCATTATGAAATCATTTGGTAAAAGTCATAAATCATAATTGAACTGTATGCCTTGCATCAACTGTTTCAGTAATGCATAATCTGTAAACAGATCTCGCCATGTCTCCTATCACTAGTTATCATAAGGGCTTGGATCCCCCCAGTAATTAGTTATGCGCCAGCTTGGAACCACTGAACGTATTTGTGATAATGAGTGCACTTATTACAGTTCCTAATGTGCTGATAAATTTGGCCAATAAAATGAATTCCATCCCTGGCCAAAAATCTGCCATCCAGCCGTTGTTGCCGACATTGAACATATGTAGCTCGGTCTGCCTGACCAAAAGAAAGAGATAAAATGATGATTATAAACTGAAACTGCAGTAAAGAGAGAAAGAGAAAGTGCTGCAGGGAGAAATTGGGCTCTTGGCATCAATTTACCCTGCGGGCCCCCATGCCTGCCCTCGCTATCCAGTTACTTAGTATGCCTAAATGGTATAATTATCTTTTCACATGCAATTATTTTCCCCCGAAGGCAGGAAATAGTTGAGTTCAACTGATGTAGTCATTTATGGTCCACTGAAGTACTATAAAAGGAATTTTGTTTCAGTAACTGCAAACGGCAACACTTCAATTCACAAAGGAATAATGGCAGCTCTTTATTTCTGGCATTTGTTAAGTGAAAGTTTATACGTCAGTCACTAATTTGTAATGTTAGAAAAATATTGAACTCATTTAGGAGGCATAAATCTTAGCAGAAGATTAAAACGAGAGGATTATGTAAACAAAATCGAGGCATTATTGCACTCGTGTCTGTATGAAGTCTTTCTCTTTCGCTCTCTCAATTGCGTCCCTTTTCACGCCGCTGCCATACCTTCTCTAGGTCTTCCTCTGATCATGAGGGCTCAAGCTGTGACAAACCCTTTAGTCAAAAGAAATGGTAATATTTTGAGTTAAAATGTTTGGATATGTGAAGAAGTTTATTTGGGGCCATTTGACCTCAAGGGCCTATTGAGTGACATAGAGTCATATAAGCTGGTTACTTGGTTCATGACCTTGAGTATGAGCTACTTGCCCATTGTGAGAATACCTGGTGGTCTAGTGGTGGCGCCAACTTGTCTTCGGTGCACTGCCGCTTCTGGGTTTGACGCGTGGGATTGACGCCAGCGTATTTTTACTTGATGTCATCACGTTTGGCAAGATAATTTAAATATTTAAAGCTACAATGAACTTTTTCCAATCGCCCAACGTAGGTCTATTTTTATAATTACTGGGTCCAATCTTGCCGGTCCCTGGCCATTCCTAGTTTGCTGCCTGTCCAGACCTTTGCCCTTTATTGACTACTCTCTTGGACCCTGTTATTGTACTGCGATATTGGCGTTATTGCCCCGATCTTGACTACGCTATCGTCTCCTGATTTGGTACTGCTCTCCCTGATTGGTATCGACTCGACCTGTCCCTTGACCAAGTTCCTTGTTCCTCGTTCTCTAGTTCACATCGGTTTCCCTTGCCTGCCCAGAACTTTCCCCTTGGCCCTCTCACTATAAGACCTGTCGGCATTCAAGTAGCGGAGGGCTCCTCCCAAAGCGAAAGGTCACAATTATAGGCAAAAGAGTGAGCCGAGGCCGGGACCTTGGGTTTGTTCCGGGTTTGGGATTCCTTACCTAGCACCATATTACTCTATCACTGGAGTCCTAAGCCTTCTTCAGTAACAAGATACCTGCACAGTTAAAGAAAAAGGAAATCATGAAAGGACTAAGAGATGAAGCTAGAGGTCACCAGTAGGTGATTGTGCAAATGCATATCATCACCAGGCAAATAGTGGACGAAAGCTACCACTGATGAGCAAAGCCCCTACAAACAGGTCACAAAAAAGCAAATTAGGGTTTGAATATTGCTATTTAAGGTGCAGTAGGGAAGTGCAATTCTGAGGACTTTTTTTCCAGCGGCACATGAGGCAACTGTGACAAATTCCATTAACCCTGGAAACCAAGCAGAGGAAAGTGAGGTAGGAAGAATGCAACCCACCAGCCAAAAACATTGCATATAGCCTAGGACTGGAGGGACAAAAGGAAAAGGACAGTGGTGAAAAGGACTAGAACTTTGAGCCATAGGTTCCTTCTGAGGGCAAATATACTGGACCACATGATTAAAAGTAATACAAAGGCAGTGTGCTAAGTTAAACTACATGCAATGTATCCCTTCAGATGGAGGTTTCTATAGTAGTCATCATGCACCATTGGAGAGGTGCATCTATCATTTGCTATTGATTCCACAGTTTTATGGTGGTAGGAGTATAAGAGGCATTATGCAGTGGTGCTTATAGTCGTTTCTGAGCAGCTTAATATAAAGGGGAGCTGTCCTTTTAGGGTGTTCAGCAGTAGTTCTCACATGAAAGCAGAATAGGCAAGGAGCCATCTCCAGTACCAAACGCCACTTTATTGACGAGACCCATATGCCAAGAACATATGTCTTTCATATGCCTTTCAAAAAGAAATGATGAACAAACCTGGATTATACACAGATAGCTAAAAGATTACATTGAAAAAGTGAAAAACCACATCAAAGATTGTGGCCGTACTATAGGGGCCACAACCTGTACAGAACAATTATGCATGCATGCACCTATGCTGATAATGCCTCTGAAGAATAATCACCATGACTTTGGGGCATATTTACCTTGCACTTGCACTTGCACCTTCCCCCTTTGTCTTTGTCTATTGTAAATAAAACTTTTGTGTGTGATTCTGGTACCTTCATAGTCCTGTAACCAGAATTATGAAAAATAACAGGCACGGGGTTTAGCCTGGGCCTTCTCAATCCATTTTTCTGTCCTCCTCCCAAAAAGGTAATGTTGGCATGTACAGTATGGTAACTGCCGCACACACACATACCCAAATTCTTTGCTTAATAGAAAACAGCATATTTCCCTGTAAATACAACTTGAGCATTCGTTTTCATACATTAAACCCAATTCCATTAGACATGCTAATCTCGCCATAGTGCCCCTTTTGAGTTATGAAGAAAAGCACTCTTCGGTTGTGACCATTAACTGGCAATAGCATAGGAATGCTTTTCATTTCAGCTTGCAAATTTTACCTCCTTGGAAACAGAGAAGTTCATGTAATTTAGATATTTAGCTAAGTGCTTAAATGTGTGCTTGCTTCATGCAAATAGAACTTTTGTTGGATGCAATTCTTAAAGGTAAAGCTCAATAATATGGTATGGGGAGAAAATAAAAAGCCTGTAATGACTAATGCTGCACTACCTTTACCTTTTGTTCTTAAAGTGTCCTTCTTCCACCATACTATAACTCAATCCAGTCATCATGTTTCTTTGGTAGTAGGTAGAGCAAGATGGCGACAGTAGGACAAGATACCAAAGATACCAAAGATGGGACAATATGGTGAGTGTTTTCTATCCTGTATGAATTACTTATATATTCCAACAGCTGAGGGCTGTCCATGGGCAACAGTTGGCTGGCCATGTATATCTGTTTTGCCCTGGCATCATCACAACTAAAGACGTCCTGCCTTTAGATGACATACAGTTAGGCCCATAAATCAGAAACTTTTTTCTCATTTTGGTTCTGTACATTACCACTATGAATTTTAAATAAGACAACTGCAGACTTTCAGCTTTAATTCAGTGGGTTGAACAAAAAGATTGCATAAAAATGTGAGCAACTAACGCCTTTTTATTAACACAATCACTTAATTTCAGTGGCTCAAAAGTAATTGGACAAGTTAAAAAACTGAAAATAAAATTTTAATTTATAATACTTGGTTGAAAACCCTTTGCTGGCAATGACAGCCTGAAGTCTTGTACTCATGGACATCACTAGATTCTGGATTTCCTTCTTTTTAATGCTCTGCCAGGCCTTTACTGCACCAGCTTCCAGTTGCTATTTGTGGGCCTTTCTGTCCGAAGTTTAGTTTAGAAATGCAGCTCAATTGGGTTCAGATCAGGTGACTGACTTGGCCATTCAAGAATATTCAACTACTTTTCTTTAATAAACTCATGGGTTGCTTTGGCTGTATGTTTTTGGGTCATTGTCTATCTGTATTATGAAACGCCTCCCAATCTATTTGACTACTTTTTGCTGGTCTCTGAACACCTCAGAATTCATTCGGCTGCTTCTGTCCTGTGTCACATGATGGATAAACACTAATTTCCCAGTGCCACTGGCAGCCATGCACGCCCAATCACACTGCCTCCGCCATGTTTTATAGATGATGTGGTATGCTTTGGATCATGAGCTGTTGCCTTCTCCATACTTTTTTCTTGCCATCATTCTGGTAGAGGTTGATCTTGGCTTCATCTGTCCAAAGAATGTTTTTCCAGAACTGTGCTAACTTTTTTAGATTTTTTTTTAGCAAAGTCCAATCTAGCCTTTCTATTCTTGATGCGTATGAGTGGCTTGCACCTTGCAGTGCACCCTCTGTATTTACTTTCATGCAGTCTCCTTTTTATGGTAGATTTGGATATCGATATGCCTACCTCCTGGAGAGTGTTGTTCACTTGTTTGGCTGTTGTGAAGGTTTCTCTTCACCATGGAAATGATTCTGCGATTATCCACCACTGTTGTCTTCCGTGGATGTCCAAGTCTTTTTGCGTTGCTGAGTTCACCAGTGTTTTCTTTCTCTCTCTGGATGTACCTAAATGTACATTTTGCCACTCCTAATATTGTAGCAATTTCTCGGGTGGGTTTTTTCTGTTTTTGCAGCTTAAGGATGGCTTGTTTCACCTGCATGGAGATCTCCTTTGACCGCACGTTGTCTGTTCACAGCAAAATCTTCCACATACAAAATCAACTCCAGGGCTTTTATCTGCTTCATTGATAATGACACAATGAAGGGATTGGCCACACCTGCCCATGAAATAGCCTTTGACTCAATTGTCCAATTGCTTTTGAGCCCCTGAAATGAAGCGATTGTGTTAAAAAGAGGCTTTAGTTCCTCACATTTTTATGCAATTTTTTTGTTCAATACAGTGAAATAAAGCTGACAGTCTGCAGTTCAATTGCATCTGAGTAACTGCTAAATGTTCTTTCCTTTTTATCCGCCTTGTCTCTCTCCCAAAAAAATGTATACAAACTCTGTCTTCTATCTAGTTAATAAAGGCACACTACAAAATAATCCCCATAGGAGGGCTTATTCCAGATGGTTGATGCCAGAGAGAGGTTAACCTATGCTACATTTTTGAAAGATATGTCATTTTTAGGCTATGCTATAAACACATTAAAACTTTTGTCATTCGTTGCCTTTATTTTTTTTTATACCAGTCTGGGTCGTTAATTGCAAACACATTTTCATCAGGCTCGTGAGAAGGAGATGTCATGAAACCAGTATAAACATATACATACATACCAAAGGGTGGGGTAAAACCTTGCTTGGTTGCAGAATGGACGGCAGGTGCACTTTGAGCAGGTTCTCTGATGGCCTAAGAGAATAACATATGTTCGGATCCTTTTACAATATTGAGCAAATGTTTATGCTAATTCTAAAGACTTGTCAAACACGGTGCAAGAAGAGTATATGAAATATTATTATAAACTCGGATTGGCATCAAAGCACTAGGGTTACTGGCTATGATATTCTGCTCTACTTTGTCTACTTCAAATACCCAATTAGCAGTTCATATGATATTCTTATGTAATGTTAGAAGAAGGAACACTCAAATGGTGACCATGGATACCTCATTTGTCTTAAACATACCAATTAGAGTACTTGTCCACCTGAAATAGTATGGTGGAAAGGAGCACATCAACACAAAGCACGCAACAGTTAATACTTTTCCTCTTGTTCCTTCAGTTCTAGGCCTGAAATCTGGTTAGAAAACCCTAACATATTTGCAGTGGATCCCAAGAAGAAGGCTTGGTCCTGTTTGCCTTGCATCAGGTCCTGAAATGTTGTCTACCTTTATCTGTTGATTATGCTTTAACCCCCAACTCACCTGTCTAGCCCCATAACATAATCATAACCACCAAATAGTTGTGGATGTGCATTATGAAGTCAATACATATATGGTATATGACTGAAGGTTGCTTGGAAGTAGAAACCAGAGATAGGGCTGAGATAAAGGTATTCTGATGTATTTTAAAAACAAACAAACCAATGCTTACATGTATGAATGTAGATTTGTTATCACTGAAACTTAACAATTGCTCCTGTTCTCTGATCACTGGAGATGCACTGGGGGGGACTGGGGAGGTGGCACTAACGTCAATAAAGTAAATTGTCAGCCTGAACCCACCCAGCCCGAGAAGGCATATGGAGGCCTTGGACGGGCTTGGGGTCATGGAAGGCCCCACCTGTGGAAAAGCAGTACTATAACCCCCACCATATATACAATATTTTAGCAAACAGCCTATCCACTGGAACTATACTATGCCCCATTTCTTTTTTTTTACTTTTTCTGCCCTTTTGAACTCTGTTTTGGCTGGTAACCTGGTAAACTGATCACTGATTGGTTTAAAACGGCATAAATGAGTCTATGTTCTCAAATGTTATTTGATTTTCTAAATTAATTTTCCAGTATTGTTACAGCTGGCATCTACACAGCAAAGACCCATGCCCTCCCAGCCCATATTTTAAACATATGTTCTCCCAATGACTTTTAGCCATTGTAAATGTGTGTGCCAATTCATCTCACAAGTATTCTAATGTGCAAATAAAGGGTATTTGTGTTCTGCTCTAGGGTTTTGGCATGGGATGCACGTACTGCATGCCAACTTGACTCTTAGTACTTCTGGGGCACTGAAATGTGTTAGGATAGAAATAAATATTGTATGCTGCTAGCTTAAATATCAGCAGAGAATATTTTCTAAAATATGTTGTATAAACGTGAATTTCAGAAGAGGTTTCCTGACTCTGATGTTGACCCTCTTGGGGTCACCAAAGATGTAGATGGTGAACACAACCTAAAGATCAATGAGGGTGGATTGGAAATAAATGTTTATTTAATCTTTCAGAAAATACTTAAAGCAAGTAGGATCAGAACTGGGCTAAACACTTATTTGCTGTTCTAGATATCCTAGTACATATTGTCACCTTCTGCTACTGGTTTTCCCTATGCCCATTTTAGTCCTGATAGACTACTGCTATTCACAAGGTTGTGAAACAAATTGTGTAGAGACTCATAGATTGGATTCATTATTAGACTGATAAATTAATTGACCTCAGTCTCCTAATTTTGATTAAAAATCCAAACCCTTTTGCTTTATAACAAGGTGTAGGAACTTAGGTGGAATCTTTCATCCTCCGGTAGTTCTAATAATATTAATTTAGGCAAATATCAGCTTATATAGATTCTAGTTAAGCCTTCAGGGTAAATGAGGACAGCAAATTCAAAGAATTTCACAATTCACAGAAATTCAAAATTCAGCTCAGGCTTTACATTCAGCACCCTCTAGCTATGTTGCTGTTATGGCAGTCATGTTGTCTAAACTTGTAAAACCTGAATAGATATGTTTTGTGAAGACAAATCTTGTAGTTGGCCTGATTTACAGCACGTACTTTATGTAAACAGTGAGCTCCTTTCTGCCACTAGGTGGTGTGCAAAATGTGATATTTTACTTCAATTTAGTTTGCACAAGTGCAATTGCCGGTAGCAACCAATTAGGTGTTTCTTTATTCATATAGTAGCAAAAAAAGTAGCAAAAAACTCAAAACTTATAGCTCATTGGTTGTTATAGCAGATGAAATTTTGGACTTGTAAAAAACTTGGAGCACATGTAAAAAAACATTTTAAAAAATCCCATACCCTATTGTAACAACCTAGGCACAACATGATTTTCTAGCGGCAAGCTCAGTATTTCCGTAATGTTTAAGGAATGCTACAAATGTTGCTTCCATGGAATACAAATAGGTTGTTCAGTTTTTAAAGAAATGTGTCGGTTTTGTGTTGAAAGACACAACTCACACTCATTTGTAGGAGCATGCTGGAACAATTACACGTTATCACATACAGTACAATGTTTGTGTCCTGGGCAGTCAAGCATAAGTAAGAAAGGATATTTCCTCCAGCTGAAAACCCATTCAGACCCTTGTATGTGGGGGTTTTTTTTAATTTTTTTTCTGGAAACGTTCATATTTATATGTATGTTATGAGCCTCTCTGGGTATATAACATTACATTTTAAAGGTCATCTTAAGAGGGCCAATGATTAGTCCATTGGTGATCTTATGATGGCCAATGATAAGTCCATGGGTGATCTTATGAGGACCAATCATCAGTCCATGGGTGATCTTACCAGGGCCAATGATCAGTCCTTATGTGGATCATTCCGATGTTCTCCATATATATTTACGGCCAGTGAGCCTTCATTAAGTCATTTATCTGGTGGGCTGAAGGTGCAGAACTGAAGTGGGAGGCAGGTGTTGTCCCTCTAACTTTGGGTTCAGCAAATGCCACATTCAAGCTTCAGGAATAAACTGCCCCTCTAGATGTCCACACTAAAAACACTGGTGAGACACTATGGCTAACTTTTAATGATTGGTATTCTTATAGAACTGACTGTGAGAAAATCTGCAGAATGGCCAGTGAGCCTTCATTTAGTAATTTACCTGGTGGCCTGAAGGTGCAGAACTGAAGAGGGAGGCAGGTGTTGTCCCTCTAACTTTGAGGTCAGCAAATGCCTCGTGCAAGCTTCAGGAATAAATTGCCCCTCTAGATGTCTATACTGAAAACACTGGTGAGACACAATGACTAACTTTTAATGATTGGTATTCTTATAGAACTGACTGTGATAAAATCTGCAGAATGGACATAAATTACCCCCTGGGTCCAACTACAGGGTAATGGTTTTGGATCTGCCTACTTTATTTTAAATTCATTCTGGCTTGTAGATAACTTTGGGGCTGCTTCAAAGATGAAGGTCCATGTCTAGTTGAGTTGCGTCTAAAGCAACAATAAGTTGGTCTGAAGTCACCAAACTGCCTGGCAAAGTCCTTCCAGCAAAGCTCTTCCATACTTACTGGGTTGGGAGCTGCTACACTTAATCAGGTGAGCACTGTGTCCTCTCTTTTCACTCCATAAAGGAAGAAACCTATAAACAGCAAAAGGGGATAGCTTTTCTGGCGTTTTCCAAGGTAAGATTAGTTATAGCTTTTCAGGTTAGATTCCCAGGAGTGCCTTTATTGTACCTAGTTGTTTGCCCTGATCGATGTGGAACTGTCTATCGGACGTTTGGACAATCCAAGCCCCTCTAAGCCACTCAACCCAAACCACACAGATTCTATTTTAAAAAAATGTTGAATGAGATATTTCTCTGGCGTTGATAGAAGGCCAAGTGGCACAACAGCTAGTGCTGATGTCTCAAAGCACCATGGACTTAGGCTCATTTCTGTCTGCATGAAGTCTGTATGTTCTCCTTGTGTTTGCATAGGTTAGATTAGGCTGTTCCGGTTTCCTTCCGCAGCAAAAAAATACGTTGGTAGGTTAACAGGCTCGTGATTAAACTGACCCAAATGTGTATTTGTGTGCCTGAAGTTGTGAAGTTTGTCTGTAACCTCTGCCTTGAGTGGAAATGATGTGCATGATTAAAGATTCTCTTTAATGCTCTGTAGAATATGTTGTTGCTATATAAATATAGGATCAACCTAAAAGCATCTTTCCCTTGAGAGCATAAGGCAATAGCACTACTAGAGTTGGAAGAGTTTAACAACATGTTTCCAGGTATTAGTAGTAATAATATCATGATTAGTTATTAGGAGAACTTTTACAAAAATAAATCCTTTTGATGGAATTTCTAGAACTAAATCACACTTTTCCTAGTCCTCTACTCTTTTGTATATTCTCATCTACTCCTAGGTCATATTTTATTGCACATGCATCTGAATGGCATGCACAATGGGCAATTGCAGTTTATCTTCTGAACTAGGACCTAGAGTCTATTAACTAAACTAGAATTCCATTGGTATGTTCACCTTTAGTTCCTAAAACCAGCAGTATTCAAATGCAACTGCAAAGCACTATAAATGTGCTGCTTTCAGATATTGCCAAAACTCTTTGGGCTATGAAGTCCCATAAACCCATTTGTTCTGCTTGGAAACTTGGAAACAATCTGCATATGTTGTGATTATTCAACCATAAATCCATTAACTGTCTCGATAAAACAATCAGAACCTGAAAAGTAAGATTAAGGGGCTTATTTTACTATGGTCTAATTTCAGAGCTTTTTTAGACCTCAAATGAACTCACAACTCGAATGGTTTCTAATTTAAAAATAAACTTGAATGTAAAAAACTCAAATCAGTGTAGTTGGGGTGAAAAACTCAAATACTCGATCAAGTTTGCGGTGAAAAAACTCAAATTGTTTTCAAGCAAAACCCACCGAAAAAAACATCATGAAGGCTATTATCATCTTCAAATGGTTCAAGGGACCTCTGTCATTGACTTCTACATGACCTGGACAGGTTTTATATGGTATATTTTCAGATTCAGGAATTTCCAGGTTTGGGGTATAATAAATCTTGAAAAATTCAAGGTTTTTTTTAACCCGAAAAAAGTTTTTGACAAAAAATAAACCCTTGAAAACTCAAATTTTTAGAGGAAAAAACAACTCGAGCTTTGATAAATAGCCTCCTAAACATCCATTACCTGAGTAGTTGGAAGTCCCATAGACCATGCCATATTGACCTTCACAGCATTATTTACAAGAAAATATTAGGCATGATGATATAAATGCCATCCATTGCCCCCCAAAATTCTCAGTTTCGCTTCCAGGACCCCTTCTGTACCCTTTTGCTATTAAAGTGAGTTGTAGAATGTAGGAACTTGGAAGAACTATTAATTGAACCATTCAAGACAAGTCTTGACATTAAATATCATTATCAATTTGAATTCTGTTGTCCTTTGATGATATCAACTTTAAAGTATCTGGCTTTCTGTCATTTAGAATTGGTTCACAGTATATTAAACCAAAAAAAAATGTTCCTTTGGGTCAAGATTTGGAACGGCGTGTGATTTAAGCATTATCATCCTACCAGCCTGTTCTTTGTTGTACTTTGCTTTTTCCAATTCATCGTTTGCTTTATTTGGCATGGACTGATGTAGACTACCTTGAGACTGAAGGTCATTGAGGTCAAATTCCACCTGATATTTTTGGCGGCTGTGTTTTATGTTTTTTAAACAAGGCTGGACTTTGGAAACACTTCTTTCAAGCATCATTAAAGGCTCATAGTGCAAATCTCTGAGGGCTTCCTGTGCTGACTGAGCTTTCGCTCTTTTACCTCTCTGTTGGAATGCATACTTTAACATATGGTAATACAGGGGTAGACCAAAATCATATGTTGACTAATTGCAGTTACATTTGCAACATATGATCAGTTTTATGTTCTCAGCTTATTCAGGCTTTGACTCCAATACCAAGTAACAATGTAAAGAAAAAAATGTCACTACATTCTTCCCGGCACTACTCTTTCCATACCAAGTTATGCAGCACGGATTTATTTGATTTATATAAGGACGGTATTTTACTTTGGGATAGGAACTATGCTTGAGACCTGGGGGTTTGCAACATAGTTTGTCTGCTAAAAAACATTAAAACTTTAAATAAACCCAGTAGGATTTTTTTGCCACCAATATGGGCTCCTGTAGCTTAGTTACCATTAAAATAGACTCTGTTGGAGATGGCCTTCCCGTAGTTCTGAACTTTCTGGTAACATGTTTCTGGACAAGGGATTCTACTTATATTTCCTTCATATTGTACTATGTTTTGCTATTATGGAATATCTCTTATTTGTTTTTTTATGTATTCTTTGTGTATATCATCCCTACACTCTCTGCATCCCTACCTTGGAAGCTCATTTCTCTTGTACCTGGTCCTCCTTTCCAAACCTGTTCATTCTTCTTTTCATTGTTCTTTGTACCTCATATAACGTCTGGTTAGAGACCTTATATGCCCAAACCGAACAACATTTTCTCAACCTCTGATAAAAGTTTGTTTATACCTGAAATCTTGCTAATTTTCAAGTGTAAACCAATTGTGCATCCATCCATTGAGCCTCCAGAACACTGAGAGGTCACAGACCTCAAGTAGAACTGATAATAAAGCTAAAAGTGAGTGATAGTAAAGTCCTACTTCTTTTCTTCAAATGCTGCATCCCTTGGAGCTCTTTCCAGAAATCCATGCTAACAACATCCTCATGTTCCAGACCTCAGCCTGGCATTGTTCTTTCAGGATGGAGAGGAAGCACAGCCACAGGATCACATAGTGAACCCTAATGTAGTGATTTGGGAAACACCACTGCCCAAATGGAAGCTTTTATTTAAAGTTGATTTTCTTAAGCTCGTAGTGAATTTCCCTTTAAACAACCCGCTCAATTTTACCAGCTCTCCATATTTATTTATATAACTAAAATGACAGTGCTTTCCTCTTGTGCTCGGTTAATCTATTTATTTTACTCATAAGAAATACCTGTTTATCCAGCAGTGGGTTTAGCCCCTGTTGCAGAACAGAGCAAGCTGTCATAACAAACATAGTCTCTTGGTTCTTGGTTTGATCATTGGAGAAAATGTGCAATTCCCAAAGAAATTCGGCATGTGGATTTGACAGCAGATATGGGAAGATAACTAATCGTGTTTAATTTTTATTTCCTTTATACATATTTGAGAGTGTTTTTAAACATCTGCAACAATCTTCTAGTGAAAGAAACACATACAAAGTCTTTATTTGACGTAGACTGGCTGATTTCTTGCTCTGGTCCTATAGGCTAGCACACGTCCAAACATGAAGTAAATTAACTTATCAGATACTCTGTTTCTCTTTAAAATGGTCTCCAAAATAAGTGGAAAGAAATGTCTCTTTCAGAATACTAATACCATCAAAAATGCCACTGAATATTTAACTAAGTGCACTGAGCTTTATGATGACAACCCAGCAGCTATAAATTTTGCTCAAAGTAAACAGCAGATGCATTAGCTGAGTTGGACCCATCACTGAACGTTTTTTTGAAAAAAAATTGCCACTTGGAAGGAAAAAGGCAGAAAGACTTCTCTGTATGCTCTTTTTTTTCCCATTTGGCTTGAAGTGTATAATTTACTCGCAGATGATACCCAAATTTACTTCTCCATTCCTAATGTTACTGTAAAAACTCAGACACAAATCTTCCAAAACAAAACTCACATTTTCATCAGTTGTTGGCTCGGCACCCATTTTTACCATCAGCGTGAAAGGAGCCAACGCATACACTGCTGAATCAGCATGATTCCAAACGAAAAGTTCACTTTAAAATTAACTTGTAAGAAATTGTGGAAAATAGTTTGCAAATCCTCTTGACTTTTTTCATTTGTCTGTGTGCTTTGGTTATATGGGTTGGGACTGTAAAAATGTACCTATGAATTTCTGAGTTGTAGACCTATAAAATATAGCATTTATGCAAGAAAGCACCTTTTTGGTCCAAAACCCTTGCACTTATCAACATTAAATCTTATTTGCCAATTTGCTGACCAGTTCTCCAATTTAGGCAAATCGCTCTGCAAACTGGCAGTGGCAGTGGAGTAACAACACTGGTCCAATTAAAAGATATTTATCAGCACTCTTTGTAATCCTTCTATATATATATATACCCCATGGCAATATTACTGAATTCCTTAAACCAATAACCAGTATCAAATGCTTTAGCAAAGCCTAAGTAGATCACATCCACTGCCGTGCCAGAGTCAAGGTTTCTGCTCACTTCTTCATAGAAGGCAATTAAATTATTCCAGCACAATATGTAACGCATGAGCCATCCACAAAGTCATAGTATTGTGATTTGCAATGTATTCAAGTATCTTATTCCTTTCCTACCACTGATGTCAGACTAAAAGGATTTGGACCTCTCTTAAATGTTAGAATGTGAGGACATATTAGTCCATGGTGATAACAGATTTTGCAGCAGCAACGGGTGTAGAACAGGAATGGAGTGTAATTCTGCTTCTTTCTAAGGCCCTATCTACAGGTCTTCAGTAAACAAAAGTAGTATTTCAGAAAGATAAAGTGTCTTCCACTGAACATTTTATGCAAGTCCCCATGTGCAGTCTGGTCCACCTCAATCCCTTGATTATTTTTCTAATGTAATGTGGAAAATGATAAAAGTAAATGTACAAAACAGATAACGACATTTCTGGATATTCTACTTCTGCCTTCCTTTCATGAACAGCCTTCAAGATTTGTTTTTCCGAATCTAAAAAAAATGCTTTCTTTAAATTATAATTGGAGCTGCAATATTCTTTCTCGATTCAAATTATTTTTTTATTAGCTTTACCCGAGTTCTTGTAAAAACAATATCTTTTGACACCTTTTATTATGCAGGTGCCTAGGGATTTTTATGTTGCTCGGAGTTAAATTCATGGAGCCTTCATGGATGGTGACTGCTTTTCTCTGCTGTACAAACAAGTGCATTTTACGCAGGAAATGACATATTCATTTGAAAGTATACATAAACTTTAAGAACACATGCAAACTGTAATGGGAATGTATTGTTTTAAGTGGCACACTTTTAGGTTTACAGATCCAAGCTTCCCCTTCTGTTGTAGCCAAACACAACATAAATTAGCCACGCGTACCTGTCTTGCAGAGATCTGTTTATTTCCATTGCTGGCCTTCTTTCAACTCTTTCTATGGACAGGTACTGCATTTTAAAGATTGTGTTTATTCCCAAATGAAACATTTTAAAATAATATTTAGCGTATAAATCAATCTGCTGTGGAAAAGAAGGTTTTGAGCTAAGATTTAGGTTTGTATCTTTGCCATATACTTCAAGTACAAGAGGCTTTGCATCCTCTCTGCGCACTGAAACCCCAGAAATTTATTTTTCAAAGTCACAGACATTGGACAGTGTGTTGAAATTTCTTTGTTTGCTAAAATTACTTTTTTTTAAGGAAGACATATGCCTATTCAACCCTTCCCTTGCATCGTTCTAATGTAGCATCCAGGAGAAGGTAACAAACCCTCTTAAAGTTTCATCAATTCCTTGGCCAAGACTATGATCAGTATTCATACATGCAGTCAACATTTTCAGGGCAATATAAAAGCTTTTTCAGCTGTCAAGAGACAGACTTTTCCTATCACCGAAGACTATTCTTTATTTAATAAATACATTATTTGGTTGGCTTTAGCCGCTACAGATTGACCTTAAATAAGTAAGTGAGGGGAACTATCATAAAATAGAAATTTCTGGGGTTTAATCCCCACGTACCATTAATAGAAATATTTGTAATTTTTTAGGATATTCACCAATGTGTCTTGTCTTTTCATTGATCACAGGTTAAGCTGAGCAGAAAGAACAATTGAAGAATATCTAAAAAAAAATGTTTCTTTATGAGTGTTACTTTGGAAAATGTTTGTGCCTGCCTTTTAATTAAAACCCCGGAATTACGAGAGAAAATTTTCTGGCAATGCGGTGAAAGCAAACTTGATGCTCATTTGTAATGCTGTTCTCCAAGCCATTCGGCCAGACTTGTGTTTTCTTATTTAATCCTTACTGACGAATTTCCAGCGGAGTGTGTGTTTGTTTTAATGGAAAGTTTGCTTTTACAAGGTCAGAGGTTTATAACTCCAGTCTCAAGGACCTTAAATGCACATTTTGTTTTCTATACCGTTGCCTGACTGTAAAGTGGATGAAAAGGATTATAATTGTTATTAGTGATGCATTGAATGAAGGATTCGGTTCGGCATAACCAAATTTTAACTCTCTGTTTCCAGGTCCCATTGGCCATAGGCACAATATCAGTGCTCTTCCACTTGAGTTGCATGGACACATTAGAAGTACTCTCCCTTTTTCTACCACCCTTCCCTTGTGCTTTCTTGTGCTCTCTTTTTTTCCATTTTCTTTTTCTTATACTTTTTTTTCTTCATTTCTATTCTGCTCTACTCTTCTATACGGTGCCTATATTACACACCAATGCAAACTGAGAAGTTTTGCAATAAAGCTCTTTGTAAAGACTGGCTCTTAAGAAAAAAGATTGAGGGTAGCATAGGTACAGAACATTATAGGACATTCTTGGGTCCTAGATATTAGAGAAGTTGCGATGGAAACACATTTTTCATCAACATATGGGATAGTCAGTTACATAGTTCATTTGAGTTGTCAGAAAGACAATATTCTATTGAGGTCAACCCCTCTAAATGACTTCTAGTGAATATATATATACATACCTATACTAAATTAACTCTATATTTTAGTATCACTATAGCCTTGGATATTATGCTTGTTTGAGAAGTCATCCAAGCCCCTCTTAAAATCTACCATCACAGCATCACCTGATAGGGCATTCTACAACCTCACTACCCTCACCATGAGGACCACCTTTGTTGCGTCAAATGAAAGTTAACTTCCTAAAGTGGGGGCCTCTGATGATGCCTCTATGGATCATTTAAGGAAGAACACTATCTATTGAAAGATCATATGATCGTAGCCAGTGAATTTCAAGGATGAACATGCCGAAATGCAAAAGCAATGATGTATAATCAAAACTACAAATAATGCAGAGACATCATTAGTATATGCAATCGGAGAATAAAGAAGCACTGTCTGTGGCTGCGGAGCAATGAGCAATTTCTTCAGACATTTGTACTGTCTCACATGCCATAGCACCTGGGGGTAATGTAATAAGTGTTAGTACGTTTCATACTTGTCTAGTAACCAACATCTGATCGGCTAGGCAAAACTAAAATTTTTATTACATTTCACCATATATATTGCACCCTTGCAATCATTATTGACAGATCAGTAGTGCATTATAATACAGAACATTTAAATGTTCTTTGGCTTTTACTTCATCTGTATTCCATTATGTTTTTCCTACTTTGCACCCTGCCCCACATTGAGTGCCAATGGGTGCCAGTTTTTAAAATCCAGAATGGAGCACAAAGACCTGAGCCTCCCAAGTGTATATAGTAGATATAGTTCTGTCTGCTTTGTAGTGCTGTATTCATGAGGGGCAGGCTGGGGGATGCACACAGTTGTCCCTTAGCCCACCAACGACCCCCCTTAACTTGCATTCCATTCAGAAGCAAGGAGCAGACTGTACATACAGTAAATACCTACAAGTGCTCTGTAAGTGAGTACTAAGGGTTGCAGTTCTGTGTCATGTTTTAGCATATGGGTCCCCAACCTTTTTTTTACCCATGAGCCACATCAAATGTAAAGAGTTGGAGAGCAACACATGCATTAAAAAAGGGGATGCCAAATAACTACTGTTATTGGTTATTTGGTAGTCCCTATGTGCATTAACAGCATATAGGAGGGTCTGTTTGGCAGTACACCTGGTTTTTATGCAACCAAAAACTTGCCTCGTAGCCAGGAATTCAAAAATAAGTACCTGCTTTGTGGCCACTGAGAACAGCATCCATGGGGTTGGTGAGCAACATATTGCCCACAAGCAACTGCTTGAGGATGACCCCTTAAATTACTAAATCATCTAACTTTTCTCTCTGGTGCTACATGGCTCTTATCAATGAGTTTTGTTTACTGATTTCAACATTTGTAATCAGGACTGTGCCAGCAGAGAAACATGCTTCTGATGTTTTGGCAAAAATATTTTAAAGTAAAATCTAAACAAAATGTTCTCTTCTTAAGTCTCACAAACCACAGGCAAAAGTACAAAGGAAAATCCTGACCATAAACCATGGATGACCTATTGAACTCCAGATCGGGAAGAAAATGTGGTAGTAGAGGCATGCCATAAGTTAAACATTGTGGCATTTGGCCATTCCTTTTATGGACTGGAAGCCGGTCAACACATTTTGCAAGTCAAGCTTTCAAGACAAAATGGCTAATCTCTACTTCATATGAAGCATCATGAACAATCTTTGAGTGTTTGCTAGATCTTGAAGATCTTGCAGTTTGCAGTCTTGCCATATTTCACCCTTAGGTTAAGTGCACCATTGGCGAAACCATTTATTGTCTGGGTGCCGAGTACGGAATCCTCTAAATTGGCCAGTGATTCTTAAGTTGTTTTTGGTTCCTATTTGAACATGAAGACCTGCTTCCTTGTTCTGGTGTTGGCCCTATTTATTAGTGGTAGTGAAACCAGAAGCAATGACAGAAGAGTTGGCAAATGTTTAGCAGCCCTGCTCAATGCCCGCAATGCAGCAGAATAGCCCTGAAGAGTTGGCAAAGGATCAATGTGCACATTTGGCCTCCTGCTTATTCCAAGATCCTGCTCCTCATTCCAACCTATGAGTATTCTCCACAACCCTCATGGACCACATTGTGTTGACTGTTCATAGTATGCTAACTGCAGTGTTTGCTACCGAATTTACTAATTACGCATGATCAAGAGGACAGGCGGGAAATTAGAAGGACCTTTACTACCAAACTTTTATTTCTTGACCTCTATATCTTCTCAGCTCAGTTTTATTTTTAAATGCGTTACTACAAATTTATGACGTGTGTGGACAATACAACCTCATTCGATAGAAAAACTTCGTAATTTTGCTGCCTTCACTCCTGTTAATAATTACTCAAATTCTCCAATCTTACGGGATAACAAGTTCTCCTTTGTATGTTGTGAAAGTAGAGGATTTCTACTTTTTTTTACTAGAAAGCTTCCCCCTTTAATTTTCTGACTCAAGTTTGGTGTGAATACCAGATGTGCTCTGATTAAAATGTCTTCTAATCTAAAGAATTATGAAGGTTTTGAGTTATTGGAAATAGTACATCTTGATATTTCATACAACAAAATCTTTGTTTTAAACATCTGAAACGTTACTGATAATTTAGCCAATCGTTGCAGAGCTGTCAGAAGCACACCAACTCTTTCTAATTCTCCAACATTCAGACTGAGAGCCCTACTCAATAAATGTAGGGCATTTTAGGAAAAACAAATTCATATTTACATCAAGTTACGTGGTTTTTTGTTCAAGTTGCCGAATTGCCACCTAGCAATTCATCAAATTACTCAGAAATATACACCGTAAAACAGCAATGCATTACAAATATACAGAAGCATATTACAATAATTTATTTTGTTTTTAACATAGAATCGATGGCCTTCTTACCACTCCAAGACAAAGTAATAATGTGTTAACCGACATTTGATAAAAAACAATTAAAAGCAATTTTACTAAGCCTTTTAAGATCTAAAAAAGCAAAGAAAGATACTTTTTTTAACATATATTTATATTTTTATATATATAGATAGATAAAATAAACACTTCAGATGATTTCTTTCTATTGCCTTCATAAATACAAATGGCTGTAAAATAAATCAGTATTTTAGGTTCATAATTTATTCATCTTTTTTAAGGAAAATGCATTTCAGCGTTTGTGTAATCATAAGATTCTGCTGTGTCAACAGCTGTGATTGCCATTGCTCAAAGTTTGGATGATCAAGTGTCATCATCCCTTCATTTTATTTGAAGAAGCCATGTTCATGTTAACATGTAGACTTTATTTTATATCATTTATGAAGCATGTAGTTACCAAAAACACATTAATACAACCCTTTCTTTACAATGTTTATTCTTTGACCCTAGTTTACTTTTATTGTAGACCTCTTAGGTTGGAGAGTTAGTCAAAATCAACTGTTGGTCACACATCTGCTACCTACAACCACAAGACTCTACAACCATGTCTTCATATTGTTTGTAGACCACATTGTTGGCAGAGTCTGTGTAAAGGATGCTTATTGGACTTAGTCTAGTTGGAACACAACAGGTTGGTGGTGTAGTCTCGGGGTCCATTGAATTCATTAATGTCTGGATCACTGCATGGTTGGTAGGCTCTAAATGAGATCTCAGAGGGAACTCACAAAGCCCTTCACAATGATATGCCTCATACTCCAAAGGGGCAATAATCCAATCATCCCAACCCATATCCTTGAAATTGACATGAAGTGGTTTCTTGCTACATCTTGCTTTTGAATTCTTATTAGGCCTCTTCCCTTGCCTAGTTGACAGAGGAGCTCGTCTCTTTCTCCTCTGATTGAATAAATATTCATAGACAGTCTTGTCATCTTGGCCAGACCTGGCTTTAATCTCATTGAAGAACAAGTCCCGTTTCTTTGTCCTACCAAAGACAAGAAAAATAGCTTTCTCATTGGTCGGTCGTCCTGTTCTGTTAAATCCCACACTTCTTAAATCTGCAGGTTTCCCCTTATCCATAACTTCAAGCTCAAAACACAACTGCGCAGAATTTTTGAAATTTTTATATAGCTTCCATATGTCAAAGACCTCCCATTTTGGTGTATCAATACTGCTGAGAGGCCGAGAGTCCAGAAGGCTGGCGGATTTCTTGTTCGCCGGGCAGCTGTATAATTTTATCTGCGACAGTTTGCCAGCTATGTTAAATTTAGTGTCTGTTGGCCTTTTCCTTAGAATACGCAGCTCTGCTCCTAATAAGCCATCTTTTTCCAAAGCACTGATGTCAAAGACGTATTTTTGCTTCCTTGCTGCTGCCATCCGTTCATCTAGGGAATAAACAAAAAATGTGAAAAATATTGCTAAAAAAACCCAAAAAATAAATAATGCAGCATTTATTTTAGAGAATATGTTATTGTATTCTACATTGTAAACCCATACAATATCTGGTCTTTGTTTTTGTTTTAATCTATGTCTTGTACCGTTAAAAAGAAAAACATCTGATGCACTTGGGTCTCTATGTTCTAATTCTTTACTATTTAAAAAAATCTGAAACTCATGCTTTTAATTTGTCTTGTCCTTCTCTTCTGACTAAGACTAGACTTTTAATTACAAAATTAAAAAAAAAATCTCATATATATTGAGGAAAGGTGCATCTATAGAGAATTCGGAAATCCTAACCCCAGGCAGTTCTGCAAAAGTGTCTGCAAGATTGCTACCGAGTCATTAGTAAATGAACCCTTTAGATGTAAGGAAAAGAGGTCACTGCTCCAGAGCACCGATATCTGACCACATTTTGTGAAATTTGTTTGCTTGTTTTTCCTTCTTTGATGAAGGGCTTAATGACTTATATCACGAGGCAATTCGCATGATTTACTGCTCTCGAGGAAACCGAGTGTCGGCCTCTTTATTAGTTTCAGGTGTTTACAATATAAATTATGCAATACTTTGCTGAAGTGCTCTTAATTAGTGCTTAACGCATTTCACATGTTGCTGGAGTACATAAACTGATTAAAACGAAAAGCATGACGGCTAATATCTTAAAGCTGTTCCTTCAGTGCTGCCATGTAAAATCTATAATTAATAAAGAGCTATTGTAGGAACACTACTTTAAGAGAATAGCTATTTAGAAACGAAAAACCTTTAACTAGAGTCTAAGGGAAACGTTTGGAACAATGTTTTGCCTGTTTGAGGAAGCAGACACATTTATTTTGACTTGGAAGCTGAGGGAATTTCTCTTCAATAACACAATGACGGTCCCTATGTAACTGCGATAAATTTTGGCTAGTGTTAGTACTATATCATGCTGAAAAAATATTGAATAATAATCAGATTAAATACTACATCATATTAGAATAAAATAACATCAACAGATGGCTGGTGGCAATGACCGATGAAAACATGAATATAATCCATTTATCAATACTTTATGGGTAACAATGGCCTGGCAAGTTCATTATTTAATGGTGATTCCCATTTTGAACTTGATATATGATACCTGTTTCAGTTCTTTGCACTTATTTAGATCTTTCACCTGCTGATTTACTGATCTGCACCCAGAGTTGAGTCGGAGGTACATAGATAACAACAGTTGACTACATTGACATTAAACAGCTGGAATTATAAATGATAAAGCTCCTTCGGTAATATTCTTAAAAATCTTCCAAATTTTAGAGTTAGCTCAAAATGAGTAGACCCTCTTAAAATGTAAACGTAGTTTTACTATCAATGACACTAAGAAGAAGATATCAAAACTTAAAGCAGTGCAGTTTTTTTTTACAGAGCATATCCAAAGGTGGACATTGCTTATTTTACTACAATTAAGTAACTGATCTCCAACCAGATTTCCTATTTCTTTACATCAAATTTTGGGCTTATAGGAGCATAATCTTATCTTCTACAAACATGTATGGAACCTGTATCAGATTCAAATTATTTACCCACTCATATTTGTTATTCTTACCTTGACCTTTGTCAACGAAGCTAGTGATAGTATTGGCTAGTCCTGCCTCGAGTTTCAAGCTTCCATTAATACCTTTCCTTTCAACGTCCGACAGAGTCCGGTACAGGGATAACATGTATTCATGCGGCGTAATGAGTTGATGCTTGAAAATGTCTTTTTGCTCTTTTTCAGTCAGTGGGTTTAAAGGTCTCTTGGGTTTGAATCCAGCAGAATCTGCGTGGATATTTATTAGTTTGGTAGAGGCCTTACTGGTAACATGCGGAGGCCTTGGCGTCCCGATTTTTACCCCAGATTGCCTATTTTCAACGTTTCCGTTCTTGGCATGTGGAATGGCTCTATTGCCAGCTTGTTTTTTGATGTCCTCATTCTTAGACAGAAAAATTCTACTTTGAACAAGGGGAACTTTGGTCCTACCCTTCTGAAGACCATGACCCAATATTCCAGTCCTAGTTGCATTGACCTTTGGTAATGGGTGTCTCTCTTTTCCTCCAGTTACAGCAATGCCTACTTTAGTTCCTGGATGACTTTGTTCAGAATGGCCCAGTACCAAAGGAACCAAATCCAGGTAGTCCCAAATCAGATACCAAAGCAGTAAAGGAATATATTTCAGTACTTTCATCCTTTGATCTTCTCTTGAACATCACCAAGCAAAAAAATGGCAAAGGTTCCACCAAATTGGCATGAGACAACATGAAAGAAACTGAAAACCAAAGCCAGCAGAAACAGCTTTCTTCTTACTTTGCTTTTAAAATCTGTTTGCTTAATGTGGGTATCCGGTCCCATAGCGAAAATTAACATGTGTTCTGATCTAATCTTACTTTCGCCAGTGTGTAGCTGAACAGAGAGGTTGCTCTTGAAAGGTAAACTTTACCTCCCTCTTTTCTGCTTCAAAACTGTCTCACTACTTGAAGGAGTCTTGTTTAAATCCGAGGGTTTTTTTTTTTTTTTCCAAGGAGGAAGAATGGCGTAATGTTGCCTCTGTGTAAATCCTTTTTTTTTTTTTTTTTTTTTTAAAGATTTGAATCCATTCCAGTGAAAATATTTCACACACAGAGATTCGCAGGTGCTCAGAAATCTTTTACAAACCTGAGCTCAGGAGTTGGAAGCAGAATTCCAACAAAAACCAATTTAATTACTCTCTGATGTCATGCTGTCTAAACTAATTTAAGTGCGATATATTTCTTGAGGGAAAAAAAAAAAATCTTCCTTAACCTTTCCATTAACATGACTCATACCCTATGCTAAACCATTCTGTAGGACCTGAAACGTCAAATTATGTCATTTAAAGAGGGGGAAAATGACTTCTGCATTAACCTTACGTGAACTTCAATGAGAATGTAAATTATAAATATCACTAATCTCTTTTTTAATTTCCATCGTATTTTTTTTTCTATCTACTTTATATATTACATATTTAAACTCATATCAGGTAAATATAGGTTTTTAATCATTATGGAACTATTACTTGTATTTTCTAAAATATATTTCCATCACAATTATACAAACCATTAAAAATTAAAAAAAAAAAGGAAAATGACATGTTAATGTGGTAATGCTGTAGCACTTTAAAAATACATTATAAAATGTTCTATAAAATTAAGTATTGTAGCCCAGAATAAATGGGAAATTTAGAGTGGGGGGTAAAAAAACTTTCCATGCCTGGTATAAAGTAAAGCTGTACATTTCCAGATGTTTTCGTTTTTTTCCCGGTGTGATGTAAAGCAGCAGTGTCCCCTACAGTCTGGATTTAAAATAATAGAGGAAAAAAAATCCTTGTCAACATTTTTCCAATATACCTTGTCTTATATTAGCATCAGCACTTAAAAACATAAATCAATCATGGAGGGACCTACATATATTAAATTAAATTAAATTAAAGGGATCCTGTCATCGGAAAACATGTTTTTTTCAAAACGCATCAGTTAATAGTGCTACTCCAGCAGAATTCTGCACTGAAATCTCAAAAGAGCAAACAGATTTTTTTATATTCAATTTTGAAATCTGACATGGGGCTAGACATATTGTCAATTTCCCAGCTGCCCCTGGTCATGTGACTTGTGCCTGCACTTTAGGAGAGAAATGCTTTCTGGCAGGCTGCTGTTTTTCCTTCTCAATGTAACTGAATGTGTCTCAGTGGGACATGGGTTTTTACTATTGAGTGCTGTTCTTAGATCTATCAGGCAACTGTTATCTTGTGTTAGGGAGCTGCTATCTGGTTACCTTCCCATTGTTCTTTTGTTTGGCTGCTGGAGGGGGGGAAAGGGAGGGGGGTGATATCACTCCAACTTGCAGTACAGCAGTAAAGAGTGATTGAAGTTTATCAGAGCACCAGTCACATGACTTGGGGCAGCTGGGAAATTGACAATATGTCTAGCCCCATGTCAGATTTCAAAATTGAATATTAAAAAATCTGTTTGCTCTTTTGAGAAATGGATTTCAGTGCAGAATTCTGCTGGAGCAGCACTATTAACTGATTCATTTTGAAAAAAATGTTTTTCCCATGACAGTATCCCTTTAATTTAGGAACGTTATTGGTAGCAGTTCTTGAACTGATGCCACAGTGGAAAAACATGACTATTTTGCACTTTTTATAAAAATAGTGTACATTACTGCAATGCTGTAAAACGATACTCTTATAACTGTGGTTCATTGCTGTAAAAATGTCAAACCAAAGGCACAAAGGTGATATTTGCTTTCCTCTACCCACAATTCCCAGGACGAAGGTTAAATCCTGCAATATTATGTTTTGGGTGGAAATGCTAGTGCTGAGACACATGCCTTTTTACTATATGTACACTAAGGGGGTTATTTAATGAACTCCGGTCGGGCTTTTTGTCATGGAGACTAAGTGCCCCTTAGGGTATGAAATGCGTAGGGCCCATGGAGATTCATTTTTAATTTCTGCTAATAAAAACATAATTTTTTCCATAAATTGTTTCTGGCCCTGTGGATTCCTTTGAGTGCCGGTTAGTCCTGTTTTTTTTTTATATGATAGAGCACCATTAACAGTGGAAATTTGTTGAATACATAGGGGAGAATGTAATATTGGTCGCTAACCCAAAAATTGGTTGCAATTCAAATAAGTGTTCGGAAAATTCTTAGGATATTGATTACGCATGTTATAGTTTGCAATAGTGTGCAGTGTATGTAATAAAACTTCATAATGAAAAAGTTTGCTCCAAAAGTTTACGCCACTTCAAGCAGTTGTTAAAGGTTCGCAATGTGCACTTAAGACTCACAATGCAATAAAAGCCACTGTATGCTGCCTTGTGTTTCCATTAAACAACTGTTGCAAGCAGTGGTCCTTTACTGTGAGTTTATCTTTCTGTAACGATCAGTATCCCAAACCCAGAACTAACTCCAAGATTTCAGTCTCAGCCCGCTCTTCTGCCTGTAGCAGCCGCCTTGGGCTTCGGGTGAAGCTCTCAGCTACTCAGATGCCACCAGGTCTTATTGTTGGAGAACCAGGAAGAGAGTTCTAGGCAAGTAAGGGAACCAATTGTATATGGAAAGGACTAAGGAGCAGTTAGCGTAGTCAGGGAACAGGCCGGGTCAAACTACACAGGCAACAAGGTCTCAAGGCGGATCACAAGAGCAGGGTCGTGGTCACAGGCCAAGGATCAATACCGGGAAGACTACAACGCAGTACCAAATCGGATTTCAGAAGAGTGGTCATAAAACAGGCAGAGGTCAGTTCAGGCAGCAGGAAGGCAAGGTCAGGGACAGGCAAATTCTACACTAGAAAAGTAACCAGGAATAAACTTAGAACGCACCCAGGAACCTTTACATTAGGCTCTGGCAATTGACGCCTGCTCCCCTAAACATTTGAAGTTGGCGTGCATGCGCAATGATGCCCCAGAAGCAATTGGCGGTCAGCCTTTTACATTGCACATCAGCACGGAAGAGGAAGGACGTGGTGGTTCTCACACTTTCAAGCTCAGTGGTTGGCAGCCCTTCTAACTAACCCTAACTTATATTCTAACTAGTAGGTCCAGTAGATCTGCTGGCATCAGGCAAAGATGTAGCAGCTTCTCAACTGAGTGAGAATCTAGCCCCTTCTCTGGAAAGACTGTAGCAGGACAGTGGCACCCCCAGGCGATTTAACCTTTTCTTTAAGAGCTATGCCATATAGCAAGTCTGCTACGTGGACAGAAGAATAGGAGGCACTGGTGGTCAGCATTTATATGTTAGAGTTGCTCAGTGTGTGTTGGGCATGAATCAACCCACTAAGCTTAGCTTAGTTAACCAATAAGGATGTCACCTTATGCCACTTTTGTTATGTTAAATATCAAGTATTACCCTGTAATTGGTTGACTGGCTGAAATGGTACAGCACCTTTACTTAAATTAAGTGGGGTGACCCACAGCAGTTCTCATTTATGTATTTAGGAGACATTTCCTTATGGGTAATTGAGGTTGGATCACCTCTACTAATCGTGGTGGTCAGAATGCTTTGTATGTCCTACCATCTATAGCAGGGAAGAGTGAAAAGAACAAAACACAGAGACTCATTTTCAGAAGAAGAAGACTAGACAGTGGTGAATTGGGCAAACTGGGTGGTTGACCAGGGCTCAGGGATTGAAGGGGGCACAGCGCTGTTAAGGATTTTCAGACAAAGTAAATTTAGTCCATACATTTTTGCCACCCATGGACTAAAGGGTCGAATTGGTTCTTTTTAGGTCAAAAACACCTACAGGTACTTCTATGAGGCATATAGAAATGCATAAAAAGTGTCTTTGGAGTGCAGTACTTCTTTTAAAACAAGTTATTTTTACCATATATCTTATCTGACATAAAATGGAACCTTGGGACTGGCAGGTCTGGACTGATTGGTTGAACAATGAAAGTAAGAGTAATGAGGGATATGGTACAAAGAGTCATCATTAAGAAACGGCATGATGACAGTCTCATTATGTCACAGAATTAAATTATTATAAATTATTATAAGTATAAAAATATGCACAAAACGAGCATGTTTTGATATCCAGGAAATGAGGGAACTTTATGAGAATTAAGACTGTAGCCATTCACATCTGGCAAGAGCAACAAGAAAAAAAAGTGGAAAAACAAAGTAAAACTAATTTTAATCTGGCAGCATCCACCAACTGTTAAAGTCACATGACAAAACAAAGCAAAAAAGTTTAAAAAACTACTAAATATAGACTTGCTACTACACATAAAATAATGAGACGTAGGAAAGGACCAACCATGGAAATTAAAAAAAATTCAGCCAAAATGTATCTTCTATCCTTCTGTATCATTTTTGACCCAGTTTGATGCCCCTGCTTTGACACCCTCTGTTCTTACCTTGTTCTGTTTATCCTCGGCTTCTACTTCTCTTTGTATTATTCTCTTTACCAGCCACCCAAAACATTTTAGTATTTTTCCAGAACGTGCTACTGAAATTGATTCATCTTTCTCTAAGGGGCAAATTTATTAATTTTTGAGAAAATGCTCGCCAAAAAAACCAACACAAATTTGAATATTTTTTACATTTAAGTTTTCCAAAACTAAATTTTCAAGATTTATCAGTTGAAGAAAATTGCTAAATACATTTGGCATCTAAAGCCTGGTAAACTTTTAGTCAACATCCAAGATATTTTATAATTCTATTTTTTGAAAAGAAAATCATTTTTTTAATGCTGTTTTTGAGTTTTTCATAAATATTCTAGCTATTGAGACAACAAATGTGTACAAAAACAGTTTGCAAAAAGACATTTAACCTTTGGTGCCCAAGCCAAATGACTAATAATAGCATGTTCTGACCAGTTGGACTGACCAATCTCCTTCACTGTAAAAATCCATGAAAACAGTTTATTGGTTTATCTCTAAAACCATCGCCACACACCTTGGCCAACTGCCTGATGTGTTTTGGACACACACCCTAAGCCAGTTTAGCTTAGTTTGAAACCTCTTTATCTAGTGGCCCTTTCACCACCAAAACAAATATTTCCAAAGTTCAGCTTCTCAACAGCCACCAGGAGCACATTGAGCAAAATCCAAAATGGTGACCCCCTGTGCACAACTGTCAGCCATACAGTGTGGCTTTGAGGGAGGAAGAAAGGGGCTTAGCTATTTGATTACAGTTTTTAAAATTAAAGTAAATTAACATTACCCTACTAAAGGCACAAATACAATTGACTATTTCAAGACAAATCTCTAAATCTGTATATATTTTCTTTAAATCCTGGTAGAGCTGTTGCTTTTGCGGGTCATTTCTTTACATTCTGTTGCCATCTAGTGGTATAATTCCAATTTATTTTTTCTACATCTATGTCCTTCATCCAGATGTTTGTATTATTTCTCGTCCTTCCCTGACGTGCAGTTGATCTTCCTGCTACATAAGTAAATTATTCTAAAAGCAAGGGGCTTGTAGAACTTCCTTATACCCTACTTTATCCTATATTAAATAGTAATTTATTCAGATGGCAAGCAAAGGTCTCTCCTGTTTGATGCAGTTTACAATTCGAGATTGCTAAGTGCTTCATAATTAAAGGCAGTGCTTGGCAGTTGTGTATTGTGAAAAGAATGTTACACTCTGAGGAAGTGCCATGGGGCACGAAATGCGTCAGTAGCAAGCTTGATGCACTGAGCCAAAGCTGACAAGCCTTTATTGTATGTGAACAAATAAAACATTTTTTTATTCATTTTGAAAAACATGTCAAAGAAGTCTGTAGTTATGACATTGAAAAAGGCTCTACTGCCAGGAACCCCGATAATGGAAACGTGACTGTCCGGAACCTATCGGAGAGCCCCACACTGATGAGTATATAGTGCTTGATACCCTAACTAGTGATGGACCAATTAATTTGGCAGGCACAAATTTGTGCCGAATTTCCGCGTTTCGTCGCCAGTGAAAAAATTCGGTGAAACTGTGGTGAAAATCCGCTGGTGAAAAATCAACCAAAATCGGGCAAAATGATTGACTTTAATGCATTTGGACAAAATAATCGCGTGTATAAAAATTGTTGTGCGTAAAAAAATTATTTTGACGCCCATTGACTTTAATGCGTTGCACAAATATTTCGGTAAATTCGCAAATATATATATTTTAGGAAACAGGTGAGATCAGAGTACCTATCAGTACTTCCATATTTGGGACTAAATGGTTTTATAAATGGAGTTAGACTCCAGTGCACTTAGATCACTGTATTTGGATTGGCTACCAATCTTTTGTTGGCTCTTAGTTCTGTTGACTATGGGTCCCGCAAATATATATTTTCTTGACATCTACTTCAGATGGTGCATGCACAGCATCCATCTTCTTAGCATCCCTTTCTGCAAGGTGAGCTGAGCATCACACGTGTCGTGCTGATTGTGACGTCACACTTGTAGCATATCCAACTACTGGCTGCCCTGTGGCTCAAGCTCTGTACTCAATGTGACACCTCCATTCATTCTGTAATTGGTGGGTATTGACTGGGGTATCTGTTGCAGAGGTGCTAGTAGCTGTCGTTCCAATCTCCTATTTTTCCCGACAGCCCCGGAAGCCAATACTAAAGATAATCCTCAATTAATGCTTCCCAACATATAGGAATCTGTCACTGGGTTCCCAGCATAACTCCGCCTCTCTTGTGTGCCCCTGCAGTGCTCTTAAATATTCACCAGATGGTGCTAAAATACCTAAAATTCCCATTCAGATCCTGCTTATATAAGATACTTTTCGTGTGCCCTTTGTTGGCAACACTGACAACTACATAAACATTTGCTGTATATTAGAGAAGATTTAGTTTGCCATTAATGTCATAATTAATTTGTTTGGAGAAAACACATATTATAGGGTTATTGTATCCTTTACTTTAACTTTGTAATCACATACACCCATGAGTAATATCTCTACCAAAATGACAGGGTTACCTAAGTTGCTGGTTCCCCCTTCTCTCAAACAGGGCCGGCCTTAGGCCTATTGGACCAATTGGGCCCAATAGGGCCCTGCACCTCTGGGGGGCCCCGCACCACAGGGCAGCACAGATAATATTTCCCTCAGCACATGATGCTGCCTGGCCTGCCCCCAACTTTGAGAGTCCAGCCCATCCCCAAATCCATAGGTCCAGCCCACCCCCAACTCTGATAAGCCAGCCTATCCCCCAACTCCATAGGTCTAGCCTGCCCCCAACTCTCATAGGCCCAGCTTTCCTCCAACCTTGATAGGCCCTGCCTGCCCCCAATCCAACCAAGCCTGCTCCCAAGCTGAATCGGCCCAGCCCCAAACTAATTGGCCCAGTCCACTCTCCTATTTCCTCCCTCTCTCTCTTACCCTGTGTGCCCCTATTATGTGCCCCTATTTCATTCCTCTCACTCTCTTACCTTGTCTGCCCCTTTCCTTTCTATTTTGTGCCTGTATGCCCTTATTTTCCTAAATACTTGGTGTGTCAGTAGCCAGCAACACTTTGTCTAGGGGCCCCGCCAACATGGTCCCAATTGGGCCCCACATTTGATAGGACCAGCCCTGCTCTCAAATGCACCAATCTCTCTCCCTATATACCACAGCCAACCTCAACCTCTTCATCTCTCCCTGCTTCCCCCTTTGGCATTTAATGACAGTTGATACAGAGTCATGGAACGGAATGGGTGAAATAGCCTTGTTTCAGGGAATTCTGCTGAAACTCATGTATGTACTGCCCTGTGATAAAAGTGTTAGGTGGCCTCGCTCATACTCATAACCAGTACAAGAGTTTTCTGGAACCAGTAAGGACAAACTAAGGGGAAGTAAAATGTGGCAGTTGCATCTGGTGGCTGCACTACTTTTGGGCATGGGACCCATTTCTTTTTGTTGAGTGCCAAGCAGCAGCATGATGACTTCATGCACTGGTGGGTCATTACATTGCCATTGGAGGCCGAGGTAGCATCATACCATAGGTACCACCATTTGGGATCCAACATGCCCGCTGCCTGGAGCACTGACTGACACTGAGACACTTCCATTCTCATCTCAGCAAGCCCATCAGTACAGTCCTGGTTTTGTGCATGGGGGCATTATTGTGCTGAGACTGGAAAAAGCCATCTCCAAACTGTTGGAGAAAGTAGGAAGCATGGAAACGTCATGAACATCATTGTAGTGGCACCTCTGTCAGCAATGGGTGCTTCTTAAATAGCCAATATCAATAATTAGAAGAGGTTCCCGTATACTTTTGCCCATATAGTGTATTTGGCAATAGAAAATCAACAGGTGTGTAGTGCCTGGTACAAAATAAGGCCACCAAATATAAAGCACCCAATCTTTGGGACGTGTAGAGGATTATAAAGAATATAAAACTTTAAACTCATCTTCTTTATTAAAACCTGAGGTATTATGCAAAGTAAGTATCACCAACCATGCTTCCTGGTGTTGGGGCTGTCAGGAAGTGAAAGTCCACCCCCGTGACTGTATGCTGCTGATTTAGAGCTTTGTGGTTACATCTGGAGCCAAGATGCCGTCATAACATAAACTGACTTGAAGGCAACGTACAGTGGTATTAAACGTAACACAAAGGGAACATACACCTAAAGTATATCTAGAGTATATAAAGTATTTTCCCATTTATTTTTCCATTAAACAGATAATAGAGCGTGGAAGTTTCTTTTTGCATGTTCTGATACTTGCCTTTATTCATATAGGTTGTATCTACAATATTTCATTGCCAATGGTATGTGTGATCATTGTCCAGCAACATATTGACTTGATTGCTAAGGGTGCTGGTATTACGGTCGCAAAAGAAATGTGGTGGGACATCGGTTATGAGTTGGGTGTTGGGTGGACATAGGAAATGGCAGGAAATTGAGTTGGTTTGGGTACTGATCAATACAACTGAGTGCACTTTTAACTTGGATTTAAGATACACTACCCGTATCCAAACTGAGCTACAACTGAGATTATATTCAGTCATCGTATGCATGTTCTACATTATGTGCAAGATTGACCTCATGTCCATTTGTCATAAACCACAAGCACCCTCAATTGTAGGTGCGGTTGTCATTCCCCACCATTTGACCTCTGCATTTCGTTTATCACATGTCACAGATTTCAGGCTAAACCAAACTATTTCCACACTTTTGCATTTCAACAGTCGCACTCATCGACCCATGGATGATGATGCTTAACCGTCCTTGCCAGGGTCATATACCTTGAAACCATTTGCTCTGTGTAAAATGTTATGTCCAGTACATAGGCTATCATCACTGTACTATAAGTGCTGTATGCCCAGTCTGGTCTCGTTGCCAAAAGAGCGCATACTACCAGGATGATGAAACCCTACTCTTGTCCCACCAACACAGTTTCCCAACACTGTACACAAAGAGAGCAAAGCTGCATCAGTTAACCTTTCACATCTGTTTGTCTTTGCTTTAAGAGTTGGAAATATACTGCTCTCACCTATAATTCATTTTGTAGACATGCTTTTAGGCCCATGCCAATCGTGAAGCCAATGTATGGCCATGTGGTCTTTCATGGGTACACATGCAACTAGCTGGAAGATCTAGATTTTGGCTAGAAAACACTCAAACATATTACCAGCTTAGACTAAGTCTCATGCCATAGGCCTTTAAAGGATGAGATTTCATGCATTCATCCTTCATTGACCTCAGCCATAGCACTTACGTCTTCCACTGTCATAGATAAATTCGGCCAAGTTTCCTTCCGAGTTGCCTGAGTGCATATCTAGAAGCGAGACAGGACTGATGTTATTAGTCAGGGTAACAGAAAATAAACATTGTCTCATGTAGTGTCTTTTCCAAGCACGTTCACAGAAGAAGTGAATAAGTAATGCTTTCTTTGGTCTGTTCCTCAGATCTGTGTGTCAGGACACCTTCCCGACAAACAGAGGAAGCTTAAGATCTAACCATTAGTCTTGTAATACAATGGAATTCAAAAAATGATTTGATCTCCTTAGCAGATGTTCTGCAAATATTTTAGCTATTAAATGGTTTTCATGTGCAGCCTATAAACGGTTGAGGATTGTGTACGCTAGACAAATCGCCCACCAGCTAATTAGCATTTCAGTTCAAATTAAAGGCCAAGCCACTGTACGGTAAATTAATTGTTTAAGACAGGCTTTGGGCATAGCCAAATTTGTTTTGTGTCTTGCCACCTGGCATTCTCTGTAAGACACCTGGTTCTCTCTGTGGTTATGTATTTCATTCAGTGTGAGATTGAGTTCATCTAATGAAAGCCCTCAGCTGTGTGTTGGGTATTACAAGGCAACTATCGCTATTTATGATGTAACTGGGAATACAGTGTGGTGCTATCGGGTGCAAAGTCATGTGGCCTAGTATGGGGCAAATACTACATGATTTATGCTATCACAAACACCAAGCAGGAAAGGAAGGAAATTCATTTATAGGCCACTACCCTAAATGCATTGTTGTGAGGGGCTCTACCACCCAAGCACACCTGTGCCACTGAAATAGCAATGTTGTGCGATGTCTTCACAAATTAAAATATTCATAAACCTTTCCAGATGGTAGGTCTCAGTCTGGTGAGTTGACCCTTTTTCTGACCTTGCTTTTTCAATGCCTGCCCCGACCATGCCCTAACTCTGATCATGCTTCTTGCCTAATCCCTTTGGTACTTTGTTATTGCATTGCAATCCTCATTACCCAACTTCCTCCTAAATACTTATTGCAGGTCCTGAAGGCCAAGTGACCCTAAAGATGTTCCTAAAGATTTGGATCTAGGTTCCATAATTCTTGTTCGTCCCACACAAACCCAGCCCTTCAAGAAGATAGACCCCAGTACCCAATGCTTGTGCCTTATATCAAATCCATTGTTCTAGTACAGGTGCTAGACTCCTCACCTAAATTAACTCCTCCTCCACTCTTCACCCACAAATTTATATTCAACTTATATTGCACAATGTTGTTTGTCTTTCACCTAGGAATGCACCAAATTCATAATTGTGAGTAATTAGCTTCTTGTTAAATGCTGGATTTTAATTTCCATGTGAGAATTTGAGAAAAGACACATTGCCTCATCTATTATGGGTTCGGATGGCACTTGGGGTGCTGCAGTGGTCAAAACGCCCCTGTCCACCTGACACTTTTATAATGTTTTGGAATGGACATTGCCATGGTAGAGCTTTGCGTGGAGGTCCACATTAAACAACATTATGACTGTTTGCAGATGGACTGAGGTGGCAGTCAAATCACACATTGTACCATAAACCCAAAAAAAGTGTTGTGATTTGGTTGAATCCCAAATCGAATCCTTTATTCAGGCACCTCTGCTTCCATCATGGTTGTTGAATATTTTTATTGACCTTTCTGTAGAAAACAATCTACTTTTTTATTATTATTATTATTATCATCACAGACTTTATTATCATCACAGACTCTTATTTTTACATATGTTCTCACCAACTGTCTTCTCACCTTTCCCTCTCTGCATTCCATGTTCATTCTATCTTGTCGGAGATTATCATTTATGCTTTTCTGCTCACAGCACTGAGCAATATTGTACACAGAGTCTAAATTGAATTTATCAGTCATAAAACCAATATCCGTAGTGGCCGTCAAATTCATCCACTCGTTTCATTGATTATTTACCACAGTCTTTGTCTAATTTGGAGATGTTAAGTAATCACAGCCGCAGGTTGAAAGCCACTAAATTGAATTCAGTGAATAAAACTTGCATTTGTTGGTCTCTCAGGATACAGAAATCTGATCTGAACTAAGTGGAAATTACACATCTTGTCGCTTCATATAAAAAATTATTCGTTTTGCTCACTTGTGGTCAATAAACTTTTTGTCTCTTAGCAAAGACAAAGAGATCCATAAAGAGCTTCAGGCATCTGCAGTTTGTGGTCTTTTATCATGGTTGCGGTTCCAGCGAAATGAGCACCAAGAAGCAAACATTCTGCACAGAAAACAAATAATTTGTTGTGTCTTCAGGTCATGGAATTCAGAACAGTCATATTAATTACATTTGTTATCATCATGGTGTTCTCAATTAAAATGCAGCATAGAACTTTTTTTAGTCTCTGTTCTGTTTAAAAATCAGGACAAGTTGACATTTTACCCCAACATACCTTCCCAGAATGCCAGTGTAATTGTGCCTGCAGCAATCAGGTGCAAAACTTTGCACTGGTTAGGAAATTGTACTCCTACATTCAGGTAGGACATTATATGCCAAGTGCATGTTCATCTAGAGTGATCCCCAACCAGTAGCTCGTGAGCAACATGTTGCTCTCAGGGTCCTCAAAACAGAGGCTTATTTTTAATTTCCAAGCTTGAAAGCAAGTTTTAATTTTGTAAAAACAAAATATAGTGCCAAGTAGAGCCTCTTGTAGGCTGCCAGTACACATAGGGGCTACCGAATAGCCAATCATAGCCCTTATTTGGCACCCCAAGGGACTTTTTCATGCTTGTGTTGCTCCCCAACTCTTTTTACATTTGAATGTGGCTCACGGGTTAAAAAGGTTGGGGACTCCTGATCCAGATCAACAATGAGGACCCTGTACTTACCACAAAGTATATCAAGGAAGGTATAAGGTACAGGGCTCCCTTGCACCAGAATTTACTACACCATGGACCTCGTGCACCAAAATAGGGCCAGCTGGCAAATTAGCGAACAGTCTAGATTTGGAATTTCTAATTCCACTTCTTACTTGAGTTTTAAGTTTATCAATTCTCCAGTCAATTTTATCGAGCATGAAGACCCCCAAGAATAAGTTTCTTGAGATGCACAAGGTACGTTTTTAGACTTCTATACTAGACCATGCGTATAATCCACCAGAACTCTTGAGAATTCTTGAATATAGTAGAAATATATAGATTCAGATCATTAATGATGTGGATATTGATTTGAATGAGTCTTGGAAACTCTTGGAATGCAAAAATGTTGGTCGTACAACTTACGTAATAAAGTACATTTATTGAAACGTCTATTTGTTGATTTATTAGCGCCTACTAGTCTTCTGCTTAAATATATGGGTGACCCATGTCTGCAGAATTCAACACAGAAAGAATAAGACTGATCTAGAGGTTCTTATATCATGCTACTGGGTTCCTTGCCTGGAAAATGAATGGCTCTTATAACCATGATTGCTTCTATTGTTTTTTATTCATTGTTCAATCAAGGCAGTTGACAATCAAACTCATGGCTTACATTGTATTATTAACAATGAGAGTAGGCAGAATCATACTGCCTGTTTCATGTTTTAGCGAGAATAAGCATCATTTGGGACCTTATAATCAAGTCCCAAAACCACAGTGAGTCACCTATAGTATAGTTTATTGTGTCTGATGCTTCTTCCTTTGATGATACCTTCCATATAATTACTGCTTCCCTAGGTGAGTTTGTGTCATTAGTGTACTTGCCTTTGGAATATACAATACGTAAGTTCATAGCCATTAAGTATTTCCTCACTTCAGAAAACACAGACAAATGGGTTCATCTGACTTACTGAATGGGTCATTTGTTAGGGTAGTTTGTAATGTAGTATGTAAAAGTTTGCTCTGTCTGATATAATGTAATGATGTGCAATCTAGAAGGAATTCCAGAAGTACCAACGTGCCCTGACCTCTCAAGAGGACTGAAAAAGTTGAATACTACTGATCTAATTTATACCTTGGAGTACCGTTCCATGGTAATTTTTTTGGATTCATAGGGGAATGATTGCCATTGCTCAGTTTATGCCTCTTGTGCGTTAAAGGAAGCAAGTGCCCAATTCAAGATGGGGAACTTAGGCACAAGTAGACATCTGTAATTTTCTAGGAATTACAGAATAGCCACATCTATAGTAGAGTTTAATTCCTTGACGGATACGAAGCAGAAAATTAGCTCACCAGTCCAGGTATTATGGAAATCTAAAAGTCCATAATGTTGTATTACATTATAATTTTGGCTTTAGGACAAGAATGTCATGGCCAGCACCCAATACCAGAACAAGTGCCAAGTACCCTGGTCTTGGCTCGGCTTCACCAGTAGTGTGACCACCGTTGGGCTTTGGGAGGAGCCCTCAGCTTACTTGGGTGCCACCTGGACTTAACGAGGGGTACAAGGCGAGATGTTCTGGCTAGCAAAGGGGCACGGCTGTTAGCAGAGTCTTTTTGGGTCGAAGGTCAATGTACAAAGGATTAGGCAGAATCGTAGTCGGGCAGGCGGATAGCAAGGATCGTCAAACAGGTAAAGGGTCAAAACCTGGTGATCAAACAAGGGGTTAAACAGAAGCGTTGTCGAAAGCAGGCAAAGGTCAGGATCCAGAAGTAAGAATAGTCAAAATATCCAGGCAGGGGTTAAAACAGGTTTAGAAGATAACAGACAGATTTAGCACAAGGCTCAGGAGCACCAGGAAATACAATCCTATCACGGGCAATGACAAACTGTGGGAATGCCCCTTTAATACTTTTGAATTTGGCGTCATTGACCGCTGACGTCATTACGTCAGCGCGCATGCGCCTTTAAATCTGGAAGTGCGCATGTGTTCGCGCACTAGGAGAGAGCCGGCACAAGAAGAGGAGCGGCGGGCGTCCCATGCCGTCCCCCCACTAGACCACCAGGGTGAGACTTCGTTACAAAGATGCATATATAAGGAAGGTCCAAGAGAGGCCATTCTCCACAAACATAGCTAAAAGAATACCTCACAATCATGTTTATTTGTATTGGCTTCTGGAATACTTTTTGTAGAATTTTGATGAAGATACAGTAAATACACCCCTAGGCGCAACTTTAATGTTGTGTATGATGCACGCGGTGCACAATAAACACCGTTAATATTGATGGGAAAATGGAGTGGCTTACTTGCCCTTAGATTTTAGTCCATATATAAAATATACAGTATTTATATCGACAGTATCCAATTCTGAAGACAATTACCGTTATTATGTTTTTGATGAGTATGGAAAATGCTATAGCCAAGACAAACAGTATGACAACACCAATTGCACATATCCAGAGTGGCAAGGATTTGTAAAGACATGAATCTGTGCCCTTAATGAACATGAAATGAGTTTATAAACAGGTCCTACTTTCCTTTTGAAGCCAGAGGCTAATCTCCTATTTCTTAAAACCTGAAACCTGCTATCCCCACCCTTTTACTGTTTCACAGGAAGAATAAAGTCATTGCTGGCAGAAGATGGCATTTTTTTCGTTACACAATTCATGTCTTGAAATTAGATTTAACGTGTAATGTGGGAAAGCCATTCAGACTGATCGTGCTGTGTGGTGTTGCACAGAGTCATTTCCCTATGTTTGTTAAACAGAGATTGTATTGCATAATATTCATTGTTAAAGTGCAAAAAGATAAGTGTATGACCAATGTCATAGTCCATAACAATTGCAGGGGTAATGTAAAATTCCCTAACCCCAGGTTGGACAATTTGTTGAAAGGAAAAAAGGTGATGGGTAGGGATGGGCGAATTTGACCCGTTTCGTTTCTCCAAAAATTCGATGCCGGTGAAATGTTGCCGACGGCCATTAAAGTCTATGGGCGTCAAAAAAGAAATTGTCGCGAGGTGAAATATTCTTGACGCACGACATACAAGTCTATGGGCGTCATTTTTGCAGCGAAACAAGGCGAAAAAATTCGTCCATCCCTAGTGATGGGCACACAAGGATTCCACAAAGACCACAAAACATTTCAGTCTTGTTAGCTTTATGCTAAAGCCTTGTGTGTTTTGAACTAGGATTGAGGGCCTGTCTGGGCCAGAAGTAAGTAAGGTTTCAGAGATGGCCTTCTCTGTTAGAGCTGAGACCTGCCCTGAGAAAATGCATAAGAAGCTCCACCCAGTTATTTGGAAGAACACAACTGGAGAGGCAAAAGTGTCAGGTCTGCATTAAAAGAAACAAATAGTTATGGGTAACTAGGGAATGCAATGTTCCAATTACTTGAATAGGAAGTATCAAGGCTAGTCAACATGATGCCAAACTCAGAATCTGAAGTCTAAGTCCAGTTTACATTCATCCCATCCCTGTCCAACATCCTTACTGGTGTCAAAAACAGCCATAACAGTACCCTTTTTCCAAATCTGGTGCTTAGAAGTCATCACTTTTGCTTACAAAATAATTCTGCGTTCGCTTTAGGAGCATATCCCAAATTCAACCCTACCTCGTACAAGAGACAATGCCCTGCTCAAATTCCACATACACTACTGTAATACATTACTCTGTAGATTTCCCCTCCAATCCATGATGGACACTCTTGCCAGACTCATTCACCTCTCCCTCTCCACAAGTGTCGCCCCTCTCTGCCAGTCCCATTCACTTCAAGATAGCTTTACAATGCACTCAACAATGTTGCACCACCATTTCACCTCTCTAATTGTCTTCAGTCTGCATATGACCTTCTTTGTTCCTCCTTATTTATTACGTCTTCTCACTCCCACAACCAGGACTTTTCATGTGAAGAACTCATCCTCTGGTATTCTCACCCATGTCCCTGGTAAGGCCTCATCTGGAGTATGCAGTTCAGTTTTGGACTCCAGTCCTTAAGAGGGATATAAATGTGCTGGAGAGAGTGCAGAGATGTGCAACTAAATTGGTTAGAGGGACGGAAGACTTAAATTATGAGGGGAGACTGTCAAGGTTGGGGTTGTTTTCTCTGGAAAAAAGGCGCTTGCGAGGGGACATGATTACACTTTACAAGTACATTAGAGGACATTATAGACAAATAGCAGGGGACCTTTTTACCCATAAAGTGGATCACCGTACCAGAGGCCACCCCTTTAGACTAGAAGAAAAGAACTTTCATTTGAAGCAACGTAGAGGGTTCTTCACAGTCAGGACAGTGAGGTTGTGGAATGCACTGCCGGGTGATGTTGTGATGCTGATTCAGTTAATGCCTTTAAGAATGGCTTGGATGATTTTTTGGACAGACATAATTTTAAAGGCTATTGTGATACTAAACTCTATAGTTAATATAGATATGGGTATATAGAATTTTAATTAAAAGTAGGGAGGGGTGTGTGTATGGATGCTGGGTTTTCATTTGGAGGGGTTGAACTTGATGGACTTTGTCTTTTTTCAACCCAATTTAACTATGTAACTATTTAACTATGTTCCACTAGACACTTCCAGAACATCCAATCTTTCAAACGATCACTTAAAAACCATTCAAGCCTATAACTTGAGGCCTCAGCAACTAAAACACATTCCCAACCCCCCATTCTTCACTCACACACTAACTACTACTATTCCACTTTTCACTATGCACTTGCCATTGCTATCCTAACCAACAAGAACTCTACAACCAACTATATTTCAAGCTCTGACAAGCAGAGACCTCCTCCTATTTGACTCCTAACAATATTCAATTGTATCTGTTCATCTGTTCATGATACAACAATGAGAATTAAGTCAATTAGATGAAATTCCTCACTTAAAACCCATGCAGTGCTAATAACTTGTCCATGTTTATATCCTGTGCTTTCCCCCAGATTCTGAGAGCATGTGAGCGAGAAAGCTGATACTCTAGAAGCTTGATTACACTCCAGTGCCGATGTTTATGCAGTGAGAAATGGCCATAAGTGCACTGTCATCAATCATTAGCATTGCCCCCGGAGGAAAGCCTCACAAACACAGGGAGACCATAGCAACACCACACAGATAAAGTTGATCTCAGAGAGAGGCAGAAACGGAAGAGATATCATAAACACCTTTGAATAGTTCAAGTATTTGACAGCATTCACAAGGGATTTATTTTTCATAGAAAGGAGGAAAAAGAAATAAGCAGTCATGACCCAACATTGCAGGAAGAAAGATTTACACATTCAATGGAGGGATCAGCACTTCACAGAATGGCTGGTGAATCCATTTTCAGGGCCCATCTGTGTTAGGGCTAGTACAGTAGGAGAATTCACAGAGTGATTTGTGTTTTTGCTGTGTTTACTGTCAGTCCTCCCGATGTCTGTCCATGGTGACCAATAGCTACCTACTAGAAACGTGCTCATATTGTCCATTCAGTTGGCTGAAAATGATGGATTGGTTGGGTATGGGTCACTGCATTAGACTAAAGTTGTACCTGGAGGGGGGATCTGGCAGTTGACAAATGGAGGTCCAAATGGATCTGGCAGTTGACTCAATGGAGGTCCAGCTAGGAGTATGGACACCGCTTCACTGTAGAAGCTAGGCAACACACAAACCAATATGTCACCTATCTTAGTTTGGATTTAGCACAAGTTACTGTTTTATAATTATAGAAAAAAAGGAAATCATTTTTAAAAAACGCAGAGTATTTGGATAAAATGGAGTCTATGGGAGATGGCCATTACGTAATTTGGAGCTTTTTGGATAACTGGTTTCCGGATAACAGGTCTCATACCTGTACAATGAGAAGGGGAGAAACGGTAGCTGTCTCAAAACAGTTCCAAGTGCTAGCTCCTTCTCAAAGCTCAGAATCAGGCACAATGCACTGAGATGGCTGCCTCCACTGTTACAGCTAAATGGTAGTGGTAAATGGTAGATACTGGGATACTGGCTAGATACTGGAATACTGGCTACATACTGGGATACTGGCTAGATACTATCTAGATACTGGCTACATACTGGGATATGGGATACTAGATAATGGGATACTGGCTAGATACTGCCTAGATGCTGGATAGATACTGGGATACTGGCTAGATACTATCTAGATACTGGCTAGATACTGGGATACCAGATACTGGGATGCTGGCTAGAGACTGCCTAGATGCTAGCTAGATACTGGGATATTGGCTAGATACTATCTAGATACTGGGATACTAGATACTGTCTAGATGCTGGCTAGATACTGTCTATATGCTGGCTAGATACTGGGATACTGTATAGATACTGGGATACTGGAGGGATACTGGCTAGATATTGGGATACTGGCTAGACACTGGGATACTGGCAAGATACTGGGATACTGCCAAAAGTTAGGCACCCTCAAGCGATCGCATTTACTTACCAACAGGGCTGATGCTCCTATCAGGAGAAAACTGCACTGGCCCAAGTTTCTTCCAGCAAACACCACGGAGTGATCCTCTTCCAGCTTCTTCTTCTTGCAGCTGCACATGCAAAATAGAGCGAAAAGCCGAACTTTAACAAAAAACGCTATTTAGTTTCTACTGCGTCTCCCCCAGAAAATTTGAAGAAAGAAAACAATTTCTCCGTGGTGCTCGCTGGAAGAATCCTGGTCCATTGCAGTTTTCTCCTGATAGGAGCACCAGCCCGGAGTGTCAGGTAAGTAAATGTGATCACTTGGGGGTGCCTAACTTTTGGCTCGCCCAAGTAAAAAGGACTTTCTTCTACTTTAATTTATGTTAGAATCCTAAAAAAAAGTGTAAAATCCTAAAAAAGTTGATTCAGAAGAGAGAAAATAAGCCCACTTGTATTTCACCTATCGATTCAATCATTCAAAAATATGACTTTATTTTCAAGCATTAATTGTTTTATCTTTCTCCACCCATCTGTACCTGGAGACAGGCCTTGGAAGGAATAATGGAATATTATTAGCATGTATTTATATAGTGCCAACATATTGCGTAGCACTGTACATTATATATACAGCATAATAGAGTTTTAACAATACTGTCCTTCTTCTGTCTTCATTTTAGAAACATGTTCTGAGTGAAATGTTCTCAAAACATAAACCTTGGGGATTTTCAATTATTTCAAGGTCATTTTGAAATCACAAGATGTTCTTTAATACACTGCAGGGCCTATTATGGTTCCTCTGAATTGTATATAAAACATCTTTTGTTGATGAATTCATATCAGTGTATTAACTGGCACATTTGTACAATTGCGGCTATGCTATCTGCCCTAGAAATGATCTGGAATATCTAAAAGCTACAAAGGAACATGCTGATGTAGGGTACCTGGTGGTCCATTGGGCCACGCCGCCCTCCCTGAGGGGACACCAAAAGCGCTAACTTCTGGGTCTATGTGCATGCGTCTTTTTAATTCAGGACGCCTTGTTACTTCATGGTGTTTTGGTGTGAAATTCGAATACTTAGGGGCCTCAACCAAACATTCACTGCCCAACGTAGGTCAATCTCCATAGTTCCTGGGTGCGTTAATGTGTTCAGCTCTTGACACTTGCCTGCCCCTTACTATTGATATTTCACTGCCTGTACTGACCATTGTCCATTTACTGCCCATTCTTCGGATTCTGATTTTGTACTGTGCTATTCTTGGTTCTGACCCCGGCCTGTGACCCTGAATACGTCTTTGTTACCTGATCTTGTACTGCATTGCCTGATTAGTATCGACTTGGCCCGACCATTGACTATGCTTCTAGTTCCCCGCTTACTACTATACGCTCAGTTCCCTAGTCTGCTCAGAACTTTCCACTTGGTCCTCTCACTATAAGACCTGGAGGCATCCGAGTAGCAGAGGGCTCCTCCCAAAGCAAAAGTATGCCTCTGGTGGGACTCTTCCTTATTATCCCTGGAAGACTTCTGAGATTGTTGTTGTCTAATAAATATTCTGAGAAACCGCAATTTATAGCTACAAATTTGGTCTAACATTTTATGTCACATAGTTTCTGTCAGTGCACCCACAAATGGAGTGGGAGTGGAGTGGACGTGTGACAGGAGCGCCTATTGTCCTTTTTTCTTTTCTATGAAAGGTAAAGATCCCCTGCTCTCTAGAATGTCCTCTAATATACTTGTGAAGAGTAATCATGTCCCCCTCCAGAGAAACCACGCTCAACTTTTTTCTCATAGTTTAATTGTTCCATTCCATTTACAAACTTGTTTTTGTGTCTCTGCACTCATCCATATCAAGTTAGAGGGTCCAGAAATAAATTGCATACCCACTCAAGGAATCTATAAAGAGGCAAAATTACACTTACAATCCTTGAAATTCAATATCAACCTAAAAGAACATGAGGAGGCTGATAATAATCCTGTTGGTGTACTTGAGGAGAAGACCTTCCCCTGGACTCTTGACTTCTTCAGTTGCATTCTAGGAGCTTTTTCCAAAAGGTCTGCTGGTTGTGGTGATTGAATGAATTGACTCTTTCTGCTATATTATCCCACAGCCTCACCAACCTCACTCTCCTTGCTGTATCAGTGTGATAGGACAGGACCCATAAACCAATCCCACCGCTGCAACACTGATAGGACCGATACTAATGTGTCTTTTAGAAAGTGATTTTTCCAGTTCTGCTGCTGTTTCACAGTTGGCCCTACATTTATAATTTCCAAAAATATCAATTTTCCTGCTCCGAGGTGGCCCTAATTTAAAAATCCACTGTGCAAATGGAATAACAGTTAGTTTTGCAAGTCCGTTAACATTCAAGTTCAACAATATTTCACAAACGAGCCATGTGGGTGTTTTTATTTTTTAACTTCTTTTAATTGATATTTTTCTGCATAACGTGTGTTAAAAAACACAGCTGCCATGGGACTATGGGGCCTTCATCCTGTCTATAACTTCATTATACTGCGGTACAAAAGAAGCCAGAAAGTTTAAAAAACTGGCAAAAATGAAAATGTGGTACATCACCATTGTTACTGTAATTACTGTCCCCATTGCCGTCCCTTGTCATCACATCTTAAGAATGATTTTTGGTTTACCAAAGCTGCTTATATGTTGTTTACCATAAAAACAACTGAAAACCAAAAATGGGAGGTCTTTTTTCTTTTTAAGAGTAGATGGACAGGTGTGTGGCCAATTACTGTTTTTCTCCTCATTTTCTTTGAATTACAAGTGAAACTGTTGAGAAATTGTAGTAGGAACTGACTGTCGTAGAATTCTTTTCCCATGTCCAGTGTCTGTTTTCTAAAGGGAACTAAATATTAAACCAGTAAAACAAAGATACAAATATATAAATATGAGAGGTATAAATGCCCTCCTTATTCCATGCAGTAAGGAATGCGTACATAGAAAAGAACCAATAGTAGCAGTGAGTAGAAATAAAAACATCAGTGTAAAAAATATTCACATAAAGACTAAACAGTAGACGGGAGAAAGAATTTGGACAATTGTTTTCTGTGCTGGAACAAATCATTCAAGAGTGGAAAAGAAACTGTTCAGTCCCGAACCCGGTATCCTATACTGCAAGCCAAACTTTAGAAGTTATCTAGTTCCTTCTTGAATAGAATTTTGAAATACTAACACAATATGTACATCTGCCAAAGATTTTCTACCTAAGGCTTCACAAGTTGTGCATTGTTTGTGTAGGAATGTTACTCAATGGTCTGTATAATTATGAGCATATCAACAGCCGGGGAAATGATTCACTTTATTTCCCATCAAAGCCTCAACTCATATCTGCTTGCCCATACGTGTAGTAACATGAAAAAAGTAGTCCTTTCCCAGTAACAGTGAGCTTATTGGTAAGGCCGGTTAAAACCAAGAAACCGAGAAGAATGTTGCTTGAAGCCCTATGGACTGTGACCAAGTTTCCACATAATTGTCCAGCTACAGTTGTCCATTTAGGAGACCAGATCATGTCGAGCACCTCCAACATTACATCCAAGCATGTTAACTCTACACACATATATATATTGTTCATGTACAACATGATGAAACATTAACTGGAAGACTTCTGCTTGACAGTGTTATTGTTCATAGAACTGATCTGTCGTCACACGAACCATGCATGAACATCCAGCAATAGGATTTTCCATTAACGTACAGATATTGTCATGTGACCGAAGGGATACAACTAAAACCTTCAAGCCAGTCCTGATAATTCACTTAGTACACATGAACATATCCAACTCAACCTGGTATCAGAACTCTGTTCCTACCTTTGGAGTTATCCATCTCGTTAAGTTTGGTCTTTGTATAGAAAATTAACTGTAGCTCCTCCTATGGTCAAATGTAGAGGTGTAAAATTAACACTGCAGAGATAACAAAGAGTTTTGTGAATTTTCTTATTGGGATGTTATGAATCTAGAGAAAAACCGGAACGTTTCTGGGATTTTGATAACTCTGCCCTTCACTTTCATTCTATATACAGCTGAACCTTCTACATACATTTTTGTTGTAAATTGTATATTTATATATAATTCTATAACCAATCTGTGTTAGTTTTACTTTACGGGAAAGTACATCATTAATGGATCAAACTACAATTTAAGTGGAATCTTTAAGGGGAAGTTCACAATAGACCACAGTTACTAATGCCCAACTTCTGCCTCCTTTCACTTCCTCTCAGAATTTGTGGTTTCCCGAAATATAGATTCTGAATGTGCAAAGCTTCTCAGTTAAAACAACACTCCAAGAAGATCTAGCATCTGAGTGGGGTGTATCCAAGGGGATATTAAATGCCCCTGACACATACCAACTTCTGCAGCTGATTCTCCTAAGTTCTCAGAGTTTGCATCCCACTAGGGTCTACCACAATGTTGATTGGAGGTGAAACCTTGAGCTTGTCCAAGCATTTGGTTGGAATGATGCCTCCAAATAGATAAAAATTAGTGGATTTGGATCAGATTCACAGCACAAGAATCACATTGTGACCCTCTTTGCCCTACTCCATAATAGGTGACCATTCCCCTTTGGAAGTTCATTACAAAATGTGTTCTTTATTCACTGTTCCAGTAGTCAAGACCAGCCTCATGACTGATAAAGTTGACTTTGGTTTGGACAGTTCAAGGCATTAATCAAGTTTGTCTCAGTAACACATTTCCAGCTGTGTTGTTAAACTTCACGTGAACCTTTTCATCTCAGGACTGACTAGGTGGTCGTGACTCCAACATCGTTATTTTTGTTTTCTCTTCAGAACATGGTGGGTTCATTGGGCTAGGTCCATTGCACAGATAAATGTCTCTGCAACAAACTAAATAATGTTGTGCCATGACAAGTGCTGTATCTCTAAGGGTAAGGGCACACTGGGCGATTCGGGGAGATTTAGTCCCCTGGCGACTAATCGCCGCGACTTTGCGCCGACCAATCTCCCTGAACGCCTTCCCTCACTCTGCGCTGGCTAAAATGAAAAATCGCCGGTGCTAATCACACGCAGCGATCAGTTTTCCGAAGTGGCCCGAAGTTTCCTTCTAAATTAAAAATCGCCGGCACTAATCACATGTGGCGATATGACTTCGGAAAACGAATCGCCGCGTGTGATTAGCGCCGGTGATTTTTTATTTTAGCCAGCGTTCGAGGAGATTGGTGGCCCAGTGTGCCCTTACCCTAAGGAGGTATTCCAAATCCACCATGTGCCATTAGCCTACAAGAGCTGAAAACAAGAGCACCAACAAAATAAATTTGGATGAAACATTTCATGAACACAGCAGACAGGCGCAAATTTGCAGTGAATTTGCGCGATTCGCCGCCAGCGAATAAATTCACGAAACACCCCGAAAATTCGCGGCAAAAACGAGACACCGGCGCCGTTTCGCGAAACAGCACAAATTCGCCCATCATTAATCTGCAGCTCTGCAACATGTAAAACCTTGTCTAACAACACTCATTGCAACATGGGAGTACATTCGTCTTGCTTTTTTGCATAAATTGTTTTAATGTATTCACACATTATGGAAATACCAGCAATAAGTGGCTTATTATGTAGGATATGGGTAATCTTACATTAAATGACATACAGCAGGAAAGTACTGTGTCTGTAAATTCCCTGCAATGTTGTTAAATGTGAAACATCACAGAGCAGGGATTTTCCAAAAAGAGCATTTGCAAAAAGAGCAACCAGCTTCCTGTTGAACTGGATCGGTTGGTCATTGATCCTCCTATTGCTATTTTGGTTGGCAGGGCCTGGTTATTGTAGAGAGGTTCAGGTTAGGCAGAGAATATTTACTTCTCAGGTTGTTCCTCTCATTTGCTTGTGTTTATAGGAAGGACTGGAAGATCTAAATCAGTCCAACTTCTGCTTTTAGTTACTGTTTGACGAATCTGAAAGTAAGGGGAGGCTATTGTTCACCATTCTCGTGTACTTCCTTGGAATAAATACTTACTCATGGGGAACTACAGCTGACAGGGCAGAATTTACATAAAATGTTGCAGATAAACACACCTCCATAGGGAGTCTCCCTTTGGCTTACTTTTTTTCCTTTTCCTCTGAAAACAGATAGGCGAGCATGTTAAAAAGTTATGTTGTTCTGTCCGGCTAATATCACACAAGGCATCTTCTCCACTACCTGAAAATACATACCCTCTCCCAATTTCAACCATACTAACTGACTATCTGGACATGTATGCCACCTCAGGGGTCAGCATGGACACATCTGCTATCCTATCATTTCACAGATGAGCTTTTATTGGTGGATTCTTGATGCATTAGCCAAAGAACTTTACTTCCTGTAGTATTTGTCCATTAACATATATGGCCTATCATACAGTTCTCTCTTTACATATGGCCATTGCATCAACATCATAACTTGGATAGCACACGGCGACTTGCTGGTAGCATGCCATCTTGATTAACAAATAAAAAGAAACGCTCAACCAACAGGTAGCATTATCTTGCCCAAAGAACCTGCCATTAGACCATGGCTCTGCTTCTACATTGCAGGAACAAATGGGGTATATAGTAGGTTCCTCACAAGGCCCACACAATATTATTACAAGGCCACCCTATTATTATTATTATTAATTATTATTAATGCTCTTAGATCATCCTAAGTCCATGTGCTTGCACCCTCAACAGTTGTGTTGATCACCTTCTGAGTATCTTGTAGCTTGTCAGGAGCACCAGACCTCTGGCCAAAATCAGCAATGACACATTCCTCTAAGCTTCCCAGAATGGACTAGTTGGAGTGGCTAGTTGGGGACCTTTATATCCTCTGTGACATGTCTAGGTGGCCAAATCCAGGTTCACTGTGAATCCTCCTGTCTTCCCAGCAGTCAACTGGGGCTTCTGGGATTCGGTGTGCTTTTGTACAGCTCCCTGGCCCGATTGTTCCCCATATTTTGACAGTGGTAGGTTGGGGCAATAAGCTGTGTCTAGGCTGCCCAGGAAGTATGCTGGAGGGGTTTGGATGAAATGTAAGCATCTTTAACCCCCATATGCTAGCATTCCGTTGTCATCAGAATGCTGGGAAATGTAGATTAGGAAAAACAGCAAGACCAGAGTATAAACATTTGAATGAACAATGGTTAGACCAGTGGGCAACATGTTGTTTACCAACCCCTTGGATGTTGCTCCCAGTGGCCTCAAAGCAGGAGCTTATATTTGAATTCCAGGCTTGAGGCAAGTTTTGGTTGTATACAAACCAGGTGTACTGCCAAATAGAGACTCCTGTAGACTTCCAGTCCACATAGGGGGCTCCCAATAATCAATCACAATCCATACCTGGCACCCCAGGAACTTTGTGCATGTTTGTGTTGCTCTCCAACTTTTATTTACATTTGAATGTGGCTCACAGGTAAAAAAAAAAAAAAAAAGTTGGGGAGCCCTGGATTAGACCATATAATAAGTGTCATTTGTCCTTTCACTCCTGGAAAATTCCAATCCATAACGGTTTAACGGTTGCTGAAGTCACAGAAATTCCATTCAATAAGAGGAAGTGACATTCTTGCCAAACAAAGGCTTCCCTTTCAGAAGAGCTTCTGTGATATTCTACTAATGAACCGGCTCATCATAACCATTAAACAGAATGCTGTGGGTACTGCCGACTGTGATATATATATATATATATAGGATAAATATAGCCTACCCTTTACTGGGTGAGTACCTAACATATTGCCACCCCCAAGTGTTTTCAGGTTTCCGTGTCCTTTAAAAAAAATGCTGTATCACCAATGAAGACAAATGTTTAAATTTGAAGGCTGATCTGAAAGGGAGAAGCTTCTTCTACCCCAGCTTAGGACATTGGGTCCTTTGAGTAATCCAACAAGAACCCAGGGCCCTGGAGCTTTTTCCCTGAAGTTCATTACCCCTTTAAAGGGATACTGTCATGGGGAAAATATAGGATTTAAAATGAATCAGTTAATAGTGCTGCTCCAGCAGAATTCTGCACTGAAATCCATTTCTCAAAAGAGCAAACAGATTTTTTTATATTCAATTTTGAAATCTGACATGGGGCTAGACATATTGTCAATTTCCCAGCTGCCCCAAGTCATGTGACTTGTGCTCTGATAAACTTCAATCACTCTTTACTGCTGTACTGCAAGTTGGAGTGATATCACCCCCTCCCTTCCCCCCTCCCCCCAGCAGTCTAACAACAGAACAATGGGAAGGTAACCAGATAGCAGCTCCCTAACACAAGATAACAGCTGCCTGGTAGATCTAAGAACAACACTCAATAGTAAAAACCCATGTCTCACTGAGACACATTCAGTTACATTGAGAAGGAAAAACAGCAGCCTGCCAGAAAGCATTTCTCTCCTAAAGTGCAGGCACAAGTCACATGACCAGGGGCAGCTGGGAAACTGACAATATGTCTAGCCCCCATTCAAAATTGAATATAAAAAAATCTGTTTGCTCTTTTGAGAAATGGATTTCAGTGCAGAATTCTGCTGGAGTAGCACTATTAAATGATGCGTTTTGAAAAAAAAACGTTTTCCGATGACAGGATCCCTTTAAGTACAATATCCCCTGTCCCCAGGCAGGGAATGGCTTTGTCTGTATATGTGTAAGTAAATATTCCTACCTACTTCTAATGCTGCTATCTCTTAATCTGCGGTTACAGTACACAAAGTCAAGGTGGAACCTGAGCCAACTTTTCACCCTTCGCCAACAGCAGATCAGAGACAAATGCTACTTTTTACACGTGTCGTTTCCAGAACACAATTTATTTCCAGCCTCCGATTAATTGAACGTGTAACCGTATCCAGCACTTGTGATTAATTACGACACCTATGAAATGGTCCCATTCTTTTCACCTATCATTTATTTCTTGTGTGATTACCCCTAGTGACCTGTAGCACAAGGTTCTTCTGGCACCTTCAAACAACAACAAAAACACCTTGCAATTAACTGTGATGAACTCTGAGGAAAGGTTGAGGCAACAGTGCAAGGCCAGATAAGAGAACTACAGATGAATAGGCATAAGGAGTGGCAGAAATAAAGAAGAAAACAAAAGAAAGTTCCTGAGTTAGTTTGTAGGTCATTTAGTGTTGTAGTACGCTGTGGGGGTCATTTATTAAGTGCACAACAAGACGTCAAGTGCTCCCAGGAGTGATCCACCATGTTTTATTGCACTTTGCACCCTCATCTGCTCTTAGAAGTATCGCACCCCATGAATACAGTGCTGCCTTCATTGATCAGAGCTCCGTTCAGGAGGGGTGGGAGGGAGGTGGCACTTAGGTGTCCACCCTCCCACCGCCTACTTGTCCCCACAAGTCATACAAGTTATAGAGAACCAATCTGGCCTTAGTTGCAGAGCTCATGGTCAAAGTAAATGGCTCCTAATATCTTTACTTTAACTGGTGGTAGAGTTTGATAAGGTGGAACTTTTCGATGTTTTTGGGATACCTTTATAAACAGATCTTTGCCCATTTTACTACGGAGGCCAAAGCACCACCAGATGACTGTCCCCACCATAAGCCTTCTCCTCAAGCGTTATTGCTTATCTAACAGAAAATAACTCTATACATAAATAGATTTTCCCTTTTGAAGTGTTTTAGGAAAATTATCAACCTTTATCTCTTTGAAGCAGTTTAAACCGAGTGGAAAGCCCTCGGCATCTGACAAAACCAGAGCTTCCCACACAGACCACACATGATCTTGTATTTACTTACTTTTCAGAAATATGTGAAAATCTGTCACACTCCCTCCCACTTCTTTCAGGTTTCGTAGAAGAGCGACGACGTGAGGAAAGTTACATCCTCTGGCCGCTGAAAAGTACCCAAAATAGTCTGCAGTTTACTTTGCTTTGCAGGGGGTCAATAATATTGATAGCACACCCAGTGGTTCTCAAACATGCTACCCATGTACGTCCATAACTGCAGTGAGAAAAGTGCCATTTCGGGCACAGTCGCCATGTTTTTCCCAGATGCTCTTGCTGCAAGTCCAGTTGCCCTAAAATAATGCATCACAAATGTGCAGTTGCACCTAATATTTCCAAGGTTTTTCTGGTGTAATTTCTGGTGTTGGTGCTGGCATCGTTCAGTGTGCTAGTGATGTGTGCACTCTACTCTGACACTGAGCATTAAGGGAACCCTGGAGCTACAGCCTGGACCAGAGGTGGCAGTAGCTCCAGGGTCGCCCAGCATCACTCAATTCAGAACAGAAGGCAAAAAGGACTGAACGGCACCAAGCACAACAATATGGAAGAGCAAGGAGCACCTTTTGAAGTACCTTCAGCTTCTCTTTTTCTGATTTACAATGACTTTCGACTTTGAGCACCCTGAGGGTACCCATGAGATATTGCTTGGTCCAGAGGTGGTGGTATCTCCAGGGTTCCCCTACGTCAATAGGCACATCGGTGCTCAATTCGGAATGGAAGGCAGGAAAGACTGACTGGCGCCAAGTGCAACGATATGGAAGTGCACATATTTAGCTGCAAGTACCTTCAATGACTACAGGAAAAGTGTGGGGACTACAGCTGCACTTGTGCAATGGGGGCCAAATTAGTGTCATGTTTTCTGCACTGTCGATGGTTCTGCAGCTGAAGTCTCTGTAAATGACCCATATCATTGAATTTATAACACCAACATCGGTGAAAACAGCACCTCTAGAGGTTATAAAGGTGCATCACAGTCAAAAGCAGGCACTTTGGGGCAGATTCACTAAAGGGCTAATGCCAGCAACTTTTCGCCAGCGTTGCCATCCGCAGCGACATCGCCAATACACTCGCTAGTGAAAGAGACCGTCGCTACAGTTTGTTCTCACTCTATCGCCATCTATCGTCTGTCACTTACATCATATCCTGTGAGCCGAAAATGCATTAAAGTTGAAAAAAACGCTGGCGACTTTTCCTTTTTTTTAAGCGGGATTGGCTGCAAAAGTCCTGACTTGAACTTTTTTTTGGGTAAGCGGTTTTCTCCAGACATATGGAACATTCATTTTACAGTGGGCTCATGTGTAGGGCATTATATTAACTCTCTTGTCTTTATTAAGGTTCCCTGGACATTTGTAATAAAAAGTGGTAACTTCAAGCATTTGCACCAACATTTATAATAAAGACGTCCATACAACTTTAAATTACCCGCCATATGCAAATTGACCTAAGCGCAAGATCACTAGCGAACTTTGCCAGGCACAAACGACTGCTATCGCGTCTTCGATATGAAATACTCGCATTGCCGAAGTAACGCTAACAAAAAGTCGCCAGAGTTCGGCACCCAGGGAGCAACTTTGCATATCAGTGAATTAGCGTAGTGGTAGCGAATTTGCGCCTTCCGATGTGTGCGAATCGGTCGCTGGTGACAATTCGCCCTTTAGTGAATCTGCTCTTTTGAATGAACCCTTGGTATCATTATGGTGGCACCCATTGCACCCTGTTGATCTCCTGAAAGGAAAGGCACATATAAAACATTCTACCCATGTACCTTATTGTAAATAAAGGAGGATAAACCCCACGACACCCCAACAAGGGATTCCCTTTCCAGCGACATATAAATAAACTGATATCATCGGGGATAAAAAAATCTGCTTTGGTTTAGGCGGACGCCGATGATAGACGGTATTTGGGAAAAAACGACACTTTTATCTCCAAATGTCAAACGTAGAGGAAGCAGAGAGCGAGCCAGGCGCTTCGTGCGGTTCTGCTGTGTCATTATGGTCTCGCAAGAAAAAAAATTCCCCTTAACCAGAGGCTTTTGCAAAAGAGAAACTGTATGAAGTGACTGGAAACTTCTTTCTTAAATGACACTTCAAAGAAACCCTGTTATAACAAGGGAAATAGCTCAACCATAGCTCAACCATCCCAGTCTACTCACCTACATCTCTCTCTGTAAAACTCCCATCATGAGCAGCTCAAGGTGAATAAAATGAACGGGATCAGTAAATACCTGGGCTCGTCCAGCCCGTTGAGATTTTTCGGCATTTCTCACCACGGCTCAGTCCATAGAGGTAATCTCCAGCAGTAAACCCGGTTATGCTGTTTTAGGAAATGAGAAAATACAAGCGACACAAGAGCTTACAGTCTAAAAGGAGATACTTTTTGTTGCGCTGCGGATATGGGGCTTCAGGCTTTGGAAGGCAGAATGAATGTATAGAGGAGGGTCCTGAAAAGAAATATAAGAAATTAAAAATAATATTGACAATGAAATTGAACCTGTCACAACCCATTGGGGTATTTTTGCAATTGCAGGAATACTAAGGGGTCTAAAATCACGCTCCAAAATGACTTGTTGCGGGGGTATAGATGAATAATAACAACTGAAATCTTTTTTAGAAGATGACCCTCTATCACCTGTTGTCATTCCTCATAGGGGCAAATTCACTAAGATGTGAAGTTGCGCCAGGCGCAACTTCGCCGCACTTCGCCAGGCGTAGTTTCGCCAGGGCTCCGCAAATTCACTAAAATCCGAAGTTGCGCACAGGGGTAGCGTAAGGTTGCGAAGTTGCGCTAGCGTTGATTCGCTATATAAAGCGAAGTTACGCTAGCGAAGGCTAATTTGCATACGGCGCGAAATTCAAATTTCAATGGAGGAACACGTATCAGCACTACAAATGCCTAGAAAACCTTCAAATCAGCCAATAAAAATTTTATTTTGCCCTACACATGTGCCCACTGTCTAGGTAAGTTGCCATGAGTCAGGAAATGTAGGGGGGAGGAAGGGGAGCCCCAAAAAAATTTCGATCTTTTTCAGCCTATCAGCCATCATGTAGAAAACACGCCAGCGTTTTTTTGGGACTTAGAAAAAAAATTTACTTTTTTTTAAACAATCCCTATCTACTCTATTGCGCTTCGCCAGGTCTGAGGTGGCGAAGGAAGTCTAGCGTAAAAGGTAGCGTTCAGTACACTGAGCTCGTTAGTGAATTTGCGTAGTTTCGTCGCTAGCGAAACTTCGCCTGGCGTAAGGGTGGGAAGTAACACTAGCGAAACTACGCCAGCGTTCGTTAGTGAATTTGCGTAGTAGCGAAAATGCCAAACGCTAGCGAATTAACGCTAGCGTTCGGCGCTTCGCGGCTTAGTGAATTTGCCCCATAGACACCCTGTTGTGTTACCCAACTGGGAGGTATGGCAGATTGTAGTGGCATATTACCGCCGGTGTAGCACAGCACCAGTAAGACCTCATATCTGTATTACCCAGCATGCAGTTTTTCAACTGCTGTTGACAGCAAGGGATGATGGGATTTGTAGTCAACAACAACCAAAATGTACATACAATGCATATACCCTCTGTACCTTACCCTGCATCCCTCTGTTACAGTCTAAAATCCCCCTTCTGGTTAATTCTGCTGCAGCAGGAGGTCATGAGAGATGGCTGTTGGGGAATGCTGGGAAATGTAGTTCCCGTCCCCACGGCTGCATGTTTGACTGCACAAAAGGTCTACCTCATTTCCTGATTTCAGTTTCCCTGCAGAAAGAGAAGCAATTTATTGCGCCGTTACTTCAAAGCCACAAACACATTCCCACTGAAACCGAAAGCCGATTTTCCCTTTTTTTTTTTCTTCTCTGCAGCAAAAAAAAACATTTACTCGCAGCCAACTCCCACCTCCCGGCCAATAGCAACGCAGTTTTCCACCAGGAAAGGAAGGGTTTGTTTTTCCTTCGCTCTCTTTATTTTTCCATTTCTTTATTCTCCAAAGCAAAAAAGAAAATCGTTCAAACTGGGGCAAAGTTTCCAGAAAAGTGATTTTAAATAAACAGCCCCGTTTTCTCTCCCCCCCCTCCCGTGTGAATAAATCCTTTCTTCTCTACAATAGACCCAGCCAGGGGACTCTCAGGTTTTCTTTCCTTCGGTCGGACCTGGAAGTGTATTTCGGTTTTACAACACGCAGGACAATAGAGATCAATCAGTGTTTCCATTTCTACTAAAAAACACTAAAAGGTGGCCATAGACTCAAAGATTCGCTCGTTTGGCGACATCGCCCAACGAGCGGATCTTTCCCCGATATGCCACTAACAGCATGGCTATATGTGGAATAATTCGAACATTCTGCCTCATGGCCGAACGATCGAATTACGATACGCCAAGGGGCTCCGACGGGTCGGTCGGTTAAAAATCAAAACTTCCCGATCGATATCGTGGCCAGATATTGATCGGGAAGACCTGTCAGGAGCCCCCCATACACGGGCAGATAAGCTGTCAAATTGGTCCAAACGACCGATATCGGCAGCTTTATCTGCCCGTGTATGGCCACCATTACTTTGCAAGTAACACCATAGATATGGATATACCACACTGCCCAGTCCTTAATCATAACATCATCATGTTGATTGCTCTGATTGGATGTTCCCTCTGAAAGATATCTATATCTGCCCAAAAATCACCCGTACGTTGATTGCTCTGATTTGTAAATACTCCACGTTGGCTCGTTGATGTTCCCTCTGAACGATATCGATATCTGCCCAAAAATCACCCAGATGTTGATTGCTCTGATTTGTAAATACTCCCCGTTGGCTCGTTGATGTTCCCTCTTAAAGATATCTATATCTGCCCAAAAATCACCCATACGTTGATTGCTCTGATTTGTTAATACTCCACGTTGGCTCGTTGATGTTCCCTCTGAACGATATCGATATCTGCCCAAAAATCACCCAGATGTTGATTGCTCTGATTTGTAAATACTCCCCGTTGGCTCGTTGATGTTCCCTCTTAAAGATATCTATATCTGCCCAAAAATCACCCGTACGTTGATTGCTCTGATTTGTAAATACTCCCCGTTGGCTCGTTGATGTGGCCCTCCAAACAATATCTATATCTGCCCAAAAATCACCCAGATATTGATTGCTCTGATTTGTAAATACTCCCCGTTGGCTCGTTGATGTTCCCTCTGAACGATATCGATATCTGCCCAAAAATCACCCAGATGTTGATTGGGCAGATTTGACAGTCCTCCCCTTTGAAGTCCTCACCTTGACAGCCTGTACCCCAGCCATTGTGATCCAATCATTTGGCCTTCAGGACATATCAGGGAAAGATTTGGCAAGGTCACCTATACGAGCAGATCTTTCCCTGAGATGTCCACCACGTTGGTCGCTTGGTCCTAAAACCAAACAATTGGATCACAATAGCAGTTTACACCTTGCGCAAATATGTCACACTGGATGCGTAAATACAAAGGGATTCCACCCCTAGAAAGTTGCAATAAAAATCGGACTTGTATGCGCTTCCTTTTTAAATAAATAATAAAGTTATCCAATTATTTGAGCTTTCCCTTGTTGCACGCATGATTTCCCAGCCTGCAGTATCTCCATCGTACTGACTGACCTCGACGGTATTCAGCGCGGATAATCCAGGAAGTAAACTGGAAGACGCGGTAGCTGTGGAACACGAGGCAACCGTTTCAACCACACGTGGGACCATAAGGAGAGCGGATGCCGTGTATGCAGAGGAGCTGCCAGTTACATTGTACTACGGAAACATTCTAACTTGCGATCTGATCCAGGAGATCCTGTAAGTACAATCTAAGCAGTGCGATAGTTACGGTAATGCACATTGGTGTGCCTTTCTTTCTTTCTCTTTCAAGTTAAGAGACATCCGCTGGACTTAAGGACCGTGTACAGATACTTGGATCCCCACTTAACTTAGAAACAATCGTGCTGTTTTGGGAGTAAAATGGAAACGCAAAGTTGGTACAATTTATTTCAAAGGGAAGCGCATACAAGTCTGATTTTTATTGCAATTGGATCATAATGGCCAGGATACAGGCCTCCAGGTAGGGTTGCCACCTGGCCGGTATTTTACCTTCCTGGCCGGTAAAAATGAAGGTTGATCCCAATGTTATTAATAGGGAAAAAGATAAATATATAGGAAGGCCAGGATTTTTTGCCAGAAAAGGTGGCAACCCAAATGCCAGGATAAGGACCACATCAATGGGGAGGATTTTCAGACCTGCCCCATTATCATCTGGGTGATTTAAGGGCAACTATTGATATCTTTCAGTGTATGGCCACTTTAAGTTGTGTGGGCAAATTTTATGTAACCAAAATGATGATAGGAACCTGAACCTGAAAGCAGCTACTGACTCAGCTGAGACCCACTTTCCCAAGTGTAGCAAGAGAACTCCCTACTATTACTTGTCTTTACCAAAGCCCTTTTGGGCCCACACCTTTTTGTGCCAATATCAGCTGAGAACCACAACACCACAGAGGGAAAGGCTGCACATACAACCAACAACCAGAGAAGAACTCAACAACCAGGAACCAGGCAGAGAACTGAAGCCCACCAGAACCAGATAATGTCTATCTATCCATCCATCTTCTATTGATTTAATCTTGTACTGTTGTTTTTTATTTGGGAATGCTGAATGAAGTGTTCATTCCCTACAGAGCACCTTGAATCCTTTTTCATTGGTTGCCCATTTGAACAAACAGAAGGACTGTGAGTGGCTGCCTGTGCGTTTATGTGAAGGCACGATAAGTATTGACTGATTCACAAAAGGGAAGAGAATGCAGACAGATGAGCTTAGTACCATTGCTGATCACTATAGGCCAGGTGATGGGCTGGACGGTTATAAGACTTCTCATTCACTGCCTGGAAACTTGACACCAGTGGGTGATGAAAAGATTATGTTGATATAGTGTTACTTTCTGTCTGATTCAGTTCTACTAAGGAATTTAAAAGGAATTTTTTGTTGCCCTTTAAAAATGAGATATCAGGAAAATTTCTAGGCAATCGCCCTTTCTTGAACTGCTTATTTCCTCCAACAAAGTCACAAAATTTCAGTCCATTCCATTGACAAACACAGGTAACACCGCATTTCCTGTTGGCTGAGCATTTGGTGGGAGTGTAAAGCTGATTACGGCAATGAGATTACCATAGGTGTTGGTGACCACATGGCGGGGGGGGGGGGGAGCATGTTCTGAGTAGGAAGTGGGACACTTTGTTGCATTGTTGACACACTTCAATAGGATCAGTCATGTTTGCTCTGGCTCAGATGTTTTATCACATTCATATAAATTAATACATGTGATAAAGTAAATGAATATGTCTGAGGACATCAAACCCTCCGGCCAAACTTTTATCACCCCCATTAATCCTTCTTAAATGATGTGTCTATGTGTATACATACTTCTATACCATATGGGGGTGATCCAAATGCCAGAATACAACCTCATCTACCATCAACATAAAGGTGCCCATGTAAAGTCCTCACCAAACGAGTGGATCTTCATGTATGGACAGCTTTAAACATGGTGCCCAACCACATGTTCCATGCCATACCCTTTGATGTGTCTTCCAATGGCCTCATAGTTGATGCTTGTTTTTAAAGGAGAACAAAAGTTTCCAGCCCTGGAAAGATCTCCCTCCTAACCCTTACTAGAACCTCACAATTGCACCCAATAATATTGCTCAGTTTTGAGTTGGAAGGCACCACTTGCTCCACTTAATACTTTTCATACAAAAGATTGCCAACAGAGGTGCTAGATGGAGCCTACCATGCCCACCACTCTACTCATCATTTTCTGTATAAGTAACAAAAAAGGGCATTGGGGTGGGGGTGTAGTGTTGCACTTTGGGCTGGTAGAAGAAGCCCTCTCAAGAGATGGCAGTACACATGGAGCTAAGAAATACACAATCAAAGCCCTTAATTATCAACCAGGGAACTTTATCCACTCTGGTGTAGCTTCCCAAAACTTTCTTCATTGGAATGTGTCTCATAGGTACAAAAAGTTTGGGGGGGGAGCAACCAACAATAAAAGGTGACTATTTTGGTCATGTACCGGCTGACTCTCAGTTGTAAAATCCATTAAACTCTGATGATGATAGCTTGTCAACATCATAATCAATGCCAAAGTATCAATCCAGTAAATAATAGGCAATAATAGTTTAGTATAACTCCTCAATGTGTGTTGTAACAGACTTTTCATTCACTCTTGTAATGCAAGGGCAGGTCTATGGTGGGTATGACATTCCATAGAACTACCAGAAGCTTTATTACACAAGTGTGAGCTCTTCATTAGTTGGACTGGGTTTCCACCAGCTCCAGTTTGGGACCTTACTGCTCACTGTCCCAACAATGTTGGCTGTTAACCAGCCTGGTTGGCTTATACCAGAAGCCAATGTTATGGAAACTAAAAAATGATGGTGTATCAGAAAGAGAAAGCCTGGGATTTCCTTAGAAACTCCAAGGAGGTTCTCAGCAGAAGCGAGGAGATGCCTTTCCTCTATCATTGGCCTTGGCCAGTTGCCTATTCTCATCTCCATAAGGTTTAAACATCTGCAACATGAAATTCCTTTTATGATAGGTGAGAATGAGAACCCTTATTTTTTGTAGTTTATGCATTTATAAGAGGAGTTTTGGTGCTTAGCATCCTTCAAAGGACAATAGCTGCATGTACTGTATATATGTATGTATGCATCTATAGGCTAATCACAAACACAAGCCAACCAGTTAGGCAGTGAGTTCATGTTGAAAAGAGTATTGAGGTGGAGCGGAACAGTTTCCTTACGTCAGGGAAAAGATTTTAATGGTTGAGGAATGCATGGTGCCGAAAGGCGATGGGTCAAACAGGGTAGATAGAATGGAAGATTAAAGCTAATCTGGAGGAATGCGTGACGTTACTATTTTTAGTGCAAAACTGCAAGACCCCCTTTAAACATTGACCGTGAACTCCAGTAAAAAATGTAAGAGCTTTGAATATGTGCTTGTTGATATAGAAGAGGCGGGTAATAAGCCTTTTATGGCATCGTCATGCTTTCTACATTCCCTGCATACGGTTCTTATGATAGGACAGTAAAGGCAGCACGTAAGCTTGTCTACTTGATCAACACCACATGGGCCTACCTAAAATCTCTCTATTCTCATCTAAAGAGCCTCTCTGGGTTTTCTCGAAGGCTAAAAGTCATATTGTGCAGACAATGAGACAACTATCCCAAAATGTGCTAATGGAATTGGCACAAACCAAGACCTTTATTCATAAAATGGACAGAACTGATGAGCTCTCCCTTAATGCAGCCTACAGCCTATGCTCATGTACTCTATGGGGGACTTCTTTATGGCAGCACAGTGCTTTTTGCTGCAACCCTACTAAGCTTTTTCCATCATGCTACTTGTGTCCCTCAACTTTAGGTCCAGATGCATCATGGAAAGTGCTCCATGGTTATTACCAGCATCACAAACTTACAGCATTAAAGCATTTGAGAGTGCCAAGATGGATTCTGCATTATGTTTTATCACTCTCAGCAATGGGTGCGGGATTGGAGTGAATATACAAATACATAGTTCACAAATCCACCATAGTCAACATGGTCCTCCAGCTAGCTCAAGGAGCTGTGATCCCAATGAGAACCAAACAGATCCTCCATTATGATAAATGGCCTCCCAGAGAAGATACTATTTTAGCAGTAAGAACAACCAATAGCTATTAGCCTGCCAGTGAGGTCCCAGTGCTTATGGGAATATCTAAAGAATAAATAGATCCTACGCTGCTTTGGTGGCTCAGGAGGTATTAGTCACTCAGTGGGGCACTAAGTAATAAGGAGTTCAATATGTGTTTATCCAAAAAAAAAGTCTTATTCCCAAAGTGTAGGGAGGACTCTAAAGTGTCCCAGTAGCTTCTACTGCTACAAGTTGACTATCACTGCCTCTTCCTCTGTGTCACATTTGGACAACATCCCAGTCCCCTGTGTCGTTTGCCTAAAGCCAATGATGATATCACCTTACCATCAGGCTGTTTGCCAATAATAAACCTGTAAGAAACTTACCCTGGTGGTCTAGTGGGCAGCGGGGTCCACGCCTCGTCCCTGGCGTGGACACCCACTGCGCCGCTCCTGTCCTTGCCGGCGCCATTTTTGGATCCCTAGGGCGTGCGCGGCGCGCCTGCACGTCTCTTAAAGGCGCAGGCACACTGGCGTGATTGCGCCAGCGCGTTTTGGCGCTAATTGGATCCCTATTTAAGGCCCATTCAGACCTGTAGCCAGTGCCCGTTATAGGATCATATCCTGAGGTTTCCTGAGCTTTTTGCTACCTGTTCCTGAAATTGCTATCCTGACTGATTATCCGTGTTTGACCCTGCCTGTTCCTGACTACTCTGCATTCTGTATCCTGACCCTTGCCTGCCTACGACGACTCTTCCTGCTTAACCCCTTGCTTGATCACCCGGTTTGACCCTTTGCCTGTTTGACGATTCTGATATCCGCCTGCCTCGACCCAGCCTGTCTGACCATCCTTCTGCCTTATCCAGTCTGTCTGTTATCTGGTTTTGACCCCTTGTCTGCCTGACGATTCTGTTATCTGCCTGTCCTGATCCGGTCTGTTCCGTTTCCACCAGACGCCTTGTCCTTGACCTTGTGCCCAAAGACTCTTGCTATCCGGTCGTGCCCCTTTGCCTGCCAGAACATCTCGCCTTGTACCCCTTGTTAAGTCCAGGTGGCACCCAATTAAGCTGAGGGCTCCTCCCGAAGCCCAAAGGTGGTCACACTACTGGTGAAGCCGAGACCAGGGTCCTTGGCATTTGTTCTGGTATTGGGTGCCGGCCGTGACAAAACCATTTTCCTGTCAGAAAAAAATTATTTCTAATAATTATCTCTTAATTTGCCAGTCGCTATATCTTAAGCCAGACTGGGTGGTTTACTGCTCTTTAGAGTAACCCATCGTCCCTATGCTGGATAGTGGGGATATCCTGATGCTTTTCCCAGATGTTCTTCCAGTTCTCCCATGGGCTGAAAGGCAATTCTTCCTGTTGTACAATGCACTACTTCCTATTGCTGACCCTATAACCTCAGGGTGCCACTTTCCAGTCTCATATTACTTTTGCGGTAGGGAATGAAGAATGACCTGTTGGCCATAAGAGCAACAGTTATACGATACTATCTATGCCAAGGGGCTTATTCTGGATGGACGTGTAGGAGAAAAATAAAAGCGGCAGATTTTTTCAATCATTTTGTTTCAAACCCTTTCCTTTAACTCAGCGATGACTCAAACGGCCTTTGGCACTAAAGGAAATAAGTGGATATTTTAAAGCACCCATGGGAAACACTACTTTGTGAGATTCATAAATATTCAAGCTTGATCAAGTCTTTGCAGGACTTAAGTTATTTTATAGGTATGTCTTGGTTTCAACAGGTTGAGCGGCAACACTTTTTTTTTTTGCCCTGGCAACATTATGGCCTCTGAATAATGTCCGCCCGTGTCTTAACATGCCTTCTCCAAGAACATCACTTATTAGAGAGTTAGCAAATCATATAAAATTGAGATCTATACAAAAGAAGTTCTCATGTGCAACATCAAGCAAAGTGACCAAACTTGTCATTTTGCACCCACAATGCATCAGTTTTTACCAGAATTTCAGCATATTATTCTAGGGTGGTGTTGGGCTGACACTTTAATTGCACCAAGTTTTGCCGTTTGCACCATGGAGCTATCCCAGTAACTTTGTATAGTGTCAACAATAAAGATGCCCATCACAAGAAAGGGAGTACTCAATGAACATTCCAGATAGTGGTCTTATGGAGAAGCTACCCATAACCATGAATAGTACCATCAAATATAGGTTATAACCACATACCATCAGGTTTTATAGAGCTGCTATGAGGAACCTCACCTTTAAAAGGTGATCCCACAACAGCTCCCACTAGGCCTTGCATTAAGGGTCTTATTTTAGTGGCTCTTTGGTGCTCTGGAAGGCTGAGCTTTCCCAAGCTCTTCTGCCTAAGTATTTAACAGGCCAATGAAGACTGTATTTCATTTCAAACTAACCGTTATATGTTCTTTTTATTTCCAGCCAACTCTTTTTTCACTCAACATCTTACCTAAATACCAGAGTTTCCTCCAAAGTCTTCACTGGATCTGGGGCTTTTGTTTTAGGACCTTGGATCTACCTCCCATGCACTAATGGAAGACACTAGCAGACTGGTACCTCTGCCTGGGAAAACTCTGATCCAATGGGACTGGGAGTCAATATGTAGAAACTGTTGGAGAGAAGGTAGAAGAACCATGGCTTTTTCAACACTGATGGTTGCACTGTAGTCTTGTGCTGCTATACCTTTATTCCACACCTATCTACAACAGCTCTTCAGAGATAGGTTTGGCTGTAAATGCCAGAGGGGCTGCTGTAAGATGCCATAGACAGCCACTATATATTGGATCTGTGGGGGCTGTTTGGTCCTTGAAATTCCAGGACTTAAGGTGGCCATACAAGGAAAGATCCATTCCTTTGGCAAGGTCTCCAAATGAGCAGATCTTTCCCTGATATGCCCACCTTGAGGGTTGTTCCAATCATTTGGCCCTGGGGCCAAACCATCAAATCACTGTGAAGGGAATATAGGCCATTAGTGCAAGGGTCACATCCCCTCTCTTTTTAGCCACTGCAACACCATAATCCATATTGTATCTATGGAACTTTGTTCTCCATGTTGTGCCATTGGACACATACAATTGGGTACCATTTGAACCTGTGATCCCCAACCAGTGGCTCGTGAGTAACATGTTCCTCACTAACCCTTAGGATGTTGCTCAAAGCAGGTGCTTATTTTTGAATTCCAGGCTTGGAGGCAAGTTTTGGTTGTTTAAAAACCAGTTGTACTGCCAAACAGAGCCTCCTATAGGCTGCCAGTCCGAATAGGGGCTACCAAATAGCCAATCAAAGATCATATTTGGAACCTCTAAGAACTTTTTGAATGCTTGCGTTGCTCTCCGACATCTTTTACCTTTGAATTTTGCTCATGGGTAAAAAAGTTTGGGGAACAATGATTTAAACCAATTCAGTTGCTGTTCTAAAGTGGCCCGGCATGCTACTGGGTACGATATGGTTAAATCAGATTAGAAAGTACAAGGATTGTTTGATTTAATTGCACAATCCGTGTGGGATTTGGTTCCCTTTGCTTCGGGTTTGTTTCTGTTCTCAGTCCTGTGAGCCGAGCGCTACAATAGATCAAGTAACCGGTGATATCATCCTGGACCCGTTGAAATAACACACTGTTCCGAGGATAAATCCATAATGTCAGGTTTTCTTATTCCAAGGGAGGGATTTGTACAGTCGGAAGAAAATAAAGTGAGGTCGCTAGTACAAAGCAGAATATGGGTGCAAGGAAATCAATGTATTTAGAAATACCTCAAATCTGGTTTTGGTATTGGCTCCTAAAAAGTACCGCCATCCCCCCTGTGGGGCCATCGTAGCAATGCTGGTGGGAAATGGATGGGAGCATCAATCATTAATGTAGTTTCTTCCAACCCACGGGTGGCCAAATTTGGCGGAGAGCAAATGAGTGAGTCTCAACGTGTGCAAACAGTTTATATATATAGTAATTACTTCTCACCGGAGTCCATGTCACCAGTTGCCTGTGACCCATCACCCAAGCTCCTATCCTCGGCACTTCAATAAACAGCAATGTGCCAAATAAGGGCAACCCACAAATCTGAAATTTGCACAGGCTGCACCCCCACACTCACACCACAATTTGTGTAAAATTTGGAGGTTAATTTGCATCCATATAGGCAAGCGGGAATGATGCTGGCATCTGGCACAACACTGCATTGTGGGTATAAATTTCAGCCCTTTGGGGCTCATTTATCAACACTGGGCAAATTTGCCCATGGGCAGTTACCTTTAGCAACCAATCAGTGAGTAGCTTTTTGAAACCAGCTGCAAGTAGAACAATGAATGCAGCAATCTGATTGGTTGCCATGGGTTACTGCCCATGGGCAAATTTGCCCAGTGTTGATAAATGAGCCCCATTGTGTTCATTTGTTAAGTCCTGTTGATATTTTTGTGATGTGTGGCATTTTGAGCATGGAAAAAATAAAGGGGTCAAAATTCTCCAAATGGACCACAAGCTGGGGCGGTAACCCTAATTTCATTTGATCCAACCTTAAAAGACTAATGGCGCCCACCCAGCCCAAGTGCAAAGTGCTTAAATGAATGGCAGTTTACTCATATTTGCACCATATTCACAAAGGTACTTTATTACCATACTGGCTCCATACTCCTTGGGTTGCTCCAACACTCAACTGACTTGTGCCCAGTGGATCCCACTCCAATTGCCGATACTGAATGTATAATGCCGTTTTCACTTCCTATTCTTCCATTCATTTCCTTCACTGAAACCTGGACTCATCTCCCCTGGGTTTTCTGACCCTATTCCTTATCTCTCTTTGCCTCATATCATCACCCACCCACATTTAGGGCGTTATTTATCAAGGTTCCGAATGTATCTCAGTATTTCTAATATCCAACTTAGAGCAACTCTGAATTCCTGAATGGACCTTATTTATGAAGAAAAAAGCCAGAAAAAATAGGCTCGGGCAAAACTCTGAATTGTTTGGAGTTTTCCACCAAAACTACGATTTTTTTCGGCGTTTTCAGAGTTTTTGCCCCTGAAACCCCAAAATCATGGGATATGCGCAGACACTAGGACCTTCCCCATTGACTTATACAGGACCTTGAGAGCTTTCAGATGCTAAATTTTCATACCATCGGACTTTATTAAATCCCGGGGGATTTTTTGGGATTTCGGGTATTCAGAGCTTATTAAAGAACCCCCTTACTGTACCTTTAACCCCACCCCCCAATCTGATAACGAAATGAAGAACATTTCCCCTTGGAGACCATTTCTTTATAAAGCCGGCGAGTTGGTTATCGCTGAACATTATGAATTTAATTTCCGGAGAATGAGTTAGTCTGGAGTATGAAAAGTCGCCAGCGAATTTTCACTAACGTTAGTCACTTCGCCCTTTAGTAAATCTGCCCCTAAGTGCTTTTATTCAGCTCGTGGAATTCTTAGGTGACTTTTAATAATCCTACATTTAAAGGGTATTTACAGACACCATGTGCGAAGTGCAATTTATTACCCACAATGCAGCGTTACACAGACCCCAGGTGGCAAATTGATCGGAATCGTGCTATGGGCCAATATATGGGATTAAGGATTTATTTATTTCTTTTTTATAGTTTTAATTATTTGTCTTCTTCTGAGTCTTTTCAGCTTTGACATGGGGGGGTCACTGACCCCATCTAAAAACAAATGCTCTGCAAGGACAGAGACACGCGCTCAGATCCGGGAGATCAGTCGCTGAGCAACAAATCTCCTCTTCTTCGGGCGACTAATCTCCTCGAACTGCCTTCCCGCTGGCTAGAAAATCGCCAGCAGGATGGCACTCAGAGCGCTTTGATTCCTGAAGTCGTCTGAAGTTTCCTAGTGAGGCAACTTCGGGCGACTTCAGAAAACGCTGAAAAGAGTCAGAAGAATAATAATTAAAAAAAACTCCAACTGGCCCTAGCAACCATGCATTCATTTGAATAAGAGACTGAAATGTGAATAGAAATTTGATTAATAAAAAGCAGCAATAACAGAGAATCTGTTTTTTAAGATGGGGTCGGTGACCCCCCTTTGAATGCTGGAAAAAGTCAAAAGAAGAAGAGAAATAATTAAAAAATTCCAGCTGGCCCTAGCAAGGACGCATTCATTTGAATAAGAGACTGAAATGTGAATAGAAATGTAATTAATAAAAAGCAGCAATAACAGAGAAATCTGTTTTTTAGATGGGGTCGGTGACCCCCCTTTGAAACCTGGAAAAATCAAAAGAAGAGAACTAATTAAAAAACTCCAACTGGCCCTAGCAACGACGCATTCATTTGAATAAGAGACTGAAATGTGAATAGAAATGTAATTAATAAAAAGCAGCAATAACAGAATCTGTTTTTTAAGATGGGGTCGGTGACCCCCCTTTGAAACCTGGAAAAAGTCAAAAGAAGAAGAGAAATAATTAAAAAACTCCAACTGGCCCTAGCAACCGTGCATTCATTTGAATAAGAGACTGAAATGTGAATAGAAATGTAATTAATAAAAAGTAGCAATAACAGAAAATCTGATTTTTAAAATGGGGTCGGTGACCCCTCTTTGAATGCTAGAAAAAAATTAAAAGAAGGGAAATAATTAAAAAACTCCAACTGGCCCTAGCAACGACGCATTCATTTGAATAAGAGACTGGAATGTGAATAGAAATTTGATTAATAAAAAGTAGCAATAACAGAGAACCTGTTTTTTGAGATGGGGTCGGTGACCCCCCTTTGAAAGCTGTAAAAAGTCAAAAGAAGAAGAGAAATAATTGAAAAACGATAAAAGATAAATCAAGGAGACCAATTGAGAAGTTGCTGGGAATTAGCCAGTTTATGAGACACTAAAAGTTAACTCCAAGGTTTATGGCTCCTTGAATAGGAGAAAGTTACACTTTTACTTTCTAGATGTCACAATCAGACTTTTAATTGTTACAATGAAGTGAGATTTTCATTTCCTGAATGTGACAAATGCGAATCTTTGGTGATGACGTAAGAGAAGCGGGAGAAATTCCAGCTCATCAGCAGCTCCTTTGTGTCATTTCCCCTTTAATGTGAAACTGAGCGAAGGGGAAATTCCGGCAGTAGGGGGAGGAGCTATCGGAGGGGGCGGGACTGGGAAGTTTATTAGCGGAGAGACAGTCGGAGTCAGAGACATTAGAGCTGCAAGTTAGTGACAGTCACAGACTCGGAGTTTATCGGTGCCCGGGGCTTAAACACAAGGATTTCCTTCAGTCGCATTTTCTCATTCGTTTCTCCAGGAGTTACCGACCCACCGCCGAGAATAATCATGAATCGCCTCCTGCTGCTTTTAGCGCTGGTTCTGTCCGGAGTCGCAGCCGAGTCGGTAAGTGATTGCAGCGACTTTCCTACAACTCCATGCGACTTCTTTGTTTTCTTTGGGGCTGTTTAGTGGGAGTGAGAGTCAGTGTGAGAGAGTGAGTGTGTGAGAGAGTGAGTGTGAGCTCATGTGCTGCTCTAAGTCTCCTCGCATTGTTTAAATTCCTGCACAACCCCAGCCTGAGACCTACAGTAATAATGAGCCTGGAGCCCAGCTGCTCCCTCCTCCTTCTCCATCACCCCCTCTCTATTCTCCATCACCCCCTGTCTGCATCACCCCTTCTTCCCCTCCATCACCCCCTCCTTCCTCTCCATCACCCCTCTCTCCTCTCCATCACCCCCTCTCTCCTCTCCATCAACCCCTCTCAACTCTCTATCACCCCTCCTTCCTCTCCATCATCTCCTCTCCATCACCCCCTCCTTCCTCTCCATCACTCCCTTTCTCCTCTCTATCACCCCCTGTCTCCATCACCCCTCCTTCCTCTCCATCACCCCTCCTTCCTCTCCATCACCCCCTTTCTCCTCTCCATCACCCCTCCTTCCTCTTCATCACCCCTCTCTCTTCTCCATCACCCCCTGTCTCCATCACCCCTCCTTCCTCTCCATCACCCCCTCTCTGCTCTGCTCCCATGATTTACCTGCCCTGAAATGTTCCACCCCATGAGCTGCTGTTGGGGCCCCATCAAGCTGCTTGTTTTTCTTATAACATCACAACCCCCCACACACATTTTTTCCAATACAGAGAGGTGGTCCACATTCCCTAGGACATTCTGTGCCCCTTCCAACCTGTATTATAACTAGGCACATGTACCTCCCCCCAAAACCATAATTCTGTTGGGCACAGTCCCTTGGGAAGTTTTAAGTTGGCCACAATCCCTATGACATCATATACATTCCCTATTACATCATGTACATTCCCTATTACATCATATACATTTCCTAATCCTATAGAGTTCCCATTGCCTCCTCCAACCTCATTCCTCACATATGCTCAAGCTGCGACCCCCCAGTGCCTATTGCTATGTGGCCCCTCTGTATTCCTTATTACAACATCATATTGTGGTTGTTCCCATTCCCTCATCATTGGTTTCCCATATCCCAGGATTCCTTGTTATAGATAAGGCCCCGAGATGGACATGAGAGTACTTCACACTTTTTAATGACTGATGATTTCCAATGGGGTTTTTGTTGTCTCTGTAAAGAATTAGAAGGCCGCCCATTGGACTGTGACCATGAAATAGTCTCCTCATGGGTTGTTGTGTTGACTCAGATGTATAAGTATGTTGTGTAACCAGCCTGGCAGCTCCAGGCATTATTAAAGCCCAGGAATGTCTGACCAGGTCCTTCTCAGTCCCTCAATACGGGAAGCAAAACTTTGACCCGTCCCATTGTTGGGTTGGGGAATTCCAGCACCTTTTCCTGCAGACGTAATTCACTTGGCTAATGAGCTGTGGATACATTTCTTTCCAAACACATTATTCTCCCTCCACCCCCCATCCACCCCCCTTTTATTCACCAATCCCTTTACCCCACCCTGTCTGCAGAAAAAGGAGATGGTCATGTCTAAATGGGTCAATTATCATATTGTGCGTTTGATTTTCTCCTTAATTATCTCTCAGTATTTGACTGCACAGGACTTTTTAAGGGAATACACACTTAGCTGTTAAATAGCATAGGGGTGTGAAAACCGAACACACAATCTATTTGGGGTTTCTTGCTCTTAACACTAATGGGATGCCCCAACGTCCCATGGGAGGGTATTGTGGTGGACTCAACTGAACTCATGGCAACATTAGACGTGATTTGCATTTTTATACATAGCTGGGAGTTGCCATGTTGCTTCCACATGGACATCATTAGTAGTGAAAGAATTTGTGTATGGACACCTCTGGGCAGAAACTTCTTGTTGGTTTAAGCAGTTGGCCATCCTTCTATGTTATGGTTCTGGAACGCTTTTGGAATTCCACGTCTGTCTTCCCACATTGTGGAATTGAATTCCAGCTGTGGCAACCGCTTCTCCTTGTTGTGACTATAGAGGGGGGATGACTGTGGAATGTCTTAGAAGTTCAGGACCAAGCGTTGTCCTACAGGATGAGGTGACCCTATACCCTATTGACTCTTTATTAGCAGATGTTAATAATGGCTTAAGCACTTGCTCGTCCTTCTATGTTCTGGTTCTGGAACGCTTTTGGAATTCCATGGCTCAGTCTTCCTACATTGTGGAATTGAATTCCGGCTCCGGCAGCCGCTTCTCCTTGTTGTGACTATAGAGGGGGATGACTGTGGAATGTCTTAGATACTCAGGACCAAGCATTGTCCTACAGGATGAGGTGACCCTATTGACTCTTTATTAGCAGATGTTCCCAGTTCCGGCTGGAGAATCCCCCCACTCTTTCTCTCTCTCTCTTTATCCGTGTAAAATGAGCCTTGGAAAAACAGGAAAAGAGGAGGAAGCCGAAAGCATAAACATCTCCAAAATGCAGCTGCTCCTTCACCACATACTTGAGTGTTACAAGCTGGGACGCTTACAAGACCGATGCCCAGATGTGAGAACAGAGGAAGGAGCCATTGACTGGCACTCGTGCTCCCTGGCAATGTTTCTCCTCTTCAGCAAGCTGGCTGAGGATCATGGGAGTTGTATGTCTGTAAATACTCTTGTGGTTGTTGAGCAACATTTTAGTAGGGTAGCTATCCAGCTGAGGCTTCTGGGAGTGGAGGTTCGGAGGGGGTTAAGTGCCGCTGATGTACTGTACTACCTTTTTCCATAGTAGAGGAATTCCAGAATTGACTTTATTAGCTCTATTATTTGCTAACCCCCCCCACACACACACACACATTCTTCCAAAAATAGGAGCATTTAGGATTCAAGGGGTGTGAATAAGTCACGTCACCTCCCTCCCAGATGCCTCCAGTCCTTTGGCTTTGATGTCTCTCCATACGTCATGGTACATTAGTGTTGCAACACGGGCCTTTTGTGTATTGCGTAAAGTCACATGCAGATCCCTTTTTCCCGTATCCCCCCTCCTCCTTTTTCAATGAAAATCCAAAAATGGGCTTCCTTCCCCTTTTATCCTCTCAGTCTCAGTGGCCTCTTCAGCTTTTATTTTCCAGATACTTTTTGTTACAGTGTTACATTAAGCTCAGGGGGGGGGGACTTACTCACTCGCTGTGTTAGTGACTGGGCCTGGGTCAGAACTGGATTGCTGGGAGGTTCACCGGCCTGATGTGGCCCTCCAAAAAAAAATTTTGGCCCCAAGTCTGTGAAAGACTCCTGACCTTTTTTGTATTAATCCAGCACCTTAATGAGACTGCATTGTACTATAAGTCAACATATCTAACATATGGTGTTTAACTGTAACAACAACTCCTCAACAACAACTCCAGCTCTCCCCCCCCCCACACAAGCCTTTGTCTATTCCACAGCCCCTTCAACCCCACTGTTACTATAGGCACCATCTCTCCCTACTATACCTGCTATCCCACAGTCACACTCCCTTCCCAGAGACTATTATCCACTGTTACTATAGGTACCATCTCTCCCTACTATACCTGCTATCCCACAGTCACACTCCCTTCCCAGAGACTATTATCCACTGTTACTATAGACACCATCTCTCCCTACTATACCTGCTATCCCACAGTCACACTCCCTTCCCAGAGACTATTATCCACTGTTACTATAGGCACCATCTCTCCCTACTATACCTGCTATCCCACAGTCACACTCCCTTCCCAGAGATTATTATCCACTGTTACTATAGGCACCATCTCTCCCTACTATACCTGCTATCCCACAGTCACACTCCCTTCCCAGAGACTATTATCCACTGTTACTATAGGCACCATCTCTCCCTACTATACCTGCTATCCCACAGTCACACTCCCTTCCCAGAGATTATTATCCACTGTTACTATAGGCACCATCTCTCCCTACTATACCTGCTATCCCACAGTCACACTCCCTTCCCAGAGACTATTATCCCACTGTTACTATAGGCACCATCTCTCCCTACTATACCTGCTATCCCACAGTCACACTCCCTTCCCAGAGACTATTATCCACTGTTACTATAGGCACCATCTCTCCCTACTATACCTGCTATACCACAGTAACACTCCCTTCCCAGAGACTATTATCCACTGTTACTATAGGCACCATCTCTCCCTAAAAAAAAAAATTTTGGCCCCAAGTCTGTGAAAGACTCCTGACCTTTTTTGTATTAATCCAGCACCTTAATGAGACTGCATTGTACTATAAGTCAACATATCTAACATATGGTGTTTAACTGTAACAACAACTCCTCAACAACAACTCCAGCTCTCCCCCCCCCCACACAAGCCTTTGTCTATTCCACAGCCCCTTCAACCCCACTGTTACTATAGGCACCATCTCTCCCTACTATACCTGCTATCCCACAGTCACACTCCCTTCCCAGAGACTATTATCCACTGTTACTATAGGTACCATCTCTCCCTACTATACCTGCTATCCCACAGTCACACTCCCTTCCCAGAGACTATTATCCACTGTTACTATAGACACCATCTCTCCCTACTATACCTGCTATCCCACAGTCACACTCCCTTCCCAGAGACTATTATCCACTGTTACTATAGGCACCATCTCTCCCTACTATACCTGCTATCCCACAGTCACACTCCCTTCCCAGAGATTATTATCCACTGTTACTATAGGCACCATCTCTCCCTACTATACCTGCTATCCCACAGTCACACTCCCTTCCCAGAGACTATTATCCACTGTTACTATAGGCACCATCTCTCCCTACTATACCTGCTATCCCACAGTCACACTCCCTTCCCAGAGACTATTATCCCACTGTTACTATAGGCACCATCTCTCCCTACTATACCTGCTATCCCACAGTCACACTCCCTTCCCAGAGACTATTATCCACTGTTACTATAGGCACCATCTCTCCCTACTATACCTGCTATACCACAGTAACACTCCCTTCCCAGAGACTATTATCCACTGTTACTATAGGCACCATCTCTCCCTACTATACCTGCTATCCCACAGTCACACTCCCTTCCCAGAGACTATTATCCACTGTTACTATAGGCACCATCTCTCTCTACTATACCTGCTATCCCACAGTCACACTCCCTTCCCAGAGACTACTTTCCACTGTTACTATAGACACCATCTCTCCCTACTATACCTGCTATCCCACAGTCACACTCCCTTCCCAGAGACTACTATCCACTGTTACTATAGGCACCATCTCTCCATACTATACCTGCTATACCACAGTAACACTCCCTTCCCAGAGACTATTATCCACTGTTACTATAGGCACCATCTCTCCCTACTATACCTGCTATCCCACAGTTACACTCCCTTCCCAGAGACTATTATCCACTGTTACTATAGACACCATCTCTCCCTACTATACCTGCTATCCCACAGTCACACTCCCTTCCCAGAGACTATTATCCACTGTTACTATAGACACATCTCTCCCTACTATACCTGCTATCCCACAGTCACACTCCCTTCTCAGAGACTATTATCCACTGTTACTATAGACACATCTCTCCCTACTATACCTGCTATCCCACAGTCACACTCCCTTCTCAGAGACTATTATCCACTGTTACTATAGACATCATCTCTCCCTACTATACCTGCTATCCCACAGTCACACTCCCTTCCCAGAGACTATTATCCACTGTTACTATAGACACCATCTCTCCCTACTATACCTGCTATCCCACAGTCACATTCCCTTCCCAGAGACTATTATCCACTGTTACTATAGACACCATCTCTCCCTACTATACCTGCTATCCCACAGTCACACTCCCTTCCCAGAGACTATTATCCACTGTTACTATAGACATCATCTCTCCCTGCTATACCTGCTATCCCACAGTCACACTCCCTTCCCAGAGATTATTATCCACTGTTACTATAGGCACCATCTCTCCCTACTATACCTGCTATCCCACAGTCACACTCCCTTCCCAGAGACTATTATCCACTGTTACTATAGGCACCATCTCTCCCTACTATACCTGCTATCCCACAGTCACACTCCCTTCCCAGAGACTATTATCCACTGTTACTATAGGCACCATCTCTCTCTACTATACCTGCTATCCCACAGTCACACTCCCTTCCCAGAGACTACTTTCCACTGTTACTATAGACACCATCTCTCCCTACTATACCTGCTATCCCACAGTCACACTCCCTTCCCAGAGACTATTATCCACTGTTACTATAGACACCATCTCTCCCTACTATACCTGCTATCCCACAGTCACACTCCCTTCCCAGAGACTATTATCCACTGTTACTATAGACACCATCTCTCCCTACTATACCTGCTATCCCACAGTCACACTCCCTTCCCAGAGACTATTATCCACTGTTACTATAGACACCATCTCTCCCTACTATACCTGCTATCCCACAGTCACACTCCCTTCCCAAAGACTATTATCCACTGTTACTATAGGCTCCATCTCTCCCTACTATACCAGCTCCCCATGAATTCTTTTCTTTGTTATCTAGGAACTAATAACATTTGTAACTCTTAAAAGAACCCTGTGTCAGTCTGAAGGTCCATGCAACGAGTAGTTATTGTTTTCCAAGCTTAACCTCTATTGGCATGTGAGGGGTAACATGTTTGGGGGTGCAATGATGTGTACAGACGAGGCACGTTGCAGTTCTGACCAGCCGCATGCTCCACTGCTCCTTTTGAAACTAGTTGAAAACAACAGCAGGACTTGCAAAGTCAGTTTGCCAGTTCAAAAAGAAAAATGGAATGAGGCCCCTTCTGGGTGATTGTTTCCTTTCACCAGTCTGATTTACATATAAATGATTCTGCTTTTTTTTTGGGGGGGGAATACTGGGGGACAGGCCTGGTTAATTCCACTTACAGCACTGGACACATTCCCTGGATACAAAGCTTTGATCATTTCTATTAGAATCTTCTGTCTTGGTTTGGTGGCCAGCTTTAGGTCCATGTTAAATGAATGTAATGGACCCAATAAAGCTGAAGACCATAGATGGTTCCTCTAATGTACAAATAGACGGAAACCCTCAGATGTGTCATTGTAGCCTCCAGGTAGAAACAGATTATGTTCACCTCTCCCTAGCGGATCTCTGCGTGCCTTAAAGTGACAGGGCCTGTAAAATCTGATCTTCTGCCTGCCGTGTCGGTGCGGTCATGAAAGGCATGCGATCCGTGTCATATATATTCTATGACTTGCCTTCAGTCATTTGTGTCTGTTGGGGAAAACGTAGGAATCCCACAGCGGTTACAAAAGAAGTGCAATCCGATCACTTGTGGTTGAACTGACTGTAGAACAAAAGGACAATTCCATTCAAGGGGTGGCGGGCTCATATGTTTATGTAAATAATATATATATATTAAAAACAATACTAGGCAAATGCCCAGAGCATTAAACATGTATTATTTGAGAATTAAGCCATAGGTCTAAGGCAAAGTCTGGTGGCACAGTTATGTAGACCGATCCAGCCAATATATCTCCGGCATGTTTCTTGAAGGCAGTGGCCAGGTCAGAAGTTACTTGCCATAACTTTTACTAACAAAGATTTAACCACATGCTTCTTGTAGTCCCATATTGAGTCACTCTTGACTCATACCACCATAGCTGTGACTAACCTTAGCTTTGAATCACTGCTTGTTGTTTCACAATCCCATCCCCACCTCCCGCATGGAACGTTCACATGTGCCCGACAGATCTCTGTAGCCCCAGAACAGCTGCTGTATTATTCATGCTGGGCCTGCGTTACATGTTTTTCTGGACGGCACGATCTCCTTCCTAAAGTTCCTTTGTTCTACCTCCGCATAATTCTCTGCTGCCTCCTATATTGTAGGGACAGGAGTCCATATTCCAGGTGGATTTCAGATGTGTGCACCTAATCCTGTTTTTTCCCCCTATTTTTGCACAACATCCGGACCTTGTTATTATCAGATTCTTCCTGTAGGGAAAATGGTGGGGGCATATCCTTAAAGACAAAAAAAAATTCCTTGTGAAAATCCTGTAACAGAGACAGAGACTGAATTCTTAATCTGTTTAGGAATTTCCTAATCTCTATATGGAGAAAAAGGCTAATTTGGTGCCGTCACTGAGCATTCTTCAGACAGAGATAAGTCTATTGAGAGGAAAAACAATGCTGTTCTTCCAGAGAACATGGGTGGTAGGGTACATTAGAGACATTAGAGGGAATATTATTGTCCCAGTTGAAGCATCCTCCATGAACTTCAATAAATCTGCTCCACCTAGAGATTTATGATGGATTGTTTTATGGTCAGCAGAGATGAAATGAAAAATTTTGGTCCATTGGCATGTTCTTGGGTCATTGAGGAAGAAGATGAAACGTCCTCAAGTGACTAGCATAGTCTGGCTGTGGATGTGTGATAGTACGTTTGGTTTTTTTGTTGACTTGTATGTTCATGGTTTCATACAATTCCACTTGTCTTCTGTAGGAGAAGATGTTTGTGGCACATTGACACCTTGTTCTAAATAGAGTTGAGCACCATGGTCCAAAGGTCACAACCAGCTATGATAGAATAGTGTAATATGCAGTTGTTACATACCCTAAGCTAACACATACACTAAGCATACAATAAACACAGTCCATGTAGTTCACTAATTAAACATTTCTTAGTGCAGATTATTGAGGACCCTGTTTTTATTCGCACCCTTGAAAACTAAGGAACATATCCCTTATTCATCCTGGTAAAAAAAATCCTCTTGCTAAATGTCACCCCCCTCCCTTCAAACCTGACCTTTTTTTTTTTTTTTTTAAGGCGGTGATATTTGTTTGGTGTATCTGTAGACCTGACAGACCAACGAGGCTTGTTTGGCCTTCGTTTGCATCCTGAAACATTGACATTGCACTCAAGGGCATTCGCTTTTCAGGCTAATTATTCTCATTTGTTTGTCCACATGGCTTCCAAATGAAATGCCCTGCCCAGTTCTTTTGATAAAGGCCATATTAACACTGGGAGCCTAGGTCTAGATGTTTAGTGGGAGGCCAATTACTTACCCCTCCCAGCTTCTTCTCCTGCAGGTTTCTCAACCACAATGCTGTACTAACATGTCCCATTGTTCTAGCTCAGCATGACGAAGAATGGGACCTATTGTCCTGCTGATCTTTGTTGCCACAGGTGTTTTTTGTTCTGTTTTCAGTCGTTATCATGTTTACGACTTCACTGTTAAGGTTTAACAACACAGACTGTAGAGCTGCTCAGGCACTTTTATGAGCTCGCCAAGGTTACTGCATTCAGGATTAACTTCTTACATTTATTAACAAAAGAGTTAAGTTTTTCTTTACGTAAAAGAACCATTACATTTTTTTTCCTCAAGTTCTAGTTACAAGGGTACCTGTATGTGTCCCCAACAAAAGAGGGAAGTGGTTTCTTTTCTTATTTGTATTTAGCTATATCAAGAGATTGTTATTAAATTCGATTTGTAGGAGGAAAAATTTTGGGTCTCCCATTGTGGTTCTCTGGCTTTGAGATATCTGCATCATTTTTCATCTCTTGTGATGGGGCAGGCAAGACCATTGCTTTTCTGAATCTAGTGGAGTCTGTAGAGAATCAGCCAGTGTATGGCCACCATGGACTAAATGATCAGACGCTATACAAATGACCATGTACATACTAACCACTCTTTATGGTTCCATTCATTTGGGGCAACCATAACTGCACGAGCTGTGTTCGGGATGGATCACTGGGTGGCCTCTGAAAAACAAACAGGCTTACATGCGTGACTGGCAGTTGTCTGGCCGAATATATGGCAATTGAGCAATTGGTTGCACCTCGAACTATTTCAGCACTGTCAATGCTCATCTGAATGAATAGACCTGGCAAAATCAGAATCCAGTGTTGCTCTGAAAATCGTGCCTCCAGCATCTCCTTGTAAGATGTCCATCTGCCGGACAACACTGTAGGACATTCAAGAGGCACTACATCAGTGATCTGCAACCTTGGCTCTCCAGCTGTTAAGGAACTACAAGTCCCACAATGCAATGAAGGAGTCTAATGAAGGAGTCTAAAGGCAAATGCATTGTGGGACTTGTAGTTCCTTAACAGCTGGAGAGCCAAGGTTGCAGATCCCTGCACTACATGAATGGCTTTTGTCTTGACCCAAGTTCACTTCCACAATCACAGGCCTTCCTATTTTCAGGCTTCAAGTTCCATTTTCCAAAGCAGCATTTGTTCCGGCCTTCCCTATTCCATAACGGAATCACAAATATCTGAACACATTTTCATGACAAAGCTTTCATCCCCCATTGTCACATCTCGCCCCAATGACATTCAGGCCAGCTCCACAATACCTACTGTAGCTGACGATTTATATTTCTTGAACTCCCATGTTTATCTCACAACAAATACTGGCCGACTGCCACCCTGGCAGTCTAATTCCATTTGAACAAAACGTAATCCGACTACAGGTTCTACCTGTTCTGCTGTGTACTCAAGGCATATTTTACTTGTCCCTTTTGCATTAGTGGAGGAAGGTGTAGCTATTTCATCAGTAAAGCACGTGATTGTTACTTCTGAGTTGATGGAAGGACTTAAATCCTGGTTATTACACGTGAAGAATACATTTTGGGAGCTAAATTCCTGAGTTTTATTAGGGTTCATTTTGGACCTCTTTGATCTACATTATTCTTTATCCAATCACCATGCATGTGAGCGGGAATACAATTCTGTGTATGCTGATTCCCCCAGGACCCAGAATGGGAAGGATTCTGTTCTCAAGCTAGCCTTGGTTACTTCTACCCTGGCCTTGAGGGCAGAGCCACCTGCTTGGCTGTAAGAGCAGTTAACTGACCAAAGATGCATCATATCGAGCTGAGAACAACAATATAACCTGATGCATCCGAATGCGAGCTCTTTTTGGCCAGTGATTTTGCTTCAACTGAAGGATCACGTAAGGCATTTGCACTCCCAGCAATTCTCTTCAAACTGAAATTAAATTTTAAAGCATTATGAAGCATTCATTTTCAGCAGCATTAATGTGCAAGGGAGAAAGGTATGCAATTCAATATCAAGCATTTTGGAATGTGCAACACACCCATCGATTTCTATGACCCGAAATGAAGTGACAGCCATCGCTATTCCTGACAATTTCAATTTTTCTCACGCGGTGTGACATTTAGTGAAAGCTCTGTGAACGCCCTATTCGAATCAGTTTAGCCGGCTGCAGTTGACAGATAATCTGATTTGTTGGATTTATTGGACTACTTGCGTATTTTGCTTATCAGATATGGTAAAAAGGGGAATTTAGTTTATCATATTCAGTTTCTGATCTGCTGCTTATTTTGATCCCACTAAAATCTTTCACATTTCCCAAGCCAATGGGCCACATCCATCGAGTGCTCATTTATGATCTTGTCGCCACTGCTTGTTGGGTTTATTCAGTGAGTGTAATTAGGTGATGGTGACGGCATGGCAACATATCCTAGCAAGATTCCGTATAAGGGTGGGAGGCTGCGGAGATGAGAGGGAGGCATCTAGATGAGATTAAAACGTGTTAATGGGCTCTTAACTCCATTTCCTGCAATAACATGTAGGGACAAGCAATTTGGAACCCATCTTTAAACAGACAGGAAAAAGTAATTTCCTTAGCAGAGGCATAGGTTCATCCTAATATGGATTGATCCGTTCCTGTCTGTCTAAAGAGGAAAAGGCCCATCTGTATAAGCAAATCCATGTAATTGTAGACGACATTCATTTGACACCCTGTGCTCCATCAAGATGGTTAAAAGTCTAGTAAGCAATCAACCCATCCCTGGATATTGGGATCAGTCAATAAAAGTGCAAGTTGGTCTCAACTTCAATGAGACCAAACAGCCCATTTTGGTGGCTTTCATGTAAATTAGTACCAGATAAATCTATTGTTCTCCGAGGAGCTGACTAAACCATTTTTTTGAAGGCTGAGACAACCTGTCCTGGACGAGCCTTCCGAACCATTGCTAGGCCGTGATCTTTTAGATCTTGCCGTGGTGATATTGTTTAGATGACATGACAACAAAGAACTTTGATGAGAACACCAAATGGTCTTGATGATGTACTGTAATTTAATGCTGGGTAGACTCCTAGAGACTAATGGTGTCTGCAAATGTTATGCACTTTATGCTCAAGTCTGGGAGACTGTATCCAATTTCACGTCACCTTTTTTATTTATTTGTATTTTTTTGAGAAAAATGTGGTGCTGGGCTCTGTTAGGAGGGAGTATCACCCTTGTCCTTGTGACACTTATGAGAAGACAAAAAACACATAAATTATTTAGTGCCAACATTGGAGTGGACAATGTGTGACATCTCTCTCACAAAATTTATAAGCAGGAGCTGGATAAGTACTTAGAATACATTGTCTGCCAAAAGCGGCCCTTCACCTTGTACCAAAGTGGGTTTTTTTTGTTTTTTTCAACGATCATCCAAGATCTGCCATTTCCATGTATGGAGGGAGGCAATGATGTTTCAGCATCTAAGGCTAAAACTAAAATTCTCCTTTCTCCTTCCATTTATGGCTTTTGTTTTTAAGTGGTGCTAGGAATTTTGTGTGCCTACCCTTAACCCCTGCTGTACTTGGTGTCCGGTATTCAAATAAAAATGGGAATTCAACTATCTAGGAATATTCCTTATAGAATTAAACTTTTTTATTTCTTTAGATATATGTATATAAAGTTTTAGTCTACAAAAAAAGTACAAGGTGGTTGTGTAAACTATATCCAGTGGGTTTTGGTCTGTTTCTGTGGGAATACGTATTTTTGTTTTGGTAATAATTTATTATGTTATCAAAGAACCATAGAACTGAAATGTACTCTAGTTTCATGGAGAGCCAACTGCATGCTGGATTCATTTCAAATTCAACTTGAAATGTTTTTCTTCAAATACTAAAATATTTAGAAATTTGCATATTCTACAGTTCTGTGGTTTTTTGTTGTTGTTTTTTTGTTTTTTTTTAATTTCATCTAAGGCTGAAAATCAAGTGTTCAGTATCACCAAATCTCAGAATAGTTTGTGTTGTGGACTTTGGGAAGAAAGGGACTTAAAAACACAAAAACTCCAGCTCTTTTATTTTCTTTCAAATTCGGAGCAGAATGACTAGTGTTAGTATATTGTTCTCTTGTTCTAAAGACTCTATGCATTGTGCTTTTCCAGGCATCCCGAGGCGTATTCTACAAAAAAAAAAAAAATCACATGATCAGCCAAGGGTAGAGAGACTTGGCCAGGTAGCTGGAACAACAAAGTGACTTTTCTTACAAAGGGCTTTTGGAAGGCTACTAACATTTGTATGTTGTCATTGATTTTTTTTAAAAGGGCATTACCCCAAACAATTAATCCAATTTTTAATCCTTATCCAACCTTGAAGATACCACTTGGTGCTGCCAAGCATAGTTTACATAGGGGAGGTCAGTAAAAAGGCATTGAGCAATTTGAACCTAGATACAATTCTTGGGTGATTCAAGAGATAATATTGGTGCAGTTTGGCTGGCCCGCCATATGCTTGCATATGTAGGTCTCAAGTTCTTCAGTTCCATGTCAACTCAATGATGGGCCAAATAAGGCTAAACAAATTTGGGATCTATAGATATAGTGTTGCAGTCATCTTCAGTCATCTAGTCAGAGACTAGGTTATTAATTAATGAGGGGAACATCTAGTAGGTAGACATTTGGGCTGAGTTGGAAAGCAGTGCCTGCCTGTGTGTGTGTCATCATTTTAACACGCAGTCTTTCAGCCCACAGAAAATAATCGGAGTTCTCAACAACTGACTCATGTAGAGCCATCTCCAATGTCTGAGCACGATGAGAAGGAATGAAGGAATTTTAAATCTTAATTTCACATCCCAAAGACTTTTATTGACCTTGCTAGGTTGAGTACAGTTTTTATCGATGAGATAAGTTAAATATTACCCACAGTAACAAAAAATGTTTGCAGAGCACTTTAAAGCTGTACAAACAACATTTTTTTTACTTCATCATAAGCCCTAGCAAATAACATTTTATATTTACCGTGTTTGTTGCGTTCTGTGGTTGCTAACAATACTATCAAACATGTACAGTATTTTGTAGATTTTGGGTCGCTATTTGACTTTTGTAAAAAAACCAACCTTGAGGCTTAGCACAGTCTGGGCTTAAATCAGTTGACTTATTAACTACACCGTAACCTACTTGGATAACCATTAATATGTTCAGAATTTACATTTTCTTGTCCCTAAAAATAAAACTATTATCGTTATTATGTTTGCCTTGGGTTGACTTGCTAGGCTTGTTTGTAGGCAGCAATAGTCGGTAGTATTTTAGTAGGTCAGTTGCATAAGCTGTCGACTACATCGTACGTTACAAGCTTGTTTTTCCTTGTTTGAGAGAAAAGAAGAGCAGCAGTATCTGTAAACAATGATTTGGCCAACTATGGATGGTCATATGTAATGTGGTCAGATGATTCTGTAATTGGGGCGGGTTCATAGGTGCTTTCCTATATAATATTGTTATGAAACTTTCAGTGACTTCTAATATCCTTATATTTTCAATTTGGGGGCACATTCTTCCCTATATAACACAAGGTCCTGCAATGGTGGCCTTACCTAGGTAAATGCTTTGTTCTTCCGTGATGTAACCTGCATTACTTGTACATATTTTTAGCATCAGGAATAGCATTTGCATTTGCACCTGTAGGCACTGAACCCCTAAACTGCTCTATATCATGGAAATTAGCGTGGTCTGTCCACCCGCGACTTTTGCCCCACCCTTCCATCATGTAATAGAAATAGCCGTCTCTTGTGTTAGAATCTTTTGTGCGCTTTAGCAAGTTATTGTACCCGTGGCTTATCCAAAAGAAGATATTTTCGTAAGCCGAGGTCTGTAAAGAAGGTGGAGTTCTGCCTCAAAGAACAGTAAAAGGGAAGGGAAAAAAACACATTTGTATTGAAATAAAATCTCCTTGAGAAATAAGTCAGCCCAGATGAGGAGAACCTGATACTTTTATTAACTCCTCTACTGGTGGTGGAGGGAAAGGCAGAGATTAAAGAGATAGCATTGCGCTGCTGATGCCCTCAGCCTTGACTGTTTAGACTGTAAACGCTAAAGGCCAAAGACACATTATCACACTTGGGAAGAAAACCTGGGGATTTTGCTATATTCTTGCACCATTTTGGGTTACGTTTCAGGCTACTGCCAGGTAGTTGAGCCATGAAGCCTATCTAATGTCCCTTACTCTGGAGACATCCAGTCATGTTGGGAAACTGCAAACATAAGATTTATAGCTATTATAGCACATTTAGGAAGTATTGGGTCTTAATGTTCCGTGGCGATAAATGTGAACTCCCACGTAAGGAATTATTGGTTGGCCAACTTTCTTGCAGTGATTAAAGTTTGTAAGAAAATCAGAGCAGTCTCTACTTACTTAAAAAAAATATTTAGTGTGTTTAATGTGTAGAATGTGCAAACTTTTATCTTTAAACTTGTCCTTTTTCTTTTGTTGTCTAGATAAGAGAGACCGAGACAATGGACCCCACGAGTATGCTTGAGTATGAATCTTCCGGTTCTTTCACTGATGAGGTCTTTGTTGATGAGGATGATGATGATGATTATGAAGACGACGTTGACTATGAAATCGACTCTGAATCTGACAATGATGAAGATTACTCTGGTTCAGGTAATTTGATCACCCCTGTAGCTAGGAAGCTGCCCAACCCTCACACCACTACTGTCTTAAGGGGGATGCAAAATGGACTGGGTTCCACAAACTGGGAAGCCCTCAGAGAAGGACATGTAGGTAGTAGTTGGTGGATTGCAGGAATAACCAAGCAACACGGTTACAGTAGGGTAAGGTGGTAACTGTGCCCTTTGCCTCAGATACTGCTGCCACCATAGTTATGTGGTTTCTGCAATCTTCACCTCTACTACGGGTATTGTTTCTTGTCTATATTGATCTTTAGTGAGGCTATATATAGTCCTATAGTGTCCAATATATTATTAAGCCAGTTTTGATTTGACATTAATCAGCGGCTATAAAATTGCTCCAACTTTACTGAAATCCATAAGGTTTTCGCTGTATATATATATCTGATTTTGTTTTTTTTTGGCTGCTGAAAGGATAACCAAAGAAGGAGCAGCAGGTCTAAACTTAATAAACACACACAGTTAAATGCACAGATTTGTTTTTCACTCGTATGTACCTAGGAGTGGAAGGAGCCTCTCAAATTACTGCCTAGCGTGTTGAGGCAGATTTACTGTAGTGGTGGCTAGGAAAAACACACAAGGTGTGGCTCTGCAAGCCTTTGAAAAACAAGAATTCAGAGGAAGGAGAAATGTGTATGTTAAACAACATGTTTCTTGTGCATTTCTGGCTGAATCCAGTCTCTCAACTGCCTCTTATACGCAGTGTTCTTCATAAGCCCTTTGCCGGCTGTTTTTGTAGGTTCATTTCCGTAACAGACTCTTTTTGCTGAAATGTATAGCAACGCATGCTAGCCCAACTGGCGGCAAAGGGGCAAACAATGTTTGTTTTTTTTCCCTTTTTGACATATTAGCTTAGTGGTGCCCTGTGGAGCATTTCTTACTTGGTCCTGGAGGTTCCCTTAGCGGCTGCCATAATCCAGGTTACCAAATCTGATAATGTGGAAAATAATGTTGAGAATTTGATTAAATTCCATAGGGGCTTCCATTTGGCTTTATTTGTCTGCCTGGACAGAGTAAGGAAAAGTCTCCATCTTGTCTCTATAGCCAATACCTACCAGGTTTTTGACGTTGTGGTGCTCTGCTTTGCAATGCTGGGGTCTTGAGTTTGACCAAGGCATTGATGTTCCTGTGTTGTATGTTCTAATAATACTTGTGTAGGTTATTCTAAATAAAACACAAAAAGGTTTCTGAAACGTATCACCATCACCTTTTCAATAATCTCCACACCTTTTGGGTAACGTTGTAATATGTATTCTCCTCTAGGTGATGACGATTTTGACGATGAAGATAATGTTGAAGATGAAGACGAGGAGGAAACGGTAAGCACTGTGTGTTTTGTTGGTGTTATCTTCTGGTTTTGGTTATTGCCAGGAGACATCACCAAATGGATAGAATTGAACAACAGAAGCTCCATTTTTTTTTCCCAATTTTTATTCACTTTATTTTCTTTTTCAAACAGACCACTTTGGGCAACCAGATTCCTGAACATGATTTTGACGAAACCAAAACTGGTAGGAAATTTGACACATTCAACGAGAACAACGAGATTGACAATGATATCCGGCACCCTGCTAAGCCCAAAACATTGGAGCCATCCAATGAAATCCCTATGGCCAGCATTGGGTCTTCAGGATTCTTCCAGAGAACAGAAGTTATTGTTGGTAAGTTCTTGGCTCCGATTTAGTAGTTCCAGGGTAAATTTTTTTTGTTTTTATATTATATATATCTCAATTCACTTTTTTTTCCTTCCTTCAGCAATCATTGCCGGCACGTTGGTTGGCCTGGTCGTTGCAGTTTCCTTCATTGTATTCTTAGTAATACGGAGAAACCAAAACGGGGATCTGGTGAAGAAACCCATCTACAAGAAAACTTCGACAATGGAAGTATAGAAAGATTCTGCTGCTCACTTTACTAAAGGACTTTTTTTTCAAAAAAAAAAAAGCATTCAATAGCTAAGAAATATTTCTCTGTGTGCGGTGAATGCATTTTTTATTTTTTCTGCATCCGAATCCTGATTTTTACAAAATCTTTTAACTCGGTTTGATAGAATATAAGCTGTAATTAAAAGAAAGAAAAAGTGTTGGATGCTTCTTTTAAATCTTAATTGAAAACGCCCTGTTCCCCAAATGAGGCCGAGATGTACAGAGTAGAGATTTGAAGGTCGGACTTCTGAAAATTGAAATATTAGAAAAAAAAAATACCTGGAAATTTCTACACTACGTTTTAAGTGGTTTATTTTTTTTAAGAAAAATCACTTGACCCTGAACACTAGAATTCGTCTATAAATAAGGTGTCAACATTGCAGGATTCTAAACCTTTCCCATTTCAGAGATCTCTATGTTTGTCTTTGTATAAAGGCTTAATATAGAAAATTTTTTTACGTTTTTCTGTTGTACATATGAATGAAAGCGGTACCTTATTATTATTTGTTTTTTATTTTCCTTTAATATTATTGTATGATTTGGTACAACTGCCATACATATGGACTGTAGCGATAGAAACTTTAAAAGCCTTGTTCAAGATTGTGATAGCGAAATGATTTACCAAAACGGTTATTTTATATTTGATCACTAGGCGGTTTTACACGAGCAAATGCTATAACTGATGGTCTGTAGAAATTGTTTTCTAAATAAAACTCTACTTTTTTAAAATAATTTAACTTCTATAATATTCATGCTATGCTTTTTTTTTGTGAGTTTTTTTTTTTTAATTTTTTTTTCTCTTTTTCCAAGGGCATTTTGTTAAATGAAATATTATACCCTGGTTATGATGTTTAGGGCAGTTCATATTGTTTCATTGCATTTTTATGTTTGGGAGCAAGCTAAATATTGCCCTTATATCCCTAAGAGGAGAGTATATAAATGTTGCCCTAATTCTCATCAGGGGGGTATATTTTCCATTTAATTTAAATAGGGTGGCAAATTGCTGACCCGTTTTTTTTTTTTTTTTCATTTCCATAGAACGGATTGCTCTGTAAGTCTTGTCCGTTTGACCATACCATGTTCTATGTAAAATATTTCACTGTAGCAGCTATTAAACTTATTTATATTTCCTGTCTCGAATGATAAGGGTTTATTTTATGCTCCTGGTTTGATGTTCAAAAAATGTTCAAAAAAAAAAAAAATCTATATTTTGTGTAATTTAGATATTTCCGTATTTGACACTGTTCCTGCCTTCAGTTCAGTACATAGGGTTGAGCACTTGGAGAAGAGAAATAAAAAATAAATTAAAAAAAAGACTGTTAAATCAAAGCTTCCTAACTGAACATATGTATCGGTGCTTCAAAGTTTTGTATATTTATATATATTTTTTAAACAATGGTATTAAATCTTCTTGTGTACAAAGGCTGCATGTGCTTATTTCTGTAATGAAGGGGGTTGAGGCTACAGTAGGGTTTTTAATTGGGCAGCAGTCCTGGGAAGACATTGGATATCCCTGGCGTTATTGCAGGGTGATGTCTGCAACCATATTTATATCTATTTTGTTATAAGCATAGGAGTAAAAACGCCAAGATTTGGCTTCTCAGGTTTGGTATGTTCTTCCTTGTTGTCATAAAGGCAGTTCACATGGGACAGAATTGGCAACAACTGCTGGGAATTCCAGGTGCATGCAACTTTTGTCCGACCATGGTAGCCTGGTGTTTTCACACCTTGTCTCAAGGACGAACATGGAGAGCTTGACCCAATCCCAAAACACTTGTTGTAAGTGCAGGGTGCTTATCTGGAAGACCCTTCCCTCGCATAAGGGTCAGTGGGTAAATAAAAGAAATTCGGATGCACACCTGTTAGTTGCAATTGTGTCCAAACGGTGATTTATTTGAAGCCCAAAATATACATCACAAAGGGGCTTGAGACCTTGTCTCAAAAGGGACTTTGGTTCGGGAGTAAAAGGGGGGGCTGTTATCCAATGAGCAGTCATGGAGGCAGAGCAGCATCAGGATCATTTGCAAACACTGAGGTAACTCATAGCAACCAATCGGTACTTGGCTTTGATCAATCTACTGCAGGTAGTATACCAAAATCAAACATCTGATAGATTGTGCCAGTGGGTGTAGTTGGTCCAATGGCTGATCAAGTTTAAGTGTACCTACTATACATGACCTAACTTGACTATTCACACCACACCCAAGACTATTAAACATGCCGGATCATATAGAGCACATAACTAAGTCATAGAATGTCCAACAGGAATGGTCTAAACCAGTGATCCCCATCCAGTAGGTCGTGAGTAACATGGTGCTCCCAATGGCTTCAAAGCAGATGCTTATTTTTGAATTCCAGACTTGGTTGCACAAAAACCAGTTATATTGCCAAATAGTGCTTTCTGTAAACTGCCAGTCCACACAGGGGCTACGAGAAAGCCAATCACAGCCCTTCGTTGGCATCCTCAGAAACTATTTTCATGCTTATGTTGCTCCCCAATCCTTCTTACATTTGAATGGGTGAAAAAGGTTGGGGATCCCTTGTCTAAACTATATGGTGGAGTTTTGATCTGTACTACCTGTAGCAAAAGCCCACTAACTACAATGAGCCTCTTGCCAAGAACATGAAGCTGTGTTGGGGGAGCAGGAACCATGATTTTCACCCATATAAGCACCACTGTGTAACTATAGGCAATAACTGGACATGAAAAGCACTTGATGGTACCACATCCCTAAGGGCTTTAGATGTTTTTGTCTTCCCAAGAGCATTTTCTGGTTTATTTTGTCGGCAAGCTCATCCATTGGGCTTCACTATTGTCATCTGCTTGTTTACAGACACGTGGCTTGTTTTGCCCTGTTATAATATAGGACATGTTTAGTGTTTTGGCAATGTCCAACCATCTTCTGCAAGATAGCCAAGAAAATGTCCTCATTTGTGGCATTTGCAACTATTCAGATTTTTTATTTTTGCACAGCTTGGGCATGGTCTCTGTGCCATCCAACTCTTTGCTTCTCGTAGCTGCCCACAAAGGTTGGTCAGTGTATGGCCATTTATGGTCTAAATCCTCCCCCAAAGCAATGACTTGGAGCGAGGGAGGATGAAACATATACTGTATTTTCCGTTCTATTGACATTACCACAATTGATTTGGTTTTTGGCTGAACTGGACTCCGATGACTCCTCCTGTGTGGTCTACACCCATATTATTGTTCAAAAGATCAGGGTCAGAGCTGAATCTCACTGGTCAATCATCTCTTGACCGAAATCGCAGTGAATGTGACGGTCATCACCTGGCCTAGAGAATTAGAATTTTCCACTGTCTTCAAATCCAATAAGTGTAAATGGCCAGTCCAGGTGTTTAGGCTTCAAAGATCACACTGAGGGGCATAAAAATAAAGTTCATCAGCAGGGGGACACCATCTTTATATTCACTGTAAAGTTTTTAGGGTGATATTTATCCCTATTTTTCATAATATTTTAAGGTCCCTTATCTTTCTAGTAGGCAAGGCCCATAGCAAATGTCAATATCTATTCAGACTGCAAATGTTTCAGTCTTTAAACTGTCTGTATTATGTCATTTCAAAACCAGACAGTCTCGCTGTTTGAGATTTCCTCCAGCCCTTTATTATTATTTATCACAATCTTTTTTTTCTCCAGGTTCGATAGCCATAAAAACCTTGTTATCATTTACCTGTTATACAATCTGGTGCCTGCCCTGCTTGGTAGTTAATGTTTATTGAATATCAGCTTCCAGGGATAACATTCACAGGTGATGAAATCCGTCTTGGCGCTGACTGATCCTGGCTAAACATTAAAGAACCTGATCAGATTAGTTGTTCATTTTGAAGACAGTTCCTCCTGAAGAGAACCAACATTTTGGAACCACTGGTGAACATTTATAGATTCTGTTAAGGAGCTGAAATTCTTTTGGCAGCACAAATTATTTTGGTAACATTAGGGATAGAAACCTTAATTTTAGATCGGAGTGTGAGGAACCCACACACAGGCCCACTGTTTCTGCTTCCATCCTTCTAATTAATTTCTCCAACCCGTTATTCTATTTATTTCTTCTTTTATGGTCTTCTATACCCTTATCTGCCCATTTTTTTCATTCCTCCTCTCTAATACAGGGAGAGGGGTGGACATGGCTTTGGTACAGAAGATAATTAGTTTGGTTCGCTGATACTGGACCCACCAGAAGTTTTCTGGTACTCTAGTTGGTTAGTCTATCACTAAACCTTCTAGATCTAGATGTTCTAGTACAATTACCAGTATTTGGCTATTGGTAGACGGACATTATTTTAACAGAAATGATTATTTTTATATGGATTTAGCATGGTCCTGTCAGTACAACATACATGGAAAATGGTCTCTGTTGACTCCAGTAAGATGGCTTTTGGATGAGTGCCACTACAAGGGAATCAAGGAGTCAATACAGTCAAAATGGATTTTATGTGAGATGGTCTCACCATAATTCAGAGCTTTCACAGTAATGGGGGTTCTGGATAAGGGGTCTCATACTTAACAGGAAGTAGGTGCTCTGACAGTTTTGATATTGCATCGATGATTGGGATTGAAAGAGCGACTTGTCCATCAAGGTTAAAGGAGAATGAAAGCATTCCTCCATGCTCCACCAGGTAAATTGTTGGTCTTAGTGTACCTCCTTGGAGAAAGCCAGCATCATTAACCCATAGTGAATGTAGAAAAACCCTCACCTCTATGCATCTGGAAGGGTACAGTTTCATTCTTCTTTCTTAAGCAGAATAACTGTCTCAATCAACGTTTTATTCAGCATTACTGCTTACAAACTGTAGAGCTTGGTCTTCTAGTCATCCTGTAATGGGAGCCACATAATCCCTTTACAGATAGAAGTACTGTTTACATTCGTTCTTCAGCCTATAGGATGTTGCAGTAACCCAAGCAGAGCATGACAGACAGGACTGGCTTTCTACATAAATATTTTTAAGCACGTCCTATTGAAAGGAACATGTAAGTGTCACTTTACACATCCTGCTCTAGCCTCCTTACAATGTTATTCCTTATTAACATCGGTCCTTGTCCCAGTGGTATTCATGAGAAAATTTCAGTGCCAGCTGCCAGCAGAGGGACCCATATAGATATAAGTACTGACTTGAATGGAATCAAAACCAAGACCCTGGCACTGCAATGCCCAAATACTAGCTGTTGTTGATGGCTCAGTAGTTAGTGTTGCTGCCTTGTAATGCTTTGTTCTGTTGTTCAGTTGAGATCAGGGCACTAGTATGTTCTCTCTGTGTTTGGGAGGATTTCCTCCAGATGTTCCAGTTTCCTCCTGCAGCCTAAAAACACCCCTTCTTGCTGGGATAATTGGATTCTGATCACCCTGACCCTAGTGTCTCTGGTATGGAAATAAGATTGTACCGGGGCATCTGTTGAACATTCCCGAGGTAGAAGACAGGGACTTTCAGTTATGAAAAGTGGTTGAGTGGGAAGGGATAAAACAGAGATACAACAGGAACAGAGTCAGTTGTGAGAATACTGTTGGTTTCTAACTCAAGTGGCCCCAGCTATAGCAGGTTTTATCTTTTTTTTGTGACGGTAAGTTCAAATGGTTCATGGCTCTGGGTCTTTGGATCTTCTTCACCTGAGATTTTTGTCATTAAAAGATATTTTTGAAGATGGCAGACCCTGGTTTGAACGTTCAAGTGGAACCAATTTTCCTTGCGCTGGTCACTTCCTGTGATTTTTATTCAGCTCTTGGCCACCTGGTCACACAAAGCTTAATTGCTTCCCTGCCTGGAGTTCAAAGAAAATGAATCCCATGAAGCTGAGTCCAAGCACCAATAATTTAAATACTGCAACATGTCCTTTCATAGAGGAGAGACTGGAATTTTGGCAGTCACTGTTTAGTGGCAGATGGCATGTTTTACATTAGGGAATACTAAGTAAGGCAAGGAAATGATGAAAGGATCATTAGTGAATTGTTTTGTGTGATCCAATCAGATTGCTCTCAGTCTCTCATTACTGAAGATCCAATCCTTCCGTTGGTCACCTGTTGGCCAAAATTATGAGCTGATTCTGAATATTTGTAATAGTTGTAGCAGACCCAGCAGCTAATGGGAGACATAAGGGACAAGTAAGGGGCCAAACTATCTCCAACAAGGTTTACCGGAAGGGATGTTGTGGGGTCCAGTAACCTCTAGTTGCACCACTGGTGGGTCATCAATAATGTGAGATGATGTGGGGTCCAGTAATCTCTAGTTGCACCACTGGTGGGTCATCAATAATGTGAGATGATGTGGGGTCCAGTAATCTCTAGTTGAACCACTGGTGGGTCATCAATAATGTGAGATGAACAAAGGGGACAGGACTATTCATATTTTGAAACAATTTGTCATTTCCTGATATTTCTTGTGCTACCTCTTTGTTTAGACAGATGTTGCCACAATGATGGGAATAAATACTAGCGTTCAGTGGGCCATGTGCCTTGCATAGTCATACATAGCAAGCTGTTTCCTTCCGTGGATTGACTTTGGTTATGATTCAAGTTTAGAGCAGTGGTGAGTAGGTTTCTACTGTGCAGCTGTTTTACCTTCAGCAACGTTGTATATTGTACATTGTTATATCTGCAGAGGATGTGGTTATTAAAAGCCTATCACAACCTGAATGGAAGCAAATTCAACCAACAATGTTTCAACATCTAACTAAAACCTTCCCAGAAAAGTAGATTATGTTACAGCAGGACCAAGTTCATATTTAAACCCTTTGTTCTGGAATGGGATGTTGCATGTGCAGTTGTCCACATCAGGCCATATAGTGTATTATATTTCAAAAGTGTATTTAGCCACTTAGGGCCATAATGTTTGATGAGGGTTCTCATTCTATGTGTCTCCCAGGTTAAATGTCCAAAAGAACAAGGCCCTAGAACAACATGGTAGTATCCCAGTGTGGGAAGGATGGAGTCACTATGGGGAATTTTTGGCCACAATAGTATTGTTTTCCCTAACCAGATTGCAGACCACGCCTTTAAATAGGTAAAAGTTGGTAGTTCACCTTGTAGAGTAGGTAGCTAGACAATTAGCAATTGGTCTTTATAGTATGTTGTTGTTTTAAGGAATTTAACTGGTTGCGTGGGGCCCATTTAGCTCAGCAACCAAGCAGTACAAGATGAGAGGAAAGAAAAATAAGTACGTTTTTTCCCCTTTCACAACTGAATAACTTGGTTCCAAAAGTGCAACCCTTGTCTTTGTTGGCTGCTTCTTTGCTTTCCTTATCTGTTCTTCAACAAGAGATAATCCAGGTAAACATTATACAGAATATGTATCATAAACTACAGAGAAAGTTGTCCAGCTGCCATACGAAAAAACTGCTAAAGTCATATCTGTCATAATCCCTTGTGAAAGTTTCAATAATGTATTTAAACTAATCAGTGCCGGCCTAAGGGCTATTACACGCTGCCGTTGTTTTCTTGCATTGGACATTTTATTGAGATGCAGGTTTGAGTGCACAATGCATGTTAATGGCTTTAGTTCAAACCCCCCTTTGAACAGGGCTGGGCTGAGTTAAAAGATCACCCAAGGCAACCTGTCTCGGATCACTCCCACCTCCTGACGGGAGGTAGGAAAGGAAAAGACAATAAGAAAATTGCTGTCATCTGATTGGACCCTGAACTAATGGTAGGGTAGAGATACTCTTCTGCTCAGTGCCCCTGCCTTTGCATCCAGGTCCAAACTGGGGCCCTCCTTGATGGTCCAGCCTTTGTTAGGACCCTCATTAAAGGACAAGCCTTTGGCTAGGGCCCTCCTTGACGGTTCAGCCTTTGTTAGAACCTTTTAGAACCTTCCTTAAATGATAAGCCTATGGTTAGGGCCTTCTTTAAAGATCCAACCTTTGGTCAGAGCCCTCCTTAGCTCATGAAAATATTAGCGTATCGGTCATTTTGTCATTTTTGTCATAGTTCCAAAAATATCTAGGACAGCAAATGCATATTCACCCCAAATCTCACCCTAACTGATATTCAAGATGGGCTTTAATGTATACAGTAAATAGTAAAACAAATGGCCATTCTTCTCAGTTCTCACCCAAACTGTCCTCCAGGCTGAGGTCCTGCCACCACCACCACCATAGCTCCAGGGCCCCATGGCAACAACTGACTTAAGCACATGAGCTGATTTATTGGTGGAGCATAGAAGACAAATGGAGGCTGATTTCAAGGCATCCTAAATGGCACAGGCCTGAGACCAGCCCTATACATTGATAGGAAATAAAATAGCCTTTTCTGGCATCTATTTGCATCTATTATTTTCAGCAAGACTTTTGTAACAGGAAGGCTACACCAGAGAAATCCCAGTTGACTGAAATGTAGTCTACCGAAAGACTGAGGTCTACAATATCGTTGACGTGGGATGAAAAGCTTAAATTACCAGATAGCCCAGCATTACCGCATACATAAGGAGATAAAATGGAGACACTTTCTCAGACTCGGCCTTCTTCAGACAAAACGAGCTACTGGAAACGCTCAGATTAGTGATATGCAGCCCTGGCTACTTCCTCTTTAGGCTACTCATATCTCGTTTTCTGTCGTCCCCCCATGCGGGGTGAATTTTGCTTATTGTGTTTTTTTCCTAGGTAACCATGCAGCTGCAAATGTCTGAAATCACTCCCCAAATGAATCCCTATTAGAATCATGTCAACATTGGATATATCTGGAGATCCTGTGCATGTCGAAGGGCCATAAAAATCTCATGTGGTCCAAGGCCACCAGCTTTGTTTAGACATGCCTGCATTGCAGTCAATGAAATATGAGACCACATGAACAATTGTTGTTTTTTTTTTATATTTTGCCATATCACCAACTAAAAATATTCCTTCTAGGAGACACACTGCCCTCCCAGCCAAGATGCACCCAACAATAGTACAGCTCAGCTCCATCCTGATCAGTAGTCAAGTCATGGAGTCGTTTGTGTTATTTTTGCCACAGCATTCTTATAAATTCAACCCCCCATCAGTAAGTACCCGATGCTATTATGTACAACTAGAACTTTGCTCGTTGCCTCGGGCAGTAAAAGTGAACTGATTCCCAGACGAAAAAAAAAAAGGTTCAGGTTGCTGATTCAAGCCTACTGCTTCTTTATGGGAAAGGTGAACAGATGGTTATCCATACCGAGTTAACAGCTCTCCGGTGACATCAGCATGCGGATATTCTGCTAATTTTCTAATTACTTCAAGGTGTGTGGTGCCTGAGGAAACCAGTGAGCCTGTTGGTGGTGTTTGTTAGATCTCTCTGGGCTGTCAGACCACATTCTTGTAAGTGAAACAGTTGGTTTCAAGATGAAACTGCTGTAATATATTGGGCTGTCTGTAGTGGTGGTGGGACCTCAGGAATGACAAGACATTATGGACCTTTTGTTGTACTACAATTCCCAGCAACTATAAGCAATGTGCCCCAGTGTGTGAGGTCTGTCTGAACTCTCTCAACACACACATGGAATATGATAAAGCTGATGGCTGTTTATTTTGTTCTGTGGCTTAGGACTCAGGCTTCAGTGGACCTCTTTCTATCAGTGCAGCATCCCAAGGCTAATCATTCTGGCATTGTGCTTTTCTCTTTAAATGATTTGGGCTGCCGCCTTCCTTCGTTGCTTTACAGATTTCAAGGTAGTTGGCCATGTCTGGAGAAGCGGTGTCTCGGTCTTGTTTGTGAAGCAATCCATCAAGGGCTCCACCAAATCTACACTGACATGTCTGACGTAACTCTGATAGGGCTGAATGAGACTTATGTCCATAATGGTCTCTGTACTGTGTCACCCCTGTGGACCTCCATCCCCTCTCTATGAACTATTTCTGGCCTGTCTGTTATATCCAAGTTCTTCCTCTGAAGCTCTAAGTTGCATATGTCTATTCTCTTTGTCACCAGTTGGAGTCTGTATTTTCGTTAGTGTTTGATCTTTGGGCGTCTGCATTTTATTTGGTACCTGCTGTACCTGCGTCTTTAAATAGGCCTCTGTTCCTCTGTGCTTCCTTTGATACGTGTGACTTTTGGTTCTGTGTGTTTCTGTGTTTTGCACCAGTGCCCATAGTAACAGTCGGGGCCTGTCCTGCAAATATTTTTGCAGGCAGACCAGAAATCTCACATTCTTGAGAATAAATAGTATTTTGTTGAGAAACACTCGTTTGGGATTCTCAGGGGCCTCTCGTGTATCTCCGGCGAGGCAACACGTTGAGTTTTACAGGAATAGCATTTTCCGGCTCATGTTGCTTGTTCTTTAGAAAAGGACATGGGTTTTATTAAGTAATGAAAGGAGAAGTTCATTGACGTACTTTTTCCTACACACCAGTACCCCTTATGGCAATGCTTTCTTTAATTGTGACATACTTGTTGAGGTTGGGTCAAGACATCTTCATCAAATTTAGTCTGATGATTCAGAAATTCCTGTAAAGAACGTAGCTCATCTAGGAGATGTCATAAATCCTTCCCATAAAACCATCTAAAGACATCTACAAATTGCCACTCACTGACATCAGTATCAACATTGCCATCAGGATCAACATTGTACTATAAAAGGTATCCAAACCAACAGCCATTGTATATCAAAGTAACGAATTACACAGCTACACCACTGAAACTTCCATCATGAATCTCCCACACCTGGATAGAACCATGTTGTGTATACAGTCCATGACTCACCTACTATATAGTATGACTTACATCCTGTAGTTTCTGTTTTGGCACCATAATAGTTTTAAGGTGAGGTCTTTATACTTGACACGAGTAAGTGGTGGTTTAATCAGAGAGGACATACCCCCAGGTTACTTTGTAGCAAACAAGCAGCAGCAGAAAGCCATTCTACGAGGTATACCCCACTTGAGAATACAATGAAATTTAACTATGACCAGCTACAATATATCCACACCAACAGCTACATATAGTGTTGCTGTTTAGGTAACGTTTCCCAATAATTGTCCTGCAGACAAAACACAAAAACATGCCTCCTGATAACTAAATGCTCTTAGATCCAGTTGTAGACCCAACTTCTATATTACACCGTGTCCTCCAGGCATTTCTGTACTTCTCATGGGACCCATACCATCTAGCCACTTTATAATAGTTTGCGCTAGCTGTTAACCAGTGTCATCTTCAGGAGTGGGGGGGGTCTGAACATGTAGGACCCCATTATATATGTAAAGTTGGTGGTAAAAATTCTTATTCTTCACTTGTTGATAAAATTCAGGAGGGTTCCGGGGTTATTGGGGTTCTGAACCCTGGAATTACCTGGAGTTAAGGACTCTATGGAAGGCAGGGTCCCCAGGATGAAAAAGTGGGGGTTGTAAAAGGAATGGGTCTTGCAGTTTTGTAGGTGGGTAGTGAAGCCCCATTTAATTTGTTGGAAGGGTCCACCACCCAGAGGGTCCAGGTTACAATTGGCCTAATTGGAGGCCCTTGGGGGAAGGACCCTGCTAACTTAGAAGTATGGGGTCCCCATGATTACTGATGTGACATTTGCCTCGGCTACATTCAGGAGAGGAAGTTGTGGCCTGGATGAACCCTCGAATGAATGACTGCCACAACCTGAAAGTAATTCCAGGGTTCACAACCCTTCCAAGTAGTGTTGGGCATTTATATTGTGTATCGTCACTGATGCTGGATTTCTGGGAGAAGAAAATGCTGCATTATTGGTAAATGAGCCTTTAGGTCTTTAACTGAACCAATGCTTCTCTAACACTTTGTGCAAAATGGAATGCAGAACAAAAATGATGAGTTTGAACCTTTGAATTTAGGAGTTGTTGAGCAAGAGTTGGGTTAAGAAGGACACCGAGCTCTATATCACATGATTTCAATGTTCCTTTTTCCATTTACTTGTAATGGGAAGCAGTTCCCCTTTCACATTTACTTCTAATGACAAGATTCCATCCCCCCCCCATGAGGAGAGAAATGGAAATGGGCCAACATCTGTTTATCTGCACAAAGTTTAGATTTCCCTGTAAATGACACAACTTCTGTTTATGTACCGAGTCAAGGTCGCTGCTAACAACCAAAAATACAGAAACCGCTGATTTCCAGTAAAACCGATGCCATTCCAGATTGTCTGTTTATCAAAGAGAGAAGGTTGTGAAGCCCAATAGACATTTCCTACACAATTTAATACACCATTTGTGTCATTCAAATTTATTTTACATTTTCAAGGCCAAGACTGATCATCACCAGATCATTCCAAAATATGTCTCCAAAAGGTGTGGGATCTAATAGGGTGCTGGGGGGGGTCAATATGGTAGAGCACAAAGAGTTGCACCTCAAGGCAGAAGAAGGAGGGCATGGTGCTTGGGTCATTTACAAAGAAGCAGGATAAAAGTGCAAGACCACTAAGGGGAGCAAAAGCACACCCCTTAGTACTTATAAAAAGAGTACTTCTGTCTAGGGTGCACTTTGAACGTGTCATAGTAAATGACCCCTGTAATGTAATTAGAGTAAAGTTGCTCATACATGGACTGATAAAAGCTGCCAGACTCAGGTAATTGGCTTGTGCAAGGGGCCCTAGCGAGGGCTTGTCCAATCAACATCTGGACAAAAGTTGGCCAGATACCTGGTTAGGCAAGTGTTAAAATCCAGCCAGATGATGGTCCTCATACAACAGGTCTTCTTAGGCCTCCTGTATGATCAGATTGTTGGCCTGTGGGTCAACAATCGGATCAGTGCAAAATGGCACAGCAAAGGTTAGACTTACCCACTGGGGTGGGGTTGGAAGGGCGTAATGGTTTGACTAAGGTTTTCTGGTGGGCCTCCATTACACCAGTAAATTCTAAAGGTCATCCAACATCATCAGAGCCTCTACTGAGACTAAAAGAAGAGTAGTGTCATTTGACCTGTAGACATCAGATGGACACATGCCTAAATATTTTATATTTGAACTACCCAGTAATATGTGTTGTGTATGATGATATTGATACACTATGCTGTTATGGGCTTGTTCCCATTTGTCTCTAGCTCTCCATTGTCCATCACACCACCATCTTTTAGACTTGGCTGCTCTTGTTAGGGGATTTTCAAATCAACATGGTGATAAGGGGCTGTTGTGGGGCAGAAATAAGAGTCAATGGCACTTAACGCAAAGCTGAATCTGCCAATGTAGGTCTATAGTGTTGAAAAGGCTCAGTGCCACAAATATTCCCTGGATTACCATATATGATCCTGCAGATGGAAAGACTTCATTTAGGTGGCCAACCCTCAATACCTTTCAAACCAGTCCTGTTCCTCTTTCAGACAGAATGTAAGAAATGCAAGCGGCGTGGAAAATACATAAACGTAGTTACCGGAGAAATTATTTACAGCATAAAAAAAAAAGCTGCTGAGAAGTTTTGAAAGTCATCCGTAGGAATATCATAGGGCATATTGAAATGATATTAACAAAGTGACATCACCCTCATTGTTATTTCTTTAAATATTTCCTTAAACAACATCCGCACTTCCTGCAAATCGAATATTACTCAATAAAAACTAGGAGTACCTTCTTGCTTCTCCTCGGTGCTCTAAAGGCTCTTCAGCCCAACAAGTCCAAGATATCATGGGACCAAGGTCTCCTTCTACAGGAGATTGTGGGCTGCGACTGTATGAATCTGAATGATAATAGGGTCAGTAGTTCCAGCTGGAATGGGGTGTAAAAAGGTGGGCAGAATGAACTGGGAGAATATAAAATGCTGCCTTAAATATCGTGACTACTAGAGGTGCTCAACCCTAACTTCGGATACGTATAATAGCAAGCACCCAAGTAGGATTTATATAAACAGGTCACATAGGTAATATATATAGTAATTAAATGGGAAATGCTGATTCTCGGAACCACAGGGAGACAAACTACAATATTGTTGCCTTATGAAATAAACATTTTTCATGCATGTCCAGGCTTCCAGGTGATTTAATGGAAGAAGGAATCTAATATGCAATATAAGGTGTTGCCAGAAGGTGGCAGCATTGGTACAAAAATATAATAGATGATCATTTTTGCCCAGTGTTCAGAAATATTCATTCCTTCCCCTGGTTAAAAAAAAAGAAAGATGAAAAATAAAAGTTTCAGATGAAAATGATCTTAGCAGTTGCATCACCTACAGTGGTCAGAGATTAACATCAAAATCAGTTTTTTTTTTAAATTGTCATTTATCAGCACTGTGCAAGTTTGCACCGGGGCAGTCACCCATGGCAACCAAGCAGCAGAAGGGGTGGACAGTGGGATTGGAAGAGAACCGTGAGGCCGGGCTGAGTGGGTGGGAGATGACAAGGCCTCACAGGGTGCCAGGATTTAGTAGAATTGCTTTGGACACCCAGTTCTTATGCCAAGCGTTACCCTGAATATCTGAATCCCAACAGGGGTAACTAAAATGCTACCAGGATGCATAGCAGGATCTAAGGGATGAAAATGATCAATTTTGTGCAAGAGAATGGGCACCTCCATGGGGGTACACGCCAGCGGCATAAACACCCAGTAGGGGGTCAGGGGGTGCAACTGTGCTACGCTTGACTTCACTCTGGGTTTTCGGATGTATCTAGGGCTTATCTGTTTTCACCCCAAATCTGTCCATTCACCCCACAGGGTGGGACTATTTGGAAACTACAGGCTTAAAGACAAAATAATCAACCTCTTATGAGCTCAAAAACTTGTCATCACTTAAAGGGATACTGTCATGGGAAAAAAACTATTTTTCAAAATGAATCAGTTAATAGTGCTGCTCCAGCAGAATTCTGCACTGAAATCCATTTCTCAAAAGAGTATTTTTTTATATTCAGTTTTGAAAATCTGACATGTGCTCTGATAAACTTCAATCACTCTTTACTGCTGTACTGCAAGTTGGAGTGATATCACCCCCTCCCTTTCCCCCCAGCAGCCAAACAACAGAACAATGGGAAGGTAACCAGATAGCAGCTCCCTAACACAAGATAACAGCTGCCTGGTAGATCTAAGAACAACACTCAATAGTAAAAACCCAGGTCCCACTGAGACACATTCAGTTACATTGAGAAGGAGAAACAGCAGCCTGCCAGAAAGCATTTCTCTCCTAAAGTGCAGGCACAAGTCACATGACTGGGGCAGCTGGGAAATTGACAATATGTCTAGCCCCATGTCAGATTTCAAAATTGAATATAAAAAAATCTGTTTGCTCTTTTGAGAAATGGATTTCAATGCAGAATTCTGCTGGAGCAGCACTATTAACTGATTCATTTTGAAAAAAAATTTTTTTCCCATGACAGTATCCCTTTAAGTTTAATGAGTAAAACCAAATGCCAGTTCTGTAGACAGAAACCTGCCTGGTGGGAAAAACCCTAGAAAGCGCTGGCAGCATTTGGCCACACGAGGGCGCTGTTTGACATTAGACCTGAGCGAAGAGAAGGGAACATTAACCCTATAAAATGGAACGTATCTTTGCAGAGTTTTGTTTCCCCCTTTACGATGGACTTTTATAAGCCCATAAAAAATGACAGCAGGGTTGTCCCCCCCCCAACACAAACAATGGAATTCCGACAGCATCCAAATTTAGAGAGGGGACGTTGTTTTGTAACTAGCCAGCTCATTATTGGAAATACCCCCTGATAGGAGTTACACGACCTTTTGCTCTTGTGAAAATCTATCTGATGTTTTTTTTTTATAGAGACTTTAGCAGCGAGGGTCGGCAGCCTATAGGAAATCTCCCTCTGAATTCCCCCTATTTAGTCTGCGGCTCAGACAGAGGCCTCTTTGTGACCGAGTATCAGCTTCTTACCCATGTGTGATTCTACAACTCCTCAAACCAACTCTCAGGATTAGAGAGGGGGCATGAATAGATAAAGGGGCTATTGTTAAACATCTCTTTTCCGAAAACAAACCCGTTTTGTAAAAAGTATAGAAAAATATTAATCTACGGCCTTCGCTCTTACTGGCCCTATGGAAACACAGACAAACCGCAGGGAGAAACCCATTCAGAATGAACACTGAAGGGCACATTGTATCAAGAGGAGCTTTGGCTAAAAATATCTTGAAATCCAGAGGGAACTATTTAGAGATGTGGCCCCAATGGCTCACCGTATCCAACCAGGTCACCCCATTTAAATAGATTGCCTTTAGCAGTATATTATATATATATATATAACTAGTACCTGGCTTGGTTGGGATTCCCTGTTGGATCCATTGGTTGTAACTTGGATTTAGCTTAGGCCCTTTGATTTAGCTTAGGCCCAAAACAAAGAGTTATCGCAGATGCCAAAAATACTTCTGTGCAATTGGTCATATAATATAATGGACATTTCCAGGAACAAAAATATCAAGGGGAGTATGTTTCAAATTCTTATAACTTAAAGGTGAAGGAAAGGTTAAAAGTAAGTAAGCTTTATCAGAAAGATCTATATAAATACACCAGTAAACCCTCAAAGTAATGCTGCTCTGAGTCCCCTGTCAAAAGAAACAGCACATTTCTTTCCTTCTATTGTGTACTCATGGGCTTCTGTATCAGACTTCCTGTTTTCAGCTTAAACCTCCAGGGCTAGGGCTTGAGCATGCTCAGTTTGTTCCTCTCTCCCTCCCTGCTGTAATCTGAGCCCAGAGCTATGAGTGAGCAGGGAGAGACTCAGGCAGGAAGTGATGTCACACCAAGCTAATATGGCAGCTGCTATCCTAAACAAACAGAGAGCTTCTAGAGCTGTTTACTCAGGTATGGTAAAGCATTCTACAGAATAAATACAGTATAGTATTATAGCTTGTACTATTGTGGCTATAAACTGCTTTGGTAGCTTTCCTTCTCCTTTAAGTATGTAGTGCAACCTTCAAGCATTTATTAAGTCTGCTCCTAAAGCAACAAGGTATTGCTGATTCATTCGGGGCTTAGTGTTTCTATTTTGCTCTGCGTTTGGGCCGTGTAACGACTTGGAATTTTTGCGCGACTCCTGAAGCTGATTAATAATGTTTGTGGATCACTTCAGCGCGTGTTTTTATGCTTTGTATGATAGTCTGGAACTGGTTTGCTTTATTTGGTTAAACGAGTGGAAGAATTCCTGTGCCATTTAATAGGATACCTTAATAAATGTTTCCTTAAATTACAGGGGGGTGATTTTATTTTAAATAATTCCATATTAGAAACCCTTAACTGGAAGCCTTTGTACTTCGTATATTTGTGCAACGTTCAGGCTGTCCATCATGTGGATGAAGGGCAACTTTGCTTGTGTTTGTTTATTTCATGCAGGACCCAACTGCTATTTTGTACCGTACCTTTTAAGGCCAAAATGCGCACAATGAAAGCAATACAAGCAAAATAAGAGTTATTTTTGGCATCAGCAGAAAATGGTAAAGGAGCAGGATTTATCTGCAAGGAGTTTGCTGCTTGGTACATGTAGGTTGCACTGAGAAGAACATGTTGACTTCTTCTCTACAGAGCTGTGTTTAGAGGCTTCCTCAACCCCATGAAGTGGGGCACGTATAGGAGTGGTTGGTTGGAAGGTAGGAAGAACGTAGGTAGGAAGTAGGTAAGATGAATGGGCACAGTAGCTACAGCAGAGCAAGATGGTGGCACTAATGTATCAGTGATGCACAACCTACAATCCTTTTGCTGTTGCTGGAGTACAACACCCACCACCAACAGGGGACACGTCGGAACCTGAGGCGTTCATGACTCTTGACCCAAACCGTACCAAGATATTTTAGGTGGTAAGGTAATTAACAGCTTCTGGTTTCAGTATGGACATCAGCTGCCTGAATGACAACATGGTTCATGAAGAGATCTTTGTGGTGGGTGGGTAATGCTTTCCATGAATATGGAGAATGCTGGTTAATGTAACAACAGGTGCAATGTTTTCATAGAAAAATAATTTTGTTTTGCTATGGGTTGCTAGAAATGTTGCTAGTCGTTCCCAAACTGCAGGGCTTATCCTTCCAGGGGGCTTGCAGCAGTGATAGGAAGGCTCAGCATGAAGGCCACTAAGGGTGAGATTTGGAGACAATACCCATTTTCTTCCTAGGAACACCTGAAGGTCACTTAGAATAAGATTTGGTGGGAAAGCTTAATGTATCTGTTGTCCTAGATATTGTTGTCCTGAAATACGACTGGTTTCTTATATCTTTAACTATGTTATGAGCTAAGTGGAGACCTGACCAAAGGATAGACCTCCATCTTTGAACCAAAACTCTAGAGGGCATTAAAGGTCACAAAGGGCCAGCACAATTTTAAGGACCACGTTGAGAATAGTTTTTCATGTCATTCCTATCAACACTGGAGCACTGGGGAGTGTGTGTCTGTTGTTTGAATCTCCAGTGCAACTAAACTAGAGTACGCTCAAGGTGGGGTTGCAGTTGGCCTAAGGGACCATGGTTTGGAAATCCAGCTCTGTCAACATGATACTCATGATTAACATTGTGAATGTTCATTTTTTCTCATTGTACATACGCTATTTTCATAAATGAACCCTTTTGTGCATTGAGCAAAAAATATTATCACATTTCCAATGTACACACAGAGCAACACTATACCGCGTACTTTTCATTTTTCCGATTTTCTAGACTGACATCCAAAAATCCCGGAAATAGCCCAAGTGAATTGGACCACGAAAATCCAAGTTTATTGTGCTATCAAAGTCTTTTCCTACAACCCATTTATTTTAGTTTCCTTTCCATCTGTAGTACCTGCAAGATGACTTATTAAAGAAGGGAATCCCTTATTGCCTATGTTTATGTCTGATGTCTGTACAGCCTCAGTATATCACTGTGTTTTAAGGCATTTGTATATTTATAATATAAATATGGTGATATAGCTGGCCTTCACTGCTCCGGGCATGAAAGAACAGTTGTATAATGTGTATATTGTTGGGTTAATCAAGTTCAGGTTTTGACCTCTTGATGTAACAAATCTTCCAAATGAAAAATGTAAAGAACTATGCCAGTATCGATATTGTAGTATCAATGCCTTACTGGTGAACAAAGCATCAGACAGTTTATTGTAGGGTCCCCTTCTATCTTTATACATGACTTATTATGCACATTTGCTTTTTCAATGTCCCCTATGAACTAAATATTTTTTCTGATTTAATGAAACCACACTCTAGACATATCTCCAGTGACATACCTAAACATTTTTTGGGGATTAGTCTTTGCATGTGAAGCAATCTGTTTCTCATTTTCTATTTTTGCATTTTTTGTTGCTTCTGTGCAATATTTGTACTATTCTAGGTCCTAAAAGGAGCCTCTGACCAATCCTTGCCATTTCTATCAAATTATTTAAATCTGATTTCAACCTGCAGTGAGTTTTCCTCATCGTTCTACACTACAAGCAGATTTTCTACCCAATTAGAGTTCGTAGAATATATACTACATGAACTTTCTCCAAGGTGTCAGAAAACTGTACATCTCCCTGTATTGACTAAGTTCTGTGACTTTATGGTCACTTACTTAAATAAATCTACAATTATATTTTTATGTTACTTTTTTTCAAGGGTAAGGATATTAATAACTTTTTTTAATGTCTAACTAGGACCAAATGAAACAAGATGTGCTTATGTTGGTTCAGGAACGAGTCCCCCCTACTGTACTGTTGACCTAATGAAGAGGATTAACCGTATGTACCTTCTGCAAGGTACGTTTTTATTACAGAGTCATAATTCAGAAATCTATGCAGCTCACAGAAAACACCACGTTTGGTGGAAAACTATCGTTTTATGGCGGTAATGTTAGTCCAAGTTTGATGTGGTCAGAAAACTGTATAAATATTTTAAAGCAGTTCTTCACATTTTAAGTTATAGAAGCTCAACATGCCAAAGTAAACACAGCGTCTTGCACAGTACCTTTCATAGATGTTTATGGACCACTAACAAATATTTAGGATATTGACACTAAATAATTTTAGAAATAGGTGAAAAATCCTTTTTTTTTTTTTGCTCTCCTAGTTTTGCGTTCACAATTCCAACAGTGTTCTGCACCGTTTTAAAATCCAATTCTGAGGTTTCACACAGAGTTTTATCTTGTTCCATAAACATTCCTCCTTTCATGATAGTTCTAAGAAGGATATTAAACCTGAGAGAGAGAGATTGGTCAAGAATGTCTACAAGAAAAAGAAGAACGTCATGTAAGACTGTTTATGGTTGATGGATGAAAAATATTTGGATTATCTGTTATGAGTAGTCTGAATTGGAACTAAAATACACCTGTCACTTGTTATAAAAGGGTTTTATTTATTTTTTTACTAAGATTGTCCCTTTCCTTTGAAACCCCTTACTGTCAGGTGAGGCATGTTGATAGCTATAGGTCCTAGTAGGTACTAGTTCCTCAATATCTTTCAGAGAGATGAGAATATTTTACTCATACAAGGAGAATTATGTTGGCTGTAGAGATTTGGTTGTAAGATGATGTAAACCTTGTAACAGTAGTAGCATTAAACACAAACTTCTAATGCAATGTTTCCAAAACTGTAGGGATGACCCATAAGTAGGGCTCCATACAGAGGATCCAAAGTCTTCATCTTTCCAGATAATGGACATGCTATAATGAACTGCTAATCAGTGAAAACTCTGGTTGGCTTGTAGGATCACTGGTGGTACAGGGTGGTGTTGGAATGATCAAGGATAAGAAACAGGTTGCTTCACTTGCAAAGACTAATCCCCCAAAATATTTAACTATGTCACTCATGATATGTTGAGAGTGTGATTCTATTGAAAATAGATAAATTTTGGTCACAGGGGACATTGGTTGTCTTGTAGGATTACTCGTGGTGCAGGGTGGAGTTGAAATGATCAAGGATGAGGACTGTCAGTACATATTATATGAATTGGGCCCTGTTAATCAGAGGAAGCAGGCTTGGTCTGTTAGACCCTTTTCAAGCACCTCGAGCTGATTAGAAGCTGTAACAGCAAGAACAGAACCTTCCAATATAGGTTCTGACTGACACCGTTGTTACCCAATTCCTTTATTTTTCTCAAATGTGAATATGCAAATTAGGCTTTGTACAATTCTATTTGGTGTAGAATTTTGGATTTAGATGCATTCCTAGTTACATTCCTAGAGTCATGGTTGTAGACATCATCTCAACAAACCAGATCCAACTCCCTTTGGTTCCATAACAAATGATCATCTTTCTGACACATTCACACCTACTATAACATTTCAGACCACTTGAACGTTTGGCAATTGCTTTGAAGCTCTACATCCTGCATTTGTCTTCATCCCCCTACTAGCCAAAAAAAGTATTTATAGGAGTAAGATAAGATGGAGAGCATGGTGCATTCACCACAGGTTGTACCTTCCACGTCTACTGCTCATGTGGATATCACATTCTTGAGAAATGCTTGTGTTTTTCTTCCTTTTAGCCCCTGGTTTAGTTATCCTGGCTTGATAATCCCCCATTCCTTAAATATCTCTGGTTTAGTTTAGACTTTTTCACTTTAGTTTATTTAACAAAGAATTTGCAGAGCAGCCGGCCACACGGAGGATATTATGGTCCACCTTTTACAGCTTTTTTGGGAAATATTTCTGAAACTGTTGAATTTTATTAAACTGGAACAAGTACAGAACTATTCTGCTGTGTATCCAGCACAGCTGTGACTGATTGTTGTCCTAATTCGCTGCTTGCATAAAAGAGACCATCACAGTATCACCAAGGGTGATTGCTAAGCTTTAATTGCCTCCATAAATGAGGTATGTAGCGGAAAATAGCCTAAAGTATATGCTGTAAAGCCATATATACACAGCCAAAAATGTTTATTAAGAACTTAAACCAATTTCAGTGGTGGAAAGTCTACAGCCAGAAAAAGATTGTCTATTCCAGAATCCAGCTCTGAATTGAGTCTACCGCATCTGCATCAAAACGAATACAACTGCCAGTTTTGCCTATAATTTAAATGTCTTTATCACTTATGGAGCACATGTTCAAAATGGTGTTCAACCTGATGCTTCCTCCCAATCCAGGGCGGCGGTAGCTCCGGTGTTCCCCAGCATCAATAAGCGTAGTTGAGCATGGGGAGCATGGAGCCAAGACATTCATATAGGAGCGTAATGAATAATATACACTCTGCATTGCATGTACTTTAAAGCACCAGCTTTTGCAAGTGTATTTTTAAATTTCTCCTTGTTGGAGAAGTGTTGGGGGGCGGGTAAAATAATTTACTCATTTAACAGGGATACTCTAGGTGTCCATGTACTTAACCTGTCTGTAAACACCAAGAACTTTTGTCTTTGTTTGTCTTGTAACTATATTGATTTTTCTGTGGTTTGGATCACTGCAGATTTGGAATTGCTTTGTTTCCCTGGATGTGTGAACTGGAGAAACACATGCCGTTCCCAGTAAGTGCAAAATCATGGATAAACTGTTCCCAGAGAACAAGGACGGCTTAGGTGGCAGCCACGCGTTGATCTAAAATAATAGATCCAATATTTATTTGACATGTTTAAATATTTCTGAAACTGCCGAATTTTGACCTAAAACTCAGAAGGAAGCACAAACATAAGGACATTCTAATTGACTAGCCTCAATGATACACCCCCTTCAGCATTGGTAAATGAAGAAGACCCAGCTACAAACAAATGGGTTCCCAAGAGATTGATCACATTATTTTTCAAGGAGTAGCCTTTGAGTTGATAGTTGCTTGTGAAAAACCCACTGACCGGAGTGACCGCCAACTGTGTTACTCAGTAACTAAATGCATTGCTCCATTACTAGATGGTCTTGGCCAATTACATGGTCACTGCATTGTTGTAGACCATTTAAATCGCTCCATGGACACATATTATGACCAGGTCTTATTCATAGGCCTTTTGTTGGACACAGGCAGCTTTGCATTTCAGTTTGGAGTGCAAAGACCAATACTCTGGGTGCAAAATACGGCAGGTTGTATTTGTCCATAAACTGCCCTCACAAATGGCCGATTGGATGCCCAAAATGATGCCCTCCTGTGGCACTTGTTTGCCAATAATTGACTTCTTTTACACAATAGCAGAATGCAGCTTTCTCTTCTTTATGATAACAACCTACTGTAGATTCTTATGGCGTCTGAGCAGTGGCATCTACCAATGCAACGTTGTTGGGGGGATAATAATACAGCCCTGGTCTGTAATGTCTAAGCTCTGGTGGGGCTTATAGTGGAAAAGGCCTAAAATAAAGTAATATTTATCAGACCTATCATTAACACATTATTTTCCATCACCCATTCTCAGTCTCTCTATGTTGGTTTTGTTTGGTCAAGCTGACTTCCATGATATTTTATGTTTTTTTTTTGTTTTTTGTTTCAGCACTTTTATTTTGAATTGATCAGGTTTTATTTTCTAAAACAACAAAAGAGCCTTTCAGATAGAACGAGTGAAAGCTTGCTTTCATCTGGGAGAAATGTCAGGCAAGTGCCAGTGAATTCCTGGAAGAAACGCATGCCCGTTCTCAGGAAAGGAAAGCTCTGATGGTGTGGAAATGTTGGTTCTGTCACAGATATACTGCGTGTCTAAGCCCGGTCAGGCAGAGCACTTCAGAATTGCTGAATTTTACTCATTTCATGAATCTGGCCTATTATTCCATTTCTATTCTGACTCAGGCCTTTTTCTCTATAGTTTTTTTTTTCCCTCAGTCAATAAGGGCAGTTGTTGCCGAGTGTATTTTATAGCAAGGGATATACCCAAATGTTTGCGTTTCAGAGCAAATTCCCAGATGACTACAAATGTTGGAATCATGTCAGAAAGTGCTACCAAAGACACTTACGGAGCAGGGAATGCCAAGTATCACAGCCCTGCCTTCATGTCCTGTGTTGTTTGCTAAGACGTCCAGTGTAGGGGCTTAATTATACTGAAATCTATCCCATCCAGTGCCACTCAAACATTTGCTCTCAGAAAGAATCACATTTCATGGAGTTAACACTTGGGGGCCAGTTAATACATTTTAAACCTCTCGAGTTATGAAGCAAATGGAAGTCAACACTTTTTGTCTCATGAGACACTGGGTTATCTTTGGTATCCATGATTTGGTTTAGTAGCGGTCCATCTTCTTTTATCACTGTTGTAGACCAGCTTTGTAGGAGGAGATATTTCTGTATTAAAGGAGATCATGGTGACACACCGTAATGGAGCATGGAGACCAATTTTGTCTCACCACCCATAGGTGACCAAATTCCCAGATGACTAGTAATGTTTGGAATCATGTCAGAAACTGCTGCTGCCTTTATTTACTCTGTTGTCTCCTAAGAAGTGCAATGTAGGAGCTTAGTTATTCTGAAATCTAGCCCAACCAATACCACTCAAACTCTAGGGCATCTAACCTAGATACTCCACCATCCACAAGAGGTGAGGAGAAGATGCCTATACTTAGGTGTCCACCTTAGACTGCATGTCCATGGATCTATACCGATGACTTACACTGCAACATCTATATCGCTTATAGGACTACTCAACGCTCTTCTGCCACTTTCCTGCCAACATGTTCTACCCATCATCTCTAAATAAGCAAAGTACAGAAGAAAATCATCAGGAACTTCTTTAGTTTATTAGAACGGCTTCAAATAGCTCCCATAAAATACACATGCCCTACTGTTTTTCTATTTGATTTGGATTGGTCACAATTAAATAAATGTCTTTCAGGGGGTAAAATGAAGAACGTTGCAGAGCTCGCCACTTTCACCAACGTGCGCCAATCTGAGCGCGGCAGACAGGAAAGAACCCAAGGAATTTTCCTTAACTGAATGCTTGTTGCTTTAGAAAGTCTAAACATATTAGGGCTTTATTTTGCATTTAATGAGGAATGTTAAATACGGAAAATTACACTAATAATAAATGATGGATGGCACAAGGTTTTGGCAGAAAAAAAACGTGATGAAAGTACTAATTAATGATACAGTGTTCAGTTTAAGCCTTACATTTAGCTCCCTTCATCATTGAGTCTCTACACTGTACATGACAGAATTGCTGTAAATACACATGGAACTGGCATCATCTATGATATAAAAGATATTATAATTAGCTTCTATACCGTATATACTTGGGTATAAGCCGAGTTTTTCAGCCCCCAAAATATGCTGAAAAACGCTACCTCGGCTTATACTTGGGTCAAGCGCAAAAACGGTCGCCAGTGTCTAAGAATAGTCGCCGGTGTCTAAGAATAGTCGCCGGTGTCTAAGAATAGTCGCCGTGTCTAAGAATAGTCGCCGGCGCCTAAGAATAGTCGCCGGCGTCCAAGAATAGTCGCCGGCGTCCAAGAATAGTCGCAGGTGTCCAAGAATAGTCTCCAAGAATATACCCCGGCGTCCAAGAATGGTCGCCGGCATCCAAAAACCGAGACACCGGCACCTCCAATGGGAGCAGAAACCCTCAATTTTTTGATTGAAACTTACCAGAAGCTGCTGCATTTCTCACCCTCGGCTTATACTCGAGTCAATAAGCTTTCCCAGTTTTTGGAGGTAAAATGAGGTACCTCGGCTTATACTCGGGACGGCTTATACTCGAGTATGTACGGTATATATATATTGTAAAAGCTGCCCAAGTGAAGGTTTTCTACATGTGAGGGAAGAAGAGAATATGCCATTAAAGAGCTAAGTACTACCAACCACCATAGCTGCTACACATGAGTTGAATCTTCTGTCCTCCTTACAACACCTCTATGCTAGTTCTTTGCCCCTTGTCAGTATATCATTTGCTTTGCCAGAGGAAGTATTCCTGAGAGGGATTGATGTTAGACATACATGGTGATGGCTCTTTCAATGTGGTATTCATGAGTTAACATTATGGGCCATGTTGAGTCATAATGACCTGTTAACCTATGATCCGTCTGTATATCAACTCCCAGGTTGAGAAGAGGTGATCCTGCTTATGTTGGAAGATGCGAGAAGAGTACAGCTGCTTATGTAAGGTATCTTCTTGAGGTCCATTGGAAAGTAATTATATTTTGAAGACCCTCAAGTGGTCATCATATTTAGAGCTCATAGCTCATGTGTAGGCTACACCTGAAGAGGAACCAGCAAACAAGGAGTGTGTGGGTGGTGGTGTGGCCATGGAATGGACTGAGAATGAGAGTTCTGAGAAATGGTGAGCTACTAAAATACTTGTTTCTGTGGTTTGGGGCATAGAAGAGGTGTGCTAATGTGCTGCCAAGCCAATATGTGTGCGTGAATATGACTGTGCTGACTTGCTCAATATTGCACAACATAGCGATCCAGAAGCACTTTTCTGTCCCTGTATGTTGCCCTCCTTAATGCTGACTCGACAAAGACTCACTTATTAGGAAATATCTTATAAAACAACATCCACATAATCTGAAGAACATGTCCAGCACTTAGTACATAGTTTTCCTAGTTAAGAGAACGTTAATTAGCAGCGTATTCTGTAGTCCAATCGAAATGTGAGTCGTGGGTCCTGTGTTTGATCCCAAAGAAACATTTTCACATTCTATAAAAAGAAAAATAAATACGAATGTCTCAATATGGCAATTTTTCCTGTTGGAACATTCAGTGTAAAAGAACCTTGTATCAACAGTAGAGTTATGGACAAATGTAAAAAAAAAAAGTTACAGTACAATGTGAAGCTTACACATGTGTAGTGAGGCTTAGCTGAAGCCAATTTAGGCACAAATGGTTGTTGTGGCAGATAAAGTCTGCAAATCTGAACATTTTTTCAAAAATAAAACTAGTCAAAATCTTCTGCAAGTTCTACTCCCTGTAAAATAAACTTCTCTTAATCTGTAAATCTGAGCCATAGGCTACAGATGGGGAAGGGATTCACTGCATATTCTTCCTTCACGAGAAAACTATAGTCAACATATGAAGTTTGTATATTGTTACTCATGGGCCTGTCCCTTGACCATTATGGACCATTTTTATTACAATATTACATTTTATCAACATTGGTGTGCTCCGAAAATATCTACATGCAATCAGCAAAGACAGATACCCTTAGGTGCTAATCTACTCTGAGACCTGAGTGGACAACAATCTCATCTTCTTATGCCCTGGAAATGACTTCTGGACCAAGACCTTTTGCTTAGAATTGACTATACTCAAGCAACCTCATAACAACTAATCATGTTTGCTTTCAATAGAAGTCAAAAGCATTTTACTTGATGAATGGTTGTTATGGGTTACTTGAACTTGATCAGAAAATGTATACCTATAATTTCATTACCTTCAATGCTCACGTTTCATTTCTACCACTATGATGAAAAGATTTCCTCGTGTGCAAAGAAGTACACCCAGAACTAAGTCTAAGGCTCTCACCATTTAGTTTTAGAGGAACCAGCCTTTGATTATTCCATCATTTATTCCAGTCATTAAACAATGAAGTCTGGAAGAACACTCTGCTGTTATTTTGACAATGTGCAGATTGGAGATGTCTGGAAATAATGTACAAGGCTTGGCTCAAGTTATGAATAGGTGAGGGCAGTAGGTAACTGTCGGATAGGCATCGCCAGTCAAGCAGAGAGAATTAACCCAGAACAAGAAGAAAGAAGCAAGTGTAGATAATGAACAATGAACAAGTATCTAAGCTGAGCATGGGCAGCACAGGTAACATATGCTGAGTGTTAGATCCAACAGGTAAATATAAACCAGGTATTCTTGTGTGCAATTTTGCAGGTGCAACACAATATCCAAGAGAAGGACCACCAGGCTGGGCAAACTCTGGCACCAGTTCTGTGTAATACACTGCGGGAGTTCTCTCTTGAACATGAACGCAATGCCTTGTTCCTGATGCACAATATATCGTAGCTATAACTAATTCCATTATCTAAGGGTCTTCAATGACCCCATGATCAGCTGCTGTGACTCCAAATGAGGTCATGTGCCATAAGATATGTGCTTTATGGCAACAGTTTAGGGAAGGCCCTTTCCTGTGTCAGCACAATAATTCTCCCATGCACAAAGCAAGGTCCATACAGAATGAGTTTGCTGAGATGGGAGCGGAAGAACATCTCTAAGAATGTCCACCTACTAATTTAGCAAGGGAACCAAATCTTTATTCTTTAGGGTGAGGCCACTCGAGGAGATTCGGGGAGATTGTCGACTAATCGCCTCGTCTTCTGAGCGACTATCTCCCTGAACTGCCTCAGCGTGTTTTCCCATAGGCTATAATGAAAAGTTGCCTGCGCTAAAGCACACGCGGCGATGTGGTTACCATAGTTGCCCAAAATTGCCTCGTGAGAAAGTCGCTCAGAAGACGAGGCGATTAGTCGCCAGGCGACTCCCGAATCTCCTGGTGTGAACTAACCCTTAAAGCCCTGTCTACAGCAAAGCACAGGTAAACCTGTACATGAATTTTTGCTGCTGGCTGATATATGCTCAGCGTATATAAGGGGTAGTAGTTTAAGCCTTTGTTCTGTACTAATCAAATTGTACAGTTTGATTTAAAGCAATATACTTACGTTCCACTTCCATTAAAAGAGCCATTTTTCCTCCCCCCCCAACTGTACTTGGACAATTACTTCCCCTTTGATGTATAAAGAAAATGTAAAACATTTTACCAATTTCCACGTTAATGAACCCAAGCCTAGAAGCGGCCGTGCATTCTCAGTTTCAGCTTGGCCTTTCTTTTTCCATGGGGTTTTTTTTTTATATACAATTTGCATTGCTCTGCATTTAATCACGGCTAATTGGATAAATATTATTCAATCACTCCAGCGAGATGGCCTTGCTGTACATTAAACCCGGGGCTTATGTCAATACACAAACTTGATACTGTACATTAGAATAAACTGATTAATGAGTCATTAAATCAAGCCGGTTTTTTTTTGTATCTAAAGCACTATTCAGAGATTCCTTATGGTGCCTCTTTGTGCACTTGATGGTACAGGTATGGGACCTGTTATCCAGAATGGGGTTTTCCGTATAAGGGGTATTTCCATAATTTGAATTTACATACCTTAAATCTACTAGAAAATCATTAAAACATTAATGGAACATAATCTATAGTTCAATCGACCCTAAGAATACGTTAAAGCCATGGGGGCAAATTCACTAACCGACGAAGCGCCTAACGCTAGCGTAGCGCATTTTCGTTAATTCGCCGATTCACTAACGGACGCTGGCGTAAATTTGCTAGTGTTACTTCGCACCCTTACGCCTGGCGAATTTGCGCAACGGACGTGACTACGCAAATTCACTGACGCGCGAATTATTCTGAACTCTACCTTTTACGCCAGACTTCCTTCGCCACCTCAGACCAGGCGAAGTGCAATAGAGTAGATAGGGATTGTTTTAAAAAAAAGTTAAAAATTTTTCTAAGTCCCAAAAAACGCTGGCGTTTTTTCATTTATTATGAGTAATAGGCTGAAAAAGATCGAAAATGTTTTTGGGGCTCCCCTCCTTCCCCCCTACATTTCCTAACTCATGGCAACTTAACTATACAGTGGGCACATGTGTAGGGCAAAATAAAAATGTTATTTGATGTTTTGAAGGTTTCCCAGGCTTGTGTAGTGCTGCTACGTATACCTCCATTGTAACTTCAATCTGGCGCCGTATGCAAATTAACCATCGCTAGCGTAAATTCGCCTTGATTTACGAATTAACGCTAGCGCAACTTTGCAACCTTATGCTTCCGCCGAGCACAACTTCGGATTTTAGTGAATTTGCGTATCGCTGGCGAAAATACGCCTGGCGAAGTGCGGCGAAGCAGACGCTGGCGCAACAATGAATCTTAGTGAATGTCCCACTTGGTGTCCTAGTGTGACTAATATAATAAGGACCTGTGAGATCTATTTATCTATATTTCATTTCAAAGACACGGGCTGTTTGGATAAACTCCTATAAATGAAAATAGGATTTGTCTGCTAGAGAAATAACCCAGAAGAAAAAAAAAACCCAGCAGAATTCAAACCACATTCCCCACAAGTAAATGTTTTACATAGCTGGGCTGAATTTGCTTGTGCTTAGGGTAATATGAGAGCGGCCGGGAATCATTAAAGGGGAAGGTCACCTTTGACTTGAATCTCGGCCATTGCAATGTGCCATTGATCTTCGGTGATCTTAGTTGGTAGGATCCCTGACCCAAACCTCCAGACAATGCTTTGAGTTAAAGGGTCAACTGCTTGCTTTGGAACTTGGTGCTTGGAACTTGGTGTTAGGTTGACAAGTATTGTTGTCCCAGGTTTTTTGGCCTGATCACTGAAGGTTTACAGAACACAGCCTTAGCCCTATTCCAATGTTGTCTTCTTGCCCTGAAGCTGTTCGGAAATTGTCTCAGAGGTGCAGGAAAAACTGAGACGAAGGCAGAATGAAAGAGGGAGTCTCCACAGACCTGAGCTATCCTTATTCAAAGGAAAACCATCATGGAAGCAAAAATTTAATTCTTCCATCTCTTAGTAATAATTAAAAATGCATTTGCAGATTCTGCAATGATCAAATGTGTCTTCCCTGTCTCTTTCTCAGCAAAAAAAGTGACCAGATTCAGGAATTTATGGAATATTTACTTTCCTTAATAGATATTTACCATGTTGTGCAAACATTTGTTGGCCATGACACAAGAGAGATGTTAATAAACAGCTGAATGGATAGTTCTGTGGCTGGATAATGACCAAAGACTGTGGGTGGGCAAATTTCACACGGATGTTATGTGTTACCAACTCTAAATTAAGAACGAGCACCTCACACATCAATGTTATACTGCCACCATTATCACTTATTCAGTCACTGCTGGAGGTGGTAACACAGGGCCCACAAGGAGTGGAACCGGGCAAAATGGAAATTCTTCACCAGGTCTCTGTAGAACCATGTATTGCATGGGTGCTGCTGGGGTTGGATATATTACGGAGCTGTACTTTGGGGTTAGGAAGTGTAAGGACACCAAATAGAACCAAGAAAACAACAGTCCTGGCTAAGTAGGAGCAGGTGCCTCCATGCAACAGTAGTGGACATATCTCCTCTCAGCTCTAGTAACCAGCAGGTGTTGGTGGAGAAATGTTCATAGCAGAGTGATTGTGAATAGAAACATGAGTTCTATCATAGCAATATCAACCTGAACCCTACCAGGATCGGGTGTCTTTACCTTTCCTTTCTGTTCCACCTAGCGGGTGCTGCCCAGACACCAATGGTGTAGCCAATATTGAAAATATACATTTTATTTACTTTACTTTATCACTTAAACCATAATTACGGCGGTATTTTAACACCAAGGAAGGTATAGGCTTAAGCTAAAGATGGGGATCACCATGGAGAAGTGGTCAGCGAGGAGTGGGGAAGGGGTGATTGAAATGATGGCTTCTACTAGTTATATGCATTAAAAAAAAGAAGGTACAAATTAGAAAACAGCTCAACTACCTGATATTTCAGACTTTTGAGACAAACCCTAGTCCTTCCTTGGGAGATTGACCGCCAGTCATACTGTAACTAGCAACTTTCCATCTTGTGACGTTGTTCCCACAACTTGTATTGACATCTACATCTTTTTTGTCTCCCTAAAAACTTTGAATAGGAAAGAGCCAACAGTTGGACATTGTTTTATGTTGTTCTTAATAAATTCTTGTTTCCATTAAGTCACGTTGCATCTGCTAAAGAAAATAACCTGCATCAACCAAATGGCATTATTGAAACATGGGAAATATTCAAGCTGGTTAGTTGCAATATAGATGTATTATACAGTCCATTTGCTTAGGATGTCTTGCTATGTGGCTCATCCATCCATTGTTTATTGTCCTTCAAACAGAAACTCCTAGATCTTCCCCAAATTCCTGCTGCCATCATTCACTGATGTGTCAGCAAGTCATCCTAGCTAACATCTATATGCTATAAACAATTCCTTCAGCCACAATCTACAAGTGTAGAGAGAAAGAGATCTTTGAAACCACACAAGATGTAGCTGAAAATCTTCTACTCTCAGTAAGTCCATTTAAATATGGAATGTATACTGCAAACCCCTGTCACATTCCTAACTGCTCAGGAAGGCTGACGTGTTTACCAGGAATTTCAGATCTGCATTTGTTTGTAAACACCGGCATCCTCAGTCTGTAGTAAAGCCGGGTTCAAAGAGAACTGCAGTTTTATATTGGAAATCCCTCCATATTGGAGTTATTATTTGATGCAAAAACAGTGAGGCTAACATTTTATGATTGGAAATTATTATAAGCACCTACCTTGCTTGGCCAGGAATATAAATGTTGCACCTTTAGAACTGAGTCCAATTTCCATTATGGGCCAGGGGTTCTGTTAGTGGTTTATTTACCAGTCACCAGTGTGCATAATTGACATAACTCAAACCTAATTGTGTCCACAACGGGGAGATGTACAGTTCAGGTCACTCAAAATAGCAGCATTTTGTTCAACTAGTCAAGAACACAGGGAAACCATGGAGCTACCTCTACCATCGAAGGCCCTCACAGTTGTGTTTCTCCAGGAATCTCTACATCTGACAATTAGTAACAATGCGGTAATGGCGGAGCTCACCCTGTGTGTTCCATCTCCCACTCGACCGCTGCTCTCGAGATATGTCGGTCACTTCCAACCGACTTTAGCATGAATACAATATGATAGGAGCATACCAGGAGACAGACTCGTATCATATCAATCCGGCTTTATTTCAATGCTTAAAATTACATAGATCAGTAGGGTATGTGATTCTCTAACGCGTTTCGTGCCTATATCCTTGGCACTTCATCAGAGTGATTTGATCTCTACATCTGAGCATAACCACTTCAATCCCTAGGCTGGTGGACTCCCAGGGAACTAACTCTTGCTTCCCACCTCCTTGGATCACTACCATAAGCCCGATCACACTCTTAGAATGGGCTATAACAGATTCTAACCTTTTACTATCTACTCCTACTCAGGCTTCCTGCCTCAGGCTTTCCAGCACCCCCTCCAGCAAATGGGGCCTAAAGAGACTGAAAACATGGTGACTTCTCCTTTTGAAGATCTGGGTCACTTGACACCCTCACCTCTCACCAATAAGGAACTAACAGAGAAGCCTCCATCCTGGAAAGAGAAACAACTCCCTCCTTCCAAATCTGATCATATCCACCCCTGTGGGGACTACTTAAAGTAAAGGTGGACAAACATATATATGTGTAATAATATGTAATTTAAAAAATATATGCGTTCTTTATATTACAAGTAAGGGCAGTTGCGGGACAATGGGTTTCAGCATGTGGCTCAATCCAGTTATAGGCAATATCTATAGAATATCTATGTCTTAACCTTGTAGTTATTTGTTGGTAATTAATATTGTCTTTGTACCTGTTTAGAAATGCCCTCCTAGTCATTCCTTGAATGGTTGATTAAAAAATGTAATTCCTGAGTTCCCCATCTGTGCATTAAGAAACTGCTGGAAAAAAAGTAAGCTCTTTGAGGATAACTTATTCATCACTTTGACAGCTTCTATTTAAAACACATATAACTTGTATTCTCTAAATTTATTTACCAGAGTGACCTCTCTAAATAAACAGGACATTTCTTCCAAACCAGTATATGAAGCAGTTACTGTTCCAGATGCCAAGGTCTTGAGAAACCAGGACCTTAGCTTCCCTCGCAAGGTATTAAGACTAAACGCACCATAGGTGTAAATAGTTTGCTCAGAAGGAAGTCTCATGAAGTCTCCATACGTTTTTTATCCTTATATGTCTATATTCTCCATGTGCCTCTCATCAGTTTATCTATGTATTTAATTTGATCATTCATGGCTGGCAAATCCCAAATGAAAAGAGAAAAATATCAAAGGAAAAAGCCATATGCATTTTGTGCCTCCAGAGGGCAAGTAATCATGCTTGAAACGCTTAAAACTGATTGGGGCGTTATTTTCTTAACCAAACGTTTTTCAATTGCTGTCCTTTTCAAGCTGAAGGTCTGAGGTAGGTTCATCTGGACCCAACATTAGGGGGCCCATGTACTTAGCTCGAGTGAAGGAATAGAGGGAAAAAAACTTCGAATTTCAAATGTTTTTTTTGGCTACTTCGACCTTCGACTTTGAATCGAACGATTCGAACGAAAAATCGTTCGACTATTCGACCATTCAACCATTCGATAGTCGAAGTACTGTCTCTTTAAAAAAAAAACTTCAACCCCCTAGTTCGCCACCTAAAACCTACCGAAGTCTTTGACCCCCTAGTTCGCCACCTAAAACCTACCGAAGTCAATGTTAGCCTATGGGCAAGGTCCCCATAGGCTTTGCTATCTTTTTTTGGTCGTAGAAAAATTCGAAGGATTTTTCGTTCGATCGAACTAATTGCGGTAAATCCTTCGACTTTGATATTCGAAGTCGAAGGATTTCAATTCGGCAGTCGAATATCGAGGGTTAACCCTCGATATTCGACCTTAAGTAAATTTGCCCCTAGTGGTGAGTCTACATAATGGGCCAGAGAAAATAGGTTATACCACATCTACAAAAACATCTATGCTCCACAAAAGTTTTAAACGCATTATAACTACCAGGTGGTGGATGACTCCTGTAGACACATGTGTGAATAGTCCTATGAAAATATGCCATGCATAAATTATAAACAAATATATAATAAAGCCCAAAAAATCCTACCCATTCACCCCTAATGGCACCAACTAAACCCGTGATCTCTTCCATAGCAGAAGCGAAACACAACTTCACAAAGGCAGGAGTAGATGATGAGCATTAAGGACATTGAGCTTGTAATGACATGTAAGGAGCCCAGATCCATGTGCCTTTAATTATGCAATGGCTACAATGTGCTGACTGTTTTAATGTTATTATGGTCATTGGAGTCTGGTGGTGATTGAAAAAGACTGACATTGGTACTGCAGATGAATGTATCCAGAGACTGAAAATTGCTTAAAATATGCAAAAGATTTTATCACTGGAAAAAACTGTTCCCAGTTTGAAGTTTATCCGGCAAAATCATGGAGGTTTACTGTCATTTCGCTGACTACATCTTGTATCTTTAGCCATAGAGTTCAGCTTTTGGTTGACCAAGTGAACAGATTCTTGGTGAGGGCCAAGGAAGACTCATTGGTCATTGAAGACACATTGGTCACGGTACACATTGACAGGACCAATGAGTAAGGGGAAACTGCCAAGGATACTTTCAGAAAATGGTGTAACAAGCTAATGTTAATGACTTACCGGGTTCTTGTCCATGTATGTTAGGGCCACAATGGTTGCTTATTAGATTAATGCATGACTAAGGAATTGGGGGTTCAGAGATAATCTGCGTCTTTCTTGGTGATAGTGTGGCTGTTTTGGAGGACATGATGGCTAGAACGTTTGGGGAGATTTTAAATGAAATACTCTAGTAGATATAGTAGATAGAAACCTGGGTTACTAGAGGGATATAAGAAAGGTAAAGTGGAACAGGTACTAAAATTGCAGCCAATTTGGTTTTTAACTGGGTCTTTTCCCAACGACGAGGAACATGTTAAAGAGCATACTTGGCCAACAAATAACATTTAAATCATTGTTTTAGCATTCTCCTGATGATTAGAAATTTAACTTTGTAATATTTTAACACTCATGGTTTTGGAAACTAGAATATTAAGTTAAGGTAAAGTTCACTTGTCACATTTCATTGACTCAAGAATAATTCTGTGTATTTCCCGTGAGCCAACAAAGAAAGCTTCGGACTGGCAGTATAGAACACTTACTTCTTTATTGCCCAGGAAAGCTGATCTGGAGGTATGAGGAACAGAAAATATAATTACACATTCAGCAGGATGTATAGTACAAATCCCACGACAGATTATTATTACAGATATGAATAGAGATCGTTTTGTTTGCGTAAAGGGCAATTAAATAATGCTGTACTACTAAAAAAAAAATAAATGAAAGGTGAAGATAGGGCTGCATATTTGACTGGCTTATATGGTCGATCAATGTCAAATTAACTTGTGTTTTGTCTTTGTCAACTTCTTCAAAAGCTCTACATATGAGCATTGAATCCACAGAAGAGCAAAGAAGTCACTTAGGAAAGATTCTGTCATGTGTAGGCTAAAAATATTTTTGTAGTATTAAAAATTTGTTTTGGGAGGATTTCTGTGCTCAGAATGTTTTTGGGGCCCATTTTTTTCCCAAACAAAAATTTAGAGAGGAAAAATGTATATTCTGGGCACATAGAGGACATTCAGTCCCTAGTGACCCCCAATATTTAAGAGGTAGAGCAGTGGTCCCCAACCATTTTTTACCCATGAGACATATTCATGAGTTGGGGAGCAACACAATCATGAAAGATGCCCCTGGGTGGCGCAAAATGTGCTGAGATTGACCATTTAGTAGCCCCTATGTGGACTGGTAGCTTACAGGAGGCTCTGTTTGGCTCTGGTTTTTGAGCAACCAGAAATTCAAAAATAAGCACCTGCTTTGAGGCCACCAATCCACCAATTTATTCTCCAAATAGCTGTTGAGGTTTGGATCAAATTCATGGATTACCCAAGTGAAGTGAAAGTTAATGCATATCTAAATAAAGATTTCACGCCCATGTTCTACCCACACCTGCCCTCTGAATGCTGGCCATATCTTGCACTTGGCACATTTCCACTGGCTTAGTAAATGAGGCATCTAGTTTCCACCAGCCCATCAATTTCTGAAAACAAAGTCATATCAGCCTTACAGCTATTTTCCAAGAAAATGCTTACCCCAATATCACCCTCATTGGCCTTTGGACTGTTTCTCCACAAATATCTGGGAAAACTGAGATATGTTACATCTCACACCAGATGGTCTTCAGGCTGAAGCCCCATCCACTACTTTGGGTATCTCTGTTTGCTCTGAAGGTTTCAATAGCCGCTTTAAATGTATTATTTGTGCAAATTTATCTCTGTAACCTCTTAAGTAAGGAGCTCCTTTTGCATGAACAAGTTATTACCCACAGCCAATGATCTGCTTGAGTCTGAGTTTTCACTTTTTGGCTTGAAGACATCTCTTATAGGATATGTTAAATTCCAAAAACTGCATAAGATTTCAATCTTTCTATGGCAGCTACAGTATTATAAAGCAGGTGTGAAGAATACATCCCCAAGAGATATAGATTCCAGAATTATCCTATCAGATCCTTGTTTTACACTAATAATGGTTGAAACATCACCACCACTTTTTCCACTGCCAACGTAAAAATCAAGAATCGGCTCTAGAACATGTATGTAGTAGAAGACAATTTTCTAGTTGCAAACCAAAAGACCACTGGAAGTTTATCCCTCAAATATTTTGGGGTATTTCTCTCACTTTAAAAACGTATTATTATTAATCCATGGATTTGTTTTAAAATAATTAGGAGCCTTACTAGAAACAATTAAACATAACTGTCCTTCATTTGGGAGTGCAACCAAACTGTTCAAATACAGAATAATTTGTATCAATGTTATGACTCTGTACCGAGAAAAGCTTTTCAACTCCTAAAACAAAAATATTACTTTAAAAAGAATTCAGGAGAATTTTTCCCTTGATACTTTCATCCACCACTTGAAGGTTCACACAAACGCTCTATTGAATGATTTCTAACAAGGAAAGGCATTCTTAGTTAGAACATTCAATTAAATCCAATAACAATTGATCCAGAAAGTTATCCAGTTGACAGTATGTGGTTCAGGAGAAAATGTTTCCCCTGTGAAGTTAAATTAGCAACTGTCGTACTGAGCAGATTGTTTTCCTTCGGTTGGATCCGCATGGAGAAAGGTTTGGCAGTGTTTGAACTTAAAGGGCTTATGTCTTCTTCAAACAGTAATGATTTGACAATGTTACATAATTTGTACTCAGAGCTACTCTTCACAGTTTGCATTTGGCATATGACATCATAAGAAAAACAATTATTTGTCAAATCCATGTCATAAAATGTAATATTTGCGGTCACATATGCCTGATTTGCCCTTCCTATGACTTGATTTATTGATCCAATGACATCTCTCCAAGGAACGATTGGAAAATCTGTAGAATCTGTTGACCGCTAGACTGAAGCTCTGGAAAGTATATTCAAATATGATTAAAATGTTCTTATAATTGTGTTTCAATGTTCCCTACAATAGTGTTGATATTCAACATTTATCTGTAGTAATTTTAACCTGGCAAAATGTCCCATAAGAATGTGTTGGCTTTAGCAAATTTCTTTCCATAATTTATTACTTATAGCTTTACAGCTTGCACAGTTTTTAAGCTTAATTTATTTGAAACTTTAGAAATCACAAGTCAGACATAACAGAGTAATGCAGGCACATTTGTCTGGACCAATTTTCGGAAAACTCTTTTTGTTTGCAAAAGTTTGGTCGCTGGTTCTTCTTCATAGAACCTTAATAAAACGACAAAACCTTCCATGCCAACCATTCTTGTTTCTCAATGTTAAAATATATAAAGAACAAGGAATAAATATGTATCAACACACAGAAATCAAGTGCCATGTGGCAAGAGAGACAATAGGAAGGAGGTCCCTGCCCTGTAGAGCCTACAGTCTAAGTGGTACTTTGGGGGGTCCCAGGCATATTCTTGGGTGGGGGATGGGGTTAGGGAGGGGGTGTGGTTTAGTGATAAACCAAGCGAACATGTATGGACTTGGACTTATATGGTTTGCTATGGGAGGGGGTGGATTGGAGGCCATTAGGGACAGAGGAATGGATTTTGAGAAATGGCTCTCCTCTGATGGGAGGATGTAGGTGGGCTTGGTGTAGGTTTCATCACAACCTCATGAATCTGGGAGATAGTCTCAATAATTAGTTTTCTGTTAGCTTTGTTTTGTTAGTTATCTGTCATTCTGTTTGTTATTTTCATGTTCCATTTTATTTCTAAATAAAGAAAAAAGTGGGTGAATAACATACAGGCACAAATTGGAGAGCAAAAGGAACCATTGGAGGGATTTGTTAGGAACAGTAAAAGAGAAGGATTGGTAGAAACGCAGCTTGATTATGGATACCCAGTGCATAGAGAATTTGCAATGGATCAGAATGGTCACCAGTATGAAAAGCTGTACCCAACATGAAATTACCATAATTCATTGCATCATCTGAGCGGCATTTGGAAAAATTGTGGCAGATCTTCTCAAGGGAATACCCTGTTGGCTTGAAGCTCAGCAACAGTTGTAATTCAAAGGCAATACGTTTCTGACTTTCTTCATTGGAAATAAAGTGGCAGAATCCATCTGTCTAATTTGAGGGTATGACAAAAGCCTACTCCCTTGGTGGTCCAGGAGGACATAAACTAGGAATCAAAGCTTGGAGAAGACATAACAATATTTCCTAATCTCTAGAGAACATATACCATCAGAAGTTCTTTGTCAATTATCTGGACTTATTTGGGCCAGCCACATGCATGAGACAAAGTGTTTTAATCCAACGTAGAGTATAAAATATGCTTCCAAGCAAAAAACCTCCTTTCCTCTTGATAGGCATACTACTGCATGAAAAGAATCTTTGGAATGATCTTTCCATTGTGGCAAAAAAATGTAGGCTGACATTGAGACAATAAGAGTTCAGCAGCTGTGTTTAGAAGGTAAACAAGCCATTGTGCCCAGCTTCTAGTCATCAACTGTCATAAAGTTTCTCTGTCATTGGCTTCTAGAAATCAGCCCTGTTGGAAATCCTGTTCCTTCTGTGGATAATTGAAGGACTCATTCAAGGAATAATCTTTATAAAATGTTTTCATGATTTTATGGAAAATGATTGAGAAAAGGTTACCCTAAATACAAAAAGATGCCTTATCTGAAAAACCCAAGGTCCCAAGCATAATAAATCCTATACCTTTACTATTTAATATTAGAGGAAAGTTATTGACAACTGGATAACTAAAATACTTTTTATTTTGCACTGAATACAAAAACTTCCATCGTTGGGTGAGAAAGTTGCTCGTTTTCCTGAGCCAAATGCCAAAATAAAATTCCAGCGATGAAGAACAAATTGTAAATGTCAAAGATTTATGTTTACACTGATATTTCCTGGATTATCCACTTCACTGCCGATCAGTTAAAAAACCTTGGAATGGCCACGTTTGACATACTTTCTTTTTACATTTTATTGTTACTGCATTGCCCAAAAAATTCACATATTCTTCATTTCTACCATGTAAAAATTCACTTTTTTTTTTGCATAGCCCAAGGAGCAAAAACAAACTTTGGATTCAAATGAGGGAGAAAAAGTTATCTTGTGATTTATCACGTGAAAAGTCATGGACGAGATTCAATTCGAGGAGAAAAAACTTTTCTCCAAATTTAGTTCCAGTTTTTTCCCCATAGACGTCAATAAGGTTTTCACACGATAAACCACAAGATACGTTTTTCTGAATTGAATTGCATCTTGTCCATGACTTTTCACGTGATAAACCTTTTTCTCGCTGAATTGAATCTGGCCCTTCGAAGGAAGAGTTTGTAACCCATGAGAGCTTCCCTTCTAACTACAGGTATGGGACCTGTTATCCAGAATGCCCAGAACCTAGGTTTTCTCAGATAGGGGTTTTCATACTTTAAGTCTGCTAAAAAATTATTTAAACATTAAGTAAACCAAACAGGATTGTTTTTCCATCAATAAGGATTAATTATATTTTAGTTGGTATCTAGTAAAAGGCACTGTTATATTATTACACTGATAAAGGTAATTACTTTCAAAAATTTGAATTATTTCCTTAAAATGGAGTCTATGGAAGATGGCCTTTCCATAATTTCTGGAAATTTCTAGATAATGTCTCCCATACCTGTAGTATGTTATAAAAAGCTCAGGGCCAGATTCTTGCCATCACAGACCTGGATTAGGGCATATTCCCCTACCATATTCATATTTTAAATATTGAAGGTTGGTTAGCAAAAAAATGACCCTATGGGGCAAAATCAAAACATAAATAAAACAAAAATACATGTGCCCCTTTATGTCAATGTTTAGAGCAGAAATAATATTAATATTGCACAATGTTGAGTTTGAATTTACTGTATCTGATAAAACAGAGGTCATGGCAGAATCAACTCAAGAATGAATTATTGGGGCTGGGCAGCAAAGACAACCTAGTAGACTAGATGATTAGCTGGGATCTTCATCACATGGTAGACTTTTAATTCCACGAGTTCCTGAAAGTTCTTAAGAATTATTTTGGCCAAAAGAAAAAAGAGCAATTGCAGATTATAACTGTTAGTAGCCTCCGGTCTTAGCTTCTAAAGCGTGAATAATCAGTAACAATTCCCCCCCTACTAATATGCTTTTGCATTGTTTGAGAAAAAAAAAAAAGAAAATTCCGGCCAAGAAAATGGAACATATTTTAGCAATTACAAGCTTGCTCTGTCTTCTCCTTATTAGCAGTATGCCTACAATATAAACCATGGGTGAAACACTTTTTGGGGAGGGGGGAAACATTGGCTATTTATAGAGCATAGAAAGTGAAAAAACGTAATAATATTGAAATCATTCAAATGGGAACAACATCAAAATGATGTGCTAATGAAATCTCAACACAGTCTGTTCCCATAAATAGGCTTCAAAAATTCACTAAAAGATGTGGTGGAATATAGTTTAGAGCAGTGATCCCCAACCAGTAGCTTGTGAGTAACATGTTGCTCTCCAACCCCTTGGATGTTGCTCCCAGTGGCCTCAAAGCAGGTGCATATTTTTGAATTCCAGGCTTGAAGGTTTGGCTGCATAAAAACCAGGTGCACTGCCAAACAGAGCCTCAATGTAGGTTGACACAGGGGCTACTAAATGGCCAATCACAGCCCTTATTTGGCATCCCAGGAACATTTTTCATGCTAGTGTTGCTCCCCAACTCCTTTTACTTCTGAATGTTGCTCACGGGTTCTAAAGGTTGGGGATCCCTGGTTTATGGTAAAGTTTTTGCTCACCTTTACTTTGAGCGGTCCTCATAAGATTTGGGAGGGGGTACTGGTTCCCTTTCCAGGTTAAAGTGTTCTCTGGCATTTCTGAAAGTGGTCAGGCATCCTTAGTGTGTTTGGTCTCTCTGGACCCTAATTGCTGGAGAAGGTGGTTAGTGCTAGGGAGCCTGAGGTGGAGGTAATCCTCAGTAGATGTAGATAGTGTTAGTGTGATAGCTTACTCTAGGAGTGAGAGTTAGGCTTAGGGCAGTTAGAAGAGGTTCCAGTGAAGAGACCCTGTGGGTCACCTACCATCATATGGACTAAAATGGTCAGGATCAGTGATAGAGAGATTCCCGGAGTTAGCACCACTGTGCACTTCCTTGTAGCATAGTCTAGCAGGAGCATTAGTACAAGTGATACGATAGATCTTGGATGAACTAGAGTAGAAGAGCTAAAGGAGTGCCAGGTTTGACGAGGGGTATTTAGAAATAGTTGAGATGGTCAGCTTCACTAGACATGTTGTCTTGAGATTTGTCTTGAGAAACTGAGGATGTTGTGAGAAGGCAGTGTAAAGGGTTACAAATTGAGAAGTGGCATGGAGAATACAAAGGACAGTATTGAAAAAATGTGAATTCTGACAGTGTGTGGTAAAGGCAGAATATTTGTCTGTGCTCATGCGAGGAGGACCTTTGCAATTGGTTGGTGTGGGTTAATAAGCTTGCCAGCTGGACATTGCTTAAAACTTTCAGAAAATAACTGACTGGTATCATAACATTAAGACTGGTTTCTTGAACGTTCCAGCTTGTATTAGTCTCACCTTACTAAAAAAAATACTTTCGTCTGCAGTTTATTCATGTAAACAAATTACAGCTAATGGGAACTGTTAGATAATCCTAGCAATGCCATGACATGCCTGCTCCTCACACGTAAGCTTCTGCTGGCCTACATCTTCATTTCAGCCTGTCATCGGGTCAGTTCAGTGGTAGAACAAGTTAAAGAATTCAATGAGGCTAAGAACTCGAGCCAAAAGTTGCAGGAGCCCTATGACTTTTTATCATGAGCAGTTTATTTCTCCAAGGAAAGACACAGTGTAATGTAGAGACCTAATGCTGCTTTTTTGTTCAACGGTATTTAATTGTCCTTCAGTCATACTTCATTAGAAGTCAAGTTACTCAACAAAAATAACAGCAGCCATTAAATAAGTGTGTTAAGGACCATTAAATTGCACTTTAATGGAAGAAAGACTCAGAAATACAGCACTCAGTAAATTAAACCTAACAACATGTGTTGACTTCAAAATGGCATTGGAGTAGAAAGTCTACAAATGTAAAGAATAATCCTAAGTATTAAGCTTTGCATGTACCAACCATGGGCCAAGAGCATCAAGAGGCAGGGGTAGGCAAAAAGTGCCATCAACCTTATTAAACAATTACAAATATTACCTTCAAGCCAACAGTAGAATTATAAACCTTCAAAAACCCAGTTTGGGATTGCTGAAGGCCATAGCTTTGACTAAAAGTGGAATCATAAACCTTCAAAAACCCAGTTTGGGATTTATGAAGGCCACAGCTTTGATTAAAGAAGGGTATACATGCAAATATCTGCTCTTTTGGCGAGGTCAGATATGCCCACCTTGAGTTGGACGACATTGGACGACATTGGGCTGATCCAATCGCTGGGCCCGACAGGAACCTGTCCATTTGATATCTGCCTGACTTTTAGCCAGCAATAGGGGTAACACGCCAGATATGGCCACCTTGACAGACGCATAATTTAAGAATAAAGTACATAATTACATCAACAACTTTACAGAATGGTTTAGCCTACAACAAACATTTAGTATCAAAGAATCCCCCGAAGGAATGCTTTAAACAAATGCCAACCACACACAATTTATGGGCTTTCTGTCATGCCATTGACCCAACTGGAGTGGCCAGAAGAGACAATGAAGACAGGAAACTGATTGTTACCACCTTAAAGCATATATCACAAACCAGTCTGCTACTTTGGCCAGATCATAAAACCAGTTGACCCAAACATTTCCCATGTTCCAGACTTCTTTTGGGGGACAGTTGGAGGGATCCTGTCTGTAGCAGGCGCCAAACTGCTTCGCTTACAGCCAAAATTCTACTCTGAGCAAAACAACTGTGACCCAACCTCTCCATCCTGCCAAACTACTGACCTTCAGATTTGTAGCACTATGTTCCCAGTGTCCCTAGAAGCAAAAATCAGTATCATATAAAAGATATAAGTATTTCCCATACATTTTATTAGTTTATTTAAGCTTCTAATTCTTTTTACCTCCTTAGACATCTGTCTTCAATACATATATATATATAAATATAAATGTCTTATCCCTCTCTTGATCTGATCAGTGTCAGGGGGTTGTTTCCCTTTATTAGGCTGCTTTAAACAATCAGCCACACACTCCCAGTTAACTCACACAGAGTAAGCTTTGTAAATACGGCCTGGCAGGAGCTGCTTGCATGAATGGTAGAACAACGACGATGTACTTTACATGTAAAGGGGGAGGGAGGATGCAATTTAGCTGGAAACCTATTGAAACGTTAGAAAGGGGTCTATGACCATAAAAAAAAAAACTTTGTTACAAATTTGTATAGATTTTACATGTATACTATATATTTATACAATAAGTGAATGTAAATATATGTATATATATATAGTTTTGATTTTTCAGCTTGTCCCAAACTACAAATGACAGTGGTACTGTATGTGTCTTCTCGAGTGGGAGTTGGGACTGTAGTTGCTTCTACATGATGGCAAGTCTTTTAAACTTGTGTAGCCTTGGTGGCCATATGTCACCAAGTATTACTATGGGGATGGAAGAAGGGAATAGTACTGGCAAATGGTTGTTGATAAATGCAAGGTCTCATATGTCAACTGTGGTCACAGTGGTCGGGATCTTGGATCTCAAAAGATCTAGATTATCCAACATGGTGGTGCCAATCTCATTTTGTACGCTGGGTGCCAACTCCTGGGGACCTGCTTTTCCTTCATCTGGCAGTTTGACTCTGTTTTGCTGCTGGACAAGCATTGGAGGTGGGGATTCCATAAAACACTTTGTGCTCAGGATTGTGGAACACAGGTGAGAATTGGATTGGGTATGGTTTGACCTGGAATGATGTGGAAGCGCTGGCAGGCATAGGCCTTATGCTAGAAGATACCCTTGACTAGGGCAAGAGGCAATTTGGGGGTGTCAGCTGACTTAACCTGTTATGACGGTAAAGACTCATCCAAGGCTGCTTCCTTACCATAGTTTTGTGTAGATTCAAGCTAAACACCATCCTTTCACACTTGCTGATTCCCCTGAACAGGAGCAACAGGAACCTCACCTTGAATCTTCTATTTTAATCTACTATTCTGCTTTAACCTTGTAACAACCAGGGCCACCAACAGGATGAGCAGGTCGAAGTCCATAGGTACCCTATCACAGTATGGGTCCTATATAAATGTGTCAACCTGATTTATGCACCAACAAAGGGTCAGAGCTTGGAGAGGTGATGGTCATGGGTGTGTTTGGGCATAATGGGGCATTCCTGTAGCAGATCGAAAGCATGTTTAGTCATGTTCTAGTTGACTTATTCATTGTACATCTATAGCTGCCTGTTTTTTTAATTAATATAACACAAACCACTAATGAATTTTACTTGAATGGTTCTTGTGCTAAACTACTATTTATTCTACAAGAATATCCCAAAGCTCTCAGAGATTGAGTCTGTGCACTGCATGAAAAGTGGCCTCAGAGACATTCTGCAACATCTGGGGAATGAACCAGTTTATCTGTAAATAATTATGGCCATGTCTGTCAACAAAATATGGAAATTCATTTTCACCTGAAAAAAAGCCCACATTGACTGATTATAGTCGCTTCATTTATTAGCAAAAATATCACTTTGAAAAGTTTTCAAAGTCAAATTCGTGTCCAGTTTATACAGCCATAAAATATATATTTGCTGTTCGCTGGAACTTTGGTCAACTTGTGTCATCAATGAAACATTATACCACTAGAAACAGTCTGGTGTCTGGATGTTTCTAAAGAAGACGCTGAGGAGCAAGTTTGTCCATCTAACAGGAAGCAATCAATATCATCAGTGTATGAAACACGGGTTATAATAGTAACAGGGACAATAATTGTATATTATAGTAAGGAGCAACCACTCAACAGGCAGCATATAACCTTGACTGGACAGGACCACCTTAAATGGTTACTAGGCTAGACACAATGGAGGTGTGAAGAAGCTGGTGGCCAGCTTGCTTGTATTGCTTGGGTAAATAAAGTAAAAAAAATATATTTCAACTTCTAAATGTTCAGACCTAACAATAGGGATTTTTCAATGGTGAGCCATTTAAGTATAAATAACTGTTCCTGTTGTGTAGACCATCATTTCTACTTAAATTACCTTTTGTTTTTGCTTTCTACCTTTACCTACTTTCAGAACAAGGGAAGATTGTTATTTTGACTGACCTGAAATGCTCTCAGGTGCAAGACAGAGACATACATTGTATTCTGTTTGTACAAGGGAGATCTGTATAAGAAGGGATTGTATATGACGCCATCTGGCCACCCAGCTGGTCAATACAGAGTCGTATCCTACCTGGATAGGTGTCTGACAGTTTCATCATAAAGTTAGCGAAATTGAAAATGGCCCAACCCTATTCTATTCACTATGCCAGTCCCAGTGGAACCACAAGCCTTCATTTAATCATTGCATGATCAAAAGGCAGGAAGGGACCTTCAAGAACCTGGTTTACTAAAGGGCGCATTGCTAATAGTCGCTTTATTGATACAGTTTATTGATCATTTAATAAAAATTCCACAATGTTTATAGATGAGTATGGAAATGACCTAAAATGCTGTCCACAGGGAGATCAGATCTAGCTTCTGATCTACATATCTAAAGCCAAGACATGTACATACTAAATGTTATGGACTTGGGTTATTTGGACTATAGACAGGAATAATGTAGCAAGAGTTCTCAAGCAGATCTTCACCCTGCGTTTTATTCATGGTGAGTCTGCCATTGACATTTCCCCCATGAATACACTGAAAATGTACTCCGAAAAATGTAATTGGTCAAGACAGCCAAAAGTTTCCTAGTTTTTGATTTCAGATTTCTGACCTTATGCAATGGTCAAATATCAAGAGTAGCAAGAGGTCCTCAATGAAGATTCTTTGGTTATCCAAACCCTATATTTCCCTCTAGTTCCTCCCATGACTACACTGCAAATGTGCTCCTCAGATAAATGCCTTTGAAAAAGGCAGCCATCAGTTTTCTAGCTGAAATGTCTGCCCTTCTGCAATGGACAAATATAAAGAGTAACAAGAGCTCCTTAATGACTTTTCTTGGGTCATCCAAAACCTATATCCCACCATAGCTGAAAAGCTGTTCACCAACTGTTATATTAGCTCAGCCCCTCCAAACATAGTCTGCAGATTATTGTCCCATGTATGTGGGCAAGGTTTGAAAATCCCATGGGCCAAAGACCACATAGATCAATTAATGCATTCTTGTCCCAGCTGGTCCTCATGGGTGACTGTTATGATGTGATTTTTGGCTTAGGGGTCAAAGGGTAGGATCAGATCAGCCTTATTCAGTAGTGTTTTATGAGGTCATGCATGGCATGGTGCAGTGTTTGGATTGGATCAGCCCTATTAGGCCAGATTGGATGAGTTTGTGTGGGCATGGCCATCTTGAGAAGATAGGGGTGACAAATGGTGGAAAACCTGAATAATATCTTTTAGTTAAAGCTGGTAAATAGCAGAGGAACATTTAGCATGAAGGCAGCAAGAAAGAAAAGAATGAAATCCAGGTGGAACTGATTATCTGTGGGTATAAGTTTAGAAAAACATTTCCTCATATGGGCTGTCTGCACACTAAATCTATGGAGATTTTCCAACCAAATCAAGATCTGCTGATTGTGTCTCAGTCTTCAATATTATATACATGAAGAAAAGAAACATATAAAATATTTTGATTTCTATAGTGTCACACGCATTTGCTCATTGCTGCATATAATGTGCTCCTGTATACCATGCAGTGCCTAAACCAGTGAATCTGTCCTTTATAACTCTCAGCAGTGAAAGCAGTCTTCTCGATTTATTATTGTGTGTCTGTGTCTCTGATACAACTGGATTTTATAAGTCCCGACTGTGAAATAAATCTTTTACTGTGTCTGCTCATCTCACGCCGATTGCCTTCATGTGCAGGTGCGCTGCTGACAGATATACTGAGCGGCTTTCGAGGAACACGATTTATTTTGGTAACGTTTCATGCGTTGGCAGAGAACGCGTCCTTACTCTGGTTTTTCTTTCTTAAAATTATCCTATTATACATCATTTAGATTTATGTTAAAGGAAAAGTAGCACAAGAAAATAAAATTCTGTACTATACAGTATATGGGCATGATTTTGATATTTTATTGTTGCCTTCAAACTAGCAACCAATTTTTCCTTTATCAGCTCTACTAGAGATACATGATAGATAAATAGATAGATGGATATATAGATAGATAGATAAATAGATAGATAGATAAATGGATGGATGGATGGATGGATGGATGGATGGATGGATGGATGGATGGATGGATAGATAGATAGATAGACTGGATGGATAGATAGATAGATAGATAGATAGATGATAGATAGATAGATAGATAGATAGATAGATAGATGATTAGATAGCTAGACTGATAAAAGCTGCAAACTCAGCCCCTCCAGATTGGGTCCACAGCTTATTGACCCATGTATGGTGACTGCCAATGGGATTGCAAGCCCCATTCTACCCCCCACCTAAATGATGTGATAGTCGGCCTGGGGGCAAATAATTAGAATAGTCTGATTTGGGCCACCATGGATTGTAAATCAGGCAAAGATTCGCTAGTTTGACTCTACCAAATGAGTGACCATACATGGTCAGATTTGGTCGGGTACTTTGTCCAATTCCAATCAAACTGACCATCTGAGTATGTATGACCACTCATAGCCCTTGCCCCCAGACCTATAATCATGCTACTCTGGTGGATTGAAGTTTATGGGCCCTGACAAAAAAAAATTCCACTGGACAGAGGAAATTAAGCTGCATATCCATGGCTCCTTCTCACTTTTTGCTGTTTCGATTGTTGCAGCATATGGAACAATATCAAGGAGTCCATGCACCTGTATAGCCCATTATAGGACAACAGGACTGATTCCATGTGGATCAAGCTATTCATCTTAACTGTCTACATATCTCATATCCATCGTCTCTTTCTACCCAATGTCTACATTCTGTCATTGCTTTCTATCTGCTTCTTCAACTGCTTCCTATTGTTTCTGTCATAGTGTTTTCTCTTCACCTTCTTTAAATAGAATTGGCGCTAAGAACCTTTCATGACTCTTTAGGCATCTCCCTGTGCCACCTACTCATGGTGTAAAAATGGAATGAAGTCACGTAGAACTCAAAATATCAACTGGCAAAAACCGCCTCGAACTCACACTTGTGTCATCAGTCAACCATGAGCCATATCTCTCCAGTTCATAATTCATTTTTATATGGCCATGTTTATTTTCCTCTTTATTATCTTGCTTTTAGCTTTCGCCATAACTGTATTTCCATTGCCGTTGAGTACAATATAATACGAGAGCTTCTGTTTTAAAGAATATATCAATAAGAAATGCAGTAAGAGGTCATGTTTCTGTGTCTATTCTGAATAATGACAAACTTTTTCTCATTAACACACAACAACAAAAAACAAAAAATGTTGCCTTTTAACCAAATACATTTGCAAAGGAATCTGCTTCTAATCTGTAGGCCACATAAAGCCAGACAGCTGGATTTGTAACTGGTCATTTAATTGCATTAACCTGGACTTGTTTATTTTGGATATTCAAGCTTTCAGGAAACCACATCAAACATGTTTAACATTCAGATGTGAAGTCCTCGAAATCCACACAGAGGAGAAGCTCAGTATTCTCTTAGTGGTAGGTAGATGGTCTGAAGAGATTGAAAACGATGGTAAAAATGTAGATAGATAAGTTGATTGCTCGACAAAATTCTCCCGAATTGAACTCTTTCTACCACAATGTTTAATTGCAAACCTAGAGGCGGTTGTGCAACTGTCAGAAACATTGCAAATGTCTGGGGAAATCAGGATATAATCAGATCCACTATTTACTGGGAATGTTACAAAATCCTTGATTTCCATAGCACAAAGCAAGCTTTAAGTTGGTTCTGGGCACATACTTGGAATAACACGTTCTTTCTGAAGCATGCAATAAAGGGCACTACGATTGCCCAGGCCTAGTCATCTGAAGCAGCCAATCAGATGTTTGTTTTAGAACAGATGACCAGTGAGTTCTACCGGCATGCTATGGGTTACTAGTACAGTAGCACGCTTTGCACATTTTTATCTACCATAGCTCTATGTGGAACCTATTACATTTAGTATTAGTGTAAGGGGGTCCTCAATGCCAGATATTTTGGTGGATCCTAGGAGGTCCATAGAATGTCCAACATCTTCCATGGGACATCCCCTTCATGAGCACTATATGGACTATTCTTAGCAAGTAGGATTCTTATCTAAATGTACCAGATGTTCTTAATTTGTTAGTTTTACAATTTTAACTGGGGAGTTTACAACTGTGAGTATAACAGGGTAGTTGATATGAAATATGCAGAGCAACAAACAAGAGCAACGTGGGAGCAGAAGTGAAGAGTGGAACAATGAGTGGGACAAGTCAAACTCATCCTGAGGAAGTATCTCATCATCCAACATCCTTAAATGGGTCCATTATCAAACCCTCCAAGGTAGAACTACTCTAAGTCCTCCTAAATAATCTGATCCTTCTCCTTTTTGGTCTTTCACTTTAACACGTTTTACTTAGAGAGTCCAAACAAACATTCCAGCACGATCTAATCCTGGTGGAGCACCACTCCTCGTCTGGCTGAGATATTCCCCTAGTTTCCTTGCCATTTTCCCTTACAAAGCAAATATAAGCTTTTTTGACAGTTGCCTCATAAAGTCTGCAGGGAAGGGGATTATATTAATAAAAAAACATGTCAGATGCCATATAAACAGGAGTGATTGGCAGGCGTTTATAATGAGCCCAGTCTTGCTGCTTGACTTTTTAAAGTTTTTTAGTCAAATCTAAACATAGCACAAAATGTTTTAAAAAAATGTATAGAGTCTATATTTATCCAATTCCCTTCTTGCATTTCTGTTTTTCTAGTATTTAAGTGAATTTAAAGCTATTTTTGACTGTGAAGTTCAGTTTGCATTTGTGTATTCAGGGGTGCAATTTTATTGGGTAGCCTGAGGAGAAACTGAACCAAAAGACGATGAGGTAAATTTACTAAATTGCGAAGCGGCTAATGCCAGCGTGACGTCATTTTGCCACTTCTCAAATTTACTAACAGTCACCCAGGCGAAAATTCGCCAGCCATGTAGATAGAGTAGCGCATCTTCGCACCCTAACGCTGGCGAAGTTGCACTATGGCGAAGGGGTTGAAACGATGCAAATTTACTAAGATTTTTTTTTTCTGAACGGTACCTCCTTCACCAGAGTTTACTTCGCCAAGTCAGAGTAGGCGAAGTTCAATAGAGTAGATAGGAGTTGGGAAAAAATAGTTGAAAATTTTTCTAAGTCCCAAAAAAACGTTGAAGTTTTTTGGGTGGTAGGCTGAAAATGAACACATTTTTTTTAGGGTGCCCACCTTCCACCCCCTACATTTGTTAACATATGACACCTTAAGTATACTGTGGGCACATGTGTAGGGCATTAGAACACCTATATAAACTTTTATTAACTTTCCCTGGGCTTGTGTAGGGTTCTGTATGCGCTGCTGCATACACGTCCATTCAAATTTAATAAGCAAATTAGCCTTCGCTAGCGCAACTTCGCTTACCCTGATGAATTACCGATAGCCCAACTTCGCTACCTTTCGCGTCCTGAGCGCAACTTTGAATTTTAGTGATTCAGCGGCGGCCTGGCGACAATTCGCCTGGCAAAGTGCGGCGAAGGCTGCGCTAGTGAATTTCCGGACTTCAGTGAATTTACCCCAATATCGGTGTTAAATAGACACTGCACTACTACAGTCAAATGGCACGGGGATCCTTAAAGGGTCATTCTAAGCATATTCATTTGGCATGAAAACCTCAACAAATATATGCATTGGGCTTTATTATACTATTTGATTTATTCCTACGGATATAGATGGACGCCTTCATCTGGGACAGTTTCATAAGGATTTCTTTCATATTGTTGTGCAAAGACATCAACTTTGTCTATGATAAAGAATGTATGCCAGCCCCAGTAAATATGTTAGTATAACCATTTATAGGAGAAAGTTCCACCACTTTACCATTATTTCTGAAACATAAAATTTTTAAAATGAAAACCAGTCCTTAAATCCAATCTCAAGTCATGTCCTCTGGAATAGTGCCTAAACTTGATGTTCAGGAGCCATAGCCAAGCCTATTACCCCATAACCCTCAAACCCATACCACCCTCTTCTCCCCCCCCCCTAGTGTTTTTAGCTGTTTTGATTTTGAGCATCAATGTGCTCCATCTACTGCAGTTGGATTTTGATGACCATATGTCACATTATTGTGTTAGTAACATGTGCATAATGCACCCATCATAGTCATTGTTTGGTTCATCAGAGTAGTCTAGTGCTATTCAGGGTCCAAAATCCCTCTTATCCAGACTGGCTGTTAAACTATTATTTCAGATGAAGACGGATTGGGGGTCAGGAGTCCCACCATTTTTATTTGTTTCACATTCCAACTAGTTTTGGGTTGCAGATGGTCTTCAAGCCTCCAGTGACTGTAAATCTTCCATAGGTCACTACACATTGTAGGAGTCTTGACCCTTTCATTCTGAGGTCTATGTTGCCAAATAAATTGAGGTGACCAGATGATCTGACACATCAGGATACTATAAAATTGCTGTTTTTGCAGGGCTGGAGGGAGTGAACAATGATCTGCCACCTTAACGTAAATCAATAGCTGTAAGTCAACATTCAAGGCTGACGTTCTTGGCAAGGCTGACTATACCAATCAACATATGTGACCCCACTAAAACAAGGATATAACTTGCTTTACTATACTGTATCAAGGAATAAAAAAGTAAATGCAGTGGAAATTTTGTGCAGAACCAGATGAGGAACCTTAAAACAAGTATGAAAGAGAGAGGGACATTTGTAGAAACTTACCTTTGAGCAAAATACCTTCATATATAGAGGAGACATTTCAGTCTTCCTGAAAGGCTAATGGAAGGCCTAATGGATGAGATATTTTTAGGCTCCTTAATAAATACACAACTCCATCAGATGTTAAAAGAACAACATGAGGATGGAATATCACCATACAACTTAGCCATGAAATATAAGCTCTATTGACTGTATAGGGTTGTTATATGTAATTATATATACACATGGACACTCACCACCACACGGCATATCTTCTTCATTAGAATCTGATTTCATTGAATAAATGTTATCAATGTTATATTTTTCGGATACATTTCCTTGTGGTATTTTTGTAAAATTCCTATTAGAACACTGTAGAAACACGATACCTCATTCATAGCTCATGTTGACTGGGCACATATGGTCTTCACGGAAGCCTGTAACCACCGACAGCCACAAACACAAATGGTTCACATATGCTTGCCCTAGGGAAACAGAAAGCCAAAGCACAGCCCTTTCAAACACACAGTCACACACAATATTGGGTGGAGATTCCATTAACAGTCTTGATCATATTCTGAGATTTTATTAGTATTATTATCTGGGTTTCTGCTTAATGTCTGATGAATAGACAAAGCCTTTTTTCCCTAACCGACCCTTTATATGGAGCAGAGACGGTTGACGTCTTGAACAAACCCATGGATCTCATTGTAAGTCGATGCCTGGAATTTTCCACTAACTACCCCATGTTCTTTATGGCACACTGTGCGGCTTCCGGTGGGAATGTTTTCCTAAGAGAGGACCTCATACATCAATACACCTCTTCCACAAAGTATAAAATAGCCATTCTTTAAAGAGCACCATTGTGCAGAGGGAGCACATGTTCTTGAAGCAGGACTTCAGTGACGGCAATGCCAACCTCATATTTCTCCTGCATTCCTTTCTTTTAAATACATCACTTTTCCTAATTCATACACTGACGCTTTATTTCCACTCATTTCCTTTAACGAGCCCACAGGTTAAAGGCATAGAAATAAATAGATCATATCAGCCACTAGCACTGAATCAGCCTTGACTGGTAGGGCAGCATCTTGCCTGAAGGTTGGAGGAAGAATTCAGAACTATTGGTGGGGAACTATTCCATTAAGTAAAATTTAAGAAAGTCGTAGACTGGGGGCATCTAAAGAGCTTTGCAGTTGACCATTGTCTGGTCATTTTGTATTATTATTGTGTTTAAGGTTTTATTCAATGATTCTGTTCTGTCACCAGCCTGGCATTTAAGCTTCTAGGAGGTTCAATTGTTGTTTGCTTTGGTTCAGAATTGTCCTGATCATGGAGGAGGAAGGTACCCCTTCAGCTCCACCACCAGATTTTGCAACTGTCCAATAGCAGGCATGGGGTACATTTTTTTTCCAATATGTTTTATTCATTAGGGCCACCGCCTTAAAACTACCAGGCACAGGCCCTTGGGTGCCTATATAGAAATTCTGTCCTGTTGATGTCCTGTTGTTGATTTTGACCTAATGATACTATCTTGGCCAAAAGACACCATCATTCCTATCTACAGCTACTGTTCTTTTGTGCCCCCTATGCCCAGGCACCCCCTGAAGACAGCTCTGCTTGAGATCACTGACCCCACAAACCTTATAGTCTCTTGTTCCACCACTGTTAGGGTAATTTGGACCCTAGTAACCAGATAGCTGCTGAAATTCCATACTGGAGAGCTATTGAAGAGAAGCAAACGTAAAGAAAATTAAAATAAAATGAAGACCAATTTCAAAGGCAGACTGCAAACAGGGACCTTTGTGGGCATTAAACAGAAGCTGCTCTGTACTTATAAGCAGGATGTATGTGAATTATGCATAATTGTACGTAATTTTGCAAAATTAAATAAAGCTGCCAGAGATGAGCAGATCAATGAGCACGGCAGGGACTGTATTATGGTGAAACTGACCCGTATGCCGCAAGATGATAAATATCAGGCCAGTGAATCATTACAGGTAACTATGTACAGAGGTCTGTTAAGTTCAGCCTATTGCGTGTGACCATATTGTAGAGTCAGGAGGATGGCTCACAATGGAACTAGTGTGAGATCTGGCGTGTTTATTACATGCATTTCCATAAGATTTCCCCCTATGTTCAGCAAAATTGTTCTGCTTGCAATGCGAGTTGAGTCTGCCATACTCCACTAGTTATACCTTCACTTGGGTGGGTGGTCTTTGGATTGCAGGAAAAGTACCTGAAAAGATCTAAAACTGAAAGAGAACCGCCAAAGAATTGACATATCATGTTGCATATCCAGTCCTGGTGCTGCACAACTGCGCCAAGTTGCACCTCCTCACCCTAAAAAAATGTATTTAGACTCACATTGAACAATAAAATATCTTTTACAGTACATAATCTGCTTGGTCAACTGAATGTCAAGAAAGGTCAATGAGCTGAGAAAGTCTCGGAGCCAAGGAACTCACTCTGAGAGCTGATTTTGTCCAGCAGGAAGGCTGGAAGTTCATGCTCCCAAAAAGATAATAAACAGAAGGTACGGCATCATGCCTGGAATGTACAGGTTCAGTGAAGTGAAGGAATTACAGGCAGAAAATGGAAAGCCAAAGAGTGTGTCTGTGGTGACTCCAGGTAATGTACAAGAAAAGTTAAAGCATTTGGATGGTAGGTCTGAAACACTTAGTATTAAAAGTATTAGGTATTAAAAGTAATGATTCAACATTTTTATGCCTTTGCATTCATTTTGCCGAGAGTTGCACATGTGATATGTCTGGAATCCTTTGGAATAGGTCACATCAAGCACAAACCCAATGAAGAATCAGCCCACTGACAGCGGTACCACTGATAGCAAGATCTTTCCCTTGTCCCAACACTTTCACCAAGTTCAACGACCAAGCCGATTTCTTTAGGGACAATAAAATCTGTTGAGAATGGGGAAATGTTGTGGAAGGCAGTAATGGGTAAACAGGTGAAAAATGGGCAATTTAATGTTTTCGTCAATGGTACTTGCACTTCCATATCGTGCGCCGTCATTTCTGTTTGGAGATGCAGTTTGTGCCTATTGATACAGGGCAGCCCTGGAGCCTCCGGGGGCCATTTATGACCACTAGTCCAGTTTGGGTCGTGCAGATTTCCCCACAGTCAGTTGTGCAAAAAAAAACATCCATTAATGGTACTTCCGTCATGTACTTGACAAAGTTTGGTCCTTCAAATCAAAGTTATTGCGTCTATTAATGCACGGCAGTCCTGGAGCTACCACCATTTCAAACTAGCTGGCAGCCAGTGGCATAACTACATATCAGCAGACCCTGTGACCACAAGAAGGGTTCAAGGTATTAGTAGGGCCCAGGAGGACCAGAATCCCCTTGCAGCCTCCTTCTTACCTGCACCCATTCCATCTGATCTATTCACTCATGGACATGGGAGAGAAGAGGTGGTGGCAACAACCCTTGTGCCAAAAAGAATAGGGTGCACGCTCACTCACACAGAGAATGATGGATATGATCCCAACCAGACTTTGCTTACTGTTCTTAAGTGATCCCTATTATACAGTATGTGCACCCAAAATCCAGGTACCCTTAGCACCTAATGAAGAATTTAACATGACCAATGTTCTTAATCATAAAAATGTCTTCTCCCATTTACAACTTTTATTGCATTCACACAAAAGAACTCAAAGCAAAGTTCTCCGATCACTACTTCTTTGGACATTTTCCTTAGGAATGTCTCCCATCTAACTGAAAAAAAAACAGTCGGTTCGCACATATTCGCTGGCCTCAGAGGGGGGTGGGGCTGCTGTCGAAAATCTAGCCTTGTGTTACACGATAAACCTTCACACTGCCCTCTCTGTGCGCAGACTGGGATGATTGTCTCTGAAACCTGAGCTGACTTGAAGTGAAATTCAGAGGCTGAAATGAACCCAAATGAGAACTTGGCATGGGCAGGGGCAGCATTACTGGATGTGTATTGTGTGGGTGGTTCTTTTTTTTTTGTTTCTCAAGCAAACCTAAGGCTTTCATGGAGGAGAGAGGGGGGCACTCCAGCTGTCTCACATTCAAACAACACCTACTTCTGCATACAAGTTTGGCTTTATAGGAATCGTTGATGGGGCTGAACATTAGGCTCGGTACTGTAGAAAGCCCATACACAAACACTGATTTGGTAGCTAGCAAAATAAATAATAGTATAGAGGATTACTTGAATGCCCCTACTTTAAATGCATAAATATGGACCAGCCCACCAGCTTCTTCCAGCTTAATAAAGCAGCTTCACCTGAATTTAAGGGTAGTCTTAAAGTAATGTAACTCTACTGCATTGGACTGTAGAATATCTGATCCTATAGTAGATATTAGATATCAAATGTGGACCATGTATTGAACACTGCAGCCTATCTTTGATAAAAAATTTATAACACTTACCTATACATTTTACTGTCCAATCATAAGGTCAGTTTTAAAGCAAGGTGTTTACAATGCAGGTGAAGAGGAAGCCTTCAAAGCAGGAAGCCATCAAAGCAGGAAGAGGAAGTTAATAAAGCAGGAAGTGGAAGCCTTTAAAGCTGGAAGAGAAAGACATCAAAGCAGGAAGATGAAGCCTTCAAAGCAGGAAAAGGAAGCCATTAAAGCAGGAAGTGGAAGCCTTTAAAGCTGGAAACCATCAAAGCAGAAAGAGGAAGCCATTAATGCAGGAAGTGGATGCCTTTAAAGCTGGAAGAGGAAACCATCAAAGCAGGAAGAGGAAGCCATCAAAGCAAGAAGAGGACGCCTTCAAAGCAAGAAGTGGAAGCCTTCACAGCTGGAAGAGGAAGCCTTCAAAGCAAGAAGTAGAAGCCTTCACTGAAGGAAGAGGAAGCCATTAAAGCAGAAAGTGAGCATTTTTAAAGCAGGAATAGGATGCCTTTAAATCAGAAAGTAGATTTTAAAAATGTACAGTTTGTGATACAAGTGCCTTTATTGTGGTATTTTTTTAATGTGGTGCACCCAAGGCCTAGGCTGGGGCCCATGCTAGCGACTTTCCCCCCTACTCACACACACACACTGCTCATATCTGCCCTGACAGTTGCCCTCCTCCACATTTAAAGAGCCGTCAAAGTCTCCTGACAAGTCCCCAGTGGAGAGGGCAACAGTTTATGACATCTTATGTCATAAAAGAATAATGAAGATTGTTTAGAATAGTCCCTAAAAGAATGTCAACTGGATTGGGATCAGGGCTGTGACTGGTTGGACATTGAGTCTCTCCAGGGTAAGTTTGGCCTTGTGTTTGGGACCTCAGTCCTACTGAGAGATGAACGTCTGCCTTCAGAAGAAACAGGTTTTCTGGCAAAAATCAATACTAAATGTTCTTAGAAGACCACCTTGCTATAAAACGGCATGATGATGATGATGCTGATGAAATCTACTGAAGGTCATGAAAAAATAAGCAGAGAGAGGTTGAAGAAGTGTTGCGCTGAGTGAAAGGGGAAGCAAAAATAAACTGTATGACATCTCCAGACAAGCTCAGAAGGGTTGATGGACTACAAGGCCACCTTAGTCAAATCCTGATGCCTCTAGTTGCAACTACTGTGAGATTGGAAAGATGTTTATATATAGTGTATATACTGTAGCTCTCATTGTCTATACATGTGCCCATCTTACGGGTGCCCTGTTTCCCTTCATAATGAGGAAATTGTCCTCTTCACTTCTCCACCTCAGTTGCTCAGTAATCAACACTAGGCAAAGTTGCAACCAATCAGTAATTAGCCAATGAAAATTCAAATTTAAAAGGTTGCCATGGGTTACCGCACAGGTGCAAATTTGCCCAGTGATGATAAATCAGCCGGAGAGAGTCCGGATTCACTCTGAGTTAGAAGGGAGCAGCTGGTTTAATGACCAAGGTAACTGAGCCAGTCCCACGTCGATTTTAAGGAGGGAAGATCTAAAAATAATCGGAAAGGGGGTTGATTACCTGGTGGGTGGATTTTGTTTGTTGGCAGTGAAAGCGAAGGCTCCGGTCAATGTCCCTTTCTCCTTGAGAATCAAGATCCACATTAAAGGACTGTTTTTACATAATAAAAGAAAATATATTTCTAAGCAATTTTCCAATATGCCTTCATTAAAGGGATTGTTCCCCTTTAAATGAACTGTTAGTATGATGTACAAAGGGATCTTCTGAGACAATTTGCCATTGGTTTTTATTATTTGTGGTTTTTAGCTTTTTATTCAGCGACTCTCCAGTTTCTAATTTCAGCCGTCCGGTTGCTAGGGTCTAAATGACCCTAGCAACCATGCATTGATTTGAGTAAGAGACTGGAATATGAATAGGAGAGGCCTGAATAGAAGGATGAGGAATAAAAAGTAACAACACTATATTTGTAGCCTTACAGAGAGTATTTTTCAGATGGGGTCGGTGACCCCCGTTGGAAAGCTGGAAAGAATCAGAAGAAGATGATTAATAATTAAAAACTATAAAAAAAAGAAATAAACCAGAGATTAATGAGCAGATTAAGGGCAAATATGTAGGAGGCAGGTGCGCAGATCCCTCAGTTGAGACTATTTTAGGAAAGTCTGTGACTTATTTGGACATTTTCTCTGCTACGATTTCCCTGCCATCACTTTTGGGAAGCAGCAAATTCCAGCCGTTTTCCACTCGTTCGATTCTGTTTCCAACTAAATGCCTGTCTGGTACTAATTGTGCTCTTTGTATTCATCGGGCAGAAATTCCTCAAATAAGTCTCCCGACGTGTCCGAAAGGAACGCGCACGCTGCTTGTAGGTCAGCTCCATCATGTACCTAAAATATTCATCTGCATAAATCTTATCCGGGATGAAAAAAAAACTTGCAGTTGGTCTTTGTTTTTTTGTGCTTGTTCTGCGGCACTCTAGTTAATCATTTGAACGGCTGTCTGGTTGCTAAGACCTTCTTACCCTAGAAACAAGAAAGAAAAACTGAATTAATGAGCCTGCTACATTGATTCAAGAGTCAGAACCAGCGGTGCACAAAGGGACTAACAGATACTGTTTTTCATAGCAAAATCATTGGACGTTGGTAATGAATGTTTATTGCAAAGCTGCTCAGAATTCTATTTCCTTTTATTATCACTCAAGCACCAATCACAATAGAAGCCAATTCTGCAGCAGCCAATGGCAGAGCTACAATCTGATCAATTCCATTAATAAGAGCTTTGGTGGTTTATAGCGGCCCCCCTATGTAATAAAACTGGTTAAACCTTTGTATTGCAGGAGGGGCCACTCCCTGGGAGGTCACTCAATTAAATGCTTTAAAGGGGAACTACTGCAGTGCCAATAAACGTGCCTCCAAACTGGAAAAAGGTTGTACGGGTTTGGTACCTGATATCCAGAATGCTGGGGTTTTCTGGATATTTGTTTGGGTGTGTGTGTTCTCTGCACTGCTGGTTCTGACTGCTAAAACAAAATAACAGAAGCCAGACCCGGAGGACAGAACCAGAGAACAGAAAAGGGACAGGCAGACGCTGCTTACAGTAGCAATGACATTAAATTATAATACAATTATATTGTTAAGCTAAAACAGTGTCTGTAAGTGACATTTAAAAAAAAATATTATTAAATATTAAATATTATCAGGAAACCCGTTATCCAGAAAGCTTCGAATTACAGACTCCATTGTATCCAAATAATCCAAATGTTAAAAAAATGATTTCTGTGTATTAATAAAACAGTAACTTGTACTTGATCCCAACTAAGATATAATTAATCCTTATTGGAGGCAAAACCAGCCTATTGGGTTTATTTCATGTTTATATGATTTTCTAGTAGACGTAAGGTATGAAGATCCAAATTATGGTAAGATCTGTTATCCAGAAAACCCCAGGTCCCAGGTGTTCTGGATAACAGGTCTCATACCTGTACTTGATCCCAACTAAGATATAATTAATCCTTATTGGAAGCAAAACCAGCCTATTGGGTTTATTTCATGTTTTTATGATTTTTTAGTAGACTTAGGGCTCTAACACACGGGCGTTTTTGCCTGCGCTCCCCTGCGTTTCGCTTTTTTCCGTTCAGCCGCAGGAGTAGACGCAAGTCAATTATTTTGAAGGGGGCTGTACTCACACAGACGCATGTAAGCGCCAAATGCAGGTTGAGACGCAGCATGTTGCATTTGACCTGCGTCCGGCGCATACATGCGTCTGTGTGAGTACAGCCCCCTTCAAAATAATTGACTGCGTCTACTCCTGCGCTCCCCTACGGCGAAACGCAGGGGAGCACAGGCAAAAACGTTTGTGTGTATAAGCCCTTAAGGTATGGAGATCCAAATTACGGAAAGATCTGTTATCCAGAAAGCACCAGGTCCTAAGCATTCTGGATAACAGGTCCCATACCTGTATTATGAAGTTAAATTCCAGGATCCGTATAAAGGGAGAAGTTTTGCACCCCTAGAGACAGGCTCCTGGGAGTGAGTGGGGCACCTCTCTTGGCAAATGGGGTGATGATCCCACAGCTAATGAGTGTGATGCATCAGGCACAGCAAAGCAGTTCCAATTTCAGCATGGGAGGGGCATGCATTTACCTCCCACAATTAAAAACCTGCACGGCCCCACTGTATTCTTCAATCCAATGCTGGGGGAGAGGGGGGACAGGACTCTAACACAAAGCTCTTCTCTCTCCTGAAAGCTCATCTGCTGCTCCAGGGTAAGGGTCCCCCCCCGTGGCTGCTTGTGTATAGGGCTCAGAACTGGACAGAGGTACCTTTAAATTCATATATTTCACTAACAAGGTTTTTGCATTTTTGGGTGTAATTGGGGCTCCTGTTTTTGGATATGGGCACAGTGCATCTTATTGAGGTATATGGGACCCCTCGCTCTGCACCCATTTCAATTAGTGTCTGTCACAGTCACCTGAGCGACCCCTCTTGTGGGCACTCACCCAGGTGAGAGACGTCTGACAGGTTCCTCCGAATTCTGTTGCGACTTCTATCAAACTGGTGAGAGCCGAGATAGTGTACTGTCAGGCGCCGACTCCCCAGCACAAATAGCGAACCTTTATCCAACGTGAGACTTTTAGCATCCCAGTGAGTATCCGCCGCATGCCTAGGTGGCACTTTTGTCTGACACTTGACTCCAGATACAATTTGGTCTTTTTTTTAACCCATATTTATATATAGCAATGACTATTGTTAATGTTTAAATGTTAGAAGCAAGTTTTCCTGAGCGGAAGAGCTGACGCTCTAAATATGATAGAACTCTGTTTGCATTGTACTCAAGAGCTCACAATTATTTGGGCAGATATTGACGGGTTCCCTGGCTCTTTGCATGACAATGGCCTTTTTGTTGAGAGCAAATGTAGAGGACGGTGGAATGAATGTAGAACTGGTGGGGCCCTCCAGCTGGAGGCTGTCAGGGGATTCTGGGAGTTGGATGGATTGTACCAGTATGATTGTAATGTATGCACTGAGGCTTACACTCGCCTTTCTTATATGAGAATGTATGTTGTTATGCATCGATATATTGAGTATCATAAATAACCGTATAAATATATGTATGGAGTGGAGCCAGCCAGGCATGGGATTAGAAGGGAAATATACTGTATTTATTTATTATCATGGTAGTGAAGTGTTTGTGTAAATAGATAAATCGGTTGCTTCTTCAGAACTGGGAGCTGCCATGTTGTTTTCCTTCACAGAGGTATTGCCAATAGAAAGCAGCATGTTTTACATGACCACTAAGGGTGTTGTGTTCTTTTGAGAATGCTGAATTAGTATGGCAGCTCTCTCGTGTGATTAGATGTAATAATGATCAAGGGGGACTTCCCATGGTTGGCTTTTCCTTATCATTTAGTTTCATTGATGGGGCAAATATATATTTCTCCTTTAAAGTGATCCTGACACTGATTTTGCAGATATCCTATGGGATTTCACTTTTTGCATTCTAATCGCTAGATTTTAAGGGTTGCAGAAGCCCCAAAAATGAAGCCAATGGGCAGATCCTGATAATGGGGTGCTGGGTGTCCCTACTACGGCAAAGCAGTGGCATGTTGACAGTGGTAATTGGACCCCATCTGATTACAGTGGTAGTCACAGTCCCCAGGGTACCATTAGCCCATACCTACATGACATAGAACTGCTGTTCAAAGCCTCCTGAGATATGGTCACCTACCCAGGCAGTGGAAACGTACCTTCTGGGGGTAACTATGCTGAGTGGGAGCAAAGGGTTTTTCTTGTTCATGCCCAAAAGGCTGTTAAGGGGGTGCTTGGAAACATGTTTCTAGATGATCTGGTGCCCATGTACTTGCCCATACCTGCTCCTGACAGTGGGCAAGTTGCAACCTGAACCCCAGGCCAGTAATGATGTCCTTGTGCTCTCGAGGGATTAAGCATTGCATTTGTGTGCACAGGTTTCTGGCTCTGGTTGGTTAGTGGGCTCACACGGGAGCTGTTTGTTTATTTGACGCTGATGAATAAGAAAGCAAACAATCTTTACGAGGGGAACAATCACACAAAGGACCCTGGAATAACCCCCCGTGTGAAACGTACACAACTGAATGTGCAGCTCTTTCACAGACATTTCACTAGCAGGTTGTGCTGTAGGTTGGCCCCCCACACAGATTCATGGAGTTGGATTCATTCCAGACACAGCAGGGTGGTTGTCTTAGCCCCCCTCCCCCCACCAAAAAACATCCATTTGGTGGAATGAACAAAAATTGATTGGACAAGCCCCACCTGAAGGTCCAGCCTTTGGCCAGGGCTTCCATTGAAGGTCCCTCTTTATATATATAAATATATAAAAAGTCAATTAGAATTCTCAAATAGGAGGTCTGAGACCATTTGTGTGGATGTGTAAAACACAGTGGGCTGTAGAGAACCAACCTTGGCCTCCGGTAAAAGAGTCTTTCTGTGAGTTCACAGAGAATATTATTGGTATCCCTCTAAGAAAACTGAGATGTAAAAGGATATAGCTGTTCTTGTAGGTGAGATGAGAAGCTGAGTTTTCTGTGTGGGTGGTAAATGTTTATGTTCTGTTGACCTTACGTGACCTGGTTCCTCTATAATAGTGACAGTGACAACAATTCAGCTGGTAATTGACTGTATTGCATCAATTGACATCTTCTGGAAATGTCTTGTCCAAGATGGTGATCATGACTAAGGCTGTCATGATTAAGTCATGTATGCAGCTCTGGAAGAAAATGGGAGTTCAGTATATAATTAAGCCTTTCCATGTCCAACTATTTTTGGAAACTATGGTGGTGAAAGCCCATCTGGTAGAAGAAGAGTTGTCTGGATCAGTAGCCCCGCTTGCAATTTGCATCAGGGATTAGCGATTCAGACGGCTGTTAGAGCTCAGCATTTCTCAGCATTGGCTGTAGGTACCGTCCCTTCGTTTAGATGTTATATTTTGTGTTTGCACTTCAAGTAGGGCAAGTGCTGGTCCCATGCCCCAAAAATAAGAACATTCCATGACCATATAAAGGCACAAAGCAGCAGATCTCTACTCCTGGGTTTCCCTGCTATTTTGCTGTAAATGAATGTGAAGCCTCTGACCTAGAATATTAGTTTTGTGAAGCCGAAAGTCAATCGCATTTTGTTTGTTCAGGTGATTTACAGAACAGTCCGGTTTTATTGAGTGTGTTAAAAATAGCCAGGCGAGCCGGTGTGGGTAGAAAGGGTGATTGTTGGATAACAGTGGAATGTTGGAGCTGGAGATCTATTTTGCTCCCAGGGAAGACATATTGAATGAAGGTATTCAAGACATGTCTGTGTCTCGGCAATTTTTGTGACAGAGGACCCTCTGTTAAAGGTCTTACTGGGCTTTTTCCCTTCTTTTTAAGATTCCAAAGCGTGTGTTTCACCATAGATAAAGATGCCCTTCTGCTGAATGATATATTATTTTCTACACCAGCATGATGAGCAAATAAAATTGCCCATAATGATCCAGTAAATAAATTCTTCATATTTTACTTCAATGGCTCAAATTCCTATACGCGGACCACTGGTCGGTTTATTAGAATAGAATCAGTGAGAAAAGCAGAGTTTGGTGTCAATCATTATGATAAGGGGATGACTTGTTTTATATTGGTCTAACTGATCATGTATTTTCAGATGTCTGCGGGAAATCTAGGAGGCCAGGCGCCAAGTCAACTTTATTGGGGAGAAGTTCTCCCCAAACCCTACCATCGAAAATTGATACCAACCCAATCAATGACTCGATGATTGACTCTAGATTTTTGTTTCGCACCCTTAACTTAATATCTCTTTCACACTAAAAAGTTATGGAACCCATTTTGATCCCCTCAGAAGTCATCATTGCCATTCTTGGTAGGATTTCATTTGTCCTCCTTAAGTTAGAGAAACCTACATATGCTGAAATTGAAACCTCCACTTCTACCAGTTCTCTTGGAGATTGATAGAAATAGTGGGCTGTGGGGAGTTGAATTAAGGAAATGAACAGTAGAAAAGGCATAAAGAGTTCACACATTCAATATATGTGGGCATAATGACTTTTAAGACCAACGTGGTCTGTGACAATTATTTTTAAAACAAATATGAAGGTAGACTAGGGAGCTATATTTTTTTAAGCAACACAGGGAGCTATTCATAGGGCTTTTTCTTCCTCTCAATCAACAGAATGAATAGTTTGATGCTGAATGAGAACATAAATCGTTTCTAACCTCAGTAACTAGATATGTCTGTATAACTGAGGAGTCGTGTCCATCTCAGTAAAGGTTCCAAGGTCAATGGGTTAAAGGCACCGATTCCCAAGTGAGGGGAGTGGGGTAGGTAAGCATTACCAGAGCCATATATTTGTTTAAAAAGAAATATATATAATTTCTAACCATGAATACATCACCCGAATGCTTCTGTGAACAATCAATTAAAAATTAGAAGTTTGTTTTGTTGATTGGCCTGGCCACTGCTTCCAATGGGAACTTCAGTGGTAATGAATCTTACTTTCTTGAGGTCTTGACTACTGAATAACTGTACAGCTCATTGAATGTCATGCAACAATAACGCAAGCCTTAGAAGACATCATATGAGTCTATTATATATTTTGTATCTACCCAGACTTAAGGGGATTTCACTATGTAGGTGCAACCTAAGCCCATATCAAGTATGTCCAATGTATTACTAGTGAAGCCTTAGAGACTCACAGGCCTTCCAGATGAAGGTTGGTCCAAGGCTTTTAACTTTATACATAAGATCTTAATGATTTTAAAATGATATCTATATATATATATATATATATATATATATATATGCTCTAAGCTTGATGAGTCCCACGATCTCTTAATTTAAATCTCCATACTGTGATTTGAATAAGGCAGCAGATATAAATTAATGGGCTATAGCGCTGATTTACTATGGACATGGTGAAAGTCCATTGAGCATTAAAGAGCACAAATTTGCATCCCTTAGAGTTGATACACTTGGACTTTGTTCCTTTGCCTGTGTTCTGTACACCATTGAAAGTCAAGGCATGGAGGACACTGCTGACAGGCATAAGGAGGGTCCTCGCACCTTGAGGCCCTCTGTACTCCTGCTTTGAATGATGTGCAAGGTCAAGTATAGGCAGCACCACATACTGAGACAGATACAACTTTTTGCGTAAAGAGGAACTGGGTGCAAATTTCAGGAACCAAGGTGCATCTGTGAGCCTTGCACACCCTGCTGTAAAGGAGAGGCTACATATTTAGATTTTTAACCATCGCTAACAATAAGAACACTAGAAATAAGCAGTCCTCTCCCAGGACACATTAGCATTTCCTCTGTAGGCCAATCCTGATCGTATAAGAATGGAGCCATTGTGGTGTTGGGATAAACACGCATTCCTCTCGAGTGTCAAGTGACAGTCTCAGCAGCACACCTACCTAATCAGAGCTAGCGTTTCCCCTCCTCACAGTACTCCTGCGGCTGAGTTTATTACACCTCAATTCATGCCAAGGTTCTACAAAACGATTACATTGTACTGGACAGACAGGAAGTTAAATACATAGACCAGTACATGACTGGAAACCATTGAGGCTTCTAGGATTTGTCTTTCTGTGGACTCAATAAAATACAACTGTGCCTAAAGTCGGCAATCAGCAACAATTTGGTATGCCACCTGCCAGGAAACTAAACATCGCCTTACAGTAGGTGTAGTACTGTACAGATATTAGAAGAAGAGCCAGTATTATCTTGCTGCTAAGTTTTAATTGGGTCTACTGGCTAAACCACATGTAATGTAAGAAATGGTGCAAAGTAACCCATAAAAACCAATAAGCTAACCATTAAATTTGTTGTTTGGCTGCTATTGGATATTGGTCCAATATCAAGCTTTTTTTCACCCTTGGGTTTATAGGTACCCGTATCTCGGTGCTGAAATATGTTAACTCTGGATGGATGTTGTACCTAGTGCAAGAACAGATTATTTAATTTTACGAGACTTGCTGGAATGTGTCAGAGTTTTACCCACTTTTATTACCACTATGGCACAGCCTCTTGATTTATACATTAACTGTTCAATGATTAAGGGGGGGCTTTTACTCTTCCTACACAAGTCTATACATTGTTTTTTTATTGCAGATGATTGATTATCTTTTGACTTTATGGCCTGGGTTCCTAGTGTGAGACCTGCTGCTTTCTGTTTTTTAAAGGCTCCCTTGAAAAATAATCCATTTGTGGTTAGTGTCGGACTGGGACACCAGGGGCCCACTGAAAAACCTTAGGTCAGGGGCCCACCAAGAACCATAGACCAGGAGCCCACTCTCAGTACTATTATTCTTCCTCTGCTCACTCAACCTTTAAGCTCCTAGTTTCTATTCTTTACATACTACAATCTATTATGCCATCTATTTAGACTCTTTGTTCTAATAGAAATAGCGAATGGCCATGAAATAGGCCAAGTTTAGCAGCACGAGGGCCGCTGACACCTGGGCCCACCGGGAATTTTCCTGGTATCCCAGTCCGACACTGTTTGTGGCTCCAGAATACAGAAGCAGGTCTTGTTAGTTGTCAGGTCTTTTAGTTGCTTCTAGGTTGCGATGGAGTTCATCTAGAGTTCCCAGACATGGGGTTGGGTCAGTGTCCATGGCTCAGTTATTGTTACACCTCTGACTGGTATAGATGCAACTTGGTGTAATTGTTTTGATCTGGTATCATAATCAGGGTTGTATTACGTCTGGTGCTGCCCTAGTCACTGGAAATTATGAGTGTGGACTTATTAGGGAAGAGTGGGGTACCCCCCTCCACTCCTCTGCTATGTGGTGGACTGGGGACTATTCTTTTCAAAGCATTTTCTCTATGTAGGCACCCATGTGCCACCCCCTGTGCCATCCTATGCACAGGTGCCTATACAGAGTATATCATGTGCCCACAATTGCAAAAAAAGCCCACTCTGTGGACAAGGAGCCCCAAGGGGACACAACAGTATATAATACAAAAAAATAGCCCATCAAGGTGAAGAAAGAACCTCCAGTAAGAAAACAAGACCTAACTCATGAGCTCAGTCCTCTGTCTTCTCCTATGTAGGCTATTTTTTTTATATTTTATATCAAGGTCCATGGGCCCTGATTCCCACCCTTGCATCCACCTACTCCATCCACTTGTAACCTGCAACCTCAGCATATAGGATGATGGTTTGGTCCCCAAGTGAGGTCATCATCCTCTACACCACCTACTTCTATGCCCCTGAAGGACTGATATAATCCTTATGCACACACAGCTACTGTTCTACTGTCTGGTTTAATTCATACTATGACATGTAAAAATAACGAGGAACAAAAGGAAGGATTAATGGAACCTAAGAAACATGGTTGGATGATGGTTTTGGGGGTCTCTAGTGACAGCAAAAATCATGTTTATCCTTAGAAATAGTCCTTAGTGATGGAATGTGTCATGTGACTAATTGAATGTGGTATTTTTATAAGGAATAACATACTGTCAGTTAAAGGTGAGGGTTTTAATTCCAGCACGAGGATCCCTTTCCAGGGCATGAAACCACCATCTCCAAATAAGACACAACTCTCTCTGCAGTAGCAGTAGCTCCGTAATTCAAGGTAAACTCTTACAAAGAAAGCCATTGTGAGAACATGCTTCTGGTGGCCATATCCCTTTTCCTGTTGAATGTCAATGGAACAGACGAGGTACTTGCAAACGACTCTATAAAACTCATGTAAACTCAATCCGTGGGCTATAACAATGTATTTGCAGGCATTAGAATGGAGTTTTTTTTTAGTTTTTTGCGCATGTAGTTCTAGTGTCCAAAGAATCAACACCAATTTTAGTTTGATATCACTTATTGGTATGTCTTTACATCACGCCCATTGAATAGGCCTCTGTCACTTTACACTACCACCTGAATATACGTGTGTAATATGAGTATAATGTTGTGCATGAGCTGCTTCCAGAGGGCCTCATTGAATCGTTATTGTCCTTAGTGCACAACTGGCTCATTAAGTCTGAATCGTTTCTGTCTTGGATACATAGGGCGGCTACAGAGACTGAATTGTGTTTTGGTTAGTTACATTAGGGCCTCACTCATGCTGGATAAATGGGGTCTCAATGAAGCTGAAAAGTCGTGTTTGGCTTGGTTATATAGGCCCACTTGGGATTCTAAATTATATCCTAGATGGTTCCATGGGGACTTTTTATAGCAGAGTATTCTTGATTTAATTACAGGAGGCCATATTGGCTTATTTATACTGAGACTTGCTGGGAGTAAAACATTCTGCTTGATTGTTCATTTGGGCACAGAGACCACTTTTGTGTTTAGGAGAACTGAAATCCCCATTATATACAGAATTTGGGCTATGTAATTAATAGGAGACCATATATATATATATATATGTGTGTACATGATTGATAAATTACTTGAATCAGCAAGAAATTGTTGATAGCTATGTTGCCATGTTTCCATGGATGGTTCCTCATCATCTGCGGAGCAATGTGCTGCCTATACTTGAGTAAGTAAGAGTCTAAATGAACAGTACATGTAACCTGAGTGCACAGAATTCATGCCAGTTAATTGGGAAGGGCAGTGCACGAGTTTTGCTTCCTTTCATCCATTCAGAACAGGATCCAGAGGAATGTGTGAATAGAGAGGACAACCCATGTCCTCAGCTTGTTCTTTCTTTTCCCTCAACGTAGGAAACAACTAAAATTTGTCTTTTAACTTTGTCTTCATAATAAGTATTATTACCGTGAGGGGCTATTACTGTTTGGAGGGGTTAGGATTTGCCCCAGGTGACCTTCGTGATTTCGTGTAATTGTGTCTAAAAGAGCTGTGTGACCTAGGCTGCTGTATTCGTGAAAACATTGAGATATGCGGATGGATTTTGAATTTTAAGAAATAAACCAAAGAATCTAGCATGTTTCAAAGGACCTCATTGGCTGGGAGGTCATCAAAACCCAACATCTTAGGATGTTTTCTACCTCTTATAGAACAGTTTCTAGTGGTGCCTGTATCCTTGAAGGTATAGTGAGATACCAAACACCCACAGTGTTATGGTGAAAAAACTTTAGGCCTTGACCACCACCCACTCTAAATATCTTAAGCCAAAGAGCATTACACACACTGAAATGAATCAAGAGAGAAACCCTTCACTATTGTAACCTGGATAAATACATGTGAAAATGTCCAAATAATATACCCTATAGAGCAGAAACCAACATACATTAGTTTGGCTGTGACACTTTTTCAGCTGACCATACTATTGAGGACATCACCTTCTTCAAAGGAAGTTTCAATCATAGCAAGGGCCAAATAAAGCAAACATGGTCATGTTCCAATACAATGCCTAGAACAATTCCATACAACCATGCACATGACAATTACCAGTCAAAATTACTGACCATGTATGGTCTATTTAGAATTATAATCATAGCCATGGATGGTAGGATAGGATGTGACTACTGCCCAAAAAAAGCCCCATTAACAACAGCCAAAAGGTCTTCCACTTCTGATGCCATGGGTCCACTCAACCAGCTGCTTCACTGAATGGCAGGATTTGTCTGTGTGTTTGGCTAGCTAAGTATGGAATGAGTTTAGGCAAGGTTTTAAAGCTTCACTCCATATACAATTGACAGTGGGGTATGTGGTAGGCTAATTCTAGAAGATGTAAATACACAGATAATGGTCTTCTAGACTAAACAGAGACCCCAGTGTTGAGGCACTATAATGTGCGGTACATATGCATGGTTTACTGTACATTTTATGGATCCGAGCCAGTCTAAACAGAAACCTGTGCCCCACGAGTTCTCGAAGCATGGAAGCGTATTGAGATTATTTATACTAAAAGCATGATGGTCTTTTCCTAGTCATTTGTTGAGTAGCGGTGGTATCTCTTTTAGACGCCAGGTGAAAATGTAGCAGGACCATACAAGAATATAAATACATCTTTTCATTTTCTTAGGGTCCCTTAAGAAATAAAACTGTGAAACATTATGAAATCTATTCATTCTCGATATATTTTTTTAATTCATACATCCTTGGAAATGAATTAAGGGTATTCATACTAATCGGAACCAGGCGCCATATTTTTTCATCTTTCAATCTAGAATACAGAAGCTGGACTGTGAGCTCGTATCAATGCATAAGGGCTTGTGGTTTTATATCTAATGCATAACTTGTGCTGGTCTGAAGCCGACCTGTCAGGTGCCGGGGGGGGAGGGGGGGTATATCAGATTAATGGATACACAAAATCTGCAGGACGTCTCGAGAGCCTGAGCTGCGTGTGATTAGGGAATGTTAATTTGGCCAAGTAAATGATCAAATCCTGGAACAGAAGCTAAAATGTTTCCTTTATAATAAATAGTTCCCTTTTTAAAAATATTTCCATGCAACAAAGGTGTTTTCTAATATCAGAAGAGTTTGTTTATCCTTTTTAGTGCCCCTGAGAGAATGCCACTCTGATGGCAACGAGTGGCACACAATAATGCCTTCTATTCGGTTCAATACAAGACTTATTCCACCCACTGAAATATCTGAAATTCACAGGCTCCCAGAACAGGAGACGAATGCCTAAGACGACATAAAATGATTTTATTTGTCATATTGAGATACTTTCGTTCCAAAAATGAAACCCAACCTTTTTTTAGTTTTGTTCTCGTTCCTCACAATAGACGGCTTAGAACAAATCTCCGGATCGAAGATGAAGATGCTCTACATATCAACACTGCTTCTGATCGCTCTTGCAACCCTGGATGCCAGGCCACAGACAGCAGGCGTAGGTAAGGATGCCATAGGGTCACTGAGAAACTGATGGTACCATTTCTGGCTCCTGTTGGCTCCAAGATCTTGCACCATTTCTCCCAAATGCATTTACTGCCAAGAGTAACGAACAGTGGCGTAACTAGATATTACTGTGCCCCACAGCAAATTATTTTTCAGGCCCCCAAAATGTTTAGAGGTTGACTTGTTTCTCCAATATTTATTGAAATTGTATATGAATTAGGGCCTTGTGGGGGCCCTATACCTCCTGGGCCCCCCTGCAGCCGCAGGGTCTGCTTCCTCTATAGTTACACCCCTGGTAACGAAGCAAAGCATTCTGTATTCAATATGATACAGAAACCTCTTAAACCAGAAACCTCTTAGTGTATATGTCAACCAGGTACCTCCCCACAAAGAACTTGTAATATCTCAAATTAATGGGGATAATAAGGGAATGGGGTAATGGTGATATAAGTTTATCTCCTCCTGGCAGTAGCATACGCTGTAGCCAACACCAATGGCACAAGCAACACTATGGGTGGCCCCTGTCCAGCAATGGAGCCTAGTAAGTACTTTACAAGGACAAAGACTTTTCAGTGTAGGATTTCATGTACAGAATAGACCCACTATGGTAAAATCACTGGCTCCTTCAATAAGGATGGAGTCACTTTGCATTTACACCTATGCCCATATAATCCAGAAGTCAACATAATCATGTCAATAATCACAGCCATCTAGAACCTTTTCACTGTTTTGCCCCAGATGTGGTTGAATAATGATGTTTAGCTACTGCCAAAATATTTACAACCCTTCCATTAGGGTCAACTAATTATAGCAGGAATGGAATTCATAGTACATTCAAATAAAGGGTCATCTGTGCTAGGTTGTTTAAACCGCCATCCAGTGAATGAAGCTCAGTAACTTAACATACAATTCTCATTACTAACCCCATAGTGGAAAAAGCTTTATGGGTCAGTAGCTAGCAGGAACCACTTCTGAAACAAGACTTTTCATTGGAGAATGAATTCAGAAATTTATGAACAAACGGCAATCGGGCACTCAGGCTCCATTTATCAAGGGCTATCCCTGAAAAATTAGTCTACATCTATAAATGAGTCTAACAACATATTATGCATTTACATGTTCTTATTTTCTTTTTAACAGTACAAAAATGTAAATCTGGTCCTATGGATCTGGTCTTCATAATCGATAGCTCAAGAAGTGTCCGCCCATTTGAGTTTGAAACCATGAGAAAGTTTATGATTGACATCATTAATTCATTAGATGTTGGCCTCAGCACTACCAGAATCGGGGTGGTTCAGTATTCCAGCCAAGTGCAAAATGTGTTCTCTCTCAAAACTTTCTCCAACAAGTCCGACATGGAAAAGGCCATCAACGAGATCATTCCCCTAGCGCAAGGAACCATGACTGGCCTGGCAATACAATACGCCATGAATGTTGCTTTTACAGAAGAGGAAGGAGCCCGACCCTTGTCAAAAAATATTCCAAGAGTCGCCATCATTGTGACCGATGGGAGACCTCAGGATCGCGTTACAGAAGTGGCTGTTCTGGCTCGGGAAGCTGGAATTGAAATCTACGCTGTTGGAGTACAGAGAGCCGATGTATCTTCTCTGAGAGCGATGGCCTCACATCCTCTTGATGACCATGTCTTCCATGTAGAATCATTTGATCTTATACAGCACTTGTCAATTCAGTTCCAAGACAAATTATCATGTAAGTGTAAGCAAAACAGCTCCTTTTCTTATATGTACTGGATTCTCCACCCAACCTAGTAATTCTTGCTTGTTTATTAATGGATAGGCAAAACACGGATCCTTTTTCTATCAGTTGAGAAATCATGGGTCCTTATTCCTACAGCAAATGTTTTTATTTATTTTTTTTTAAATCAAATTCGGTCTATAATTTAGATACTACTTTTTACAGGTGTTGACATGTGCACTGAAATGGACCATGGATGTCAGCATAAATGTGTTAATATCCCTAGCTCCTATTACTGTGAATGTAACGAGGGCTACAAACTCAATGCAGATGGGAAAACATGTTCTTGTAAGTACAAATATATCTTCCTTTCACTTGACGCTCAGATTTGCTCTTGCCCAATGGCAATGTATAATGAAGGCATTTCGAAGTCCCAAAAAAACATTGTTTTACTAGCATTTCAATGAATTTCTAATGCAGAAAGCGGATGAACCTCAACTGGTTCCAGAAGCTTAACTAAGAACCTACCTACTACCGAAATGCTTCTACTTTTTACCAGTAAACACCAATACCCATCAGTTTCTGAATTCCATCACATTCAGAAACTTCATCTTCCCACCAAGAAAATTTGATAAACAGTGAGATAAACTTAGGAACAACTATTAATTTAGTCATTAGTGGAGCTGTGTCTCATGTTGGACTTCTTTCTTCAGATGGTAAAAAAATTACTTGTATATCTAAATATCTAAATACATATATATATAGTGGTCAGTGGTCATATGAGCTAGAGTTTTCTATGATGCCCCAGAGAAATTTGTATAGCCTTACACTCATGCCCATTTGAAACTCGTTATTTTTCAGTGATCGATCTCTGCGCTCAAGGAAATCATGGCTGTGAACAGATCTGTGTCAGCTCCCCGGGATCCTACTCTTGTGCATGTCGGGCAGGCTACCAACTCAACGAAGATAAGAAGACTTGCTCACGTACGTTCTCCATGGCCTCATAAATCCATTTTTATATGATACCTTGAGTTTCTTGCTCTCTACAGTCCCAGTTTGTAGTGCACAGCATTACGACTGGAGTGTAAAATAACTAGCAATATGAGAATTGATTGAGGCAACTTCTTCCATAAACACAAAAGAACACCCTACACTGGAAGAGTAACTTGTCCTAGTTTAGACCTAGACTGGTCCTGTGCTCCCTGCTACTTTAACCACTCTTTATCAAGCCACAGTTAACACGTCTAAAATTACTTTGAAAAACTGAATTCCATGTCTTACACCTCTACAATTGTCCTTATTCAATACATTGTTTTTCAGTGATAGACCTCTGTTCTCAAGGAAATCATGGCTGTGAACAGATCTGTGTCAGCTCCCCAGGATCCTACTCTTGTGCATGTCGGGCAGGCTACCAACTCAACGAGGATGAAAAGACTTGCTCAAGTATGTTCAAGTATGCTTTATAAAGGCACTATAAGATGATTCCTTGCATTGCTTGCTATCCCTAGTTCCTCACTATAATGCACAACACCATAGAGGGGTGTACTAAGTGGAAAGTAACTAACAATCTATTCATCTTGATATGTATCAGTATAGCATATTTCATTGCAGACATTCATCATGGGTGGGGTTAAGGAGAAATCCTCATCCCCCACCCTGTCCATGGAGCCGGAACAACAGTACTAACTGAAACACTCTGCACTATTTCTCCAGTGTAAAATGATTATCTTCTGATTTTTTTGTTTTTTACTAGTGATAGACCTTTGCTCGCAAGGAAATCATGGCTGTGAGCAATTGTGCATCAGCTCCCTTGGTTCCTATTCTTGTGCTTGCCGTGCAGGGTACCAACTTAACAATGATAAAAAAACCTGCTCAAGTAAGTTGCCATTGTTTTCTACCAGGGCTAGGGTATTATAGATAGCCAGGTTATCCCCAAGAGAGTTTACAGGATTAAGTTAATGGAATTTTCTACATTATACTTTTTTAGCTGGATATATCTGTGCCTAGGTTTTTTGTGTGGGTGTAGGCAGGGTATGGCATAAAAAGCCTATGGGTATCTGGCAACGATGCACCGAATCCTTCTGTCTGGCCAAACCAAATCCTAATTTGCATATGCAAATTAGAGGTGGGGAGGGAAATTGCGTGACTTTTGGACACAAAACAAGGAAGTAAAATGTTTTTCCTCTTCCCACCACTAATTTTCATATGCAAATTAGGGTTTGGTTTGGTATCAAAGGATTCAGGGGTTTGGCCGAATCCAAAATAGTGGATTCGGTGCATCCCTAGTATCTGCCAGCCTTCAAGGGTGAGGATCAAGGGATCACCCCAACTAATGCCTACTAAAGGCCTCTGTCTCTCTTGGCTTGAGGAATGGAGAAGAAATTACAGGAGCCTAACCTATTATTTCAGGCTAGCATGGGACCTTTTTTGGCCAAAAATTGGCCAAATATCGATCAGACTGGTTTAAAAATCACGTTGGACAATGACTATATTGGCTTGAGATGTGGCCCTCACCCCAATTTTGGGGGAAAATCAGCTCGACCTTGACAAATGAGTAGATCTTTCAGCGTATGGCCAGCTTAGAGGTTTCGTGCCACCTACATCTTTTAAACAATGCCTTTAAACAACTATTGCTGCAAGGATAATAGCTACCCTTCCACAGGAGGAAATAATTCCTCAATTTTGGGCTAAATTGTCCATTTCGCATGAGAGATACACAATGATATCACACACATCATGGCAAAGAGTTAAGTGTAGAGAGTGTGAGCAGGACAACGTTGCTCTGAGGTCTAGGATAGTTGGCTGGAATACCGTTCACTTAGTCAATGCAGACATTCTTCACAATCAGAATCTTTCAAGACCACAGAGCATCTTCATTCAATTTCTGGGCACAAGAGAATTAAGATCCCCAAGCACCTTTCATTCCTGTCCAACATGAAATATTTGTCTGAACAAGATACCGTTGTGGCTTTGATTAAACGCTATCGAAAAAAGAATGAACTTTTATGTTGTTCCAATTCAGATAGTCTAACTCTTTATCAACACCGGTGTCTGGGAAAACGATGAAGATCTGGTTAAGAGAACAGGGAACACTCTATGAGAAGTAACTGAGTGAAGTAACCACATTCATTTAATTTCACATAGAATTGATTAATACATGCTAAGTGAGTGAACAATAAGAAGCAGAATTTTATGGCCCTTTGTGCTCTTGCACCCCTCAAGTGGTGAAAAGGGGTACTACAACTACTATACATTTAGGCTGTTTTTCAAAAAAAACATCCAAAACACCCAGAATCACTTATTATTCACATTGGAGGCAATCGTCTGGGTTGGATGATGACAATGGCCACTTCACTGTCCAGGTCAAAAGTATATGACCCCTATTCTCTGTTAATATTAGAGAATACAAATATTTGTTGTGGTACCACTTGTCACCAGATCTGGACAAAGATCTGCCTGTTATATAGGATGTTGGAATTCATAGTGACAGCCTTGGAGATGGACGTCCGAATGGACATCATTTAACCACATCATGCTGACATTCATTTACTGTCAATGTTGATAAGACATCATGTTGAGTAGAGCTCCATTGACCTGCTCTTCTTCAGTCACTAACGGTGGTTTATTCTATCTTCTAGTGATTGACTACTGTTCATATGAAAATCACAGCTGCCAGCATGAATGCGTGAGTATTCTGAATGGATATTATTGTCGCTGCAATGAGGGGTACACTCTACAAGCTAAAGGCAAAACCTGCGTTGGTGAGTATTAATAATGCGTCCCTAGCAGACTAATATCGTATAAATGCAGCGACGCCCAACTATAAACATTGTGTATTATTATTATTTGGCTTCATTAATTGCCATAGGTGTAAATATATAGTAGGCATATATATATTCATATGGACTGATATTCATATTTTGATAAGAGAAAGTACATCTAGTTATGAGGAGGTGGCCATTTTTCAGCCACGGAATGTCAAGATCCTTAGCAAAATAACACCTTTATTTAATCATGGCTTGTGTATTATACTTGACTAAACTGTTATCTTCTTGTAAAACCAGCTGATGACATGTGCAACATCGTGGACCATGGATGTGAATTTAAGTGCGTCAGCACCCCTGGATCCTACCACTGCATTTGTCCAGAGGGCCAGGAACTTCAGGCAGATGGAAAGACTTGTAACAGTAAGTTGGCCCAAAATGCTTAGAAGCAGGAAAGTTTTTATAATCGGAATAAATTTCGCTCGCTGCCGACAATTAATGACTACACACACTCAGTTTAGAGATAAATCAATTTTATTTCCTACTAAGACTAAAATGGTTTTATTGTTGGCTCTAGTTCTAGCCTAGAAGTATAGAAGTGACCTCTGGGACTCTGGAAACTGAATGTTGGAAGCAACAGCTGGGTGTGCAGGTTAAATAAAACCTGGACACCTGAGCAATGTCAGTGAAGATTTTCATTCATCCAGGTCATGGCATACATTAATTATTAGTGATAAGTCTAACGCTCAGATTCGGGGGAGATTTAGTCGCCTGGCGATAAATCGCCTCTTCTTTGCGGCGACTCTCCCCAAACTGCCTCCTGCCGGATAGAATGTAAACTGCTGGCGGGCAATTTCACTTCATTTTCCGAAGTCGCCAGAATTTCCTCGTGAGGCAACTTCAGAAAACTAAGCGCACCTTTCCCCCTGAATCTGAGCGTTTGTCTCTGCCCTAAGTTGTAGGAAAAAGCCACCTGGACTACAAAAGCTTTAAGGTGGCCATACACTATAAGATCCGCTCGTTTAGCAAGGTCGCGGCTCTTAACGAGTGGCTCTTAACCCGAAAAGCCCACTAACAGCTGGGTCACCGACGGGTCACAGGACTGCATCAACTACCGATGCGGTCCTGGATCGCTGAAAAAAATCAAACTTGACCGATTGATATCTGGCAGATTTTTGGCCTGATATCAATCAGGAGAACCCGTCGGGAGCCCCCAAACACGGGCAGATAAGCTGCCAAATCGGTCTAAAGGACTAATATCGGCAGCTTTAATCTGCCTGTGTATGGCCACCTTTAGTCTTATCACTACTAGATAGTGTGGACCTTTGTTTGCTAACCTGGAGGTGCTAACTATCATTCTCAGTCTACTGAAGCTGTCCAGTAATAAGTTCTGTCCATTTACCCATTTATATGGTGACCCTTTCATGAACAATGAAAGGTTTTTGAATTTCAGATTTTTTTTTAGCTTAATGGCTCTGAAGTTGTAATGTCCGTCATCAAAATAACAATATTTATTGTGTCTCTTCTTACCATCATCAACTTAGCTGGTTTTGTTAAAACAACGTCCAGCCATATTCCTTCCCATGGCCTGAAATCTAAACTGTATATCTCAGACCTTGAGGCCAACCTCAGTTTTGCCAGTGTTTAGCAATCTAGACAGACTTTCTCAAACTAGAAGGTGAATGCCATTTGTTGCTATGGTCAGCAATGTTGGTAGTGCATCTCAGTTGTGATACGAGGCTCATTTTTTCCCTGAGTTTTTCCAGATAATGATCTTGTCCTGTACACAAAAACTCCATTAATGTGCTATTTGTCTTTCTACAGAATGCTCCACTGGTTACATCGATTTAGTATTTGTCATTGATGGTTCCAAGAGTGTCCGACCTCAAAATTTTGAGCTGGTAAAGGAGTTTGTAATAAACATAGTGGATTCCCTGGCCATCTCTGCACAAGGAACACACGTTGGCCTGGTCCAGTACTCCAGTCGTGTACGAACAGAATTTTCCCTCGATCAGTATAAAAACGCCCAAGATATCAAGACAGCTGTGAAAAATATCCAGTACATGGAGAAAGGCACCATGACCGGCCTGGCACTAAAACACATGGTGGAGCAAAGTTTCTCTGAGGCAGAAGGAGCCAGAAAAAATGTACCCAAAATTGGCCTGGTATTCACTGATGGACGTTCTCAAGATGATATCTCTGAATGGGCTAAAATAGCAAAGGAGGCTGGTGAGAAAACAATATCTACAGATAAATAATTCTGCTAAACCATGATTTTGAGTCAAAGAATTTAAGACAATGAAATTCTTAATGACCTAGTTCTTTATATCTTTAAACAACAGTGATCACTTTCATAGACATGGGTAGAAAAGTGCCAAGTAGTCATTGGAAGGTGATTTTTGCCCATAAAAAGGCATTGGTGCATGATTTCAGGCAACAAACATCTACCATGGTTGAAGGATCGTTCCATTAAAGTTTATTGGATTCCAGTTGTGTGTTCTTTATAGCCCTGGATTTTAAATTTGATGAATTGATACTGGTGCCTGGATATCTAAGCTTGGGTAAATATTCAGTAGAATTCCATACTCTTTCCATTGTTTGCATTGCAGGCATCACCATGTACGCTGTGGGCGTCGGGAAGGCTGTCGAAGATGAATTAAATGAAATTGCTTCAGATCCTGTAAATAAACACTCCTTTTACACGGCGGATTTCAGCACAATGAATCTTATCGCTGAAGATTTTAAACTTAACATTTGTCCAGGTATGAGCCATTTTGGTTAGAATCACAGAATGCTGATTTAAGGGTATCTAGCACCGTTTTTCGTTCTAGACCGTGAAATCTTTGCCTGTCTGAAATAATTTATTCATTGTTCAAGCGTAAAGCTTGTTAACAGCTTTAAAATGTTTAAAAGAAGGCTTCCATGTTTGCGCAAGGCATCAGACCATGGCCCGCAGTTAGGAAGCAAAGAATCGTCAGGGGACAGGCCAAGGCTGGTTATGAGAAAGTTACTGGAAAAGCTCCAGATGATTTAGATCCCTCAAAGACTGCTGGGCCTTGAAAAAAATACATTGGATTAGAGCCGGGTGCATGAGCCTGTATGCCGAAAGGGAGAAATAAACAACTGTGTTCAACAAACAGAGATTTCGCTGACGAATTATCAATAGACTTTAATTGCCACAATGTAAACTCGGTTTCTGAATGACTGACCATATAGAAATAATACCATAAAATGTCAATGAGTTCTGGAAATGAAATTCCATTTTCCCATCCATTTGCTTCCTCCTATCTGTAAATATGGCCGCTTGTAGAACTGACCCAAGTTGTCTTTCAGAGGAGATTAAAGGTACAACAGAGACAAAGAACCCCTGTGACTGCGAGCACCTCGTCAGTTTCCAGACAAGCACCATTACAAAGCTTGAGAGCCTTTCAGAACAACATATCCTTTCTGTCTTGCCATTTTCTTTCAAAGAGTGAAAATTCTCGGAAAGCTACTAACAAGCCAACCATTTGCTTTTTATAGGGAAATTTGAGAAGAATTCCTGATGGGTACATGATTCTGGCCGCATGCCACCAAGCATTGCCTTTTGCGCTATGAGTAGCCATAATGATCATGACGGTACTTCTACCTACATCAGCTGCACACATATCAATATTCTCTTACCTAGTGGAATGGCTTAAGGTTAGTACAGGAGTCCCCAATATTTTTTATCCATGAGCCACATTCAAATACATACGCATGTAAAATCTTCCTGAGGATGCCAGATATGGGTTCTGGCTTGCTATCAGTAGAAGTTCCAAAACCCACCAGCTATCAGTAGCTCCTATATGGACTGGCAGCAAACAAGAGACTCTGTTTTGCTGTTTTTATGCAACTCAAAATTGCCTTCAAGCCACAAATTCAAAAATAAGCAGCTGCTTTGAGGCTACTAGGAACAACCAATGGGTTTGGTGAGCAACATGTTGGGTATCACTGGGTTTGTAGGACCAATGGAGTGTAATGATATGAAAGAACCCTATCATTAGGCGCCTATTATTATACTTCATTTATATTATGCCACCCGACTATCCATTATTTTATAAATATTGTTCATAATTCAGTGCAAGCCAAGAAACCTATGCAAAATGCAATTAAACCAGAAACCAACTAACGTACAATCTGTGTAGCCAGTACCAAACTAAGAAAGAGACCCAAAGCCACAAGGTAAAAATGTTAACCTACACCCTTAAAACCTTTTTCTTCTTGTCTAACAATTCCTGTATTTTATTCATGTTTCTGTAATAATATACTGTATATTCCATCTACTTCCCACCATTTTCATTCAAATGCCACATCATTTTCCCCACTTTTTCCACCCCAACAATGATATTTGCAACTATGATCCATTACTGCTAGACTCCTTTTCTCCCACATTACTCAGAAAAAGATCCAGAACCATCATCACTGGTCAACATAATAATGGGACCTGTTGTTTTTGCTGTCCAAGTATGTACTGCTCCGGATGAGCACTGATGTGCATCCTGGAGGTTGTCCTGGAGGTTGTTTAGATGAGCAGTATCAAGGGGTACAGAAATGGGTGAAAGGCACAGCGGCTTGTATTTACCTACTAAATGTATTGTGCAACTTAATGGCAGCTGCCTGGACATTTAAATGTTATAGAGTTAACAAACACCTTGGTCAACCTACCTCCATTTGGTTTTATGGTTTCCATTGAGAACCTCACTTCTAATAAATCTGAGAGCTACAGCTCATCATTTCCATTTGGTATATTTATTAATTACACTGTTTGATATTGCCTTCTTTAACAACCCTCACTGGCTCAGCTGACTGCAAGACTCGAAGATCTGGAAAACCAATTGGTCAGCAAAAAATGAAGCAACCGAGGCGAAGACCTTAACCAACGTCAGTCCGTGTGATTTTTCTCGAGGTCGAGCAACATCCCATAGTAACCCTCAGAAGAAGGCATCCAAGTATAAGTCAGGTCCAAGTTGTAAAACTATCCATATTATAAATAAATGTGAATAGGTTGTTTATTATTAATATTATTATAATATTGTTACTACTTTTAGTAGAGGCTTTGCCCGAAAGGTGGTGAATTTATAGTAGTATATAGTGTTAGGGTATTTCTTTTTTCTACTTTGAAACTGACTTTTCTTTTTATATATAAATTTAAATAATGCCTCTTTGTGGAACAAATAAGCTAAGCAAGGGATTTTTTTCTACAACCATTTTAATGAATTTCAAAAATAAAAATCCGATCCAAGGCTCTGAAGTCTAATATTGAGTAGTTTGGACAATGAATGGCTTCTTCTGTAAAATGGATTCGATTAAATGGTAGGGATAGAAAAAAAAACTAGTCCAGAATAACCAAACCCCCAAGTATTTTAAGAGAATTTTAATGTTCTGTATTGAGGCAAAAGGGACCTCAAAACAAAGCATTAAAATGAAGGATGACGAAAAGTCTGATGAGCAGCAGTTGATGTCCTACAGAAGAGCAGAATGTGAAGTACTAAAAAAGCTGGAAAATTTACATTTATAAATTTCTGTTGAATTATCTACAAGACATGCCTTGGAGTAATGCCAACAGTGCCTTATGGCATTGAGCTTCCTTCAAAACGAGTGCCTTCTACACAACTATAAGGCTGTTCTTCACTTGTGCTAAACTTTAAATAACCATTTTAACTCACTACTGAAACCAAATTGAGACCACATTTACTGTTTATTGCTATTGGACCCTTTGGAGCATAATCTCCACATCAATCTCCTACCTGGATAAAGTATGGACAAGCTGAAGAGCCTTCTCTCTGGAGAAGGTTTCTTTACCGTTGCTTGTTTTGGAAGACCACATCTTCACTTGGGTTTCTGGTCTTTCATGTTGAAACAATGGTAGAGAGAAATGGCTTCCCAATGTATAAACACAAGGGCTAGATGTAGACCTTGGATTGGCTATCCCTTTGCTCCACTGTCAGTGCAGAAGCTGCTAGAAGATGTAAAACAGACGTATGTATAATAAAAATGGCACTTTTATTAGACACAAGGCTTGGAGCTCGAAACAAACCCTTAAATGGTAACAATTGCCCAAGTTCCCATACAAAACCTATGTTTGAAACTACCTATCTATGTATATAGCTCAAGAGAATGATCGAAACTGCCATGTGGGAAGTGGACTTTGAAACGGCCTGTTTGAAAATGTTGACATGTATCGCTAGATATAGCAAGACTTGTTTGCCAAAGGATTACAACGGTAATGACAATGCGCTTGTGAGAAACCAATATGTTTTCTTTAACGACCTTTGTAACATTTTGTGTGACTGGTCCCATTTAAGAGAAAAAAATAAATGATTTTTTTTTTTTAGAAATTTGAATGTGTTTGTTGGTGTTCGAAAATTTGGCAACCTTTGCCAAAGTTGTGTAAAGATTAAAATGCATTTAACAATTTAAATATGCACACATGTAAATATAATTTTTCACCAATAAACTACAAAATATATCAGTATAACTTGAAGGCATTTACTAAATCCAAGATTTGGTTTAGGTCGAAACTTAACACTTTTTGCAGGATTTAGACACATCCAGATTGTTCAGCAAACCAAATCCAAAGTAAAGTGACTTTAAAGCTCTCGATAACTGAGTAGTAACATTTTCTTCATTTAATTTTATTAACTATTTTCAATAAAGTTCAATAAAGTCAGACACACCCCCCCAAAAAGACCAATGCAAAAAACAAGTCCTTAAAGGGATACTGTCATGGGAAAAAAAAAATTCCAAAATGAATCAGTTAATAGTGCTGCTCCAGCACAATTCTGCACTGAAATCCATTTCTCAAAAGACCAAACAGATTTTTTTATATTCGATTTTGAAATCTGACATGGGGCTAGACATATTGTCAGTTTCCCAGGTGCCCCCAGTCATGTGACTTGTGCTCTGATAAACTTCAATCACTCTTTACTGCTGTACTGCAAGTTGGACTGATATCACCCCTCCCTTCCCCCCCAGCAGCCAAACAACAGAACAATGGGAAGGTAACCAGATTGCAGCTCCCTAACACAAGATAACAGCTGCCTGGTAGATCTAAGAACAACACTCAATAGTAAAAACCCATGTCTCACTGAGACACATTCAGTTACATTGAGAAGGAAAAACAGCAGCCTGCCAGAAAGCATTTCTCTCCTAAAGTGCAGGCACAAGTCACATGACCAGGGGCAGCTGGGAAATTGACAATATGTCTAGCCCCATGTCAGATTTCAAAATTGAATATAAAAAAATCTGTTTGCTCTTTTGAGGAATGGATTTCAGTGCAAAATTCTGCTGGAGTAGCACTATTAACTGATGTGTTTTGAAAAAAACATGTTTTTCCATGACAGTATCCCTTTAACTCAGAGCCTTGTGCGTTTCAAGCCTTATGTGTTTCTGGCTCTTTATCAGTAAATACAAATATACTGTATATATATATATTAAGTGGCAGAAGGCATGAAATGTGTAAGGCTTTTGGTTACGGGGTTGTATTTTGGAATAAAACCATTTGTTTTTTAGCTTTTGGCCTCATTGAGTTATAAGGTGTGCTTGCCTGCTTCCATGTATACAGTTTTTTGCTTCCCTAATTGAAGGTTCAGGGCTTGAGTATCTGGGCCCTATGGTTCTACTGGGGAGCATCCATGTGTTTTCTTGATACCTGTAGTTAAAGGTTTTAACCAAACTAATACAAATTATCATGTGTTGTTTTTGAATAGTCCTCCCACAATATGTTGGCGCTCTATAAATAGTAGATGTCGGTGGTCAACTGAGAAGAAACTGGGGAAAGATCTATGGTGAATGCTTATTTGCTGCCCTGGTTCCTTGCAATGACATCGTTTTCCTGATTTATAATCTATGGAGGGACTGACCAAATATCGACTAAGAAAAACCAAATTTGCTGACCTGGATGGACAAACCATAAAACAGTCCTATGTAACACAAGTTATAGTGCAGGTCCTTACTAGTCTAGCAATAGTGAAGTCAAGCACTGCCTATTTTGGCTATTCAGTTCAAGATTTGGAAACATTCCTCAAAAGTTGAGGAAGGAGCTGAAATTGCTACTTTTTGGCCGGCTAACAGGGTTCCACGCTTTTAAATATTAGAGTAACTGTCACATAGCACTAGAGACATCTAGTGGTAATACTTATGGACGAATAGTTCTACTTTCCAATAGATTGCACTCGTTGTCACTGCTTTTGTTGCCTCTAGATATAGGACTGTTTACATTCAGACAAGTGGCTTAATAATGGATTATTCTTTAAATCAAACAAATGACAGCTGTTTTAGCCACCGAGATCACCATCATCTTTTTATGGTTTGAGCCGTCCATATCTCTGTGGTCAACCAGGACCTTAAAATGAGACCAGTGGAAACCTCTAGGTAAGGCGTGCTCTTTCAGCACAAGGAGGCATCAGAGATCTAATGGTAAAATATCAGAGATCACTAGGCAGAGATCTAATGGTAAAATATTAATTCCCACCTCCATGACTACACCTTAATACGATAATCTGGATACTCTGGTCTGGATACATTGGTTAGGAGACCAATGTACCATATGGAATCACACTAATAACCACATTATAACCACAATAGTACAGTGCAAAATGGGAGCACAAGGATCACCAGGCACAAAACAACATACATTACTCAACTGAACTGGCAGAGGGCCCTGCAAAGTGGCCATTCTTTGAGACAGTCTGACCTACAGTTTGCTCTCTTTTTCAAGAGACATGCTTCAGAATGGAACTCATTACGAGACATGCATATGCGATGCTGTTTCATGACAGACTCGCTCAGATCAGAGAAATGGGGCCTCCAAACAGGGAATTCGGCCAGAGTTGGTCACCAACATGGGGCATCGTTGACAGCTACTGTGCAGTCTCACAGATGTTTGCTTATAACCTATGGAGAGTGAGACACCATTGAACTATGTTAGCATGTGTATTCTACAGCACTAAGTACAATAAAGGGAATAATAACTGCAAAATAGGGTGACCTGAATCCCTTCTTACTTAGCACCTGGTTAAGCAGCCAACTATAACCCAACAGACTCCATGACTCAATCCAAAGCCTACTTGACCCCATTCACTAAGCATACAGCAGCTCATGCACGACTGCACTGACATTCAGCATGCTGTTAAAAAATGTATAGCTATTCTGTTTATGTAAAACCCTGGCACAGGAGTAGTGCTATGGGGGAACATACACCCACCAGCAAGCAGAAGTTAATAATTCAAGTTCTAAAGGCTTTGGATACACGCACAAACAGAACCTGAAATAAGGTTGTGCATCAATAATGTATGAGTGTGGGTTAGGCCCAATAAAGTCCCTTCTTTCAGTGCATACAATTCGTGTTTCCCATTTTTTTATTTGACCTTTGGGAACAGGAGACACTTTGAAATGATACAAAAAGAGACCAGAGGGGCAATAGCAGAATTTGACTCCAGTTTTGATGGACATGGTTGATAATGCCCTACTAGCAGTACAAGTGGTCATTACCCCATTACTATAGGTCATAGAACTCCTCAATGACTTATAATATCCTTATATAGGGAGTACAATATGCTATACAGAAGGGGGTTGAACCATATCGTTTGAATAATCTCCAAACCCTCTTCATGCCAACAAGAAGGACTTCTTCTAGAATGGAAAGACTGAACTTGATTGGCTCAGCCTGATCAATTCATGAAATTAAAAAAACTGGGCAATCTTTAGAAAATCTCTAGTTTTTTCCCCCAATTGTAAACATGTGCCAAGTCACCGCTATCATTTAGGCTTGTCTCAGAAGCATGGATTAAATTCTCGGTTATAATGTCGTGACACCACCTCATTTGACACATCCGATGGACGGGGCTATTTCCATCCAAACTTTGCAGAGCAGCCACTCAAGAGGTTAACGGCTTTTACTTGTTCATCTTTACAACCTAAAGAGTTGCTGCTGGCAGCTGCCTGGAAATGTGTGTATAGTACATCAATATTTAAGTAACTGGATCTCACTACAAGACCAAGTGTGCTGGAAGGAGCTTGAGACGACATAGGCAGTCTCGGGGCACGCACAATCCTTTTAGAATCTTTCCTTCTGTCAGAGATCTTACATTTTTTCATGCAATGATGTTCCTCTGACGGCACTGCCCTTAAGTCCCCGCAATTCATTCTCTTAAACTGGATTCCTTTCATCTCGTCTATAAAGCGCACTTGATATTTGATGTCCCATGAAGCTACCAGCCGGGCGAGGAGGAGAATTCATCCGTGAATTTTTCTGAATCAGGTAAGAATTTTAATAGATGAGACAAGAAAAATCAGATTTTCTCTTTAATGCCTATATGAACACAGGTTGTATCTGTAGAGTCAGCGCAGAATCATTTCAGTTTGCCAGGTTGTGGATGGGATCTTCTAATAAATGCAAGTTCTTGAGCTCGATGCAAATCGATTGTATATAAGATCACACAATCAGTTTGGTCTTTGAAGAGGATTTTTTTTTATAAGTGGTCCCCAATGTTTCTGTTGAACTGGGATCCTTAAAATAACTGCCATTGACTTACCCTATCCCACAGCAGGGTGGACTTTATTCTTCCAGTGCTAGAATTAGACACAATAGTATATGGTTTTATGATGTTTTAATTAATATACACCAGGATTTCTATCATTATTTTTGCTTTTATTTTAGAGGAATTAGATTTATTATCCACAATGGTTGGAACCTGGTGTTTTTTCTGTAATCCAAGTCACCATATAATATCCCATTAAATATTTCCCCCACTAGAGAGCCAACACTCCAGAAGGGGGAAAGAATGGTCTTTTTTGCAAGAAAGACCCCTGGGCCAGTGCTGGGCCCCCTTGTATTGGAAGAGAGCTCCTAGCCTGGGTGGCCATGTTGGGGCACATCATGCATATAATGAGTGCGCACCCCAGCTTAATCATTATGCACATGGGTCAAGCGGCTCTCCATGAGTTAAAAACTGTCAACAGACCAACTCGGCAGCATGTTGGCCAGTGTTTGGGGACCTCTGACAGGCTTCCCGACATCTAGCCAAAAATCAGCCAGATGTTGATCAGGCATGTCTAAAAATTCAGTAGGCTTGAGGGCCCATTGCTTTGTTGATGTGGTTCTCATACTGACCAGTTGCATTCCCAGTGTTGCAATCTGATTGTTGAGCATTAGGGCCGATGATCAGATCAACCCAATCTCGCCTACTCAACGTGGGCAAATCAGGGCAGGATCCACTCATTTGACAACCTCTACAAATGAGCGGATCTGCACATGTATGGCCACCTTTAGACCCTAAGCTAATGTGCTGCTAATGTGCAGAAAACCTCTCATGGGGAGTTCCAAATACAAGGTGTTTCCATTTGACATGGACCCTTCAAAACTACTGCTTGCATTTTCTAGAGAATTTTGTATGATTCTCTATCATTGGGGTTCAAGGATTTGAGTCCCATCTGTATATGGAGTGCATATAAAAGTGGTGGGAAGTTGGTGACTCCTGCCATCATGAAGGAGAACCTGGAGATGCAGGGAGGCTGTAGACCCCTATACATAACTCCTGCTAGGGGAAGGCATTAAATGTTAGGCTGCCTTGTCTGGGTTTTCAACCAGGCTTGGTGAGGAAGAGCATAGTCTTTGCTTGCTGTGGGTTGGGGTGCAAGTGATTTGAGTGTGGATTCTAAGGGGAGCAAGTTTTTGCCCCAGCACTTTTCCCCCTGCCCGTAGTGATGTATTCCTACCGTACCGTCTCATGGAATGACCTTTGCTCCCTATAATACTACTTTACGGTTAATCCTTTGCTTTCCCTGTTCTTACTGGTTTTTTTTTGCTTGAATAAACTTTGGACATAGTAAATGTTTGCACTAAGATGTTTACCTTGCTGGATAACGCCTGTCATGTATTCTTTTGTCCATGCAGTCACCGCCATCGGATAAAATAAAAATAATGATGTTCTCAAATGTAATGTTTGTTAAATGGGCAAGTCCGCCATGAGCCCACTAAATAGGACTTGTATTGAAAATGTATTTGCTTGTTCTTTGTATGTAAACAAGTTACACAGATCAGTGATCTTGCTGGCTGGGTATTGCTAATAGCAGTATCAAAGGGGAGTGTAGTAGACCTGGCCTAGCATTTGACTTTGAGCAACTTTGTAATTTACTTTAATTTTGTGTATTTAGTAATGTTTGAGATATTAGCAGCTTTGGTTGAATACTGAATCCCCCACAAAAGAGTTGGCTGAATACTGAAACATACAAATGTGCACGATTGTCGATAAGAACCAAATTCTCTGTGGTTTTCTGTTTCAGAAGCACAAGGGTATATCTGAAGACCATGGTACACAAAAGCAAGCCATTTTGGATTGGCAATTTCAAAGATCACGCCATTAACATAAACGTGGGCGGAATGAAAAAACGGGTCAGCCCCATCACCTTGTCTCAGTTTCCAGACACGAGGCTGGGGCGGTTGCTTTCCTGCGAGTCGGAAGAGTCCATTCTCCAGATCTGCGACGACTATGACTTGGTGTCCAAAGAGTTTTATTTTGACCGGAACCCGGGCCTTTTCCCCTACGTCCTGTACTTCTATGAGACTGGAAAACTCCACATGATGGATGACCTGTGCGCTTTCTCTTTCTCCCAAGAGATTGAATACTGGGGAATCAGCGAGTTTTTCCTGGATTCCTGTTGCAGCTACCGTTACCACGAACGCAAATTGGAAAGCAGGCGACGCAACTGGGACGAGGATAGTGACGCCAGCAGCATTGAGACGTCTGTGGATGAGATTTCTGACTTTAACCAGGACCTCATGTATTTTGCCAACTTAAGGTGTGGGAACTTACGAAAACGCCTGTGGCTCACCATGGAAAACCCAGGCTACTCAATCCCTAGCAAAATATTTAGTTTTATCTCTATTTGTGTCGTTATCATCTCTATATCTACCATGTGCATCAACAGCATGCCCGAATACCAGCAAGTGGACGAGGATATGGCGCCTGTAGATGACCCCATCTTACACAAACTGGAATACTTCTGCATCTCCTGGTTTACCTTTGAGGTGTCCTCACGGCTGATTCTGACACCCAACCTGAAGAAGTTCTTCAGGCATCCATTAAACCTCATTGACATTGTCTCGGTGTTGCCGTTTTATCTAACCCTTTTAATAGACGTGACCGTTGGCAGCGATTACGAGCTGGGGGATGTGGGGAAAGTTGTCCAAGTGTTTCGTTTGATGAGGATCTTCCGAGTTCTGAAGCTGGCCCGACACTCCACTGGATTGCGTTCACTTGGAGCTACTCTTAAGGTACGTATACATGTGAACTTTCCAAAGTAATTAGGAAGAAAACACGTGGATTTTCACCTTAGAAATTCATTTTAGAATGATGGTTGCTATCCATTGTACTGCAGAGACAATACACTCAAATGTAGTAATAAAAGTGGTGTAAAACAGTGACACAGGGAGCTAACTAAATATATTTTGCTTGGGCATAGTACTACCACTTATATGTCTTAGGGGACACTATATTATGCATGGTATTTATGAACAGGTTTAAACAGGAGAGTGAGGACCAAGTCCATATTTGTAGCAGCACCTGTAAGTCTCAACCATACCCCTATCACCAGAAATAAGTGTTCATGCTATCAGTGTCCATCTGTATCTTCTGAGAATTAGTTCAGCAGATACAGAAGAGATGAGTGCCTACAACATCATTTGTTTACATCCCAGAGCTACATGGTTGTACTAAACAATGTCAAAGAACTGGATGTAAATTTAGGGACGTCAGGGAACTATACGGGATGAAGCAACAAAACCCAACAGTTTAGTCTTTGAGTGGTACATGAATACCAGGGCCAGGCTAAGTAGAGTGAGTTCCCCAGGCCATCTGCTGCCCCTTATCGCCCCCTCCTCATCTCTATCGTCACTCCCTTTGCAACTCCCTTACACATCACCTCCTCCCCCCGCTCACTCTTGACATCCCTCACAATCCTAAAAGCCTCTTCAGATGCCACCAAGTTGTGGAAGGGCTCCATATCGAACTAGGGGACTGTAGACAACAGGCACCCTAGGCACATGCCTTTTCAGCCTACCACCTAGCTCTGATCCTGATAAATACCCTCACCAAAATACAGACACTTGAATGATTTAGGTCTTTGGGACGCAACCTTGCTGCCAATAAATTCCCGAAAAGAAAGGTTAAAGAATACCAAGGGATGGAACAAAGACCATGCATGATCCCCACTGATGTAAGGCACAATGTGTGACATCCTCCTAGAAATGTAAATCAAATTATACCTATAGTTCTGCTGTTCATTCTGATATATACTCTAAAAAGGAACCAGACAGCTGATGGGCAAATATCTTTGTGTTCTCTTTAGCACAGTTACAGAGAAGTTGGAATACTCCTTCTTTACCTGGCTGTTGGGGTCTCTGTGTTTTCCGGAATGGCATATACTGCAGAAATGGATGAAGACACTGGTTTTGACACCATCCCTTCATGCTGGTGGTGGGGCACTGTGAGCATGACCACGGTGGGCTATGGCGATGTTGTGCCGGGGACTGTTGCGGGAAAGCTGGCGGCTTCTGGTTGCATCTTAGGTGGGATATTAGTGGTGGCACTGCCTATAACGATCATATTCAACAAGTTCTCACACTTCTACCGCAGACAAAAAGCTCTTGAGAATGCGGTGAGGAACAGTGATAGAATACCCAGAAAAGACAGCAACGTCACTGAAGACAAAAACTCAGAGCAGTCTGAAGAGCTTTGAGGATTCGGAGACTAGTTGTGTCCTTTCTATGCATATATAACATAAATCAAATACGCCTGCAGTAATAAGATAAAATAATTGACTATATAAAAAAATGCAACAATACTGAACTAGAACAATCTTATTTTACAACACAAAGAAAAGTCTTTTGGACTCCACATTGCAGTATTGAACCAAAAACCATTTCAGGAAAATGGTGCTTTAGAAGAAAAGGTATGGAGAACATGGGGTCCACTAGAACCTAAGACTGCAAATGGACCAAAGAAAGGAGGCTGGCCTCATAGTTTCAGAAAATCACTATAGAAAAATTCTAATATCCTGATAATATTTCCAGAGCCAGAGATAATGATCTTGGCGAGGAATAATTATTATTGTCCTACCCTACCAATAAAACATTTCTACTCTACTTCAACTCTGCTGTAGGCTAAGCCATGCGCACTCGATTTTGAGAGCATGCAGATTTTTTTGGCACCCAAATCAAATTAATTCTGAAAGGCCATGATCTCGGAAATTTTAGTTACTGGACAAAATAAGTCAATTTGCATGTGATAATGAAAAGCAAATCGAATACTACTTTTATAATGAAGTTTAATGGACAATAATGGTGGACTGAATGCTCAACACAAACAGCTTGTTCCTCATCTTGCTCGACAGTGGCACCCTCACCGACCCTTACCAGTCACTACCTTATGCCAAAGAATAGACACAGGTGTCACCCAAAGAAGAAGTGGATTCATAGTGTCCACTGCATGGGATGATGATGGAATGTATTGTATACTAAATGAATGCTATTATGGATGCATAATGTCACATATTGCCTGAATAAACTTGACCAAACTCCAAAGGTGTTTAGAGTTTGAGAAATGATATCTTATGTAGTGGTTGCTATGAGAGTCGTAGAGGAGTCGGCCAGGAACATACAGAGACACAAGAGAAGAGATGTAATGAGGTGCAGAGGAATGAAGGGTTTTAATAGTCATGAGAAGGAGCTTTTGGTGTCCACAACAACATTTGTAGCCTCTCCTTTCAAATACTGAACATATTATACTACAAGCCCAACCTACTGATATCCAAAATTCCATATCTAATATTATTACCTGCTTTGTCCAAATGTTCCACCTCTAATGTTTTTCTAAGATGGGTGTCAGCTTGTTAATGATTTGTCTTCTTATTTGATCATCTGAACCCCTGCCAGATATTTCCTGGGCACCGGTGAGAGGCTTCCTGTCTACAAGCATTTTCCATTTCTATACCCCCCCCCCCAAGGTCAAATGAACAGTGTTCCACAGTAGTCGGTGCAGCTTAAAATAAATGTGTATAAAGGCACCGGGCTTTTTATTCTTTGGAACAATACACCGGTGGAACAGACAAGGGCAAGTGGCCTTATTAAGAAGGGTTAAATTTACGTAACTGATATTCGTAACATGTGATTGGGGAAGTGTATTGTTATTTTAGACTCAAAAATATTCATAAAAACATGTTACATCAGTACAACCATTGATTGGCAATTATATGGCCTCCAAGTCTCCCCCATTTCCAATAACCAAATACCAACCGATTAACGAGTAACATTCAGGAGGACATATTTATTACTAACTGAGCAAGGGGGGTTTGGATTTTTGTTTTCTACAATCTGTTTTAAAATTCCGATTTCATTTTTGAGTTTTTTCCAACAGTAACACGTTTGCCAGGTTTTAGGTGAGAGAAGAAACTTGTTTTTTTCTGGCATTCAGTATCCCGATCCTAGTGTTCCATAGGTACTAAATGTTTTTTTAAAACCTTTTCTTAAATTTCTATTTCATTTCCAAAATGTTTTTTTCAAAAAATAATAAGCTGGTTTTAGGTGAGATAAAGAACTCACCTATGGTTTCTCCACTACTGTAGGAGCACCATTCAACCATCATCTTCTTCTTCTTCTGGAACATCTTCTACTTTCCTGCTCCTTTAAAAAAAAAAACTCAAAAAGTAAAATAGTTTGAATGTTGAAAATACACCTCTAGTTGACTTCTATAGAAGCTCACCAGGTTTTCATGGTCAATTTTTTCAATTGGAATTCTAAAAGACTTTTTTTTTAATTGATCAACCTCAATTGTTCTAATATGGAAAACTTGACTTTTCTTTACAACAAACAAAATGATTACATTCAAAGAAAAAGGTCTGATTAGTTGTTAGGTGTCATGTGACTAGAACCAAACATGGTGCCTGGTATTACATGGCCCCATAACATCAATCTACCTATCCACGTGTTTTGCAGTGTCTCATTGAAATGAATTAGCTCTGCACCAAAACCAAAGCAACCAACCAGTAACCTCTAACTTAGAAATATATATATAGAATTATTCTAATTAAGGCTCAAATAATTCATTATTTAGAGTTCCATTCCACTTCTTGCAGACAGATGAAGACATGGTTCAATACGTGGCTCCTAAAGTGCCGAGTACATTAACCCTCTGCTTTGATTTTCAGCAACAGACTTCTTGACACATTTCCAGTTGAAAGAGCAGAAGCTCTCTGCCTCCATGGTCTGGGGAATAGCGATGGGGTGTAAAGTTAGATCACCAGAATAATTTTATTATTCCCAAGTAAATTGTGTTATCGGTTGGGTACAAAGTGTGGTTTAGCAATATTTCAATTTAGGTAATAGATACTCAAGGCTGATCAGTAAAAGCTTTTAGAACGGAGAAGGCCCGTTTTCAAATGGTGTATTGAGTGCCCGCTATTAAGGAAACCCCCTACAAAACCTTAAGTGCTCTGTGTTTGCAAAACCAACAGTTCACAGGTGGATGTACGCTTGGTGCCCTAGGGTGATAACATGCCTAGTGGTACAACAGTCCCATGATACTCCTGAAGTTCACACCATTAGGGTTATATAAAAAAGGTGGAAAGTGTCTTACATATCCAATTACCTACGGCAGCCATGTTGCATTTAGGAGTCACAGGCAAAGAACTTATTGGTTATTGGTCAACATAAATGGTCTGGAGCTAAGAAGCCACCAATGTGCTTGAAAAGGCCATAGCACCACTAAGTAACACTTGTTCAGATATTGATCTTGAAGGTTTAGAGCTGAACGCGCCCAAATGTGGACACTTGCAGAATTCCAAGCAACGAGACTTTCTACCAGGATTATTTCAGGGAATTATGGTCATTTATGACACCTCTTCCAGCTGGACAGGGTTTATACCAACTGACAACTAAAAAACCAGAGTAGAGGTTGCATCAATGTGTTCAGTATAATGGACCAACACCTTGGAACCCCATGAGAGGTTTGGCCTAGGAGTTGACTTTTTAGCTTAGTGTCCACTATGTAACCATAGGTGGTTCTTCCAATAGACTTGAATGCTCATTCAAATTTCTTTGAAAATGTCATTGAAAGCCCTAAGCATTCCCATCATGTAACTTGCATTTTTAACAGCATTTTCAACAACTACTTGTGTTTATCTAGTATCTTTATATTGCAGGGCCCGTTTTACGTCTCATATCTCTTATTCGATTGTTTTATTTAACAAAGGACGTACATATTTTACAATGGATACTCCAAAAATATCATGACATCAAAACAATTATTTACATCGGCGTAAAAACTCTTCGGCTATTCGGGCTATAGAAAACGTAATTTGTTTTAAAATATAGAACTTTTTAAAAAATTCTGTACCGGCCTTTTCAAATAACATTTTTGCTTAAAAAACAACAACTGGAAAACGTACCAAGTCTTTAAAAAAATAATAATCAAGTACTAATCCATGTAATGGCAAGTCACAGCAATATAACCTGAGTTAATGTCATGGTGAATGTGTATCAGAGGTCCATATATGTCAGAACTTTCAGAAATTCTGCTGTCTACGTTTCTTGGAGTCGATGGCTTCCAGAATCGGCTGGCGCTTGGCTTGGTACTTGTGATGGATCTCCTCGATTTCCCGCTCCATCATGGGATCCAGAGAATTCAGTTTCAGCTGCAGCTCACCTACACTCCAGTCTTTCAGCTGGAAAATAATAGGTTGGGGGGGGGGACAGAGTCATAAAACTCAATGTTGGCATGATAAAGGCAAAATAATATGATTAAAATGTGTTGATGAATGACAACATCAATAAGAGATGAACTAATTGTATAGTTGCTGATGTTGGGTGGGTTGGTGGGTGTTTGGGATGTAAAATTGATACCTGATCAATTAAGTGAATAATCTGAAGCTAAAGAGAGTTCCATTGATCCCGTCTCTCCTCTGATCATTCCCTTCCAAAGTGCAAACTCTATTGAATCATTCAGTTAAACGTGTTAGATGGTTTTGCATTGATTTTGAGGAAGGATTGGCAGATACCTGAACATCCGGCCACTTTGACTTTCTCTCTTAGAGCAACAAATGTCCATCCCACATCCTTCCAGTTGGTAATGAACTGCACATCCCACTAAAACCCAAGTCATGCCTATGGAACCTAGCTTCTGTCAAGTACAGTCCTCAGCAGTCTCACTGAATAGTAACAGGCTGTGGTTGATTGGAGTTAGCCATGGGACCTGTTATCCAGAATGCTCAGGACCAGTGGTTTTCCAGATTAGGGGTATTTCTCTAATTTGGATCTTCATACCTTATGTCTACTAGAAAATCATATAAACATTAAATAAACCCAATAAGCTGATGTTGCCTCCAATAAGGATTAATTATATCTTAGTTTGGGTCTAGTACAAGCGACTGTTTTATTATAACAGGGAAAAGGGAATTATTTGATTAAAATGGCATCTATGGGAGAAGGCCTTTTTGTAGTTGCGAGCCTTTTAAATAACGTGTTTCCGATTAACAGATCCTATACCTGTAAACAATGAATGCACCATAGGTTTAATACTGAACAGTAAAGGCAAAGTATTTCTAACAATACGACCCTATGTCTAAGATGGTTATTTCCATTTGTAGAAACGTAGCTCCTAATTACATATGGTCCTCAAGTGACACCTGTTACAAACTACCCAACTCTGCCCCTCCGTGTACCTCCAATCATCTTGTGGCTGCACCAAAATGACAGGGAAGCCCCCTAAGAACCCGATTAGGCAGGTTTTCTCCCAGTGCCCCACTGGTCCAGTCTAACCCTTGATGTGGGTCACTCACCTCAGCAACCACAAAAAACAGGCTGACGACAAGACTTGCATTTTAATGTTACCCCTTCTCCTCATCTTTTCTATTTCAACCCTGAAGGAGCTTTCCTCAGACACCACTTTACGGGACAGGAATGGGGACACAGAGGCACAAATGTAGTTTTTGATTGTGCACTTACAAAGCTATAGTCTCCATTAAGTGGTATTTTCCATTCTGAGGGGTCTGTAGATGGGGTTGGAGTTGTCTTTTCTGGTGTCCCAAACTGGTTTTCCTTCTGCTCAAAATATTCCAGGAATGAGGGTTTGGCTGGCTCTGCAGGCTCACTACATTCTGTCAATTAGAAAGTGAATAATAATGAATATAATTATTATCAATATTCTTTTCATTTGCCTTCCATTGAACGAGTCTTTAATGGCCTTGACTGAGCTGTGATAGAGACAAAGTGCATCGCTATCCTGCGAGATGCAGCAAGATGCTGGCGTTCCTCTGGGAGGATTCTCTTTCGGATTCTTGGAGTGGGGGGACTTGACATAAACAATGGAAGGATTGCAGTGGGATTGGGTTACGATGTAGCCAACCGGTACTTAGAACGGCACTGGCTTCCACATCATCCCCCATGAAATCTCATCCATCTCTGGGGGGATCCCAAAAATCAATACACCATGAGAAACGGCAGTCGGATTAAAGAAATGGAAGTGAGAGGAAAAGGCTCCTGAAGTTGTTAACTGAATTGCTTTATGTAAGTGGAAATTTGGAACATAATAGACCATATTATATGTTTGGTAGGTATATGGTATTTTCCTGGAGTTGACAGCAGAGAGAGGTTATTCCCAATGCTGAGGGAAGCCTAATGCATTGTGCTGCCGTAGGGGAATATCAGTGTTAGACATAGGTGGTTTACAGCATATCTGTGTACAGCTATTAGCAAACCTAAGCTGGGTACTGAAGAGGAAGTATAGTCAGGCAATTGGCCCAATCAATGACCAATTTGACCTTCATCTGCCTTTGTTTAAGGTTTAGCCTTAAATAATATACCACAATAGAATCCTTCTACTGCTAAAAACCATAAGAACATATTGCTGTAGCTAGAAGGATGTTTAACCTCAGTTAGAAGGACATCTTGTCGACTCTAACTAATGTTAAGTATATTCAGTGTACACGTCCATTGATTGTACAAAGCTGAATACAAATCCAGGCTCAGGAATGGAGACAAACACCTACGTTTCATTGTACCCGTTTCCTCCTCATCTTCATCGTTGATCAGCATGGTGCCCATCTGGGTCTCCAGCTTGTCCTTTTCCACCATGGTGCTATCTGCTCCTTCGCTCATCGTACTGAACTCTTTCATTGTGTTCAGATCTTTGGCACCTGCTTGAACCATGGTACCAACGTCCGCCTCGTCCTCGTCCTGAATGATCAAAACCATGTTTTTTAAAAACAATACAGGTACAGACTTAGGGTTTTATTTAGTAAAATCTCAAATTTATCTCATATTTTTATCAACCAAAATCCCATCCACGGTTTTATATTATTTATCAATCAACTTGAAAAAGTCGGGTCAGGAAATTACTCTATAAAATTGAGCGAAACCCCGAATTGTACAAATTTTTCAGATTTTATGCCCAAATCGCTTGATTTTTTTGGGTTATCGCCTAAAACATTTCTGAAGAAACCCATTTGAATATCTTCAAATTGGAAAAATTTTAGTTTTTCCCTTTAAAAGCAAGAAAACTTCGAGCTTTGTTCTTTAATAAATTTTGAAAAATGTGAGTTTTTTTCCCTCAAAAAAATTCTAGTTTTTGCCCAAAAAACCCCCTTAGTGTCGCCATATACTCTACCCAAGCTTATTTGGAAATTCCATAAGGAAGACTAGGAGAGTTCTATATTACTTTAGGACAGTGGTTTCAAAATGAAGGCCCTTGTTAGAATCCTACACAGGTCTAGTTGGGCAGACTCATGTCCCACCCCAGAACTGCTACATACAACCCATACAAAAAAAACAAAATCCACTGGCCCACAATCTACCCGAACTTAGCCAAAATTGTAACCTGACCTAGGACCTATGCGAGCTGAAAGTGACGCCACCGGAGGAAGAAAGTGATGTGACTCCAGAGGTGGGTCAATCAGGTCAGGGGGAAGACTGTCATTTTAGGGGGTTATTTATAGGGATGCACCGAATCCACTATTTTGGATTCGGCCGAACCCCCGAATCCTTCACGAAGGATTCGGCCAAATACCGAACCGAATCCTAATTTGCATATGCAAATTAGGGGTGGGAACGGGAAAACATATTTTACTTCCTTGTTTTGTGACAAAAAGTCGCTCGATTTCCCTCTCCGCCCCTAATTTGCATATGCAAATTAGGATTCGGTTTGGCCGAAACCGAATCCTGCTGAAAAAGGCCAAATCCTGGATTCGGTGCATCCCTAGTTATTTACAAAACCTCAGATGTTTCTCATAATTTCAATTACCACAACCAAACTCCCATCCACAATGTTACCTTATTTATTAATAAAATATAAAACAAAACCAAAAATTTGATTCAAGAAAAGTCACGATAAAATCGTGACAAAAACTCCTAACCACTAACCACATTCTCTTCCTCTTCGGGCTCCACTTCTCTCTGTTTCAGCTCCGTCCTCTTCAACTTCGCGTCCTGGGCTTCGTTTATTAAGTGACGCAGAATGGATTCCCCTTTGGCTGTTTTGACGAAGGGGTGCTGAGGCCAAGAGAAAACCACATTTTAGCAATCGGGTGAGCCCCCACATTCATTGTATACCTGGAGGTGAAAGCTGGGGCGACTTCGTTTTAATGGGGTGCAACAAAGCAGCATTTGCAGGCAAACGAACGTCTTTGCACCCCACTTAGATATTTTGACTGGACACTATCTGTCAAGGGTTTGTATGTTTTATGGGTTTCCAGTGTCCTCCCGCTCTCCAGACCCGCACAAGCAAAATAATTGGATCACTGTTGTCCCCATTAGAGTAAAGTCCTGTGACCAGGCAACTAGAAGCTCCTCCACTATAAACACAACATTTCCGCACCTAGTGAAGCCGCTTAACTCGCCTTTAATGGAATAGTGTTGCCACAACATCACTTCCCACTTACTTTTAATTCCTTTACACTTGGCCTGTGTTCTATTGGGCTGCGGCACCTCTTAGGCCAATGAATTATTCAGCAGAATATTTCTAGTGCTGAGAATTCCCATCTCACCGTGTCCTACTTTTCCTCGGGCACATTCACTGATTTAAGAAAGGACAAACACCATTTCCCTCGCTTACAGGCAACAGATTTCAGTATCCAAACAACAATAAATACCCAGCCTCCGGCTTATTAATCGATTTTAATTAATTCATCGAAAATTGATTTCTGGTTACTGGGGTCAGCGACCCTGGCAAAGCGTTTGCTAGTGATATACAGAACAAGATACAGTTATAGTGGATTTGGATTTGGTCTCTGTTACCTGCAGTAGCTCCGTGGCACTGGACCTCAGTTCAGGGTTCTTCACAAGACATAAATTAATGAAGTCCACAAAATCCTTGGACCAGAGTTCGGGTTTTCTAAATGTAGGGGGCGGGTTGGAAGGTATCATGAATATTGCCTGTAAAACACAAAATATCACAATGATAAGGATATTAGAAGTCACTGAGGGGTTGTTCTGTGACCATATAAAGGCACAAGGCTGCAGGCTGAGTTATACAGGGAACTCTGAGTATCACTCATGTATTATAAGGGATAATGTACCCCCTACTGTAAATGATAAGGATATTAGAAGTCACTGAGGGGTTGTTCTGTGACCATATAAAGGCACAAGGCACAAGGCTGAGTTATACAGGGAACTCTGAGTATCACTCATGTATTATAAGGGATAATGTACCCCCTACTGTAAATGATAAGGATATTAGAAGTCACTGAGGGGTTGTTCTGTGACCATATAAAGGCACAAGGCTGCAGGCTGAGTTATACAGGGAACTCTGAGTATCACTCATGTATTATAAGGGATAATGTACCCCCTACTGTAAATGATAAGGATATTAGAAGTCACTGAGGGGTTGTTCTGTGACCATATAAAGGCACAAGGCTGCAGGCTGAGTTATACAGGGAACTCTGAGTATCACTCATGTATTATAAGGAATAATGTACCCCCTACTGTAAATGATAAGGATATTAGAAGTCACTGAGGGGTTGTTCTGTGACCATATAAAGGCACAAGGCTGCAGGCTGAGTTATACAGGGAACTCTGAGTATCACTCATGTATTATAAGGGATAATGTACCCCCTACTGTAAATGATAAGGATATTAGAAGTCACTGAGGGGTTGTTCTGTGACCATATAAAGACACAAGGCTGCAGGCTGAGTTATACAGGGAACTCTATCACTCATGTATTATAAGGGATAATGTACCCCCTACTGTAAATGATAAGGATATTAGAAGTCACTGAGGGGTTGTTCTGTGACCATATATAGACACAAGGCTGCAGGCTGAGTTATACAGGGAACTCTGAGTATCACTCATGTATTATAAGGGATAATGTACCCCCTACTGTAAATGATAAGGATATTAGAAGTCACTGAGGGGTTGTTCTGTGACCATATAAAGGCACAAGGCTGCAGGCTGAGTTATACAGGGAACTCTGAGTATCACTCATGTATTATAAGGGATAATGTACCCCCTACTGTAAATGATAAGGATATTAGAAGTCACTGAGGGGTTGTTCTGTGACCATATAAAGGCACAAGGCTGCAGGCTGAGTTATACAGGGAACTCTGAGTATCACTCATGTATTATAAGGGATAATGTACCCCCTACTGTAAATGATAAGGATATTAGAAGTCACTGAGGGGTTGTTCTGTGACCATATAAAGGCACAAGGCTGCAGGCTGAGTTATACAGGGAACTCTGAGTATCACTCATGTATTATAAGGGATAATGTACCCCCTACTGTAAATGATAAGGATATTAGAAGTCACTGAGGGGTTGTTCTGTGACCATATAAAGGCACAAGGCTGCAGGCTGAGTTATACAGGGAACTCTGAGTATCACTCATGTATTATAAGGGATAATGTACCCCCTACTGGATACGGAGGCCAGTGTTTTATCCAAGTGAATGTATAGGTACATACAGAATGCACACCAGATACATCATAGAATAATTATGAAACCTTCAGGACTAGAACAGTGGGTTTGATATCACAGGAGAAAGCAACACTGGAAGGATGGGGTTAAATTAGAAGTGCATTTGTAGATATAAATCAATAATACAATATGTGATTAATTTTTAATTGGCCTGAACTGTTGGGCATGCACTGCATTAAGATCCCTAATGTGACTCATCAGTTAAAAAGACAGGGACCCGAGAGCCTTATTTGTTCTTAGGCATCGTGTCCTCTAGGGGGCGCTCTGATCAGCAGGTGACATGACGGGGAGAGTATTTACTGTCCTATATACGTAATACAGCAGCAATGGACACCACCCCCTGAAGGAACCTCCTTGGTGTGATACTGGAGGCCAAGTACAAATGCCCTCCCTTAAACTGGCCCTTAGATAGGTGGGGGGGGGGCAGGATGTTAGAAGCAAAATAATTCCTCAACAGAATCTACAAAAGAAGGGACCTGGGGGCGGAAGACTCCTTGAAAAAGTCAACATAGAATATCTAATCACTATTCTTTTTTCTTCTCCACTTGGGAGTCAATGTCTTGTTTGGGGCAGTACAGGGGTCTCCTTCCTACAACATGAGAAATCTGTGCTGATCCCAATGAACTGACATTGAACAGTGAGCTGATGTCTCCCTCTTGTGGAAACTGAAGGAAATAGGAATGTAAATAAAAGGGAATATATATATATATCTGAGCTGTGCTACATTCAGAGTCAGTGCAGCCATTCCCTGCATTGTGGTGTATGGCAAAACCTTGTGCAAAATTGCAGAAACCTTTTTTGGATGAGAACTTGTGGACCAAATCACCAGCAGTGAACCACAGAAGTTAGAGGAGACTAAAAGCCTTCCAAATCACTTTGCTCACCCCATAAAATCTTTTCACTCCCAAATCCCTGTTTCCACTGATCCCCAATTCCTCAAATTCTGTATTCTCGCCCACCGTGACACTCCAGTCTCCACCTCCACTAAAGATGTTGTTGGGTGCTATCCATAGATTTGAGGCACAGAAGTTGATGAGTCCACGACTTACCCTCATTGGATGAATTTCGGCATATGGGGGTTTTCCTTCCGCCATTTCAATTGCGGTGATACCGAGGGACCAGATGTCAGCCACGCAATTATATCCGATTTCCTGGATCACTTCTGGGGCCATCCAAAATGGCGTCCCGATGACTGTGTTGCGCTTTGCCATTGTATCCTAGAAGAAAACAAACCCCAGCTGGATATCAACAATTACTATTAATCAGCCGTACCAAGAACATTATTATATGGAATGATCCCCAGCACCTTCCATTATATATTATAGGGGCCCCTGGATAGAAAACAGATGGATGGATTGGACCCTAAGTCCACCCCATTATCTGTTGTGCATAAGCTACAAGTAAAAGGTCTTCTGCAATTAAATGAGAAGAACCAATCTAAAACTATAAATTAGGAAGGGGATGACATATTAATTTTAAGAATTTTTCTTTTTGGTAACATTATGAAACATCCAACACACATTCCCACCACAGAAATAAGAGACCACGTTCCCTGCTCTGCTACAAGTAAATTATTCAATGTGGTTGGCTTTCAGCCGGTGAGTACAACTACAAGAGGGATCTCGTTGTAGGGAAGGGACTTTTCCTTACTGTGAGCTGCCCAGCCACTCCAAAGTCAGCCAGCTTGGCGGTGCCTTCAGAACTCAGCAATATATTCCCAGCCTTTATGTCTCGGTGAATCTTTCTCATAAAGTGAAGATACTCCAGTCCCTTGAGGGTCGACTGCAGAATAGTTGCAATTTCATCCTCTTTTAACTATCAGAGAAAGGGAACAGAAAGTATTATTAGATAATCCAGACAACAAGGGGGCGAAAGTCAAGTTGAAGAACATTTTGTTTTAGTTAAAAAGGATCAGGTTGTTGGGCTGCGGGTTGATGAGAAATATTAGTTACCCACAATGTTGGGAACGTCCTCTAGCCCTGTTCCTTTACCTGATGACAGACTCAAGATCATCTCCAGATGTTCCCTGGTCAACTAGGGGATATAGAGAAGTAATATAACAGGGAGAAGTTGCGCTCAATTGCCCACAATTGCTCTCCAATTCCTCTGGCAGGTTCTAAGTTTACCTGGGGTCCCCTTCCAAGATATAGGCATCTGGAATAACTCAATTAGGAGCTTTTTAAAGGCCATCCATTATAAGACCCCCCATTACAGTGATCTGGGATCTAAGTCAGAAGGAACAGCACGTCTACTTCTGGGTTACATTCATATGGTTTTATGGGTTTGGAAACATTTCTGATAAAGGACATGAGCACATCTCAGAGTGGGAGAGCTCCCACCAGCAAAAAAAAACCAAAAATCCCATTAGCATGCCCAAAAATATGGAATCTGGCTCCCTGATGTCCCCACACCTTTGGAAAGTGGAAAAATAACTTTATATTTGGCTTCTCAACCCCATTAGTTCTATAAAATGGAAGCATTTCCAGGCTCCAGCTACTGGAGCTCCAATCCAACAAGTGCATTTATTTCAGCCATCATTTTATGTTCAGTAAAGCAGTGTTTTTAATTAAACTGTACCCCAAGAATGAATACTTAACCAACAGATAGTAAAAGGGGGAGCAGGCATTGTATCTTAAGGTGAGAAGCCTGAAAGGTAACTTACCGTCTGTTTCCGGAGTCGGATAATGTCAGAGACGGATCCCCCTCCACAGAACTCCATTACGATCCACAGATCTGTGTTTTTAAAATAACTCCCGTAGTACTTCACCACATGCGGGCTGAGGGGGGAAAAAATCATAAATAATTCAGTTTTGCCATTAGTGCTACAAAGAATACAGATGAAGTCGGCCAGTAATGACCAAATGGGGGGGGGGGCAGGGAAGAGGGGGTTGCCTTCTACACCTACTCAAAAGTTTTGACCTTGAGGCTTTCACAGAGCTATTGCATCCAAACAAATACAACTAGGAACCCCTAACTGGATGCCAACTATGCCTCTAGTTTATTTTGGATCTACCTACTCCATATTGGTTAGTTATCGAAAAAGATCACTCCAGCACCTACAGGGAGTATCAAATAAGTTTTATCGGGCACAGGGGCTTCAACAAATGAATGGACTGATGTGTTATGATATGATAGTACTTGATGAGATATGGACTTTGCACTCCTCTATATCAGACATGAGTGATTTACTCTACATCTCATGATATGGTCTACATGGTATTATATGTTTTACAAAGCATGATGTGGTCTACATCTCATGATATGGTCTACATCTCATGATATGGTCTACATCTCATGATATGCTTTACAACTCATGATTTGGTCTTCATCTCATGATATGGTCTACATCGTATTATATGTTTTACAAAGCATGATGTGGTCTACATCTCATGATATGGTTTACATCTCATGATATGGTCTACATCTCATGATATGGTCTACATCTCATGATATGCTTTACAACTCATGATTTGGTCTACATCTCATGATATGGTCTACATCGTATTATATGTTTTACAAAGCATGATATGGTCTACATCTCATGATATGGTTTACATCTCATGATATGGTTTACATCTCATGATATGGTCTACATCTCATGATATGCTGTACAACTCATGATTTGGTCTACATCTCATGATATGGTCTACATCGTATTATATGTTTTACAAAGCATGATATGGCCTAAATGTCATGATATGGTTTACATCTCATGATATGTCTACATCTCATGGTGTTTCTTCTACAACAAGGAATGCTTTCTTATGCTGCTGTTACAAGCACCAAAGAAAATAGAACTTCGCTATACTGTTGTAGTTGAATAAATAGATATCATCTTCAAAGTCAAGCACTAAGGAGGATTATTTAATGTAAGTATCTGTGGACGACACTCTTGTGTTTCAAGCTATCATCAGCTCAAGCTCTAATAGTGTATGACTTCTTGGTCAACACCAGCTATGACTTAAGTGTTACAGGGTTGGCACTGATCCTTCCAGTAGAGGGGTATCTAATTCTATATAACTACATCTATATCTTAAATCTGTGTATATCTCCACCATTTCCATTTCCTTGTGAACCATGAAAGTGATGGCCATGGTCAGTGAAAGTAGGACATTTCATCAATGTATATAAGAAAGCAGCAGCTCAAGAACTGATCTATCAACACAGCATGTCATGTAACTTACCTATCACACTGCTGCATGATGGCAATTTCCTTGATAATCTCTTGAAGGTCAGACTCCACGGGAATCTGCTTAATGGCAACAATCTGGCTTGTTTCTTTGTGGCTCGCTTTATATACGCTGCCATAGGACCTGTCGTTGGAGACATTGATATTGATACACATACAGGAGGATGTCTTCAAACTTTGCCCGTTACCCTCAAACCTCAGGGACATCTTCATTAGGTTTCCATGAGAAAAGCATGTTTAGATGAAAGACGAATGGCTATGCTAAAACACTTGCTATAGAACCAACAGTAGTTGTATTCTCGTCAACCGTTCTTCTACCACAAGGCCATAATTAATTGTTAAGGCTAGGACTATAGGGTTTGCCCCATGAGACACTGGTGTATCCCCCCCAGTGTTGGCCTGGAACACACCTGGAAACCATGGACCACAGTCACATTGTCCAACTCATTTTTATCATCTCTTCAGTCACTTTCTTTATTCACGTTACCTACACACATCTACCCTTCCAGCCATATCACCGCCATGTACATGCATACAAAGCAAGACAGTTGGGTGAGCAGGAGGGCCCACTAACACCCAGGCCCACCCAGATCATTCCTGGTTCTCTGGTGGGCCAGTCCGAGTCTGTATCCAACTCATTAATACATTTGATTATGGATATTCTATGCTTTATGTGGCTATTCTGCTCATTTTTGGAGATCAAACATATCACTGTAAGACATGAATACACAAGTACACACAAAACGGAAATACTAGATAAATTAGAGCCACACCCTGCCGAGAATGTGATGGAATAAATCCACCAATGATATAAATAAGAAAGGGCAAATATTAACACACAGTCTTGTTCTGTGAAAGAAAGGGAACGCAATGCCGTACATTTTCAGTTTCATTTAGGTCTTGTTGCTTATGGGGCCCCTCCACCCCAGAGCCTCCACGTATAGAAATAGTCACAAGAATAATGGTATAACTGTTGTACCACTGCTATAAAGTGATTAAGAAGAATCAGGAAGGAAGTACTCAACCAAGAAAGAGGAAGGTGAAAACAAGAGGCCACGCACTGGAGACGGAGATATAAAAAGTATTAGACTGCAGAAATGGCGAGAAGCAGAAGTGTCTCAGAACAATGCAGTTGGGAGAACAAAGGCTAAATAAATATTAGGAGTTGGTTGTAGCACTGGATCACCTGCCCCATAGATACTTGGACAGATACTTGGGCAGTCCATCAAGAGGGCCTCTTTCATAGGCCAATAAAAGGCCAACATGGAATGGAGGAGCCAAGGCAGATTTAATTGGTCTGTATATAGGAGATTAAGGGCTTCTCAGTTCACTCACAGAGAATGGTGGTTCCTTCAAATTCTCCATTATGAACCAAGTTTGTTTGCTTTTTGCACAAAGTAAGGCCAACATAGTATAAAGTTCCTATATTGTGTGACTGTAGGAAATGTTGGTTCAGTTGCTGCTGGTGATAATGTTTTAGTTTTCTCTCGTTTGTCTGGACTTACCCTTCCCCAAGTTTCTCGAGGACATCAAACACTTCTTCCGGCTGCTTATTGAGACTTTCTTCACTCAGCTTCTTCAGATGTCTAACGAGAAAAACAGCCCTGAGTTTAATCAACCTTTTTAATAAAAAAAAAAAAAACCTACAACCATCTCAAAATTTTCTAGAACTTTGAGTATCACTCATATATTAAAAGGGATAATGTACCCCCTACTGTAAATGATAAGGATATTAGAAGTCACTGAGGGGTTGTTCTGTGACCATATAAAGGCACAAGGCTGCAGGCTGAGTTATACAGGGAACTCTGAGTATCACTCATGTATTATAAGGGATAATGTACCCCCTACTGTAAATGATAAGGATATTAGAAGTCACTGAGGGGTTGTTCTGTGACCATATAAAGGCACAAGGCTGCAGGCTGAGTTATACAGGGAACTCTGAGTATCACTCATGTATTAAAAGGGATAATGTACCCCCTACTGTAAATGATAAGGATATTAGAAGTCACTGAGGGGTTGTTCTGTGACCATATAAAGGCACAAGGCTGCAGGCTGAGTTATACAGGGAACTCTGAGTATCACTCATGTATTATAAGGGATAATGTACCCCCTACTGTAAATGATAAGGATATTAGAAGTCACTGAGGGGTTGTTCTGTGACCATATAAAGGCACAAGGCTGCAGGCTGAGTTATACAGGGAACTCTGAGTATCACTCATGTATTATAAGGGATAATGTACCCCCTACTGTAAATGATAAGGATATTAGAAGTCACTGAGGGGTTGTTCTGTGACCGTATAAAGACACAAGGCTGCAGGCTGAGTTATACAGGGAACTCTGAGTATCACTCATGTATTATAAGGGGTAATGTACCCCCTACTGTAAATGATAAGGATATTAGAAGTCACTGAGGGGTTGTTCTGTGACCATATAAAGGCACAAGGCTGCAGGCTGAGTTATACAGGGAACTCTGAGTATCACTCATGTATTATAATTGATAATGTACCCCCTACTGTAAATGATAAGGATATTAGAAGTCACTGAGGGGTTGTTCTGTGACCATATAAAGACACAAGGCTGCAGGCTGAGTTATACAGGGAACTCTGAGTATCACTCATGTTTTATAAGGGATAATGTACCCCCTACTGTAAATGATAAGGATATTAGAAGTCACTGAGGAGGGTGGAAACCTACAAATACTCTGCAGATGTTGCCCAGGCTGGAAAGAAATCTATGACTCTAGAGTATGAAGGCAGCAATGCTAATCTCTGCACCGCTGTGGTATGTGTGTAGGGGGGTCACATATAAGTCTTAAACCTGAATTTGTCAGAATCTCTTCCCCTGAGCATTATATAATTTAGCTGTAACTGGTAAAGGAGCAGCAGGAAGTGGAGGCAGTGTATATCAGGTGTATATCAGGTGAATATCAGGCCTGACAATGTCTGTAATTACTGATACACAAAGGATTAATACATTCAATTCATTTCATGCTTCAGATATTCTTTTGTGTTACAGGGCTGGTTAAACAGCGTCTCCATAGCACAGAAGCTACATGCACCTGGGCATTCCAAAAGATATGCCTGCAAAGCCATAAAGCAAGGCCTGCCCTCAAGGGGTCAAGTTAGGGCCCAAATATACAAGCTCTTTAGTCTAAAGACGTTCTAGTATGTCTTTCTGGCAGGTGAAGAGGAGGAGGCGGATGGGGTGGATTTGGGCACTTCTCCCCTGGTGTAATTTAGCCCATGTGCCTAAAAACAAGAAGTGAAAGTAAAGTGAATGATTAGCACAGCCTTGTTATACACTGACTTTTTATATTCATTTAAGTGACCAAAACTCAGCAGGGTCTGTAAATGAATGAACACCGGATGGATATCCCCAAGGAAGAAGCAGAACGAGAGTTGGGGGAGAAGGGGCTCCTTGCACAACGTTGGAGAACTAAACACCACTGAGAATTGTGAAACACTCGCTGGCTCATTTACATAGCAGAGAACTTCCTTTCAACAGTTTCCTCTAGGGAGCGAGCAACACCCACCAAACTAAAGGCGTCTAGATGACTCCAAAATGAACCCCCGTGCTGTTTAATGTGGGTGCTCGTGAATGAAGCACATAACTGGTTCTAAAGTAACCCTAACCTTCAATCTAATTCACCTAGATCCTGTGGCACCCCTGGAGAGGACTCTCATGCCCCTCCCAAGCCACACCACCTGTGTCCTCCTCAATCTTGTTGGCAGCAGGTTTGGCCAATGCCATCTTGCATTGGTTGCTCTTCTGTTACAAATGATAGCCAACCAGGAGCATGCCCAGTTGATGCCAGGTCCAGATTGGATTCAACTTGCACATGCTCCTGATGTGAGATGGCACCCACCAAACGCCTTTACTCTGCTTTTTTATAGGGAAGATCAATGGTGCAGAATTGTTTGATTTGTGGGTGCATACCCAACCAATGGTGGGTAAGGTTCTATTCAGATGTGTAGCTTGTCCGATGTGCGTCTATGGACTTTAGGGGTATATAACAAGGATCCATATGGCTTTTGACCCAAAGGAATCTTATTCCGTTGGCTCTGCATCTTCATGTGTACACAGCCATAGGCATCAATTAGCCCTAGTATTGCCTGGCACCAAGCAAGACCTTTAAGCAATAACTGCCCATGCTCCTTCCTGCTCAAGTAAATGGGAAGCGATTTGTGGGGGGGGGGGGGTTTAAACATTGCTCCAAGAAGCGGTCATTAAAAAGCCCCGTTGCTCTTATGCCCACATTGAAACTGGAATGTGAGAAGTGAGAACTTCCAGCGACTTTGTAGCTTTCTGCAGCGTATCAAAATCACTAGGGCTTATGGCATACACATTGGTTTTCACAAGTGAGGTTGGACGTGTGCCTTGGGTTTTGAGGGTCAAAGCCTTGCCAAAAACTTAAGATTGCTAGTTCTATGGGCCAGGTACAGCGTTTTGTTAGCAGCACAATAATATCTATACCAGTAAGCAGTAAAGATCTTACCTCCTGGGGTTCTTCCTTAGCTGTACAGTCTCCATGCTTTCGCCCAGCAGTCACAATGCAGCAAGCAGGGTAAAAGCACAGCATGGAGGCTCCTGAAACTGCTGGCACCTGGCAGTCTCACCTCACCATTTCCTCCCAGAAGAGCAGAGCAGACAACAGCGGCTGCATCTCTAGCAGACGGAAGCAGGAAAGCAGAGGCGGAAGCTGAGGGTGCACAAACACACACACACACACAGAGACATGTGCAAGGGTTGTGAAACATGATCAGAGTGTGTCAGAGACACTGCAGCTTGGAGGAATTTCTGACTCCCAGGGCAACACCTAAAAAATGCAGCCGCCCCTCCCTATTTTCAAGCTTGAGTGGCATTAGTAAGAAAAAGCTTAGCTTCAGGGAGTATGTGACTTGCTTTGGCTGAGGAAGGTATTTTAGGAACACTTGGGAAGAGCTGTGCTTGAAGGGGGTTCAACAGGGGTGACTCTTGCCCCCACCCCAAGTAAACAGCTGTGGGAAAGTTGAACAATGCGCCATAAATTTCTCCTTAGAAGAGACTGTCTGTTCATTCATCCAGGTAGGAACAAACTGCAAGAAGATGCGGCGTCTGCCTATAAACACATTAGCAGGGATCCTTCAAGTTCTTCTCCAAGTCCTGCGCCCTCAAGGTCCATTATCTCGCACCAAGATGACAACAGAGCTGTGTTTGAGGGGGTACAATGGTGTCACTCTTGCCCACAAGATACAGCTTGTGGGAAAGTTCAACAATGCACCATAAATTTCTCCTTAGAAGAGCCTATGAAGACTCATTAGCAGTGATCCTCTAAGCCAGTGATCCCCAACCAGTAGCTCGTGAGCAACATGTTGCTCTCCAACCCCTTGAATGTTGCTCCCAGTGGCCTCAAAGCAGGTGTTTTTTTGGTTTAGTTGAATAAAAACCAGATGTACTGCCAGACAGAGCCTCAATGTAGGTTGACAATCTACATAGAGGCTACCAAATGGCCAATCACAGTGATTTGGCAACCCAAGAACATTTTTCATGCATGTGTTGCTCCCCAATTCCTTTTACTACTGAATGTTGCTCACCAGTTCAAAAGGTTGGGGATCCCTGCTCTAAGCTCTTCTCCAAGCCTGAGCCCTCACAGTTCAATATCTCACACGAAGGTTACCGAGATGACAACAGATGGCCTGCACATTTGGATTTATGGCACGAAAGCAAGTGGTTCTGGATGCAACGTTCTGAAGAACTAGGCCAAGGAGTATTGGTGTCCAAGGCCATATTCTTTCTGGTACATAATGGTGACATTCAATTTTAACAGCATGGGTTTATCAGGGTTCCACCAAGTTCTTCTCCAAGTCCTGAGCCCTCACAGTCCAATATCTCACACTAAGGTTACCTAGATGACAACAGATGGCCTGCACATTTGGATTTATGGCACAAACGGGAGTGGTTCTGGATGCAACGTTCTGAAGAACTAGGCCAAGGAGTATTGGTGTCCAAGGCCTTATTCTTTCTGGTACATAATTCGACATTCGATTTTAACAGCATGGGTTTATCAAAAAACCTCAGATACCTCTCTCTTTCATCGCGTCTTCTAATGTCAAACAGCTGGATTTTGTATGAAATTTTTGAACAGCGGCTTCTACCCAAAAAAACATGGCACAGACCACAGTGGTAACTGTTCCGTGTAACATACCATTGCGTGGGGTTTGAGGGAATTTATGAGGCTTGGTGGAACTGCTTCAGATGCAAAATGTCATCCAGCTGTGGAAATTGAGGAAACGTCTTCTCCTTTCCAACACTCAAAGAGATGTATCAGTCACTCAACTTTACAGTTGTTACTCTGGGACACCCTTTTTATTGAAAGTAATATTTGCTTGTGGACCTGTATCTAAAGCATCCCGTCCTATTGTTGCCTCCTGAGATTGCGGATCCACAATGGCAGGCGTTCAGTGTTGAATAGTCAACTAGTTCAAGCACAATAAATTAGGGGATGCACCATATCCAGGATTCGGGTGAATCCAATGCAAAAAAAATCACGTTACTTTGCGTCACACAAAGAAGGAAGCCAAAAATGTTATAAACCGATCACTCAATGTGCGATTCTCTTTCCTCCTAATTTAAATGTGCGGGATTGGATTCAGTTGGGTATTCGGCTGAATCTTTCACAAATGATTCAGCTGCATCCTAAAATAGTAGATCTGGTGCATCGATGGGTCAAGGACTGATATGAACGATGCATAATGTACTGAAAGTGCTGCAGAATATACCGTGCAATGTAGCACTTGTGATGTGGTAACCCAACCACATTTATGGGCTCAATTATCAAATAAAAACACATTTTGTTTGCAATTTTGTTTTTTTTAATGCACAAAGAAAAGCAAAAACAACAACAACCACAAAATTAATTTCTGTAATTACCGCAATGTACCCTCCTACAAAGCAGAGGCGTAATTCAATGTATTTATATGTTACAATATTACTTCAACGACACAAAAAAAATGAAATCAACCCCCGTGAATACATACAGATGAAGTGTGTGTGTGTCCTGTGCAAACTATACAAACTTACAGTGTGCAGCGCATTTCACTGCACAAGGGGTCCCCTGTCTAGATTTAATGAAGAGGGTCAGATCAGAGACTGCGGAGCACTTTTCGGAGCACTTTCCTTGGCTTGGTGGGCTTGCAGGACCGCCACTGCCTCTTCCACCTATCGATGGAAAATGGAAGAAGCATCACACACTCATTCATGATGGTAAAAATTGAACTTAAACAAAATCAAATGGAAAGACTAAAGTGTTAAATGTATAAATATGACTAACAAGTATATGTTACTGTACAAACTCAACTCTGATTGGTTCACAAGACCCCCAACACTCTCGAAACTGCTTTTATACTCTTACTTCTGGGGTTTAACCTCTAATATCCCTTAAAAAAGATACAGGTGTAACTCGTAGGGATGCACTGAATCCACTGTTTGGGATCCGGGCGAATCCACTGTTTGGGATCCGGGCGAATCCACTGTTAGGGATCCGGGCGAATCCACTGTTCGGGATCCGGGCGAATCCACTGTTCGGGATCCGGGCGAATCCACTGTTCGGGATCCGGGCGAATCCACTGTTCGGGATCCGGGCGAATCCACTGTTCGGGATCCGGGCGAATCCACTGTTTGGGATCCGGGCGAATCCCCGAAGCCTTCATGAAAGATTCGGTCGAATACCGGAATACAGGAAGATTAAAAGTGGAAAACACATTTTTTTACTTTCTAGTTTACGTGGTTTCCCTTCCCGCCCCTAATGTGCATTTGCAAATTAGGTTTCGGGGGTTTGGTTCGTCCAGGCTCAAGGACTCGGACGAACCCGAACCCTGCTGGAAAAGGCCGAATCCCGAACCAAATCCTGGATTCGGTGCATCTCTAGTAACTCGCTCCCTCCTTCCCAGAACAGAGGGACACACAACACACGGTACCTTTGAATGCAGAGACTCTGGTGACTCCAGCATATGCAGTAGCTCAGAGTTATCAATTTCCAGCAGCATTCCTGTTATCTTTCCGGCTAACGTCGGATGCATTTCATGTATTAACGGGTAAATACGTTCCCCTGTTAAAAGAGGCAAAGTAACAATTTGTTATTTTATAACACATGGGGGGTGTCGGCAGATACTGGGGGTCTGCCATTCAGCAGTACCTGGGAGACCCACATCGCTGTATTGCAACCAGTATATATTCATATTCACATACAGAGAAACCTCCATTTTATATAACCTGATTTAAAGGGGTGGATCACCTCTTAATTAACTTTTAGTATAACAGAATGGCTAATTCTTAGCAACCTTTCAATATGCCTTTATTTTGTCTTTTTTTTATAGTTTTTTAATTATTTGCCTTCTGACTCTTTCTAGCTTTCAAAGAGGGAGGTCACTGACCCCCATCTAAAAAAAATCAAATTCTCTGTAAGGCTACAAATGTATTGCTATTGCTACTTTTTATCACTCATCTTTCTATTCAGGCCTCTCCTATTCATATTCCAGTCTCTTATTTAAATCAGTGCACGGTTGCTAGGGGAATTTGGACCCTAGCAACCAGATGGCTAAAACTGCAAACTGGAGAGCAGCTGAATAAAAAGATAAATAACTCAAAAACCCCAATTATTAAAAAATTAAAAGAAATTGCAAATTGTCTCAGAATATCCCTCTCTATGTCATAATGTAATGTTTTTTTGTGCATCCACTAACATATAATCTATAATGTATTCTCCCGATACTACATGGCTGCAAGGTGTATGGAGTGTGTGCGGGCACAAGTACCGTAGGAACTGGCCACTCATAAGTATGGGATTTGTTATCTAGAAACTCGTTATCCAGAAAGCTCCAAATTACAGAAAGGCCGTCTCCCATAGATTTCATTTTATCCAAATAATTTCCTTTTTCTGTGTAATAATAAAGCAGCAGGTTGTACTTGATCCCAACTAAGATATAATTAATCCTTATTGGAGGCAAAACCAGCCTATTGGGTTTATTTCATGTTTATATGATTTTCTAGTAGACAAAGTATAAAGATCCAAATTACAGAATGATCCATTATCCGGAAAACCCCAGGTCCCGGGCATTCTGGATAACAGGTCCAATACCTGTACTACCTCTACTACTACTACAGGCTTAATCTTGGCTGATTATTATACCTACCGAGTATTTGTTTCTGTTCCTGCAGTGGGGCAGCTGCAAGCAGAGATGCAGTTAGCGGTTCTTGGCCTTGCATCAGAACTGCAGGTTCCAGTACCTGGGAACAAATGATCAGAAATAAGACGACCTGGAAACTATGCCGGGGGAAATCAGATCATTTCGAGAATTCACATTCGGTATGAAAATGTTCCGTTATGCGGAAACCAGTTATCCAGAAAGCTTCGATTTACAGGAATGCCCAATCCCATAGACTTCGTTTCATTCAAATAATTAAAACTTTTAAAACTGATTTCCTTTTTCTGTGTAATAATAAAACAGTCGCTTGTACTTGATCCCAACTAAGATATAATTAATCCTTATTGGAGGCAAAACCAGCCTATTGGGTTTATTTCATGTTTATATGATTTTCTAGTAGATTTAAGGTATGGAGATCCATATTACAGAATGATCCGTTATCTGGAAAACCCCAGGTCCCGGGCATTCTGGATAACAGGTCCCACACCTGTGCAGTGTACGGAACTAGATAACAATGGGTATTTGCTTTCAGAAGCCTTGGGAAATCGAATCTGTATACTTAGTTACTTTTATTCAATTACATATTTTAACCTTAACTATGTATTATAGAAATATTCCGTCACTAGGTGGAGCAGTGAAAAATAAACAGCACAAACGTTTTCTAATAAAGTCCTTGGAAAATTGCACTGCCGCAAACACCTCATTACACACATTCTGCATTCTTTGCACACCCCTTTAAATAAAGAATACCTTGGAGCCGCTGTAGAGAGAAGTGGGACATTGGGCAATTGCAAGCACTGATATGAGCAAGCCAGCGAGGTTTGGGGGATTACTGTTGAGGTCAATGGATGAATCTAAACTTAAGAAGTCTACGGCAAGAGCAAGCAAATGAGATAAGAGATCCAGCTGCTGTGTTAACAGACAACTAGGCTGAAAATTAAGATTGTGAGCAAAGAAAAGCCTTGTGATGTCACTCTGCTTAGACAGAATCAGATCATGGTTTTCTGCTCAGTAACTTTATTTTCTAAGCAGAGCAATATCAGAAGATGTTCCCTGTTCTCTTCAGCTGACTGCAGCCAGACGGATGATACACCAGGTGACGTCGTTGTTTCAAATGTTATATTAGCAAATAAAAACTGCTAGTATCTTAAAAACGAAAAAAAAAAAGTCAATTGCAAAAGCCCATAGGAGAGTGCTCTGAGCAACTTTTCCATTCTTCTAGTTTTGGGGAATTACATTTCCTTTACATTAAAACATAAAACCAGATGTATACTCTCTTACTATGCACCCCCCACTTGGAGTATGGAGTACTAGGATAACTGGAGCTATACAATATATGGTAAAAGGAACTACTTTTAGCGGAGGTTATTGGCTCTACAGTTCCCCTGCTACAACAAAAACAATTATGGAGACAGACTGAAAACTGAATAAGGACAATAGTTAGATTCATCTTTAACAGAAGTTTAGGCCGGAGACTGGATTTTATTTTCAGACCTATGAGATTTTACTGCAGATTCTCACGAGCCCTGACCCGACACGGAGCTGATTTTAGCTTATAAATATTGCAGGTAGTTTGAAAAAAAATGCCAACACATACACTACATTAGATGCTACTCAGTGAAGGGAAACAATGACCCTTCAGCAGCTGTTAAACTACCAGCACTCTCCCGACGCCCATGGGCTGTCCAAACGCACGATTGCTGGCTCCCACATTTGCTGAACGCCATCGATTTCGCAAACGCAGCTGCAAAAATGTTATCCTCTCTTCCTAAAATGAAAGTGAGTTTTTGGAGGTTGCCAAAAAAACCCACATCATTCAATGAAGAGAGCATGAGAGAAATGAAACTCATTCAAATACTGTGCCTGTTGCAGATGAGCGGAGCTTCCTATAGGCTGCACGTTCCTCACGCCGCAGGAATACTTGTAATGTGGCATTGCGCGCATTATGGACGCGTTTACTTGGGCCCGAGCTCCAGCTGTTTGAGTGCCAATGTTTGCTGCAAGAATAAAAACAGAAAAAAAAAAAAATCAGTTTTAATGCAATGCACAGAAAGAAATAATAAATATAGGATCTCAAATGCACAGCAGTGAAGCGGTGAGGGTAGTGAGGTTGTAGTATGCCCTGCAGGATGATGGCAGATTCTATTAATGCCTAGTCTAGAAGGCTTGCCCAATCAGGGACATAAATCTAGCGCATGCTAATGGAGAACTCAACCTAATCCCAAAACAATTAACAAGTGTTGGAAGTGCAGGGTGATTAACCAGAAGACCCTTCCCTTGCATGAGGGTCAGTGGAGCAATTGCAAGAAGACATAAGTCTAGTGTGATATTGCAATAGCATTATTACCATGTTATACTGCAAGATCTTTTTTGTCACGCACTGTAATACAGTTCTATGGTTATATATCTATTATACCTAGTGGAGCGTCTGTTTGTTTACATATTAGAATAACTCTGTAGCCTCAGCTTTGCTTTCCTGTATAAAGCTTTTAACTACAGTTCCCCTTCAGGCAGTTCTCATGCTGAGCAACCATAACCACAAGAGAGACGGCGATTTTGACTGCTTTGGTGGTCAGCAAATTCTTTTTGAAAATTGCCAAATATGGCTTGGGTGCTTCGCTACGTGTTTGGTGTGTGTTGTGCAGCATTTTTTTTTTTTACCAAAATGATGGGGTGGCAGCTGTAGACAAACAGATTGTTAATCATTATTTAAAAGGAATTGTTTAATAATAACTGGGTAAATAGATAGGCCGTGCAAAATAAAAAATGTATCTAATATAGTTAGTTAGCCAAAAATGTAATGGCTGGAGTGACTGGATGTCTAACATACCAGAACAGACCACTACTTCCTGCTTTTCAGCTCTTTTGGTTTCTACTGATTGGTTACCAGGCAGTAACCAATCAGTGATTTGAGAGGGGGGGTATATAACTAATGCTTTTGAATCTGAGCTGAATGCTGAGGATCAATTACAATTTCACTGAACAGTTATGTCCATGTGGCCCCCCTTATAGTCGCTGACTAACTCAGAGTTAGAGAGCTGAAAAGCAGGAAGTAGTGTTCTGGCTATTCTGTTACACATCAGTCACTCCAGCCTTTATACATTACATTTTTGACTAACTAATTAGAAACATTTTTTATTTTGCGCAGCCCATCTATTTACCTTTGTTTTTATTTTTACACTGAACTGGTCCTTTAATTTACCTACAGGGGTGGGTCTAATGGCATTAAATCAGGTGGGAAGCCATACAGGATACTTTCTTCTTCCACTGCAGGTGCTGGTTTTTAAAGCTCCATGACAATACATGGTCTCGGCCACCTGTTGCACGGCATTTACTCAAAAATAACATAACAGGACACAACCAGTGTCGGACTGGCCCACAGGGACACCAGGAAAATTCCCGGTGGGCCCAGGTGTCAGTGGTCCCTCATGCTGCTAAACTTTTGGCCTATTTCATGGTCATTCCCTATTTCTATGAGAACAAAGTGGGTAACTAGATGAAATAATAGATTATAGAATGTAAAGAGAAGAGACTAAGAGAATAGAGGTTGAGTGAGGAGAGGAAGAAAATAGTACCAAGAGTGGGCCCCTGGTCTAAAAACTTTTGGTGGGCCCCTGATCTGAGGTTTTTTGGTGGGCCCTTGGTGTCCCAGTCCGACACTGGACACAACATACACAAATGATAAAGAGTACGTTTTGCAACAGTTTACCTTTCATGTGTTGAACCTGAACTATTAAAAGGAACACAGATACTAAACATTCTTCTTATAAAAATACATTTTGCTGTTGTAGTTCTTTTGACTTGTTAGTCATTCCCTAATGAAGTTTGATCCTTTGCCACATACCTACTCTTTGACTCTGTAGAGGCACCCTGGGTACTTGTGTTGATGCCTGCTTCATTGTACTGATATTTGAATGCATCCTTCTTGGTGGCACCGCCCTCATTAATGGGGCTGGTGGTTGATACTCTATCACAAAGTAAAACAGTGATGAGAAGATTTAGCAAACATAACCAAACACTAACATTTGTGCACTAACATTTGTGCATTAAAACATTTGACTAAGCGATACTCACGTGGAGGCCTGGACTGGTGGGAAGCCCACTGAGGAGCTGGACGAACAGAAGCAACAGGATTTGGACTATAAAATGCTCTGTTTGAAGGCTTTAATTAAAATATATTAAAAAATTGTTAATAGTGCTTTGCTTTCATACATAACAATACACCTACTGAAGACTTGCTGCACCTTCCTCGCTAATGCTGCATCATCGTAAAGCAAAGTTATGGAGTCATTTGTATTAAAAGATAAGTAAACCTTTAAAATAAGTGAATGTAGAATGATGAGGGTACTATTGTACTAAGAAATGTATTATGCTTTCATTCCAAGATATTAAGGGATACATGTACTGTTAATATGAATGAATTTTGTTACAACAGCGCCACCTGCTGGTCAGTTTCCCACCAGTCTGACCAGCAAGTAGTCAAGGAAGTTGTCAGGAGAAAGAAAGAGGCTGATGTTCTTCTGCTTAGGAAAGATGTGAGAAAGGTTTCTAATTTTATTCCTAAGCAGAAGAACATCAGCCTCTTTCTTTCTCTTGACAACTTCCTTGACTACTTGGTGGTAGGGTTGCCACCTGGCCGGTATTTTACCAGCCTGGCCGGTAAAAATGATGCTTGATGCCAATGTTATTAATAGGGAAAAACAGCAAGAATATAGGAAGGCCGGTATTTATTTCCAGAAAAGGTGGCAACCCTACTTGGTGGTCAGACTGGTGGGATAATGACCAGCAGGTGGCGCTGTTGAAACAAAAGGCATTCATACTAACAGTGCAGATTTCCCTTAATATCTTGGAATAAAAAATAAATAATGATTGTAAATTACAACAGTGCTTGGAATAGCACCCTCGTCAATTCTACAGTCACTAATTTTAAAGGTTTACTTATGCTTAAATCTTTGTGATTTCACTTGCTTGAGTGTGGGTTGGTTGAATGCTATTATTGATCCTGTTAAATAACGTTGTGTAGATTAAAGGTTGTTTGGCTACTTTAAGTGTATCTGCTACCGTTGTCATAGATCATAGACTCATAGGCAAACCTACCTGTGGCATTGTAGGCAAGAAATAATTAGCAGGTTGCTGGAAGGACCCAAGGAGAGGACCAGGCATGGCCCTCATAGTGGCTAGCCTCTGCATGTACTGATTGGTTAGAATTGCCTTCCGTTCTTCCTTCCTTTGTGCAAGTGCAACATATAGAGGCTTCGTACTGACTATCCTCCCGTTCATTTCTGTGACGGCTTTAGTGGCTTCTTCTGGGGAGGAGAAGCAAACAAAACCAAAGCCTTTACTATGGCCTCCTTCAGTCATTACCTGAGGTTAAAACAGACATAAAAGCAAATCAATTATTAAGATTTGGTAAGGAACAGACACCGCCAGACTAATGTGTATCATTTATTCATTCTTTCAATAAAGGAAATGATATACTACGTAAGACAGTGGCAAGGAATAATAGGCACACAGTGGAAGGAAGTTAAAAACAGTATATCTCATAATAATATTATTATATAGCAGGACCCATAGCGTTCGGTAAATTGCTCAATTTGGAACTCTACCCGAAAACTATTTACTGCACAATGAAAGAAAACATACTTCTAAGCAACTTACCGATTCACATTGATTAAAAATTGTCAACGGTTTTAAAGGAGAACTAAACCCTAAAAAATGAATATGGCTAAAAATGCCATATTTTATATCCTGAATTGGCCCGGGTGCAGACATACAGAGTAGATTTCGGGGCGAAAACACAGGAGTATGCATCTTTGTGAAGAAAAGCCCTCCCCATTTCCATGCCATTGAGGATTGGAAAAGACATTCTTTAAAGGAGAACTAAACCCTAAAATTGAATGTGGCTAAAAATGTCCTATTTTATATAGTGAACGTATTGCACGAGGCTAAAGTTTGAGCTTGTCAATAGCAGCAATGATCCAGGACTTCAAACTTGTCACAGGGGGTCACCATCTTGGAAAGTGTCTGTGACACTCACATGCTCAGTGGGCTCTGATTGGCTGTTGAGAAGCTAAGCTTAGGGCTCGTCACTAATTTTCCAGCAGAAAATGAGCTTCCCTGGCTGTAATATAAGCTGATGCTACAGGTTTGCTGATTATTCAATTCTGATGCTAATTGCACTGGTTTCTGTGCTGCCATGTAGTAATTATCTGTATTAATTACTAATCAGCCTTATATTGTGACATTTCTATTCAATGTGTACTGTATATTGTGTGGGTAACCCGTTATCCAGAAAGTTCCAAATTACGGAAAGGCCGTCTCCCAAAGACTCCATTATAATCAAATCATCCAAATCTTTAAAAAGGATTTCCTTTTTCTGTGTAATAATAAAACAGTCGCTTGTACTTGATCCCAACTAAGATATAATTAATCCTTATTGGAGGCAAAACCAGCCTATTGGGTTTATTTCATATTTACATGATTTTCTAGTAGACTTAAGGTATGAAGACCCAAATTAACCCGGAAAACCCCAGGTCCTGAGCATTCTGGATAACAGGTCCCATACCTGCACCACAATTGAATGTTACCTTTGTACTGGTAATGGTACCATACGGCGAGAACTCCTTTCTGAGCCGGTCATCATCGATACCATCGTCCAGGTTTTTAACATACAAATTAACACCCTGCAATGAAGCAAATTTTTTTACTTGTTATCTTTATGATCACACAAGTACTCCAGATATGACTGGTTAAAAACAATTAAGTTCTATATTTTCGACAAAGGTCAGAAGCCTAAAGGTGGCCATAGACGCACCGATAATATTGTAAAAAAACAAATTTTCGAACGATATTCGTGCGTGTATGGTGGGAGACAAGCTGACCGATATCAGTCAAGTCTTCGATCGGGCTGGCCGAAAAATTTCGATCGGGCACCTTTGAAGGCACCCGTCCGATACAGGTAGAATTCTATTGTTTCTGTCAGTATATCTGACTGTTGAGTTCTACACGTGTGTATTGAAATGAACGATCTTTCCTGGAAATATCTTTTCCAGGAAAGATCGTAATGGTTACGTCTATGGCCTCCTTTAGCCAAAAGTGATGATAAAAGTGCCTTTATCCTTTATGTACAACGTTAGCTGAGCCAGTAACATGCTTGTAATCTTACCTGCCTTCCACTTTGATGGGACAAACACCACTTTTTATTAATCAATAAAGGCTTTTCATAAGGATAAAACACAGCTAAGTGCCATCATATGGGAAAAAAAAAAAAAAAACGAATTATCTGAGACACTACCCAATACATAACATTCTCATGGGGTAGTTGATATTATGGTTACAATCTCTTCCAAAACAGTCTGTGCCCCTATAAATTGGCCGAGGGCCACATCAGACATTCAAGTTGTGAAGATTTGTTAGTTTGGTGAGTTATCTTACCTGATACCGGTTGATTCGTTCTTGCTTGATTTGTTCGAACTTGCGTTTTAACTCGCCCTGCCGTTCTATCCTCTTCTGAGCTCTGCCTACGTAAACCATTCGACCGTTTACTTCTTTACCGTTCATCTCAGTAACTGCCTGTTAACCAGTTTTACAATACAAATTTCTCAAAAGCCTTAAACATGTCTCATCGGAGATACATTTATTAAACTTCTGCAACTGCCATCTAACACGTCACCTAGGTTCTCACAAACGAATAATTTGGCAGTGCAGTCGCTTACTGGAATCTATGTATACTTGGGGTGATTTCAGTAAAGAGAACATTTTTAACACTTAACCCAGTATTAACCCTTGGTTAGAAGAGAATATGATAAACCTGTGAATTTATTCTGATGAGGTGATGCATTCACTGTAGCGCCTTATAGGTACTAAGCAAAATAAATAAGCACTGAAATGACCATGGAAGGTGAATTTCAATGCACTGTAGACAACCACAATAATTAAGAGATTAAAGGAACAGTAACACCAAAAAATGTAAGTGTTTTAAAGTAATAACAATATCATGTAGTGTTGCCCTGCACTGGTAAAACTGATCTGTTTGCTTCAGAAACACTACTATAGTTCATATAAACAAGCTGCTGGGGAGCAATGGCGGAAATTGCTATATGGCACAGGTTAACTAATGGATAACAGATAACACCATTAGACAGACAGAGCTTATCTGCTATCTGATGTGTAACCTGAGCCTTTTCTCTTTTGAATGGCTGCCCCCATGGCTACACAGCAGCTTGTTTATATAAACTATAGTAGTACTTATCTGTTATCTACTGTGTATCCTGTACTTGAATGGCTGCCCCCATGGCTACACAGCAGCTTATTTATATAAACAATAGTAGTGTTTCTGAAGCAAACACATCAGTTTTACCAGTGCAGGGCAACACTGCATTATGTTTTCATTACTTTAAAACACTTATTTTTTGACGTTACTGTTCCTTTTAAATTCACGTGAGGGTGTCCACCATTATTTTTTTCCCCTCCATGACCTGTTAATTGGGCAGGCAGCAAATTGTAGTAATAATCTTACTTTTTGTGCTTCTTCGTGATTTCCATAATTAACAAAACCAAAACCCCGGGATCGACCACTATTATCCATCATTACTTTAACGCTTAACGTATTTCCTACAAAAAAAATAAGGAAAGCAGATGATCAGTTTTTAAGACAACATTGGTTAATTATGTTGGCCATGGGCAAATCAGTGACCAATCCACTGGCTTCTGCTCCCTCCTCTGTCTGCACTGAAAAACACTGATTGGCCCGGCTGCAGACATACAGACTAGATTTCGGGACTGAAGCATTTTCAGTGCCTTCCAAAGGCATTCTTTAAAGGAGAACTAAACCCTAAAAATGAATATGGCTAAAAATGTCCTATTTTATATAGTGAACTTATTGCACGAGGCTAAAGTTTCAGCTTGTCAATAGCAGCAATGATCCAGGACTTCAAACTTGTCACAGGGGGTCACCATCTTGGAAAGTGTCTGTGACACTCACATGCTCAGTGGGCTCTGATTGGCTGTTGAGAAGCTAAGCTTAGGGCTCGTCACTAATTATCCAGCAGAAAATGAGCTTCCCTGGCTGTAATATAAGCTGATGCTACAGGTTTGCTGATAATTCAATTCTGATGCTAATTGCACTGGTTTCTGTGCTGCCATGTAGTAATTATGTGTATTAATTACTAATCAGCCTTATATTGTGACATTTCTATTCTATGTGTACTGTATATTGTGAGTGGCTCCCTAAGCTCAGTAAGTGAGAGCAGCACAGAGCATGTGAATCAGTGAATCAGCAGAAAAGAAGATGGGGAGCTACTGGGGCATCTTTGGAGACACAGATCTTTACTGCTAAAGGGCTGTGGTTGCCTTGGGCTGGTACAGAAGAAAAAAACATCACGTTCAACATTTCTAGTCTACTTCTTTAGCTAAGTATAACTCCTCCTTTAAATCACAATTGATCCTAAAGACATACCAAAGGCAGAAAATATTTCTTTAAGTCTTTTATCGTCCATATCCTCCCCGAAGTTCTTGATGTACACGTTGGTAAATTCCATGACTTTTGCCCCATATTCTAATTCTCTTTCCCTCCGTGATTTAAAATGGCCCACAAACCTGCATGAAAAGTAAACAAAACAAAAAAAAAACATTTCATACAAAAAACATATGGGTGCAGTTCTCGGATCAGATACGTTTTGCAGTCAGCTCACACTTTGCGGTCGTTGAGCAACATCCCATTCATAGTCTGAATCGCTCGATTGGCAGCTTCTTGGGTCTCAAAATGTACGAAACCATAACCTCGAGATCCGTATTCATCGCAAACCACCTGAAATGGGTTTGGAGACAGAAATAAAATAATAAGATGTATTTTCAGAACCCTACAGGTTATAAAAACACCTAAGAAGTTGTTCAGAAAAATAGAATTCACTATTTTTATTTTTAACCCAAAAGGATTTGTCCAAAACAGGCAACATCTTTTAAGGTATGTATCTTAAAAGGATACTGTCATGGGAAAAAAAATTTTTTTCAAAAAGAATCAGTTAATAGTGCTGCTCCAGCAGAATTCTGCACTGAAATCCATTTCTCAAAAGAGCAAACAGAATTTTTTATATTCAATTTTGAAATCCGACATGGGACTAGATATATTGTCAATTTCCCAGCTGCCCCAAGTCATGTTTTCCGATGACAGGACCCCTCTAAGGAAGTAATTTTAGTGTCATTTTATAACAATTTATCAACAGAAATATCGATCTCAGCCCAACAGCAAATAAAGGGGGAACAGCAGTGATGGTAACAACACTCGCAATTCCCATTCAAAAGCATCAGCCTGCATCACTCACCTTACAAGATAAAATATCTCCAAACGCTGAGAAAGTGTCATAGAGGGCCTTGTTGTCGATGGAGTCGTCTAAATTTTTAATAAATACATTCCCTACACCCGATTTTCGAAGGCCTGGATCTCTCTGGGACCACATGATTCGGATCGGCCTGCCTTTAATAACCTCAAAATTCATTGTATCCAAGGCCCGCTCAGCTGGAACGAAAAAAAAAAAAAGGACCCTCAGGAACGATGACCAACCACAGAATGTGTGTAAATAAAAACAGGCTAAAAGACTATACCTATATACTGTACCTATATGGTATAACTGATATTATACTGTATGCTGAAACTGCCATAGTGCTTTCCTCAGCTCATGGGATCTCAGTAGACAAAAACCCAGCACCACCTTGTGGTCATTAAAGGGACAGTATACACCCCGCTCCGAACATGAGCTGAACGAATAAGGCTTGTGCTAAACATACGTCTTGCCCATGGTTTTAATTGAGAAACATGTATGGTTTCTGGCTCTAAACAAGAATATGAAGCCGCTTTCACTTTCGCACTTCCTGGTCCCAAAGAACTTCAAAATCACTGAACTGAAATAAATGACCAGTCCACTGAGAAGCCCCGGATAATGAGCTGCTCAAAGGCTGCTGCTTAGATAAGGGAGAGGTTTGTTTGTTTAAAGGTAAGAGATCCAGAATTCTTGGGACCTGGGGTTTTCTGGATAAAGGATCCTGTCCACACCACAGTAAAAAGCCACACATACATCAGTGCTAAAAATGGTAAACCCCCCAAACACACACACAAGTTATAAAGAGCCAATGATGGTCAGGGCCCCCTTATGAGCTTAGGACTTCGACTTTGTCTCCTTTCGGGACTTTCGGAACCTTCAGCTCTCCCTTTCGGGACCTTCAGCTCTCCCTTTCGGGACCTTCAGCTCTCTCTGGACTTTCGGCTCCTCTTTCAGCTCTTTTCAGGACTTTCAGCTCCTTTCGGGACTTTGTTTCTTTTCGGGACTTCAGCACAACTTCAGCGTAGTCAAGGGGGGCTATTTTGAATAGTGGAGCATAGCCAGGCCCCCCTTTAGGCCCAGTACAACAGTACCCCCTTTGCCTCCCTGATGGCAGCCCTGCAGTATTCTTGGTAGTAATTTGGATCTCCATACCTTGAGTCTACTGAAAAATCATTAAACCCAATAGTATTGATTTGCCTCCAAATAAGGTTGAATTATATCTAGGGATGCACCGAATCCAGGATTCGGTTCGGGATTCGCCCTTTTTCAGCAGGATTCGGATCCGGCCGAATCCTTCTGCCTGGCCGAACCGAATTTGCATATGTAAATCACAAAACAAGGAAGTAAAAAAATTTTCCCCTGCCCACCCCTAATTTGCATATGTAAATTAGAGTTCGAATTCGGTTCGGTATTTGGCCGAATCTTTCATAAAGGGTTCGGCCGAATCCAAAAAAGTGTATTCGGTGCATCCCTAATTATATCGTAGCTGGGATCATTATTACACAGAAAAACGGAATCACTTTTAAAAACTAGAATAAAATGGAAGGACACACGGACGGCAGTAGCGATTAGACGATAGACCTACCATCAGCCGGCTGCTGGAAATTAATGTAGGCATAGCCAAGGGACCGGCGAGTAGCAATATCTCGACACACTCTTATAGACATGATGGGCCCCGCTGGAGAAAACTTCTCATACAGCATCGCTTCCGTCACGTCGGGGTGGAGGTCCCCTATATAAAGAGATGCCAGCGGGTATTCGGCTCTGGTTGCGTTCATGTTTGCCAGCGTAATGGATCTCTACTGGTAAAACATAAGAGGTGGGTGGATCATCATTGCTTAGAATTAATGTCATTATTATAGGGAGACGCAAACTGGTTTTTGTTTTCAGACAGAAACATCAAATGACAGAAAACTGCACATGTTTTTATAGTGTATAAAGTGTCATTTGGGCAGATTTCTATTGTTTTGATTAGTAAAGTATCTTTCAGTTCAGCCCTGTTGTTACTCATCTTCCACTTTATATTCAAACCACTGCCTTGTTACTAGTGTTTGCTGGACAACAACTGTCACCCAAAATTTGATTCCCCTGCTTGAGGTGCAGGCAAACACTCCTGTTGGGGGAAACAGGTTTTTTTTAAAGGGGTAGTTCACCTTTAAGTTAACTTTCAGTATGTTATAGAACAACTAAATCGATTCAATTGGCCTTCATTTTCAGTATGTTGTTATAGAATAAATAATGTGAAGCTTTTGATTGGCCTTCATTTTCAGTATTGATGCACTGAATCCAGGATTCGGATCGGGATTCGGCCTTTTTCAGCAGGATTCGGATTTCAGCCAAATCCTTCTGCCCGTCTGAACTGAATCCGAATGCTAATTTGCATATTCAAATTAGGGGCGGGGAGGGAAATTGGGTAACTTTTTGTCACAAAACAAGGAAGTAAAGTTTTTCCCCTTCCCACCCCTAGTTTGCATATTCAAATTAGGATTCGGTTCGATCAAATCTTGGCAAACGATTTGGGGGTTCGGCCAAATCCAAAATAGTGGATTCGGTGCATCCCTAGTTATTAGTATGTTATACAACAACTAATTTGCAGCAACTTTTCAATTGGCCTCCATTTTCAGTATGTTATAGAACAACTAATTTGAAGCAACTTTTCAATTGACTATTTTTTTCTTTATAGTTTTTGGAATTATTTGGCTTCTTCGGATTCTTTCCAGCTTCCAAATGGGGGTCACTGACCCCATCTAAAAAAACAAATGCTCTGTAAGGCTACAAATGTATTGTTATTGCTGGTCTCTCCTATTCGTATTCCAGTCTCTTATTCAAATCAGTGCATGGTTGCTAGGGGAATTTGGACCCTAGTAACCGGATTGCTGAAACTGCAAGTGAGAGAGCTGCTGAATAAAAAGCTAAATAACTCTAAACATCAAACAAAAAGTTAACTCAAAGGCGAACAGCCCCATGGCATTGCTTGAAACAGTTCAGCTCAAGTCTCCCCTTGGGATTGTACACCTGTTAGTAAACTGTTAGTATGACGTAGACAGGGATATTCTGAAACAATTTGCAATTGGTTTTCATTTTTTATTATTTGTGGTTTTAAACTTTTTATTCAGCAGCTCTCCATTTTGCCATTTCAGCCATCTGGTTGCTAGGGTCCAAGTTCCCCTAGCAACCATGCACTGATTTGACTAAGAGACTGGAATATGAATAGGAGAGGCCTGCATAGAAAAACGAGTAATACAAAAATAAATGTGTAGCCTTATAGAGCATTTGTTTTTAGATGGGGTCAGTGACCCCCATTTGAAGAAAAAGGCAAATAATTAAAAAACGATAAAAAATAACAAATGAAGGCCAATAGAAAAGTTGCATAGAATTGGCCATTCTATAACATACTAAAAGTTAAATTAAAGGCGAAGCACCCCTTTAAGTTCAATGGGGCACAAGTATACAGGGGGCAGACCCTGAGGCTGCTGGGGGAATATTTAGTGATGATGAGTAGTTTGAGGATAGAAATGGTTATTCATTGTGTGGGGCCCAGTCGTATAAATGGGAGCCGCCATATTGGATGTCACTTATACATTAACTTTATATCAGAGAAATACCGATAAAAACTGCACCTGGATTGTAATCAGTCTTTTTTTTTAACCACAAAACAAATACAACGCCGCTACTTTGACTGGAAAGAGACGGCAAACAACATTCGGCGCCATTTTAACACAATATGGCGTCGCTAAGGCTAATGGACACACGACTCTCACTGCCACATACCGCCGCAGCCCTCACGCCTGATACCTCCGCGGCTCTCGCGCTTCACTCCTCCGCCTCCTTCTGTAGGAGCCGGACCTACAGCACGCTAAAGCCGTATAGGGCACTGAGAGTCGGTGGGCGGGGCCTGCTGCTTATATAGACTGTCCGGGCCGGGAACTAGGAAGTGCCAAAAATACAAACAAAATGGCGGCCCTCAGAAAGCTGTCACTGGTTATTACCATTATCATTTTAGCCTGTTTTTTAGGCTCTTGTTAAGCCTTACACTCATGTTTATCCCCAGTTTGTGGGAGTGCTTTTTATATTCTAAAAGTCACTGGGTCTAAATAAATAAAGAGGCCCTTCCTGTTCCAGTCACAGTTACTAATAGCAAAGCACCTATTGATTATCCTTTCTATGCATTGCCCTGTGCCATTCTCTAGTCTTCCACACACTTACACTGAAGAAATCCACTTCAAATTACCCCAACTGTATCTATATTATACCATAATAATTCTCTAGTCTTCCACACAGTTACACTGGAGAAATCCAGTCCAAATTACCTCAACTGTATCTATATTATACTATAATAATTCTCTAGTCTTCCCCACACTTACACTGAAGAAATCCACTCCAAATTACCCCAACTGTATCTATATTATACCATAATAATTGTCTAGTCTTCCACACAGTTACACTGAAGAAATCCACTCCAAATTACCCCAACTGTATCTATATTATACCATAATAATTGTCTAGTCTTCCACACAGTTACACTGAAGAAATCCACTCCAAATTACCCCAACTGTATCTATATTATACCATAATAATTCTCTAGTCTTCCACACAGTTACACTGAAGAAATCCACTCCAAATTACCTCAACTGTATCTATATTATACCATAATAATTCTCTAGTCTTCCACACAGTTACACTGGAGAAATCCACTCCAAATTACCCCAACTGTATCTATATTATACCATAATAATTCTCTAGTCTTCCACACACTTATACTGAAGAAATCCAGTCCAAATTACCTCAACTATATCTCTATTATACCATAATAATCCTTAACTCTTCCACACAGTTCCATTGGAGAAATCCAGTCTCTTTTACCTCAACTATATCTACATTATACGAGATGATATATCTTTGTTCCACAGAGCTTTCCAGTCAGGAGCATCAATAGGAGTTCATGGGGCCCCACAGCAAAAGAATCAATACCCTCCTTTATTTTAGGAACAAGACAATTTTCCAGCCACAGGTTTTGGGCCTCCGGAATCCTTTTCTGCTAAATTTACAGCCCTTCTATCATAAATAATAACTAGCAGCCAACCTAAAATTATATTGGGAGGACTAGGCCCGAAGTTGTGGAAAGGCAGTAAAGGAGCAGAACTAGGGCGGCATTCCGTCCAGCCGCATCTCCATTTTTTCTGGAGCTTCTACAAAATCCCCAGATCTTGAAAGAAACACTTTTGCACATGCGTTCATATGCACAAACTTGTGGGGCAGTGGTGGATTTGGTACTAGGGGCTAACAACTTAGAAATCTGGACTCACAAAACATAACAGAAGTGCACCCAATTCCTACATTTTGCAGTTGGCGGAATCCTGTCTCCAAACAAATGTGTATATTCAAATCTGAGAAAAATGAAAATATGTATTAAGGGTAAACCAGAGATTGTCAAATTCAGAGCTTTAAGCTTACATGATTTTACAAGGTTTGGTTTTGTCAGAATACCGGGGTAGGGAAAAAGAGCTGGGATTTGACTGGATCCTACATTCAATGCATTTTTACTTCTTTAGGTTTTAGAGATTACAGGTGTTGATGGCAGGGATTCTCCAAAGGAAACCAAGCTACCCCTTAGGATCCAAACAAGGTTAGTACTTAAGTTCTATCTATTTATATAACAGTGAATAGGTGCTCACCCCAAATATCACCTCTGTTTGACATAGCAGTCAAACCCCTAATGCTGGGCCAAGCCAGTCAGGCACCCTTGGACATGGAGTACTACGGGGAGGTAAACTTCAAGCAGGCAGTGGAGGAACAAGGGACAGATGAACAACAGAAAATGTATGTGCATAGTGCTCCCCACCATCTGCCTACACCAAGTTCCAACCTTGACATGCGGAAAGGTAAAAATCAAATCCAGTTCGGGGTCCGGCCTTTGTCAGTAGGATTTGAATTCGGCCGAATCCTTCTGCCTGGCTGAATAGAATCTGCACATGCAAATTAGGGGCAGGAGGGAAATTGTCACACTTTTTGTCACAAAACAAGGAAGTAAAAATGGTTTCCCCTACCCACCCCTAATTTTCATATGCAAATTAGGATTCTGCAGAATCTTTCACAAAGGATTCGGGGTTCGGCCGAATCCAAAATAGTGGATTCAGTGCATCCCTAGTTATCCTAAGGGCTAAAACACTCCATGTTCCTTAACCCAAAGTAAATTCTATGAAAAAATTGATGTGAAATCTAGTTCTTCCAAAGAGCCACCATTTTGTGCATACAGGTGTGGGATCCGTTTTCTGGAAACCAGTTATCAAGAGGCTCTAAATTACGATAAGGTCCTCTCCCATGGACTCCATTTTATCCAAATTTTTAAAAATGTTTTTTTTAATAATAAGACAGTCCCTTTTACTTGATCGCTACTGAGGTATAATTAATCCTTATTGAAAGCAAAACCAGCCTATTTGGTTTATTTAATGGTTACATGATTTTCTGGTAGATTTAAGGTATGAAGAGAAAAATTGCGGAAATATATAATAGTGAGCAAAGCAGTTTGGGTGAATAACAAGCCAGACAAATGATAACATTGTTTATTTATTTCACTCTTCAATTCTTACATGTTCCTGATTATTCTGTGTAGAGTGAAACTAGAGCTGTTCAAAATACATTACACAAATTTGAGTACATCAATAACCAGGGTTTTAAAATGTTTTTTTTTTTTGTTGTTTATTTTGCGTTTTTAAGTTTTTTTTTTTTCTTTCGTTTTGTTTGTCGCTAAGACTAATTTCACAACCACGTGTGTGCTAGGTAATAAAACCAACACAGAAGCAAACTTTTAGGCAGAATACTGGTCAGTAAAAACAAAGCGAAAAGAGCTACCAGATATACAGACAGGCTCAGTTCCACATTCACTACTGCATTTATCAAGCGCTAGAATTAAATGCACATTATTTTTTTATTTTCATTTTTTTTTTTTGTTCGGCTAAGGAGAATTGAAAATCAGTGCATGGAAATTTTTTTGCTTTGAAGCGGACAGATGGACAGACGCCAAGAAAATTGTACAGCCAAGTGGAATGTATTGAGAGGAATGATACTGGGACAGTGATTACAAATCAAATACAGTACTTCACTGGAATACGGGTCACTGCAGGAGGGGGAAAGGCCAAGTAAACCAAGGTACTGATATCACCAATATTAATCCTAAACAGAAAGGAAAAAACATTTTTTTTGCTTAGATTTTGGAGAGATCTTGGGTGTGTGTGGGGGGGGGGCAGCTGAACTGACCTAGGTGCAATGGTAAGGGTAAATAAAGGCAAGCAGAACAATGTGCGATCACTTAAAAATGTAAACTGTTAAAATACCGTGCCCAAATAAAAAAAAAAGCAAAGGCAGGAGGAGTCTAAATTTCTAAGATATTACACAACAAATGCCATTATGGGAAGACCATACATATCTTTATATATAATGTAAGTAATCCGTATACATATCAGCAATGATAATTACCAATAGAATATTGTACACTGTATATTGTGTGTCATCTGTTTGAGCCCCTGATGTGCGTAATAAAAAATTCTTTATTTTTCCCGAGAGAGTTATAAGTGGCTAAGTGAACGTTACATCCATTTTCAAAAATTGTGACTAAATATATTATATATTAAAAAAAAAAAAAAACCCAAAACGACTGATTATATTCAGGCTTACAAACTAGGTTCAATATGTACCATGTCGATCAAAACATATCTAGCACGGAAACAACTGCAATACACTATGGTACGAACCCCATTCCATCCCGAGGGTCACAGTATGGTCACAAACAGAGAAGAATTGTACGTCGACTTTGTGGTCACTACTGAAAAGATTCGCATAATTTTTTTTTTTTTTTTTGAAGATAGCGATTGCCAATTGGAAACTGACTTTAATAACGAAACTCCGTAACCGTAAATCACAGTGTTCAGTTAAAAAAAAAAAAAAGAAGTGGGAGGAAAGGGGGACACAATTACATATTTAAATCATGTATATTTATATAAAAAGAAATAGAATGCCATATGTTTTTGGACTTTGAATGTATTACTCCTGCTTTGAGTAAATACACCAGTCTGGTTTCCGAATACACATACTGTTCTGCTACTGAGGTTGTGAAAGTCGATGTACTATTCTTTTAACTTGTTGCACAAAAAGGGATATATGTGTGTATACAAAACAGAGTGACTGAACAGAAAAAAAAAAGGAAAAAAATATGGGCGGCGGTTGTTAGTTGTCTCCCTCTACATTATCAGCTTCTTCTCCTTGGTTTTCTGAGGTCCATAGCTGCAAAGAAACAGGAAGAGCATGAGTGCAAGAACAAATGTGATGAACAAAAATATTGCCTTTGTGTTATGTATGTACTGCGTGTGTTTGTGTTGTCATCTTTTCTGGCAGCCTGCCCCCTGCTGGTCAGAAGTATAGTATCTTCGGGCGACTAATCTCCCCGAACTGCCTCCTGCCGGCTAGAATGTATATCGCCGGCAGTTTGGCACTCGGAGCACTTTGTTTTCCGAAGTCGCCTGAAGTTTCCTCGTGAGGCAACCTGAAGAAGAGGAGATTTGTCGCTGGGCTACTAATCTCCCTGAATCGGAGCGCATGTCTCTGCCCTTACACTCAAACGTTGGTTTATACTTCTGACCAGCAGGGGGCAGGCTGCCAGAAAAGATGGTCACAGACGCACCGATAATATCATACGAAACTAATTTTGTATGGTGGGACCACCTGACCGATAACGGCAGAAGACTTGGATATCAGTCAGCTCGTCGATTGGGCTGTTTTTGAAGGCACCCGAACATCGCCCGTTGTTAGTGCTGAATCATCAGATACATGTAGAATCTATTGTTTCTGTCTGTATATCTGACCATTCAGCTCTACGCGTGTTTATTGAAACAAACAATCTTTTCCAGGAAAGATTGTAATGTCTATGGCCACCTTAAGTCACGTCCAAGGGAAGTACCACAACAATGTGACAATGAGGTTCCCGTCCAATAGGATATTCTAACCTGCCCAAGCAAAAAACAAAGGGCGATAACTGCAAACAGTTCAAGTGGCTGCTTACAAACATGGGTTGGATGCAATATTAAAGGGGAAGGAAACCTAGTCGGCGCAAAACCCCCCTCCCCCCCCTGGCCTACCTGTTCCGCTGGGCAAATGCCCCAAACTTGTTACTTAACCTTCTGCGCAGGTCCAGTCCAGGGAGTTCACAGACGCCATCTTCTTCCACGCGATCTTCTTCCTGCTGTCAACGGCGTTTTGGCGCATGCGCAGTAGGATAATTTCGCCGGTACGGATCTACTGCGCATGCGCCAAAAGTCACGCGCATGCACAGTAGATCGTACCGCCGAAATGCTCCTACTGCGCATGCGCCGTTCAAAGCAGGAAGAAGATCGCGTGGAAGAAGATGGCGTCTGTGAACTCCCTGGACTGGACCTGCGCAGAAGGGTAAGTAACAAGTTAGGGGCATTTGCCCAGCGGGACGGGTAGGCCAGGGGGGAGGAGGGAGGGTGGGCAACAAACGGGAGGGGGAGTGGGGGGTTTTCGCCGACTAGGTTTCCTTCCCCTTTAATGCTAATGACATACTGGAAATCCATTTAGAAGGAAACTTACTGTAAGATTGTCCCTTAGTAGCTGCATGATAAGAGTGCTGTCTTTGTAGGACTCCTCATTCAGTGTGTCCAGTTCAGCTATCGCCTCATCAAATGCCTGAAATGAAACAAATCCATCTTACTAAATCGCACAAAGACAATTCCACGAAAGAGAACACGCTTAACTGCAGTCGATTCAAGACCAATTACTCTCACCCATTGTGTATAAGGGAGCCGCAATTCATTCAATCTCAATCAGACACTGAGCTATCGAGACGACTTTGCTTACGCCCTTTTTATTTAGATCACTCAGAAGTGTGAGAATTCTGGCAAACATAAAAAAAGTCTGGAAACCTTTAGAAAGATGGCAGTGGTAGGTATGCCAGGACTCTTTTGAAGGAGAAATATACACTGTTAAAGGGGTGGTTCACCTTTAAATGTACTGTTAGTACGATGTAGAGAGGGACATTCTAAGACAATTTGCAATTGGTTTTCATTGTATATTATCTGTGCTTTTTATTCAGCAGCTCTCCAGTTTGTAATTTCAGCCATCTGGTCGATAGGGTCCAAATTCCCCTAGCAACCATGCACTGATTTGAATAAGAGACTGGAATATAAATAGGAGAGGCCTGAAAAGAAAGGGGAGTAATAAAAATTAGCAGTAGCAATATTTGTAGCCTTTTAAAGCTTTTGTTGTTTAAATGGGGTCAGTGACCACCATTTGAATGCTGGAGAGAGCCAAAAGAAGAAGGCAATTAATACAAAAACTAGGGATGCACCGAATCCAGGATTCGGTTCGGGATTCTGCCTTTTTCAGCAGGATTCGGTATTTGCATATGCAAATTAGGGGCTGGAGGGCATTCGAGTGACTTTTTGTCACAATACAAGGAAGTAAAAAATGTTTTCCTCCTCCCATCCCTAATTTGCCTGGGCAAATTAGGATTCGGTCGAATCTTTTGCGAAGGATTCGGGGGTTTGGTCGAATCCAAAATAGTAGATTCTGTGCATCCCTAACAAAAACTATAAGAATAAATAAATAATGAAGCCCAGTTGAAAAGTTGCTTAGAATTGGCCATTCTATAACGTAATACAAGCTAACATGAAGGTGAACAACCCCTTTAATATGTACAATATTTACACAACAGGCTTAAAGGAGAACTAAAGCTTAACGAAGAAGCAGAGTAGAAATGTTGCACATTGTGTTTTAGGCTTCCATTTGTCATTAGCAACAGATCTGTGCCTCTGAATTTGGCCCCAGTAGCTCCTCCATCTTTTTTTCAGTTACCTCTATCATCTTAAATCAATTAAAATCGTACTCCAGTCCCTTACAATAGAGACAGCAGTGCTGATATAGTAAAAAAAAATAAAAATAAAAAAAAAAAAAGGGGAAAAGAACAACTTACCGATTTTGCTAGACTGCATGCTTTTTCAGGAGAGTTCAGAATTTCGTAATAGAACACAGAAAAGTTTAGAGCCAGGCCAAGTCGAATGGGGTGTGTTGGCTGCATCTCACTTTTGCTAATTTCAAATGCTTCCTGATAGGCTTGCTGAGAGCTGGCTACGGTTTCTAAATGGTAGAAAATAAAATCCTGAATATATTGACGACTTTCTTTGTTTGCTTATTAATATAATGCATTTTAAAACATGACAAAATCCCATTTCTAAATGCAGAAGAATAATTTACCCAGATATCCTGGGGCTAGAAATTTAAGTGCTGTCATTTCAAAGCGCAGCCCAAAAAGGCAGATCCAACTGCCCACCAAGGACTACACGTGCCATTGACTGGAGTCCCATAGGGGTTCATCTTACTTTAGCATGATGTTGACTGTGATATTCTAAGGCTATGGTTATTATTTGTAATTCACAAATTCATTTTTTCTTCTGCAACTCTGACGTCTGGAATGGAATTCCAGCAGTTGACTGGTTGCTAGGCTCTCAATTAACTTAGCAACCAGTCAGTAGATATTAATGGCAGACCTGCCTGATTTTAAAGATAAGCAAAACAATGTAACCGCAATGCGCATTGCATAAGGTACTAGCAGTTAACTGTCCTGTCCCTTTAAAGGGATACTGTCATGGGAAAAATGTTTTTTTTTTCAAGACATCAGTTAATAGTGCTGCTCCAAAAGAATTCTGCACTAAAATCCGTTTCTCAAATAGCAAACAGATTTTTTTTAAATTCTGACATGGAGCTAGACATATTGTCAGTTTCCCAGCTGCCCCCAGTCACGTGACTTGTGCTCTAATAAACTTCAACCACTCTTTACTGCTGTACTGCAAGTTGGAGTGATATCACCCTTCCTCCCAGCAGCCTGTTACTACAGAACAATGGGAAGGTAACCAGATAGCAGCTCCCTAACACAAGATAACAGCTGCCTGGTAGATCTAAGAACAGCACTCAATAGTAAAATCCAGGTCCCACTGAGACACATTCAGTTACATTGAGTAGGAGAAACAACAGCCTGCCAGAAAGCAGTTCCATCCTAAAGTGCTGGCTCTTTCTGAAATCACATGACCAGGCAAAATGAGCTGAGATGCACCTACACACCAATATTACAACTAAATACACTTGTTGGTTCAGGAATGACATTTTATATTGTTTACACTGCAAATAATTCACTCTACAGTGTCATTTAGAAATAAAAACTATCATAAAAATCATGGTCGAATCCGTTTAAATTAGCGACATTCAGTGCAGCACAACCTCATTGTTATCCCAGACGGATCTTTTTTAACTGGTTATACCAGTGATCCCCAACCAGTAGTTTGTGAGTAACAGGTTACTCTCCAACCCTTGAATGTTGCTCTCATGGTCCTAAAAGCAGGTGCTTATTTTTGAATTCCAAGCTTGAAAGTTTGAATTACATAAAAACTAAGTATAGTGCCAAGTAGAGCCTTTTGTAGGCTGCAAGTCCACACAGAGGCTACCAAATAGCCAATCACAGCCCGTATTTGGCTCCCAAACTCGTTTTACATTTGAATGTGTCTCACAAGTAAAAAAAAGTTTGGGGACCCCTGAGTTATACAAACCTTGCTTGCTGTCTCCAGAAGCGACTTCAGAAAGGTATCGGTAATAATCCCCTTTCATTTTCAAGTAGAAGACCTTGCTTTCTGGTGGGGTTGCGTTTGGTACCAGGAACCTGTCCAGAAGATCCTACAAGAACACACACAGGAAGCTCATTGTAAGTATATATAATCGGCACAATTCTGTTTTTCATACACCTAACCTTCGGAACTCTATAATGTGCTACTTTTGCGTAAATACATTTTTTCCTACACGAAAATATAAAGTTAAGATTTTTTTTTTCATTTTAATACCCATGTGTGTATTTATTAGGGATGCACCGAATCCACTATTTTGGATTCGGCCGAACCCTTCGCAAATCCGCATATGCAAATTAGGGATGGGAAGGGGAAACATTTTTAATTCCTTGTATTGTGACAAAACTTCATTATTTGCATATGCAAATTAGGATTCGGTTCTGCCGGGCAGAAGGATTCGGCCGAATACCATTCTCCTGCTGAAAAAGTCCGAATCCTGGATTCAGTGCATCTCTAGAATTTATTTTATACATGTTTTTATTATGTATGGACGCATCCCTGGAGGTACCTGAACATTTCCTAAGCTATGCAAACTGCAGAAGTTTCCTCTATAGAATGGATATAACCCTGTGAATGCCAATAAGCCTGCAGGGGGATAAGGAGATGACTTTAGGCAACCAGTAGGAATATCCAGGGTTAAAGGGGGTGTTCTCTTTTTCATAAAAAGAGGCTTTTGTCATTTGAATGTGCAATGTAGGGCTACTTAAAACATACCATTTTTTGAAGCTATAAAACTCGGAAAGTGGCACTCAGATCCTCAGCTCTTGGATGGGACATCACATGACTATATACAGGGAGCGTAGCCATTTGATTCATGAGAGTGCCCTTTCCTGTTAATTTGATCAAATCAATGGGGCTCATTTATCAACAAAGGTCAAATTTGCCCATGGGCAGTAACCTATAGCAACCAATCAGTGCTTAGCTTTTTGAAGCCAGCTGCAAGTAGAACAATGAATTCAGCAATCTGATTGGTTGTCATGGGTTACTGCCCATGGGCAAATTTGCCCAGTGTTGATAAATGACCCCCCAATGTCATACAAATATCACCTACTGGCTGTGTTCTGCTTAATGTCACTTCACTTGGGGGTCACCAATCACACACACACAAGGGACTGTTACAAACCAGAGGAGTGTTTTTTTTTTTTAAATGACAACTACCCCCTGGTTTGATGTAAAATAACACATATTTGTTGTTTAAAGGTTTATATAAAGGTGAGCGTGCTCTTGATCTGCTGACCAGGCCATCAGTACAATCTGGCTCACAGCTTCAGAACCTCCTGCATGTGGGGTTAGAGAATTTTATTCTTTTTTTTTTGGTTTTATGTTTTATTAGTTTTCAAAAAAAAATTCTATGTAACATTGCATGAGTTTTTCAAGCATATAAACATAAAATGTCATGAGTTAAAATGTAATCAAATACAATAAAGCAATATAAATAATATGAAATAACTAAAATAAGATAATATAAATGAAAGTAAAATAAAATAAAGTAGGGTGGCTGGGTTACACATAATAATAGGTAAATACATTTAGGAGAACTAGGATGAGATATCAAAAAGATTTGTTCTGCAAGTTACTTTAGTTACCGTATCCGTTCGAGAATTTTATTCTTTAAAGGGCTTGTTCACCTTTCAAACACTTTTTTCAGTTCAATTTTTTCCGATTGTTCCCCAGAAATAAAGACTTTTTTCAATTACTTTCCATATTTTAAAGCTTTTTCGAAATCTAACTTTAAAGTTGAATGTTCCTGTCTCTGGTGTTTGAGTCTGACAGCTCAGTAATTCAGGTGCAGATTCTGAACTGTTACAATTTGCTACATTTAGTTGATACAATTAATTGATACATTTTATAGCAACTATTGTATCAATTCCAACAGCTGCCTTTAATTAAACTCTTAGAGTCTGCTCAGCAGGGCCAAAGATAATGTATCAACAAAATGTAAATTTAGAGCAGTTTACAGGGTCGGCGACCCCTCCTCCCAGGAAGGTGAAAAATTAAACTTTACACTTCAACATTGAAAAAAGGGTCACAAATAGAAAGTAGTTGGAAAAGGTGGTGATGTCAGAGGGCGGGCCCGGTGACTGAGGTGGAGATGTCAGCGGTGGGCTGGGTGATGTGAAGGGCTGGGCAGTGGTGTCGGAGGCGGGACAGCGACGTGGGGGTGGGGCAATTGATGTAGAAGACGTGACTGATGACGTGGCAATCAGCAAATAGCTGATCGCCATGACATTCATTTAAATGCCCTGTCCGGATTTTCGAATTTGGAAATTTGGACAGGCACTTTTCACCCAGGCAGCCCTTCTAAAAACTGTGTGAAATCGAAACAGGCGGCAACCCTACGTCAGCTACAACAGTGTCAGGGATACATCTGACCCAGGGTGACCAGAACCTATTGTTGCTCATTAAATCTTTGTATCTGGGAGTACAAGAGCACCCACATGTACGCAACAATATTGTCCCCCCTATAAGAAGCTTTAGCTGCTTTACCTTATACCCAGCAAAAAACAAAAAAGTCTATTAGAAGTTTATTACCAGAACATCCTTGCAGATATCTTGCAACTCGGTCTCCACTTTCTCGCGGTACTCTCGTGCCATCTGCTGTCTCTTGTCGTTTCCTTCCGTCTTCTGCTCGATGCTGGAAATGACGCGCCAGGAGGAGCGCCGGGCGCCCACCACGTTTTTGTAGGCGACAGAGAGCAGGTTCCTTTCCTCGTTGGACAACTCAGCCCCCAGCTCTGTCACTGCCTTCATGGAAGCCGCCATGTCGTCATAGCGCTCGGCCTGCTCGGAGAGTTTGGCTTTCTGTACCAGTTCACTCTTGTCCATGGTGAAATCTATGGAGCGGAGACAAACACTGTTACTGCATGTAGAACTACAGAAATAGCCATTAAGGGCATCATAATATCAACAAGTCAATTCAAATTAATAAATAATCCAGTGCCATGCAGTTTCCATTAGTAAAAACGTGTGCTCTAAAGGGAGTGGTTCACCTTTCAGTATGCTATAGAAGGCGAATTCTTAACAACTTTTCAATTGGTCTTCATTTTTTTTTTTATAGTTTTTTTAATTATTTGCCTTTTTCATTGGACTTTTTCCAGCTATCAAATGGGGGTCACTGACCCCATCTAAAAAACAAATGCTTTGTAAGGCTACAAATGTATTATTACGGCTACTTTTTATTCCACATCTTTCTATTCACATCCTCACCTATTCATATTCCAGTCTCTTATTCAAAGCAGTGCATGGTTGCTAGGGGAATTTGGACCCTAGCAACCAGATTGCTTAAACAGCAACCTGGAGAATTATTGACTAAAAAGCTAAACACCTCAAAATTCAAAATTAATAAATTAAAACTAATTGCAAATTGTCTCAGAATATCCTTCTGTACACCATGCAAAATTTTAATCTAAGGGTGAATCACCCCTTTAAAGAGTAGCGGACATTTAACAGAATGACAGTCAGGCTCCTTGCAGGAATTTGACTACTCATTTCTTCTAACACAAAACAAATACAGGTATGGGACCTGTTATCCAGAATGCTTGGGACCTGGGGTTTTCCGGATAATGGATCTTTCCGTAATTTGGGTCTTCATACCTTAAATCTACTAGAAAATCATATAAACATGAAATAAACCCAATAGGCTGGTTTTGCTTCCAATAAGGATTAATTATATCTTAGTTGGGATCAAGAACCAGTATGGGACCAGTTATCCAGAATGCTTCTGACCTGGGGTTTTCTGGATAACGAATCTTTATGTAATTTGGATCTTCATAATGTCTGCTAGAATATCATGTAAACATGAAATAAACCCAATAGGCTGATGTTGCTTCCAATAAGGATTAATTATATCTTAGTTGGGATCAAGAACCAGTATGGGACCTGTTATCCAGAATACTTGGGACCTGGGGTTTTCCGGATAACGGATCTTTCCTTAATTTGGATCTTCATACCTTAAGTCTGCTAGAAAATCATGTAAAGATTAAATAAATCCAATAGGCTGGTTTTGCTTCCAATAAGGATTAATTATATCTTGGTTAAAATGAAGTACAAGCGATTGTTATGACATAAAAAAGTAAATCATTTTTGCAATGATTTGATTAAAATGGAGTCTATGGGAGATGGCCTCCTCATAATTCAGATTTGGGTTCCAAATAATGGATCCTATACCTGTATATTACATTTTACAAAAATTTAAGTTATCCAGAAAGCTCCGAATTATGGGAAGGCCGTCTCCCATAGACCCCATTATAATCAAATAATCCAAATAATTTCCTTTTTCTCTGTAATAATAAAACAGTCGCTTGTACTTGATCCCAACTAAGATATAATTAATCCTTATTGGAGGCAAAACCAGCCTATTGGCTTTATTTAATGTTTATATGATTTTCTAGTAGACTTAAGGTATGAAGATCCAAATTACGGAAAGATCCATTATCCAGATCCTGAGCATTTGTTGTCATAGCTGTATTTCATTTGGAATATAGACATTTTACTGAAAACTCCATTAGAAAGGGACCTGAATAGATTGAATGCAAATTTGTTGAAATGGAATACGGGGGATAAGGCGATTTCATAAGCAAAGGTTGATTTTCAACTTTCTAGTAGATCAGATAAGCGGAGGTATTGGTGTGTCACACAGATGCAGCACAACGCTGGCCGGCCTTGGAACTACAAGCCTGGATGAGAGCTAATTAGCAATATTGCCTGTGATAGGATTTTGTACAATGTCATGTATGCAATTAACAGACGAGGAGGCAATAGACAAGCACAAAGGATCCATACAAACCAGCTAAGCACATTTTATAATGAGGGGGGAGTATGCAAAGCAAATATGCAACCGCGGCGCTAATCCAGAGCGACTGAATGGACAAAAAAACCTGTTTATTGACACAAACGAGGCTAATACATAAAATGCAATGCACCATTCCCTAACAGAATTGCTTACTCATAGGGAGGTGCACTGGCCATCTAATCCATAATGTTTCCATTTTCATTCTAAAACCTGCTATGATTAAATATTCATCCAGCCAAGGAGCACAACAAGGCCTTTTTTTTTTCTTGCAGATAAAACTACAGATTTTTTATAGGGCCTGGATACATCCAATTATGGATGGGGGTCATAGCAGGATTAAAGGCAGCTTTACAGGGCATCAATATTGGCCATAGGCAGGGGGGGAAAATGTATTGATTAAGAGCTGGTCAAAGAGTTAGAGATAAGGTCAGGAAATAGGCAAAATAAAACACACTCCAATTTCATTAACCTTGAAAAAGGCCCCAAGCAGGAGCTGGAACTGTGTGGCATAAGGGTAAGGGCACAACTGGAGATTGAGGGAGATTTAGTCGCCAGCAACTTATCGCCTCTTCTTTGGGGCGACTAATCTCCCTGAACTGTTTCCCCGTGTCTTCCGCCTGCTTCAATGAAAAAAAAAAACACCTGAGGCAATGCACTCGCGGCGCTTCGACTGCCGAAGTCGCCTGAAGTTTCCTCGTGAAGAGACTTCGGGCGTCTTTGGAAAACGAAGCGTCGCGAGTGCATTGCCTCAGGGGTTTTTTTTTTTTCACTGAAGCAGGCAGAAGACACGGGGAAACAGTTCAGGGAGATTAGTCGCCGAAACGTTTGGATGCACACGTTTGAAGAATAAAACACGGTTGTTTCACCAATTTTGGAGTGCGGGTCTTTTGAACTTTATATATATATATATACTGTAGAAAAGACCAGCAACACCGATATATTTTGTGCAAAAATTCAAGTGTATTGAAGATGCATGTACAGCCAACGTGACGTTTCGGTCCTCTCAGGGACCTTTCTCAAGGCACACACACACACACACAGGCGTCTCTTCCCAGATAGGTGTATAATATAACAGTAAATACTCTGTAGATAAATATATATATATTTCTCAATCAGGAAAGAGCAGCTGCCTTGCAGTGGTTAAACAATAGGTTCATGAGCCCACATTAGCCACCACTGTGCCTGGAATTCTGTGTACAGACTAAAGCTTGGTAAGGAAAAACTACAGAACTGCCGATTTTGTTTAATTATGCACATTTCTACCGAAACGTGACATTTGTATCCCAGGTTTCCAGCCTGTAGCCCCTTCCTGCTGACACTGTTCCATAGAGACCTTTCTGCAGGAATAATTTAAGATTGTAAGCTCTAAGGAGCAGGGCCTTTGATTGCCTAACATTTCCATGCATTTATTATCTGTGTATATATATATATATATATATATATATATATATATATATATATATATATATATATATATATATATATATATATATAGGTAAGTAGATGCCGGTGCACACAAAAAAATTTTAAAATAAAGAAGGATTTATTTAAAAAATTCCTTGTGTGTACTTACCTATTTTTGAATTCCTGGGAGCACCAGGGTGTGTAACCTATCGGCAAGCGTATGCAGTGGCCTTGTGATGTATATGAATATATTTATATGTATATGTGTGTGTGTATATATATATATATATATATATATATATATCTATATATATTAGCTGTATAGATTAGATGTATAGATTAGATGTATAGGTTAGCTGCATATATATATATATATATATGTATATATATATATATATTAATGTATATATTAGATGTATATATTAGCTGTATATATAGATTAGATGTATATATTAGCTGTAGATATATATTGGGTGTATATATTAGCTGTATGTATAGATCAGATGTAGAGATTAGCTGTATATATATATATATATTAACTGTATAGATCCTTGTGCAGTGCAGGGTGTGGGAACATGTTGCTTTTATTAAATGAGTAAGTGAAAGGAATAACAGGCACATTCTCTATATAAATGAATTAAAGGGCCCTGCTGGGAAGGGCTGGACAATCATTTGGCCACTGGGTGTCGCTGTTGCAATGACGTCTATGGAGGGTTTAATATAAAGCTAGTGATGAGGTTAAAGGGTAAGTAAATGGGGTGCAAGGTAATGTGCAGAGAAGAGATGTTTCCCAGAAGAAACCAAGGGGGAAGTGTATGACTGATGTACGTGTGAGACATGGAAGAGGCGGGGCAGTCAGCAGGGAATGCTGGGAGATGTAGTTGTGCAAGGAAAGGGCAGATGTTGCGGATGATCGGGGAGGATTAGACTGACAGGGGCTCAGTGAGGAGTAAGAGGCGGATGTTAAAGCTCAGGGATCGGGGAATGAAGGCCGCGCGCAGATCCCCGCCCTTACACGGAGCGAGTTCCACAGGCAGCGGCTATAGAATGTCCACCTCCTCCCTCAGCGACATACCGCGCTCTCACCTCAGATAAACTCCGTCTCCTGCCAATAGATCTACAAATTCAACCAGGGTTAGCTCGTCTTCCCTCGCCGTTCTCCTCCTGTCCTGCAGATTCACTGGCCGTTCCACTTCCGTTCTAGCCGCCACTTCCGCTTCCTTCAAGCCCCGCCTCTACTCCCCCCCCCTCCCACCGCCACCTTCTTTCTCCTTCAGCCCTGACAGTACTAAGCACTGGCGGCTTCGCTGGAGGGAGGGGAGCTGGGTGACCTCATCGTTCCCGTGGCAACGGGGAGATGACGTCAACTCTTTCGGCCGGAGTTGGGAGGGGCTGGGGGAAAGCGCGTCTGGGCGGGAAGGGTTTGGTCGCTGCGGGATTGAGGTGTCTCAGGGCTGGTCTCTCGGCGACAAAACGGGGCGCTTAACCTTGTCTCAGTCATAGTTAGGAGTATATTTAATTTCCCAGGGTCACAGTGTGAACTAATGTAATCAGTCAGCTTTCTGTCAGGGATGGAGGCGCCTAAACAGCGCCAGTGTCCATTTTGTCTTCGAATCATTTCCCCTCACCCACTTGGAAAACGTTCCAAATTGTTAGAAGCCGTATTGTTCATAAAATGGGGTTGTCTAGTCGACAAACGTCTTTGTCAAAGCAGCACGTTATCCTAACCTGTGTTTTGGTTTAAAATGGGACTTCTGAGGTACAGACTGCTGCAAAGCTCAAGTTGTGGGCCCTGTGCTGCCACTAGACCTGCTGAGACCGTGTTATTGATGGCTCGGCACCTTTGTGAGGAATTTATGAGAAAATAATAAGTCAAAGAAGGAAAATAGATATAGGACGGCCCTGCGTCAACGTATTCAATCTGGCCGTACACCTTTTTGCCATTTTAAAAGAACCAGTATCTCAAAAACATTTAAGAATTAATAACGGTTTTAAGGTGCTGGGTGGCTGTAGTTGTGGGCCCTGTGCCGCCACCGCCCAGTGACGTAACTAACAGGGGAGCAGGGGGTGCAAGTGGGCCAGGGCCCGCACCCCTTCAGGGCCCCCTGGCAGCTCGAGTGCCTCTTATTCCGGACGTACAGAGGGGGGCCAGGCTGTGCGTCCTGCGCCAGGGCCCGCCCCCTCTAGTTACGTTGCTGCCACCGCCTCATGCCCTACTGGCTGGGACAGCGTTTTTTGATGTTGTGGAGAATTTTTTTAAAAAAGAATACTTAATAACAAATGAAAGAGGGACAGTAGCTATAGAATGGCTTGTCGTCAACTTATCAAACTGGCTGTACATCATTTTGCTATTTGAAAAGAACCAGTATTTCCACAAAAATAAAGAAGGCTTAATAACAGTTTTAAGGTGCTGGTTGGTTGTAGTTGTGGGCCCTGTGCTGCCACTAGGGTTGCCACCTGGCAAATTATTGTTGATCCCAACGTTATTAATAGGGAAAACAGATAAATATATAGGAAGGCGGGTATTTTTTTGCAGAAAAGGTGGCAACCCTAGCTGCCACCGCTTCGTACCTGCCTGGCCAAGACCGTGTTTATGATGCTGCGCACCGTTGTAGGGAATTTTTTAAAAACAATACTTTATAAGAAATGAAAGAAGGACAATAGGTATAGAGTGGTCCGGCGACAACTTATTCAGTCTGGTTTTACCATTTTAAAAGAACCAGTATCTCCAAAAAATGTAAGAATTGACGACAGTTTTAAGGTGCTGGGTGGTTGTAGTTGTGGGCCCTGTACCGCCAGCGCCTCATACCTGACTGGCTGAGACAGCTTTTTCTTTGATGCTGTGCAATGTTGTGGGGAATTTTTTTAAAAAAGGAATACTTAATAAATGAAAGAGGGACAGTGGATATAGAATGGTCCGGCATCAACTTATCAAACTGGCTGTACATCATTTTGCTGTTTGAAAAGAACTAGTATTTCCACAAAAATAAAGAAGGCTTATTAACAGTTTTAAGGCAGTGGGTGGTTGTAGTTGTGGGCCCTGTGCTGCCACCACTTCGTACCTGCCTGGCCAAGACTGTGTTTTTGATGCTGCTCACCGTTGTAGTGAATTTTAAAAAAATAATACTTAATAAGAAATGAAAGAAGGACAATAGGTATAGAGTGGTCCGGCGACAACTTATTCAGTCTGGTTTTACCATTTTAAAAGAACCAGTATCTCCAAAAAATGTAAGAATTGACAACAGTTTTAAGGTGCTGGGTGGTTGTAGTTGTGGGCCCTGTACCGCCACCGCCTCATACCTGACTGGCTGAGACAGCGTTTTTTGATGCTGTGCAATGTTGTGGGTAATTTTTAAAACAAGAATACTTAATAACAAATGAAAGAGGGACAGTAGATATAGAATGGGCCAGCATCAACTTATCAAACTGGCTGTACATAATTTTGCTACTATAAAAGAACCATTATTTCCACAAAAATAAAGAAGGCTTAATAACAGTTTCAAGGTGCTGGTTGTTTTTAGCCGTTCAAGCTAAAATTGGGCTGTAGGGCACGCAGTTACGTAACATAACAGATAAAATGTGGAATACAGTTTCATTCTTAAGGTGACCACGCATGTTTGAGGCAGACCTGGTCTCAGTTATAAATATATTTAGTTTCCGAATGTCATGGTGTACCCTAACGTTATCAGTCAGCTTTCTGCGAGGGATGGAGGCGCCTAACCTGCAGCAGTATCCATTTTGTCGTCAACTGATTTCCCCCCCATGCCTTTGGAAAACATGTTCTACATTGTTAAAAGCTGGGGCTTTTTTTTCATAAAATGGGATTGTCTAGTAAGCAAAATAGTCAATAAATTTCTTAGATAAAGCATATTATGAAACCTATGGTTTGGGGTAAAAAAATGGGACCTCTGTGGTACATAATTGTTTCTAAACCCTTTCACTGGCTTTTCCCAAGCCTTAGTTGTGGGTCCTGTGCCGCCACTGTTTTGTACCTGACTGGCCGAGACAGAATTTTTCATGCTGTGCACAGTTGTGGGGAATTATTTACAAATAATACTTCATAACAAATAAAAGAAGAACAATAGGTATAGAGTGGTCCGGCATCGACAAATTTAATTCTTAAGGTGACCGCTCTTTTTCATGTTTACAAGCGATCTCTACCTGACAGCATCACCATACCTGTCAGCTCCCCCCCCAGATTTCCCTGGTTTTTGATCCGAGTCCCATCTCTCTATGCCATTCCCCGTCACAATTTCCACATCTGCATAAGGTGTGCAAGCCGCTGATCCCTGATTGAAAGCTTCCTGAATAGAGAGCCTCTTTTCTTTCAACAGGCTCATTAAAAAATATAATTGGAAGGAATTGTATGCCAAACCTTGATTCTTTTTGAGGTTTTGTGGGGGAATCTATTATTCTTACTGCATGCAAATATATTTAACCACATAATTGTTTGTATCTTGAAAATTCCTTCCAGTGGAGAAGACTAGTGATGGCAAAAAATGCCTCTTGTCACTGCCACTAATGTGGAATCAGAAGAGCTGTGTGTGAGGCATACAGAGCATTGATAGTTGGACCTCAAAAACATACTATGTGCCGTAGGCCTTAAGGTAGCCATAGTCGGGCAGATTTGATCTTGTGAAATAACTTTAATAATTTTTGACGATCTGATAAAATTGTCTACTTATCTTTTAATTAATGGGGTGTAAATGTAAAATTTTCGATTGTTTCAACCGCATTGTCCCTGCAGTGGATCGGACAGGTTGAAAAACGTGAAATCGGTCAGTGGATGGAACGATCAGATAATTTTAAAAGTTTGAGTCAAATGCAAACATACGTGTGATCATGAGAAAGTTGTGACAAAAATCTCGATTCAGGCAGTAGATTGCACCTGCACACCTGGCTTCTCCACTAATTATACAACATTGTATTGTTGGCTTAAACGTTAAACACGGGAGAATCCCTTGAACAATCTACGTGTGCTGGAGTTAATTGCATTGACAAAAATCTCCTCACGCATTGTTAACGCTTGATGGATAAATCGTTTGTTAAAAAATCGGTTAGCTGTTAAGATCGTTCCCAGGGTAGGTTAATTTAAGATTGTACTGCAATTATCTTAAGCACGAAGCCCACCTTTAAAGTACATGTTAAGACACAGCACATCACATTCAGCACCTGATTGATTTTTTAAAACAAGGATGAGTTTATAATTCCAAATTCGGTGCATATCATTATTCATCTAATGAGAGCAAGGCAATATTAAGACCGCTTGCGGTGAAAAGGTGGAAGTTCTTTCCAGCATTTAAGTAGCACTTGCGTTTTAGCACAGCTTTACAGAGATGTGTAATCACGGTTCGAGGCAAATGTAGTTTAAAATGGGCCATCACACTTGAATGCTTAATATAGATGAAGATGGAACGGTTCAGTAACTTGTGAAGAGTAGAATGTGTGAGTAAGATGACTGAACACAGTAGTAAAAAGGTCGATTTGGAATTGTCTACCCTAAGCAGGGCTTGGTATGTGTTTGTGTGTGCCGGCTCCTGTTATTGAGAAGCACAGGGTGATGTCACTCGGTCAGCACATATCAGTAATATGCCCTTTGTACCGCCTTTCTTATCTCTATTGTATGTTTGCCCAGTATTACTAGGGCGTGCACAAGTGGTAAATAGTACAGCTTACAAGTAAAATAGTAACACCAAAGGGAAAGAAGAAAACAAATAACCGTGGTTAGTAGTGATAGCAGGGTTCATTTACAAAGTAGGAATGCACGGTGCATAGCTGCTGCTTTCAGTAGGCTACTTACTATCGGAGCAATGTTCTCTTTGGGTCCATGCTTGTGAAAAATTGCCAGCACATGGTTTGCCTTTAAAAAGAATTAATACAAATAATGAGGTGTTAATACCACACTTTGGCCAAAATATGTAAGCTCACGTGCCTCGTCAAGGCCCCTCATTGTACGTGACTCTATTGGCATTCTAAGTTTGCATTGCATTTAAAATCAAGTCCCCCAGCAAACAATGTGACTGAGTAATAAGACCATAGTGCTCTTACCCTTAAATTCCCTAACAAATCACTAGTGCTTGGTGAAACCCACTATGTGGCGTTGAATAGCTGCTAGAAACCAACCAACCAGCAATCTGGAGTTGACCAGCTTCTCTAAATGATAAAAAGCCAATATTTCTACACAAAAAACCTCTTAATATATTTGCCTTTAAAAGTAATAAATACAAACAACGTGTTAGTAGTGAGGTGTACACTACTGAATTAGAATTTTATAAGGAAATGTACACAATGTCTGACTATTGGAATGGCTCAGCTTCAATGACAAGAGAAGACTTGGCCCATCAAGATGGTATCTAAAAGAAACTGTTAAAGAACAGTCAGTAGGACCTGATTGAAACCAAGAGTTGCAGAATGGATAGGAAAGGCTAATACTTAGCCATAGGTTGGACAATCTAAAATCCATGGGTAGGGAGAAGCTTGTTCTTGCATTGTTTAATGAGAATCTTTCCAAAGAGTGTTTTCAAACTGCTGAAGGTCAAAAGTTGTTGGAAACATTCTCAAGTGGTTTATGTACCTTGAAAGACAGGAGGTTCTCGCCTCTTCCTATTTGATGCATTGATTTTCTTTGATACCATGGAGTTGCTCATCAGAGCTTGTTGCAGTCGCCAGTAATGAATTTAATTAAACAGAATCTGCCCTTTACTGCATACTTGGTACAATATGGAATAGTGAAATTAGTCTATTTAGTGGCTGAAATTAGTTGAAGCCCTTGGCTCAAACAGATACAGAAGGATGCAAATTAGAAGACCAAATCACAGAGGAACGCTGTATTTACACATGTATGTAGCACAGGAGGAATCCATTCTTAAGTGCTTCAGTGAATATATAGTAACATAATTAAATCACTGATAATTCACAGTGAAGGAATAAATGTGAAAAAATGATAGAGCCACTAGAGGGCAGCAGCCACATCCCTCAAAAAATCAACCTATTTATACCACATTTTGATGTTTTTAGCATTTGGGGAAAAATGAAAATAGCTTAAAGCATAATAAAGAATTTAATGGAAATTGCACTAGAACATCTCTGGATATCTCTATATACATTGGCCTATAAAAACATTAGCACTAAAAATCTGGGTGATCTTATCCCTCCCATAAATTTCTACCAGTACTTGTAAATGTTGACATCTGTTTGGGTCTTGTGCTCTTAAATAAACAAGTATATCTTCTCGACATCTGGACCTGTGTTTTGTCATTTATTGGCTTACCGAACTAGGAACGGCGTGTACAAAAACAGACGCGCTAAAATTAAAATCACACTCCGTTGTCCCAATGACTCTTAGAAGACTGTGCTTTCAGCAGGCATTAAAGAGGGAATAAAGGTAGCCATTGTGAGCTTCACAGGGATAGATCAGCCTATACGTAGCAATAAACTGGTAATACCATGTGACACAATTACCAACAGCATTAAATAAGTTGAAGCTAATAATATATAATACTACCCTGCTGTTCTAATAAGCATGAGGAACTCTGCCGATTTACATAGTTGGTTAAGACACCAACCATGTGATGTAGTATAAAATTAAAAACATATTTAACAATATCAGTAGTGAAAAGATGAGGGCCAAGTGGGTGGATCTAAAAAGGAAATGTCTTGAAAACAAAGTAGTAGCAGAGAGTAGAGTAGAGTTGATTTCCTTGGCTGCTATTGAACATGGTTGAAACATAAACTTGTATGAACGCACGAAACGCATAAGGATTTTTGTGGATGAATTACATTTTTATACTTCAGTCTAGAGTTGAACGTGAAAGTAATGTTTCTATTACACCAGGTCATGCCTTTACATTTCAAGCTATTTATAAGTTTGTATTATTTAATATGTAGGATTGTTTGCTCGCACTGTATGCTGGTAAATCAGGCATTTGACGCCAGGTCATGGTCAATCTGGGTGGTAGCAGAATTATTATGAGCTTTGTTTGGATCAATAAGAAGCCATCATTCCCTTTCCAATCTGATAAACCCTTGATAGGAGAGAAAAGGGCAAAATGCTTGGGAACGTAGACAGGTTATGCAAAATTAGATTTCCCGGAGGATTATTTCATACAGTTTATATCATTGTTCTTCACCTTGGATCCCCAGAGATCTAAAACATTTTTTAGATAAGATGTTTTTATTGAAGGGCATCAATGTGTGGAACAACTACATTTCAGTGTGACCACAACTACAGATGCAGTTTTAAATGAGCCCTAATGCACCTAAGTTAGATCTTCCTGTGCAACTTAACTCACCTGATGTAAGCTTCAGTGCACAAGAGAAGGATGCCAAGCTTATATATGATGTTGAGTATTCAGCTAAATACATTTTACGTCATATGTGGATCGCTAATCCCATGCAAATACCTTAATTTAATGTGTATGTAGGTATGTTTCATCTGTTTATGAATTCTACCAGAATATTATCCATATGATAGGTTCTTAAATATATCAGTGAGCTTCATAAAACCCTCTTCAGAATATGAAATCCCATCCAAAGCTTCTAACTTAAAGAACTTGTGCTTGAATATACAAACAATAACATTTTAACTAAGGATGTCTATAAAAAATAAAAATGGAAAGAGGTGATCGGCTGGAGGTCAGCATAATGCAGCTTTCTTCCCCAAAATGATATGCATACATGCCTCATCAGGCCACAGTCCACCAGGGTAACACTGAGGACAATCTGCAAGCGGCAAAACCTAATTATAAATCTCTCAAGGGCCGTTAAATATATTCAGTTGAGGAGGAGCGCCTGCTATTTAATAGCAACGTCTGCTCTTCTTTATAGGCCACAATTATACTTGATCACATTTACATTTCTCATATGTCAGAGGTATGTAATCTGACAGCTTCAGAACAGATAATACCCATAATTTAGACAGAGTGCACGCTGTGCCGGAAATTTCTGAACAGTTGTTAAGAGCTTGTCTCTTGCACACAATGTGCCATGCTCTCAGTTCCTCCAAGAACTACGACTAAAAGCTGTGGCTTTGAGTAGATTAGGTATATTAAGAGCCAAAAAGGTCTTGAGAGCATGTTACTAACTTTCTAGTAGTCGGAAATAGGGCTCTTGTTACTTACTAAGGTATCACATTTTTGAGGAAATGGTCATCAAGCAATTGTTGTGGAAACCAGAGCACAGAAGCTGCCGGGACTCATCCTAAAAGTCAAGGTGGATGGACAACATTGTAGACTAGACTGTCAATAGCACTGGCTAAACATGACCACCTACCACTGACAATGGAAAACTGTCAAGTTTTGAACCTTGGACTGTGTGATAAAGTGCAGTTGCCTTACTCTGGTGATGCACTGGAGGGTTTTTAGAGCAGGTACTGATCAGTTACCCTATCAGGTATCCCCCTTCTACACTGTTATCGCCTCTTACCTCTTGGAAGGGTTATTTGCTTGTTCATTAAACTCCCTTACATGATCCAGCATGCAGTGTTATTGAAGTTATTGTGATTTCCTTTTGTTCCTGAGTCCCTGTCTGATTTTCCTTGTTCCTGCCTGGTTCCTGAGTCCTTGGGGTAAAGCCAACAGGCGATTTGTCGCCAGTGACCACTTCGCCATACTTCGCACAACAGTGCGAGGCAAAAATTATCTCACTATGCTAATTCACTAAAATGCAAAGTTGCATCTCAGCATCCGAAAGCTGGCGACTTTTTGCTAGCGTTAATTTGGCAGTGCAAGCATTTCAAAGCGAAATGACGCTAGCAGTCGATACTCTGCCTAGCGAAGCTTTGTTAATCCTCTAACGCTTAGGTCAATTTGAATAGGGCGGGTACATTAAAGTCATATTGATGTCTTTATTAGAGATGTTGGTGCAAATGCTTGAAGTGGCCGCTTTTTATTACAAATGTCCAAGGAATAAAGACAAAAGAGATCCTCTAATGCCCTACACGTGAGATTGAAGAAGATTTAGCTTCATTTTAGCAATTCGCCTGGCCTGAGGTGTCAAAGTCAACTCTGTGAAGGAGGTAACGTTCAGTAAAATTCGCACTCAACAGAATTTGCAGAGTAATGACCTTTCACCAGAGAGAAAGAACGCTAGTTACTGTCCCATTTGCTAGTGAATTGTTGTCTACACCTGTTAGTAAATTGGCGATGTTCGTACGGATTGGACCCCATGTTTTGTTTCTGTGCTCCAGTCCAAGTCCCTTGCCTGATATCTGTGAAGCTCCTGGTTTTGACCTCTGGCCTGTTTCTTGGACCCCAGACCTCAGCCTGTCTTTTGTAGTTGTTCTGCTGCCTGCCTAAACCTTGGACTAATCTCATCATCTGCTCATATACCCTTGCCATATCAGCTATCTACGGCACGGTCTTCTGGCATTATCCAGCACATACACTCCAACCTGCCTACACCGAACCAGTCAGTCATGACAGACACTTTGATCTATGTGGGGGGGGGGCAAACCTACACTAAGCTATTGGGGATTTATTCTAATGGATCTGAGATGCTGTGGGCTGAACTCTCTGTTAGCCATGGCTCCCATTGTTTTACCCAGGGACATCACTGATTGATTGTAAAAGAAAGCCACTAAACTTTCTATCACAATTACCATAGGACCCCTTTGTGTAGCCTATGACTAAACAAAAAGCACAACCCTATCTCTTGCTTTATACTGTCTCCCTCTTTTGAGCAGTCATTTGAGTTCAGACCAATAATAAAACAAATGAATAACATGAACATAATAAAAAGCTGCTGTTTGTCCTATTGGTACCACACAGCCGAGCTAATGTTCCATAACTGCATAGAACAGTTCTCACACGTGGAAACCTTGAAAGAGAATTGGAATAAAAACCTTTTATCAACCCTTACTTCAATATGACTCATTCAGATTTGTGTGGAAAAAAAAGATGCAGTCTGTCATTATATATTTATTTTGAGATTTTGCCCATTATACGTATACTGTATATAGAGATGCAGTTCCTCCAAACGATAAAATTATATTAACTAATATTTTAGATAGATAGATGATAGACAGATACCTCCCTAGAGATACAGCTTCCTTTATTTTAATGGCAATATTACATATGTTATATCAAGACTTTCTCGCCAGCTTCTGTATACCAAAGAAAGACCAACAGAAGAGGATGCTCCTCTGACCTACAGGCTAATGGCGATCCAATGAAGCTGGTCTCACAGCTTGAAAAATGTTTAGAATCTGAAAATAATGACCCTATGAAACCAGAAAGTCATGCCAAATCCATTGAGTACCCAGAGTATTTATATTTAGAAGTTTGTATTATATATGTAGGACTGTATGCTGGTAAATCTGATATCCAGGCATTGTTCTACCAGGTCATGTTCACTCTGGGTGGTAGCAGAATTATCATGAGCTTTGGTTGGACCAATAGGAAGAAGCCATCATTCCAATCTGATAAACCCTTGATGGGATAGAAAAGGGAACATGGTTGAGACAGTAGACAGGTTAGGCAAAATGCATTATGGATTATTTCATAGATTTTATATAATTGTCCTTCATGTTGGTTCCCCAGATGTAGCTTGAGCACAATGTCTACAACGTTTTTAGATTTGATTTTATGCTGGTGTATACTGGGATATGTAGCCCTGCAACAGCTGGATACCTTGGAGACATGCCATTATTGGATATAATATATGTGTGGAATATGCGTCATTGTGTGGCTTTTAGCACAAATTTTGTGTTACTCATTAATAATTCCTTCCTGACAACCTTTGGTTCCTTATGTGTTACCACTAGACCAACTATAAGGAAGATGATAAAGGATGACTCCATGGTGGGAAATTACTTCAGGGAATGCTTTACATTGCCTAGATCACTCAATTATGCCCATTAAATATTACATTATCTATCATCTCCTCCAACATCAAATGCAACAGAGGCTTAGAATTCTCATAATGTACCCGGTCAACTTTGCTGCCTTGCAGTCCCAATGTCATCTTAGTGACTGCGTTTCCAGCTTTATTTCCCAATACTCTTATCAAGAGAATTTATAGACCTCCCTATTGTCCTCCATAGTTGCTGACTTTCATATAACACCTTGTTTTATCTCCATAATCAAAGAGAACCTGTGAGATTTGCGCGATTCATCTAGACGCTTTAATGTGGAGATCTGGATATCCAAGATTTTTTTTTCACCTTCATTTATCATGTGAATAATTATTTTCCATATAAACCCTTGTAGTCTTGAAGTAGAATCACCTCAAGTGCAGTACCTGGATATCATTTTTTAGTAAAGGGGAACTGTCAATATTATAAAAATCCTCAAAACAGCAGTTGTTTATATATTTACCTTATATACTTGAGTATAAGCCGAGTTTTTCAGCCCCCAAAATATGCTGAAAAACTACCTCGGCTTATACTCGGGTCAAGTGCAAAAACGGTCGCCGGCGTCTAAGAATAGTCGCCGGCGTCCAAGAATAGTCTCCAAGAATAGTCGCCGGCCTCTAAGAATAGTTGCCGGCGTCCAAGAATAGTCTCCAAGAATAGTCGCCGGCGTCCAAGAATGGTCGCCGGCATCCAAAAACGAGACGCCAGCACCTCCAATGGGAGCAGAAACCCTCAATTTTTTGATTGAAACTTACCAGAAGCTGCTGCATTTCTCACCCTAGGCTTATACTCGAGTCAATAAGCTTTCCCAGAGGTAGGAGGTAAAATTAGGTACCTCGGCTTATACTCGAGTATATACGGTAATGATTTTTTTCCCTGCAACCTAACTTTTTTCCAAATGCAACCAACTTTTGCTGTGTCACTGACACATTTCCCCTAACCCAACTGGCTGATACCAGTATAGCTCAGAAAACAACTACTGACTCGCAGCAAGTTTATTTGCAGTAGGGGAAAAAAGTTACACGGAGGAAACAGACTAATAAACTCAAATACTAAGGCAAAACATGATTAAAACCCATATTTAAAAATGATCGTGCTGTGGCCTTTTTAGCAACAGAATTATTTAAGTGTTCTTCAGCAGGAACCTGGCAGAACCAATCTGAAAGGGCTAGTTCGCACGTTAAATTTTATTATCCACGGTGAATTCTAAGCAAATTTTCAACTGGGTGTTCTGTTATAGTTTGCATGTGCATGCTTTCCATTGGTCTAGGGGACTTTGTTGATTTGTGGCGCCATGTTGGATCCATTTACTCCTTTATAGCCATCACCCACTGGGCAGTACGTTTTCCTTTAAATTCTTTAGGTGCAAAGACGCATTGTAGCAGATTAAATGGTGAAGTGGCTAACGCTAGCCTCAATTCACCAGAAATCACATTTGCAAGGACATCACCAATTCGCTAACAGGCGTAGGTGACAATTCACTAGCGAAAGAGACCATGGCTATCGTTCATTCATCACCAGGCGACATATTCCTCAATCTTATGTCAGATACATCATAAACTGTTTTCCGGAAATGCATTAAAGTTGTAAAAATGCTGGAGGCCAGGACGCAACTTTGCATTTTAGTGAATTAGCATAGTGGAAATGAATTTGCGTCTGTCGAAATGGCAGCAGAATCGCCGGCAACAAATCGGTAGCTGGCGTGAATTTGCCCCATTGTGTTCATCAGAGTTCCTCCTCTCATCCAGATTTACCATCCAGTTTTCCATCTTTGATAAATGGAAACAATAATGCCTCACACACACTAAGCTGCAGCTTCATTTATTTTGGGATACGCAACGGGAACCAATGCTGTATTTGCAAAATTTGGTTTGAAGCAATAAACATTTTCTGTTTTAGAGTTTAAAAGCAATATTTCCTCGGTAAATCCAATTGTACAAAAGCTCAAATATTATGGGGGCAAAAAAATTGATTTTCCGTTTTTTGTGTTTCCGCCCCAAAGCTGCTGTATTTTATATTGTGATTCTAGTGGATTCAGCATTTTCCTCTGAACATCATAGGAGATAGAGCCGGCGTGCTGGTAAATGTATGCCATATATAATGCAGAGAGGGGATTGGAAAGGTCAGGAGAGTTGGAGCAGTTTTAATAGAAGATGACTCAAAACTTTGACTAATGAAAGAAAATGTAATTCTACTGCAATTCTAATGTAATTCTACATACAGCCTTTTATATATGAAGGATGTTATGGCACAAGGCGAAAAATAGTGCTGAAGTGTATATTTCTGTCCTCTGTTTTTTATGCTTACAAATGTATCCCCTAAGGCTGATTGTGCTACAAGAGGTGCCATGTTCTAGGTATTTGGGGAAACCAAGTGAGGGGTATAGTTATGTAAAGGTGAAACTGAGCATTCTACCGGTCCCCAGAAGGAAATTCTGCACTGTTTGTATGGGGATTTCTAGGTCGGGGAACCCCAACTGTGACCCAACATTCAAGTGTAAAACAAAGTTGGAGAGCAACACAAGCATGGAAAAAGTCCTTGGGGTGCCAATGATGGGCTGTTATTGGCTATTGTGCACTGGAAGTCTACAGGAGGATCTGTTTGGCAGTACATCTGGTTTTTTATGCAACCAAAATTTGCCTCCCAATTCAAAAATAAGCACCTGGAGCAACATCCAAGGGTTGGTGAGCAACAGGTTGCACAGGAGCCACTGGTTGGGATTACTGATCTAGGGTTTTATTTAATAAGAGAGAGAGAGAGACTTCATCCTTCCATAACAATCTCTATTTCACCCTATGATAAATATATTCCCCCACGCTTTGCTCCCCCATATATCTAAAAAATTCCATCCTCTTCTAGCAGCATCTCCCATGCTTCCCAAACAAATAACAAAAAGTAATAAACCTATTTCAGATTTGACAAGTGAAGCCTTTTTGATTGTATATTTCTAGGCTGTGACATACCCATAATAATCTGAAGCACAACCTGGTGGGGTGGGGGGGGGGACTCTGATTTAAAGGCCCAGAGAATTGTTTTGGAAAGCCTGGCATATAGCAGCATTGTTCAGTTGATTAATAAAAGCACAAGTTTGTGAAGAGAGCGTGGGATTGGTTGTTTATTTCAGAATTTGGCAGTTTGAATCTCAGCAAGATATCAGATTATCAAAAATATATTTATATATGGGGGTTTTGTGCGGCTTTTGATGCCTGTCGCACTATGCGCTGATAATGGCTTTGTGTAGAACAGGGACACACAATAAAATAATGTGGGATACATGATGTTCGCAAGAAGAGTAATAATAATCCGGAACGCAAATAACATGTACAGTAATTATGCAAATGCTAACCCTTGAAGCTGTCAGATGACGGAACGCTTCTCACTTTGCTTTACCAGGTAATTTTATTGTTCAGACGTTCCTGTTACTGACATATCTGCCTCTAATTCTTTGGTATGTGGCTCCGGTAATTCTGACATGGCCCTGTCCATATGAAACTCAGAGGCTTCTGATGGTTCTTGGAGGAACATTTCTACCTCTCACTATAACAGTGGTTCCCAACCTGGAGGGGGGTCCTGGAGTGGGCAGGTGGGGTTCAGCTTCAGAACTCATCATCTCCTATTAAAAAAATACCTCAGACAGGCCATAAATACATTTTATCACAGAATTGATTTGATAGATTTAGTGGCCCCTTTAAGAGAGTTAGACTTGAGCATCAGTACATTGATGTAGGGTCCATCAATGCAGCGTCTCTTGTATGGATCCCTGTTGGTTGTGCATGCCCTGACTTGGAAAAGCAGGGCTGCCTGTGAGAAACCCATTCTAGCAGCCGCCTATCCACTTTAGTTACATTTGGGGGGTCATAGAGGTTTGTTTTCAAGAACTAAAAATGAATAGGGCACCCCCAAGTTGGGTGCCTACCCAGTGCAGTGCTGTCAACTTTCCAAAACTAGTTAATGGTTGTATAAGTGGCACATGGCAATAGAAGTGTTGGTGTTGAGGTGGGTAAGAAAAAACGTGCTTTTAAGGCGTTCAAGTTAGCAGGGACAGCCGAATCATTTATAAGGTACAAGGAGGCCAATAAATCATGCAAAGAAGCCATAAGGCACGCTAAAATTGCTATAGAAAAGGATATTGCAGCAAGCAGTAAAAAAAATCCAAAATTATTTTTTAAATATGTTAATAGTAAAAAAAATGAAGCAGGAAGGGGTGGAACCTTTAGTATCAGAGGGGGTGGTCAGCTGGCTGATGAAAACAAAATGAAAGCGCAGATTTTGAACTCATATTTTTCGTCTGTCTACACAAATAAGGAACCAGTTAATGAAGGTTTCCTTCTTAGTAGTCCCAATTCTAGTAATACAACTAATGAAATTCACACATGAGGAAATTGAAAAGAGACTAGAACATGTTAAGATAAACAAAGGTCCGGGGCCAGATGGTATTCATCCCAGGGTACTTAGCTTTGTGATTGCATAACCTCTTTGGTAATCACATCGCACTAGCGATGTTACGATCAGCGGTTCGAAGTTATGCTAGCGATCGGAAATTTGCATATGGCGTTCAGTTAAAGTACAATGGCCGTGTATGCAGCAGAAAACATATTACACTATACAAGGCCAGGGAACCTTAATAAATGTATTCTAATGCCCTACACATGTGCATATAGTTTAGGTGCCAAATGTTAACAAAAGTAGGGGGGAAGGAGGGTACCCTAAAAAAAATTTCGATCTTTTTCAGCCTATCACCCTATAAAAAGTAAAAAACGCCAGCATTTTTTGGTACTTTTTTTTTTTACAAACTCCTTTGTACTCTATTGCACTTTGCCTGGTCTGACCTGGCGAAGTAAACTCTGGCGATAGAGGTGACGTTCAGAAAAAAAAACGTAGTAAATTCGCGTAGTTTCGCCCCTTTGCCAGAGTGCAACTTCGTCTGGTGTTAGGCTGCGAAGTTGCGCTAGTCTATCTACTTCTCTAGCGTAAATATCCTGGTGGCCTTTAGATTTACCAAAGTGTATATATGTGTTACTAGAACTGGCCTTAAGAGCTACAGTCTACAACAGAACAACTCCCTGCACCTACTGCCAACTGAAGCATGCCAAAAGGGTGCTGGGAGTCGCAATGCTAAACCTATAAAGGGGCAGCACTGCATTAAGAATACACATAGGGGAGCATAGAATACCCAGAATTTTTACTATACAGCTCCAGACCACCCTCCCTCCCCCACCATATAAAGGCTCTCTCTCTGTTTTTGGCTTTAATTGAAGGAGTAGTTGTATATGGCAGCATCTCCCCTGCCACTTTAGGCTGACAATAGGCTGTGGCTGTCTCAGCAAAGGGAATTGCACCCCCTCCCTCTAGCACTGGCTGTCACTCTTTCTGAGACTCGCATGCTTAAATTAGCCCCAGGCTGAGCTCTATGCAGCACTCTTTACCCACCACCCGCACTCCCTCTGTCGGGCTGACTGCTTGTGTGTCTGAAGTCCTCTGGGACTGGCTGGGGAGATGTGCAGGGGCCCATGGCTGACAGTTAGTAACATTGTCCTTGTGGTACAGTGGGTCTGTGTGCACCACTAGTAGATTTCTCTTTCCTGACATCCGACATCCCCCATAGGAACTGCGCACTTGGAATGGCACAGACATTGATTTTATAGCAAATCTAAAACTTTAATCCAAATTTTGCAGGAGGGGGAATCAGGAAAAACCGAGGGAATCACTCTTAGTGATGGGGCCAAAAGTGAATGACCCCTTTTGGGCATGTTGGCACTGGTATTGCCCATGCGCTTCCCTTGGCCGTAGCACCTGTCAGCTCCACATTTACAAAGAAGCCACTAAGTTGAGCATCCGAGTACCACAGACCGCACCCCTTCTCTGCCTGACAGAAGCTCTGATTGGATAGAATGCAGCCTCATAATGACTTCATTCAGCTCCCCCCCCCCCTCCTGTCCGCTCTGCTGTGAATGAAGAGTGAGCCGAGAGGAAAGGGAGAGCGAGGAGATCGGTTCCATTCAGCAGCGCTGCCCACTGGCACTCACTGTCACCCGGAGCTTGGAGAGGCTTCTTCGACTGTCTCCTGTCCATGCAACAGCTGCACGGGGAGTCTGCGCTCGGTTCGTGGGAGACACTTGTTGTCAGGGGCTGCAACCAGGCATTAGGACATTTTCTTTCTCTTTGAGAAGCCACACCAGCTGCCAAGACGCCCCGTGCCGTGCTCCGAGTGAAAAATGGGGCGGCCAGACTGCCCAAGCCCCACTCAGAGCCCGGGGGCACCCCGGGCATGTTCATGGAGAGGTCTCAGAGCAAGCTTAGTCTGTCTGCCTCGTTTGAGGCTCTGGCCGTCTATTTTCCCTGCATGAACTCCTTTGATGAAGAAGATGGGGGTAAGAACCTTATCTGTATGGGTTGTGTGGGTTGGAACTCTCTGATGGTGTTTGGGGGGGGCTTCATTCTGAATAGCATTGAAAGGAGCTTGGTTCTTTTTCATATGTGTATCTGTTTAGAATATATTGACAGATGCTACCTACAGGTACATTCATAAGTCATTCATTATGATTATTATCTCTGTAATGAGGTCTATAAAGACCCCTCATTTAGGCTTGATCCAACAGAGAAGATGAAGAACCAGAGTGCTCGGACTCCTTCAGGGAGCAGTCGTTGCATAGGCGCCATGCCAAGAATCACTAACCTGAAATAAGCTCTTCTGTCAAGTCCAATCACTACATATGATGCTCAATGTCATGGGAAGAGTTCTAGAGCTTGTTCTAGGCTCATCAATCATGTTCTTGACGGCGTCTACACTGGCTGCATAATTCAATGTGAAAATTTGGCTGGTTCTTCTCTACTAAAGCTAGAGTCTAAATTGGCTCCGTGTTCTCTGCGCCACCGCAATTAATATCTGTATTTCATTATATTTTTGATCAAACCATTTCACTAATTGCCCATTCGTTAAAAGCCGTGGGTAAAATTAGAAGTATCTACTGGTCCCTGAAGAGTCATTGAGTCCAACCAGTTAGTAGAGCACTTATATGAGCAATTATTTTGGCATCCCTAAGAAGGCACTTAACTACAGGTATGGGATCTGTTATCTGGAAAGCTCCAAATTATAGGAAGGCCATCTCCCATATATTTAATATATATATATATACACATGCACCTGTTTGTCCAAGTTGAAAATTCATATATTATCTGAGTAATAAATCAAACATGGCCTACCCAAATGATTTTTCCATGTCCAGATGACACCTACGTTCAACCTATAAGAGCAAGTTGGCATTTAGAGCAAGTGGCAGATACATGTCAAGCTCGGGAGGGTTTAAATAAGCTTTCAGCAAAGTGGACTTATTCCAGGGCACCATCAGAAATACATTCGTAGCCGAAATCAGAAGCAGTAAATGGAATTTTCCATAAATGAGGATGTCAGTGCTGAGTTATGACAACTGATGGCAGCTCATTGATTTGTTATAGCCTAAATAGGATGGGATCTATATATAAACACGGGCCTTGCAGAGGGAATTTAATATAACAGAGGTTTTTATTGGGATGATAAAATCGGGGGGCTGGAGCTTATGGATTTTACTTATGGATTGTTCTATCATTGTAATGAATTAGCTGCAACTAGTTATAAATGCCCAATTGAACTGGGTAATAGTGGCAAAATGTGCATTGAAATGATTATGTCAAGGCTTGCAGCGATGGTGCTAACAGGGGCCACTGCCTCGGCGTGGGAATGGCACGTATAGTAGGGCAACGTAGTAACAGTTCCATATCATTGTTCCCCCAACCTGCTGCCCACAAGCTGTAGAGTTCTGCTCTGGTAACAGGCAGTCAATTGCATCTTCAGAGCTGGCAGTCGGAGGAAGAGGAAAGCTTCTCTGCCTGGCATAAGGGTTTAACTGTTTCTCAGACATTGATCATCAAAATGCTGAAATCAGACCCAAATCCCATGGGAAAGGCTTTAAATGACAATCTAGGGTAGGGTGGCACAGCTTTTTCAGAACCGGTAGAATTATGGATCGGCACCTGTACTGCATCCAATAAAAAAACAGCATGCCTTTTTCACCCCCTCCTTTGCCTTTGTTGCTTGATGGCTGTTGGCAGTGGAAGTGTGTCAGCTGTAGGGTGAACATATGTCAGTTACTCACAGAACACTGCCCCGGCTACAGACGGCAGCAAATACAGGCTAACAGCATGGACTCACTGCTGGAGGGCCTCAGAATGGGGCCTTTATGTTAGCAATGCCCTTCAAGATCTTGTTAGTAATTGGAATTATTCTTTCAGTGGCACGGGTGCAGCAGAGAGAAGTATTTTCTGTTTCCGACTCTTGAATCAATGTAGCCGAGGTCAATTTTTCTCCGGCTGGCTGCTGCTACGTTGTTTCAGGAGAAGCAGAAAAGCACAGACTTTAGATACAGTTTTTGGTTGGTTATCTCATTGTGACTGGCTGGCATCTTCATAAATTCACACCAAGTCAACGGTCAGGTCCTTATCGGCGTCCGTAGGCTTTGGAAATGAGACCACTTTGGTCTGTATAAGTATCTTGCCGAAAGTATATACAGAATAAGTAGTCACACCAAGCGAACTGTATATTGATTGGATGCTGGATATTAGTTACCAGTCTGTCAATGCGAGTGATCTTGTTTGATATTCATATTTCTTCTGTATGGCCTCATATATAATTTATGGTATAATAATATTGATCCTTCAGTTATTCAATATTTAAAATCCTGCCTAAACTATAAATATATATTCTTTTACGCAGGGCTTGTCACAGTTTCCTTGGCATTTCTAGATATTACAGGTATGGGATGCTTTATCCGGAAACCCGTTATCCAGAAAGCACCAAATTACAGAAAGGCTGTCTTCCATAGACTCCATTTTATCCAAATAATCCAAATTTTCTGTATAATAATCCCAACTAAGATATAATTAATCCATATTGGAAGCAAAACCAGCCTATTGGGTTTATTTAATGTTTACATGATTTTCTAGTAGACTTATGGAAAGATCCGTTATCCAGAAAACCCCAGCATTCTGAATAATAGGTCCCATACTTGTATATATAATTATAAGGGCAGATTTTGCTCAGTGTTGGCCTTGGGAGTCAGAGACCCACCTTAGACCATTCTGCAAACTATTATTCTTCCTTTCTTTAATCTCTGAATCTATTCTCCCTAGTGTCCAAATGCAAATCCAAATGGCAAATTCTAAACAACTTTTTAATTGGCCGTTTCTTCTTTATAGTTTATTTGCCTTTTTCTTCTGACTCTTTCCAGCTTTTAAATGGGGGGTCACCGACCACTTCTAAAATACAAATGCTCTGTAAGGCTACACATTTAGGGGGTTATTTATTAAAATCTGAATTTATCTCATTGTTTTATTAAAAGAACCACCACCAAGCTCTAATGCCTTTATTTAATAATTTAAAAACTCAAATTAATCGGATCAGGGGGGGAAATCTGATAAAATCGAGTGAACACCCGAATCCTCAGATTTTTTCAGACTTTTTCCCAAATCGCTAAATTTTTTTTGGGAGGGGCTGTTTAGCCAGAAAACCCCAAATTTTTCAGATTTTCGGGCTAAACCAAGAGCAAACTACGATAACTTCAAATTAAATTTGAGATATAATAAATAACTGCCTTAGCGTTTTTGCTACTTTTTATAATTTATCTTTCTATTCAGGCCCTCTCTTATTCCTATTCCAGTCACTTATTCAAATGAATGCATGGTTGCCAGGGTAATTCAGACCCTAGCAACCAGATTGCTGAAATTGCAAACTGGAGAACTGCTGGATAAAAAGCTCAAAAACCACAAATAATAAAAAATGAAAACCAATTGCAAATTGTCTTAAAATATCCCTCTCTAGATCATAGTTCATGCTGGGAGGGGACATGTGAGTGGGCACAGCATTCTAGCAAATAGCACTTATTGGCAGAAGGAGGAAGGGTCAGAATTAAAGGGTACATTAGAATGATTTCAAGGGGTCACTGAGCTTTTTGACAGTACATTATAACAGTTACTTGCCTTTTATCCGTCACCCTAATTACAAAACATAGCTCAAAATCACAGTCGTAAGTATTTACAGTGTCACAGATAAGTGCGGAATAAATGAGGGGTGCCGGGCCCGGTATGATTGACAAGCGCGGGGAGCAGTAGAACCCAGCAACGTCTTTCTGATCCGTTCCCCTGCAAATTGGGCCTAATAAATTCGATTAGATTAGAGCAATTGAAAGAGAAACGTACCGGACCAACAAGTGGGGATCATTTTCCATTTAAAGTCGTTAAACTCAGATCCAGCTGCTGGCGGCTGGAGGACGGGCGCTTGATATGTGGAATATAGATATCAATAATAACCTCCGCGTTGCCATGACAGCTGACTAAATGACTCTTTTAAAGTCGTTTCATCACAGCCGGGGCGTCAGGCCCAATTGTCACCGCTGAGCTGCTCCGGCGTGTCTGTAGATACTTAAAGGGAAACTAGATGTTTTCTGATTTTCTAGTGGCATTGTATGCTGCGTTTAACTTACCATCTCTCAGTGACAGCGCATACGATTTACTTTTTGCGATGCAGATTTTTTTTTTGCAGTAACTCATGCTGCTTTTACTCTAAAGACAGCACGAGGCATTTGGTTGCAATATTAGAAATGATTGTTAGGTTGCATGAGCAAAGCAATTAGGGGAGTAGCAAGATGCTCATGGGCCTCAGGGACTCTTTTCTATATCCCTTGAATAGCTGCATTATTGTGCTGATGTCTTGGTCCAGCCAACCAGCATCATCAGTCTGCCCCTTTGTCCCAGAGCCATTAGGGGTTGCTAAAAGAGGCACATGCCTAGGGTGCAGCAGTGGTGGTAGTGGGGGGTGCTCTAGTTACATACCCAAGAGGAAGAAGGGTTGGGGAATAGGTGGGCCTGGAACACAGGATCTGCTTCCTCTAAAACTGAAGAGCTCCCTCCCTTCCCAGCTACTTTCCTACCTGTAAGTGGAGACTGAGGACACAGGTGAGTGGAAGACACTGGCGGAATCAGGGAGTGGGCCAAGTAGGGAATCACTTTGCGCTAGGCTCCTCAAGATGTTTTTGGGTGCCTGGGGCACACTAGTTACGTTAATGACTCTGAACAAGGGGAATGGTGAGGTTGATGCTACATGTAGATGCCGTGGTTGAGTGTGGGACAATTGGGGTGGCAGGGGGCTTGCCTTCAGTGCCATTGGCATAACTACTATAGAGTATTACCCAGGGTACAAGGAACTGGAATCATGAGGGTCAGCTGTATGGTAATTTCCCCTCCCCAGCCATAAGGCACATGTATATGCTTCTTGGGACTGAGGGCCTTCAAGAGTGCTTGGCCCCTCCAGAGATTTTCTGCAGGTGCCTGTGCGCATTGATGGAACACCACTTTTGGGTGAACTGAAGAAGTAGCTAGAAATGTTTCACATTATGTCTTGGGCTTCTATACCAGCCCAAAGATGCCCCAGTAGCTCCCCATCTTCTTTTCTGCTGATTCACTGCACATGCTCTGTGCTGCTGTCACTTACTGAGCTTAGGGACCCACTCACAATATACAGTACACATAGAATAGAAATGTCACAATATAAGGCTGATTAGTAATTAATACAGATAATTACTACATGGCAGCACAGAAACCAGTGCAATTAGCATCAGAATTGAATAATCAGCAAACCTGTAGCATCAGCTTATATTACAGCCAGGGGAAGCTCATTTTCTGCTAGATAATTAGTGACGAGCCCTAAGCTTAGCTTCTCAACAGCCAATCAGAGCCCACTGAGCATGTGAGTGTCACAGACACTTTCCAAGATGGTGACCCCCTGTGACAAGTTTGAAATCCTGGATCATTGCTGCTATTGAAAAACTGAAACTTTAAACTGGTGCAATAAGTTCAGCATATAAAGCATGGCAGTTTTAGCCATATTAATTTTTAGGGTTTAGTTCTCCTTTAACTTTTGGACCTGTACTGTCTATTTAGTGCAAGAACTTTCAGGCCATGACACTTGGAAACATGGCAGTTGGCATTTGCACATGCACGGAGAGAATTCTAATGTTGGGCAGAGTTGGTAGTTGCCAGTTTCACAAAGCTGCTGTACAATAAGAAGCACACACCATTGTTTTTGGCTGAGTTCTAGTTCTCCTTTAATGTGTTTGCTTACTTGGCATAACAAAAGTTAGTGGGAACGGTTTGTTCCATGCGCTGCACATATTGTACTTGCCAAAGATCTATACGCAGCAGAAATTCCGAGAGGTGACATAAAGGATATTGCCAGCTGCTCTTATTAAATATCTGGTTCCTTCCTTATCAAATACATCCACCATTTCACAGAAATAACCCAGAATAGCTGTACATTGATGCGCTCGCATTTTCGGCTGTAACTGCCATCCCCATGCTTTTGTATCCGCCGCAGGATATGACAGAGATGTAACACCTTTTGATATTTGGTCAGTGCAAGACAGCTATTTAAACCTTGTCTAAATATTTAAAATGTCGGAAGATCTTTTTATTTTTTTATTTTTTTTCATTGAAGTGCTGGAACGTTTATCCGCTGGCGAAAGGTCTGAGCTGTCTGCCGTGGAGAGACGCCAGTTGCTACAACTATGAGTTAGTGCAACTGTCAGCTGTAATTGAGGTGAAATGTTTAGAAAAACGCCAAGCTGCTAGGGAAATGGAAATCAATGGCATGAAAGTACGATGCCAGAAATGTGACAAATGTAATGGTCAGATAAGTGGCATAGCTCCGCCCCACCATCATTTTAAACTCCACCCCCCAAACTTTAGGAATGTGACATTTTGTCCATAAACATATACTGAAACCTCTTAACTGTCAGTGCATACAATCTGATGTACAAAACCGCAGCCAGATCCATGTTGCCAGGCAACTAATTAACCCCTAGAGCACACCCCCTTGTTAGCTGCCTCCACCTCTTTTTAGGACCACAGTTCAGAGTCCCAAATATCACCATCCCAAAGTCTCTTTGCTCATAAAACCAGATTGGTGGCCTCTATTGGGCTGCCACCATCTATGGAGAAAATGATGTCCTACCTGTCTTCCTACCTATGTCATCTGCCCTCTAAAAAGTCATCTTAAAATTAAAAGACAAGAAATGGCGGATTTACTGGGGTGGTGCCAATATGTTAGTCACCCCTCCCCCATTAAATCTTATGGGGCTTTCTGTTTGCTGAAGTCCCACTTGCCCTAGCAACCAGGTGATGTTCAAGAATGGAAGATAGATAGGAGACAGCATCCATAGAAAAACAAAAGTATGTAGCCTCACTAGTGCACCAGTTTTTTGGTTCTGGGGTCAGTGAGCCTGACCAGGGCCTTTTTTGTTTAGCAAAAGTTGGAGAAATGTAGCACTATTTTTCCAACACAAAGCAGAAGAAAAACAGCATTGATTTTGCTCAGCCTTGTGATTTTAAAAGCATATGGCCCCTACAAAAGTCCCCCTTACCAACCAGGCTCCAAAGAATGGTCCTGCTCCCCCATACCTGATCTCTAAAGAGAGCAAGAATGGTGGCCGCCATTTTTCACCATGTCACTTCCAGTTGTTGACTCACTGGGTGGTGATCACTGACCAGGAGCATTGAATCAAATATGGGAGCCTATTTTGGGGAGTCCAGTTAAGGAGCGGGGGCTTGTGCAGGGTTCTTATGATTTAAAATGTATTTTCTTTGTTTATTTCAATGGGTATCATAAATAAATACCCACACAAGCATCTCGATGCAGGCATAAACCTTCATTTTCTTAGAAGGTTCTCATCTGCAACCTTATTCTTCACTAGACATGTCTCAGACAGGTCTATATTCATCAAGATGAAATGGTTCTTCACTAGGGATGGGCGAATTTTCCGCAAAAGTGACGCCCATAGACTTGTATGGCGTAGTGCGTCAAAAAAAAAAGAAGCGCGTTAAAAGCGTTTAACGAAACGGGTTCAATTTCGCCCATCCCTATTCTTCACCATACAAATTTCCTTAATTTTAACTGTCCTATATAGATATTCCTCAGCTTGATTGACAGATATATTTGCTGGTGGAGAAATGTGACCTGATAAAACAAAGAGGTGCATATAAATGGGCTTCTCAAGATTCCGAACACGGGAGTGCTATTCCTCATATATAGGTCAGCGTGTCTGCGTTGCCATGGTGATTCTGCCGGAGCCACGCTGTATCATTTCTTCCTAAATCCATAAGTATCCATGCTGCCGTTCGGATAATCACTGCAGTGTTGCTGCTCTGTTGGCTGTAGAAAGTGCATCTATCTGTATCACAACTGTTTGGAAAACCAATCCCCGTTTCATCTTTTGTCTGGATGGAAATGTTTCATTGAGGGTTAAGGAATTAAAAAAATATATATATATTACACAACTACTATATCATATCATGGCCTGTCATTCGTTTTGGCTTGGAGCCAGTAATTGCGTAGTAACATTATTATCCTTTACTTATAGATTACATTTCATACATCAGTCCCATCAAGTGAAACTTAAAATCCAATGTCCCTATCTAGGGGTTGCCACCTGGGCCCCTGGTCTGCTCCCAATTTTGCTTCCAGTCCGGCCTTTCTTTCTTTAAGCTCCTCTATCTCCCCAAATTTGAGCCTATTTAGCCGGGATCAACCCCTTTTATGTAGTCAGCATCCTGCAGTGTCAGATTGGGGTTCCAGGGGCCCACCAAAATACCTTAGACTGTAGGCCCACTCTCCAAGCTAATTTCCTTCTCTCTTCACTCATCGTGTTTATTCTTTTAATCATTCCCCTTACATATTATTATTAATCGTATTTCTTCTCTTTGTTCTCATATAAAAATGGGGAATAGCCAAGATAAAGGTAGCTATACAAGGTAAAGATTGGGTGAGAAAATGGGCCTAGGTTGGGCCAGTCCAACACTGTACACCCTGCCAAATGCAATCCTGTCCCCTGTCACTATTACTGCTTTAACAAGTCAGGTCTCTGACTAAGAGCTTCCAATCTGGATGGATAAAGAGTTATGGAGAAATTGAAGATGGTGGAAAGTGCTAAAGTAAGAATTGTCAACCTCTCTGAAATATACTTCTAGGTTTTATTGGTTTCAGGTGACCCTAGGACAGTGATCCCCAACCAGTATCTCGTGAGCAACATGTTCACCAACCCCTTGGACGTGGCCTCAAAGCAGATACTTATTTTTGAATTCCAGGCTTGGAGGCAAGTTTTGGTTTCATAAAAACCAGATGTACTGCCAAACAGATCCTCCTGTAGGCTTCCAGTCCACATAGGGGCCACCAGTAGTCAATCACAGCCTTTATTTGTCACCCACAGGCACTTTTCTCATGCTTGTGTTGCTATCCAACTCTATTTTTATTTAAATGTGGCTCATAGGTAAAAAAGGTTGGCTACTCCTGCCCTAAGGTGTCCTGTGGTAGAATGATGAAAATGCAAAGAAGAACATGCCAGTGCTATATACATAGGGAGATGGGTTTACAAGCTCCTCTGGGGCTGGGACTGATGTGTATGACGAAACACTCCATATAAAGCAATGAATACCATGCTGCATAAGTATAATAATGATCTTGAGTTTGTTATTGTCATTGTCTTGCACTGCAGCAATGTAGAACTCCCATGTGCCATGATACTGCGGCATCCTCTCCTCCACCACTGCAATATCGACCTCGAGATCATTATTACCCTTAGTTATAGAGTGTCAGCACATTATACATTGCTTAACAGAGGTGTTTAATCATTTACATCAACCCTTTTCCCACTAGAGCTTGTAATGTGTGTAGCACATGCTTTACATAGAGTGTTCATCTAAATTATGCGGGCTTCCCATTTACTTGAATGGAAGTGAGAGGACCTGTATGCCATGGATGGACCCAAGAGATCACCTTTCAGCTTGGATATAGAGGAAGATGAGATACGATTTTGTCTCAGGTTGAGGCTGAGAGTATTCCAGTGGTAGGAAGGAGATACGGAGAAGAGAGAGAGAGCAATGAGTGGAGTTAAAAGGAGTACATTTTGGGATGAGCAGATAATATATTGAGGAACTGAGGCTGTTCCTGTAGTAGGTGAAGTTGTATGAAGTGCTTTGATAGTAAGAGGTAGAACTTTGGAGTAAATAATGTTGACTCAGGAGATGGATATCCAAAATGTGTGAATTGGGAGACAATCCTAGCCTTGTATGTATAGCTGGAAGTCCAGTAACTGCAGAGGCCATTAGGTTATGTTTACAGGTTAGGTTACAGGTTACGCCCTAATCCAGATAGAATAGAATAAGGGCAAGAATCTGGCTTTAGAGAAAAATGTGTTGATTTTGGCAGTGATACAATGAAAGAAAAGAGCAAATAATGGGTCTTGACCAGGAGATGGAGTGACAATTACCCCTTATACAATGTGTGGGTTCCATTCGGCTGCCATCATATTTGTATCATTTACAAGAATAGAGGCAAATTTTGGTAGAAAACGTGTATTTTGGGCTATTTAAATGGTTGTTGGTAGCAAGTACTGATAGATCAAAGCCAAGTGACAACTCCCACGAAAGAGGTGCTAGAGGAAGAGGACAGGTTTATCTTAAATACAGACATCCCCAATATGGCAACATTGACTGATACAGGCTTGGCCACTGTCTTTCCCAAAGGATCTCAGATCTTGTACCCTCTTACTCCTAGGTGCATACTGTAGTTCATCCAGGTGGAGATATCACTTTTAGATACCTCTGGCTGGAATGTAATATTTTTTTGCATAATCTTAGCTAGCTGAGTGCCCTTCATCAGCTCCACGTGCCTGTTGCATTATGGGGAAAATACAAGCATTTAAAAAAGTATTGTTTTTGTAGTGTATTCATCCCTCTGTGGCCATGATTATTTGCAGCTTTTATCTCTAGTTCTATCATTTCTTTGGCATTTAAAGTGCAGTTGTGATGCTGCTGTATCAGTGCTTGATTCACCGATGCCGTTAAGAGATATATAAGCTGTCTGGGTGATTCTGCAGGATGGGGTTTGACTCATTTATCTGATATGATTTACCCTTTTCCTCCCACTTTTACGGAACCGTTGAATCGCTTTTCAGTTCTCTAAGAACGACTCTGGAATGTTGAACCTGATCACCCTATCTTCATTCGCACGGCCGCGGCCAAAAAGCAACCTGTTCCCATATGGTCATTTTTGTTACACATATAGAGGGATTAGTACAATATGTGTTCATAATTGACAGCGTGCTATGGGATAGGTTGTTTTATGGCCAGTTCCAAGAACATCTCTCTCTTCAATAGCGAGGCCTCTATGACACTGCCCATTGCTAGGGCCAGGGGTCATTTGGGCAGTGTTTCTCAACTTTTTAGTTGCTTCTAACAAAAACAAAACCCTTCATTGCATCTCTACAGGGTATGAATAATAACTATACTTCTTGTAAGTGTAGAAAGAGGCAGGGTAGGACTGCGTCTTCTTCTCCTAAATTAGATAGCTACAGAGCCTTTCAATACATATGACCTGTCTCTAGCTACAGGAACTATACGTACTTCCCGGGGACAGACATTTATCTTTCAGTGTTTAAGTTTTGTTTAAAAAATTCCAAGATCTACTTCTCATCTATGCTTGGGTGGAGAGTACAACTTCAAAATGCCTATTTATTGGTTTTGAGGGTTCCTTTAGAACAGGGATCCCCAACCTTTTGAACCCGTGAGCAACATTCAGAAGTAAAATGGGTTGGGGAGCAACACAAGCATGAAAAATGTTCTTGGGATGCAAAATAAGGGCTGTGACTGGCCATTTGGTAGCCACTATGTGGATTGTCAACCTACATTGAGGCTCTGTGCACTTGGTTTTATACAACCAAAACTTGCCTCCAAGCCTGGAATTAAAAAATAATCACCTGCTTTGAGGCCACTGGGAGCAACACCCAAGGGGTTGGAGAGCAACATGTTGCTCACGAGCTATTGGGATCACTGCTTTAGAAGAACAAACACATTCCTAAGGTTTAGCATCCTGGTGCATTCAGAGTTAGGGTAGGGGGATTGTTTCTGTAGATGACAGTTTCGTGCTGGCAGGAGAGGCACATAACCCAGTTTTCTGCTCTCTGTATTGGAATTCTCTGCTCTCGTCCAGTAGCAGCTGCCGAGCAGATAATGAAATGGAAATTACAGGCGCTTGTCCGAACTTGTTAAGTCAGAAGAAAATTGGGAAAGATTAAAATAGATTACAGAAGAGACAGGGAAGCTAAATTGGGCAGATAACTGGTGGATGATTACTGGACGGGACTCAGTGAAGCAGCTACATGAAGCATTATGCACGCTATATTCATCACAGCGTCACAAGGAGCCCATCCAGCTGGAATCCGAGTGTCAAGGCCAAAAAGAAAACAAACCCTTGAACCTACGGTTTTCCAATGTCAATCCTTTTAAAAATATCCATCATTTATGACATAATGAATAATTTTACCAAACATTTTCTTCTGCCTATTTCTTTCCCCTAACCCTTGAGTCTTGATGGTTTTAAAGCGTTAATAAAAGGCACAATTCTGCTTTAGATATCAAAGGTTCCTTTTCCACATTTTTTGTTCATCATAAAAAAACCTTATACATTCTGGTGAGTCAAACAAAGAACCTTTAAAGCACTGAATTCACCTATCAGCAGAATATTTGACTAAGACTAGGTAGGACGTAGCTCTTCAGGGACTTCTATTGTCTGTAATATATTTCAAGGATTTAAACAATGCCACCTTGGGATTAGTGTAATTTAGCCAAAATCCTTATAGCAAGCATTTCTACATGGCTACAAACTGCTGGTTACCAGGATCAATTACTTTTAATCTTTCGGTGTGTCAGGATGATCCAATATGCATGTCAAGCCATTGATGTCACTATTGATTGACTTGCCTTGAGGAATTCTGTGAAGGGCCAGAATGCAGTACCGGATGTAAATTAGTGGTGAGAAATCAAGGTTAGGACCTAATCCAGCTGGATCACCATACTTATACAGTTGGCTACAATGTAAACAATGAAATGATCTTGCAGTCCCTAACCAACTGGCCCTTTGTATTACTCCTTCCATGTTGTCCAGAAGGTGGTCTCCACACCATCTTGCACATGGGGCTATTTATTCTAAGATATTTATTTCATGAAATGTATTTTCTATAGTCTAACATCCAACAGTAGAAGTTTCCAGACCCCACTGGTGATGCCTAGCATGGTGTTTGTGTGACCAGCAAGTTGGATTGTTGTGGGTCTAGCGCCACAACTTCTGTGCCTGCTGCCAAACCCCCTACATCTCTCAACCCTTCCCTCTTGGTGACATTCGCAGTTTGCAGGTTTTCTAATCATCTGTTTCTTTTACAAAAATAAAATGCTGGAGAGCTGCCATTTGGCTTTTCATCTTGGAAAGAAAAGGGCTGCAGTCTGATGAATTATTCCGTTAGGTATGATAATTTATTCAATGAGTTATTTTGTTTGGGGTGAAAAAAGGCAATTTCCACAACACAATCTTGCGTTTTGATGCGTGCCAGTAAAGGTGGTTTTTTAGTTCCAGGAGGAAATAATGTAATAAGCTTTGCATAATTTGGCTTTGCCCTAGTCAATGAATATGTTAAAGCAGCATTTCAGAGAGGGGGCATATTATTGGAAAAAATGAAGCACAATGAAGGAAGCAATGATGACCGTTCTGTGGCTAAAAGGGATCTAACTTTGTAAGCACTCAAGGGTGAATTGATATTTCTGCATTGGGTGGACTTCAAAGGGCCCCTTTTGACCCCCTGGGCTCATGACAAGATAATGTATGCAGGCAACATAGCCAAGAAGATCAAACAATATGATCGTCAAGCTAGTGTTTCTATCATTATCTAGAATAGCAAATTTGCTCCATAAATCACACCCTAATTGTTGAAAACCTGCCTAACTTCAAGGCAATCCAGGTGAAGTGGAACAACTCCATCTGAAGAAAAAATCCTTCTTGATTCCAAAATTGAAGCTGGGCCAGTGTCTGGATCAACTTTGTTGTACAAGTTCATTTTTTTCTCTCTTGCTAAAATGCATTTAAGCTTTTAATTGAGTCCCCACCCTGGCACTAAACGTGGCTTAGGCACAACATTTCCATAGATCATTATTAGAATTGGTAACAATTGGAGAGAGCCATTGTGCCTATGTGCATATGCACCCTTCCCTATGGCAAGTGCACTGCATAATGGAGTGTAGTACATTCATTATGGCAGTAGATCTAGATATACTTCCAGAGCTGCTGTCCCTCAAAAGAGAATCAGATCCTCTTTATCTGAAAGGCTCATGAACATGCTGCATTTACTTCATTGACATCCTACTCAGCGGAAATGCTTGCCATCCTCACCACTGCTTTCATAGAATGGTTGATGGCTCTCACCAAGAGGCAGCAGGTGGGCTGTAGCTTAGGAGTCCATAAATGGTGCATAGGCCGGCAGATTTATTTATTTCACCAATCCACTGAGACAGGAGAACTGTTTAGTAATAGTTATTATTATTATTATTTCTTAGACATCATCACATTTGTTTGGAGAGAAAGTGATAAAGACTGTGCAGCTGAAGGTGCATGTGGAACGGGGAGTGTTTAGAAGGGCAATTTAGTCTTAAAGCTTTAAGGCAGATTCATAGTGAAGGAGACCGGGCAGGGTCTTTAACATTCAGTGAAAAGTGGGGCTGCCATCACTGCTCCACTGTAACGGATACACCTTGTCCTTGAATGTTCCATGACCTTATTATAATTAATGTCCTATCTAGGAGGAGGAGCTGGCTTGATGTGGGATCTCATGCTAGAGACCCTGGTTCCATTCCCTGTGGCAAGTCCTTGTGACCTTGGACAAGTCATTTAATCTCCTGGTGTCCTGGTTACCTATAATGACTGCCTTGCTTGCTGTAAGAGCGCCTTGAGTTCCATGGGTGCAAAGTGCTTTATAAATGATTCCCTTTATCTTTTACTTTTCTATTGCCTATGTTCTCCCTAATCCCTTGTATCCAAGACAATGTTTTTCTTCCTGGTCTAAAGGTTCGCTATACTCTATAATGTCTATGGTCAGTTGTGGTTAATATATAATAGTGATTATTAGACTTCGGCGATGGCACCCCTAAGGCCTGGAAGCCTAGCCTGAAGGATATTTAGGATGAAATTTGGGTACCTCTTTGCAGTCACAGATATTATTTAAAGATTGGAGGTTATTTGTGCTGAGATTAGGGTTGAATGAACACTAAGGGCCCTATTTATGATTGGTCGAGATTTTCATCTAGGAGCCTAAAAATAGTACAATTGAAACCGACTTGAAAGCTGCCAAAGTTTTTTTTCGTAACAAAAGATTGTTCTGTAAAAATGATGGAAATTGCCAAGCTTTTTCAGCACAAAAAACAGAGAATACCTACTGTATGCTGGATTCATTTTTTATTTCTCTCTGTATAGGTTATGTTTATATAGTTGAATGTTCCCGCTGAACTGGAATTAGAATGGGAATACCTAGGCTGGCATGTTTTTAGGATACCGCTTAACTTTCAGTTATCTATTTGCATTCATTTTTGGTTATTAGAGCACCAGAGAAATCCATCAACACTCTCTGGTCAGCTGGGCCATGACCCCAGATAGATTCTTGGAAAGGGAATTATTAAACAATAGGAGGCTAATGGAGATGATGAGGAAGTATGTCTGATTCCCATAGTATACCATGTGAGCGGTTTTCTTATGTATATTTTTCTTGCAACCTTAGTTCTTTCTTTCTGAAAAGGTGAAGAATACTTCAGCGTTGAAGCAATTTTTAGCATCATTCACGTGTTCAGTTGCGATCTCGCAGTTCTATTTTTATAGTCATTTATAGTCTGTCTGACAGCAAGGTGTGCATGTAGTGGTACAGCTGCAGAAATGTAGGGCACCTCTGATTCCTATAGCAGTGTAGCTCATAGGGCCGCGATACCGTCTCTCCCCCCCCCGGCAGGGTGGTTTTAAGGTGGAGCAATGAAGGACATTTGCTGAAGCTGCCATCATCAGAAGAACCCGTTGGGGTCATTGTAGATAAAAGTACAAATTGCATGTTATTTTGCTTGGCAGAATGGTTGTTCAGTGGGTGGATTTACTGTCTTGCAATGCTGGGGTGTAGGGTGACCAGCCAGGGCACTGGGTTTTCTCTAAATGTGTACAAACTGGTCAATTGGCTCCTGGTCAAGTTGAAACTAATGTGGTAAGGATCTTTGATTGTAACCACAATTGGAGCAGTGAATGGTGTATAATTTCTGGAAAGCAAGTTTGAAATGTATGGCGCTGTAGAAATAAAGGATCACGATACAGTTGAAACGTTTGCTCAGATAATTCCCACTTGGCTTCTAGATGATGGTGATGATTATGTGAAAAATGTCTCCAATTTTCCTCTAATGAAGGAGAAATTCCATTATCACTGCACCAGTGCAGAACATTCCCAATGTGACTTTCCATACTGTTTACCAGCTTAGTTACTCTTCTTTCAGCAATGTCCCTTTTACGCTAACTTGATGAAATTCATATTACCCGCAGTCTCACCCTACACACCAGAAATCCAAATGAGACTGTTTGAGCAGGGATGTCCAACCTCTTCCCCTTCAACAGTTCCAACAGGCAATTTCTTAACTGTTCCCATTTCCCCAATGAGGTTGTTTCCTTCCTGCATTGCCAAGGACTCTTTCATTGTAACTGCAGCCCTGTTCACTAAGGGTGCCATAATGAATTTTCAGCCATAAAATGCAGTGTATAAGATGTAGCTGGTTCAGTAGTGATTACATAACTGCAGCAGTCTGTTGGAGACACTGGAGTTCCTCTATTGGCAGGTAGAAGAAGAAGGGTGAAAATCTATGTCAAGATCAGATAATGCAACTGAAGAAAACTGTTTATTTCAACTAATTCCCTAGATAAAATTCAGGTGAAGCTAAAGGGACACATCTGAAACATTTAGGTCCTACAATTAGTGATTTTGTATCTCTACACTCTTTGCTACAGTTCTTGCCATATCATGCTATCAGCCATCCCTAGCTATAGTGAGGAGCAGACTATGTGTATACATAATGGGGCTGGCAGTGGGCAGTAAGAGATAGCGTGGAGACAGGTGCTTATATAGAATATGGCTAACCTTCTATTTCAGGGTTCTTGGTAGAAATTGTGCTCATCGCTAGTTGCAGCTAGAATCCTCCATTAGCAGTGCACTTCTGAAGACCACGGCTGGAGAGCTAAATGTTCTTGCATTCTTGAAAGACACCGATATTTTATATTGGCATTAAAGCTTCACAAGTGATTTGTACCTGTAACCTGTGATTAGCTTCGTCTACATTAGGACCCCTCTGGAGTCTATCTGGAAAAGGAAATGAGTAACTCTTCAATAAGAGACCATGAATTCATCTGGAGGAATGTTTTTTAGGGAAATGCTGAACAAGGAAGATATTTCTGTACTGGCAGCAGTTTTCGCCATTCAGCAAATATTTTGTCAGCCTCAATTAGTTCTTATTTTTAGTCTCCATTTTTACCTGAAATTCACAACCATTCTAAAACACAAGGGGCTGCTGGCATGAACAAGTACATCTGAATGTTGACTTCACTGTTTGTATCTGCAGTATCCTCTGTAGTGGGGGTGGGAACCCATAGATGGTATTGATAGGACCTATAACGAGCATACTTAATGGAAAATCAAGACTCTTCTGTCACGTTAATCTATTAATTTATTAGAAAATTGGAGAAAGTAATTTGTGGCCAGGACTCTAAAGGCAAACAGTATTGTATTCCTGGTGCTAGTTTTTAGTATGTGGTGGACTAATAACAAGATATTATTAGGGTGGTCTGGGAAATATATTACATATTAGAGCAAATGACAAAGTCATAGGAAAGAGAGAACTTACTAGGCTCTTATCTTACCGTGTGCTATGTTAGTAAGTCAGCAGGAGCTTATGGAGAAGAACGCATGGCTGAGAAATTGGTTCATGGAGGAAGGCTCTGGTTAAAAAGAGCTTGGATGACATTTCTTTTGTCTTCAGGCTCTTTTGCAGGAATGGGCTGTACCTTAAAGATGGTTGAACTGTTTTGAAGAGAGGATGGCTGTAAAGTTAGAAGACATTTTAAGACTTGGTAGGAGGAGAAAATGTGCAGTTGGGCATATTTGGAGACAGTAAGGGTGAAGAAGTTTATAATGGTCCACATAATAAACCTACAGTTGCATGATATCCAGCCAAATATAAAGTAAGAAGTTGTTGTGTGATTTAGTGGTAAGGCTGAAGCTATAAGACAACACACATGTTAATTTTAGAAGTATATTATAGAACCCCCTCATGTAAATGAAGAATAGATTTAGCCAGTTCCTGTTGCGAGTAAAAAAGCCTGCCAGTTTGGGGCAAATCTTTGGGGGTTCTAATTACTTATATATTTAAAAGGACCTCTATTGGGAGGTTGTGAATGTGCTGTTATCTGTTAATCCGTAAGATTCTGAGGCTGAAACCAATTCAAAATATTTCCAATTCACAAACACCTGCCGTGGTCGTAATTTCCCCTCCCTATCAACCATTACAGCCATATTCTCTCTGGGTCCTCTTTCAGCTACAGTGGCCCAAATATCCATTCTACTCAGCACATATTTAACATCCACTAAAGTGCTTACATTGTTGCTCTGTAATTTCCTTAGAATTGAGTAAAATGCACATGCTCACAATGGCCTCTTTTGGATTATGTCACCAAATGTATAGTGTCAGTGGGACCCAGTTCTGTAGTTACATAGTTCCAGTTCTGTTGTTCCCGGTTGCCAGTGGGCATGGACCACAATATTCAGATGTTTAAAGACTTATACATTTTATATATCTGTTATCCAACCATACTTATGACACTCCAAGCAGACACCCTCCATGCTGTGCAATGTGCTTACAGATGTTATCACACCTTAATAGGTGCCTCTAGACTATGGATTAAAAGTATGGATTAGTGGTTAGACTATAGGTCCATTTAAACCACCTTTAAAGGTTGTACTTCTACCACAAGAAATGGGTAACTTTGTTTTCCAGTACCTGCAGAGTGAACATGACTGTCTCCATTGTTTGCTATTGAGGCTTTGCTGGTGGTTTTGCTTGCTCCACACATAGGACAATACATTGTGCCAGTGAGCCTTGATATATTTTTTGTGTTGGGGCCTGAACAAAGAACCAGACAGATGTTTTCTGTGGGATCTCAAGTTTTGCCTCTAGTGAGTGTTTTATGTCTTAGTAAGAAGACTTGGTTGACTAATTGTCTAGAAAAAAAAAATACAAGACTTCCTATATTTTTGTTTCTTGGCATCAAGCACCATTTTTACCATCCAGGTGACAACCCTAAGGGGTAGAGACCTGTGCAGGTCACATTAAGTGGCCAAACTTGCATTTTTACCTGGTTTGACACCCAACCAGACCTGGCTTGCAACAACCTTAGCACTGAAACACGGTTGTTCATGGGCAGGCAGGGATCTCAAACTAAGTCAGAAAAGGTGATTTTGTAACAAGTCAAGCAAAATGCTTTACCAGAAGCATTTCAAATGTGTCTATACATGCATACAACTTTTTTATTGTGAAGACCCTAGCCTTTATTAAAGGACTCATAAAACAAGACCTCTTTTTCTTCAATTAAATACTGTGTACTGTTACATGGCACCAGTTAAAAATGATTTCTTGTGGTTTATTCCTGAGATTTAGATTTCTTCTAAAATGGCAGCTTTCTATTTTAAAGCTTGGGAAAAGTAAACTGCAGTATTATCTGCATAATAAACAAAGACGCGCGATTATGACTTGCTGAAATCAGCTGGGGTATTATAATAACACGCAAAGCAATTCTTTATAATAAAAGATGGTATTATCATAATAATGATAGCAGGGTCCTGGGATGTGACTTCAGACAGGAAATGCTTTCTGATTCAGCTAACAATAGTACTTTTTGCATTGAAAGAGCTCTTTAGAGAGAGAGTTCTGTTTTCCAAGTTTGAATGAAAAACAGTTTGTTTCTCACCACCAACCATTAATAAGAATAGTAATAGACATAGCTGTAGTTGGCTTTGCTGCCTTGCAGTGCTATGGCCCTGATGGATCACTATCAGGAATGGAGTTTGTATGTTGTCCTCATGTTTGACGGGGGTTCCTTCCACACTCCAAAAACTACCATGTGAAAAACTGCCTCTTGAAGTTGATCCTCAAACTTGCATGGGTTTCCTCTTATTCTCCAAAAATAACCAGGTGGTTTAACTCATGTTGGCTTGAATTTCCTTCCTCACTACAGAAATAGCCACATGAATTAATTGGTTCGAGATAGAGTTGATCCTAGTATGGAAGGAAAGATCCCTAGTGACGTTGTAGAGGTCTATGTTGGATATATTGTTGCATTATACAGAAACGATAACAATTTCAGCCTCAACCTATGAAGCTGGTTGAGGAGACTGACCTTGGCTCAATCACCCAGCCATTGGCAGTGTTTAGGAAGGAGGTAATTTTGGCAGACCATCTTCCTTCCCTTTATAGTTCAGTCAGTGTGGGCAAGTAAACTGGAAGCGACATGGGCTTCTCACAATGGCATAACGAATGTCTTTCACAAGGCCACCTATGGCTCTAAGTTCCAGGCAAACCCAGAGACTTGTGAGGTTTCTTAAGTCATAGGAGATGTGTATCTCTGTTGGTTCTCAGTCCTGTGCCAACCATAAAAATCTTATTAAGCTTACCTATTGGTTCATATCCAATTTCAAACCTGTTTTGCATCTCTATCTGATGTGCAACCTAAACAAGAAGATGACCTCCATGTTGTTTTATTATATAGTTTGTATCTCATTTCCTTCTTGCCGATAGCAGTATGGCCATTCTTTAACCAGAAACAATAATATTCCATGAAAATGCTTAGCATGCAGCATGCTTATTATTGCTTTGATAATGTTATTCAGATATATAAATATTTAGATATCTTGGCTTTTTACTCATTGGTTTTAGTTGAGGAATTCATTTCGACACATGTCCTATAGGCACAGCAAATAATTAAACTCAGCCACATGAATTATGTTTTCTCTTTCAAGAAATTTCATCTTCAAGGTGTTCCTTAAAAATATAATGTATCTAAAACAGGAAAACACATAGAAGGTAATATCGGCGGCAGCACATCTGTTGTGTGGGTACGTTCAACTTGGGAATGAGGATGTGGTATTCAATTTAGGCTAATGTCCCTTCCATCATCAGTAGGAGTATTTCCATCTGCAACCTGTCACAGCATCTCACCACCAACAGAGCATGTATTTTATTACAGATTTTGGCAAATTGATATCTTCATTCAGTGGTGTAAGTTGGTGGTTATTGTTTATACTGTAGTTTATTCTTCAACAAAACAAGGCCTTGATATATAAAGAGTTCCCTGTAGGCACCCACGGCATGAAGACTATGTAGGGACCCTACTCCAAGACAAAGGTTTAATCTCCTTTCCCAATTCATTCTAATAGAATAAACACTAACATCCTCTGCCCACAGCACCCTGAGTACCATTGAGACTGCACCCGTGCTTTCCAAAAATAAATATAGATGATTTTTTTTTTTACACAGACATATCTGCTTCTGCTTGTAACCTGCTGTGGCTCCACAGTATCATGCAACCCTTGTCCACCTCATTCCACTGTAAACATGATGTATTTTGAAATTTAAAGAGTCTCTGATTTCCAGAGAATCTGTGCACCCACCAATATGGAAAGGAGAGGGACTTCAAGTCCAAGAATCCAGAAATGGTCCCTGCAAGCAGAGACAGGCTATCATGGACAAAGACAAATATCTCCTTCCTAGGACCAAAGATGGGATATCTGCTAAGGTCTGGAAGGCCTGGAAATTTACTAAAGAACGAGTGAATCTCTCACCTGTCATGAGCAGACTAGTAAATCTCTTACCTAATTATAAATTATCTTTCTAAATGTAATACCATAAAAGTAAGATTTCTCCCTCTGGTTTAGTTGCAATGAGAAATTTCCATTCCTGAATTTGATAAAACTTGTAATACGTCTGCCCTCAATTTCTGTTTCACCGCACTGTGCCTTTTTTATGCAAGCTGAGCAATTATTATTTAATAGCTGCTAAACACCAAGGGAGGATTATAATTGCATGCTTTTTCAATGGAGCTGATCCAAATCTGAGGGATAAATTAGGCATATTTTCCTCAACCCATCTGTTTTGTGCTTCACATAAGTATGTGTTGTCTTTTGATGATGAAGTGGCTTTGTCTCATGAGTCAGTGTGATGTCTTTCTGAACTTGTCCTTTAATGGGATTGGAAAGACTTCTTCAGTGAAGGTGCCAAAATGTTAGGATCCCCATCCCCAGTAAATGTAATTGCACCTTGGGCCTGTGGTTCTTTTTTGGGAAAAAAAATCACCATCTTGGGGAACATTTGCGCCACCATCTTACTTATGATTCCCAAGGATCCCTTGTGTAGGCTTTTAATATCTAAAGGTCCCTAGGTATAGTCAAAGGATACTGAACATTAAGAAAGGCTTAGTCTCCCCAAAAAGAGAGCACCTGCGATATACTGTATCTATATAGTTAGAAGCTGTTCACATAGAAAGTCAACCATTGGTGGCCATCCCAATCAGAAATGTCACCCTCCTCCCCTACCCTTGGGCCTTAGGTCATTCATATGTAAGGCTGGGTCACATAAAATTACTGAGTGAGGGATGGCAGCTCACCATCCAACTCCAGCGCATATAGCATTAGAGAGCCCCACAATAGTATATGATTTATCTGTTAGGGATGTGTTGGTAACTCGGGGGAATTTACATCACTGTCAACCTGCTTTCTTTTATTATTCCCTATAAACTTGCCAAAAAAAGGATCTATTTCCAACTTCGAGTGACGTAAAGGCTCCTTATCCAGGTCCCTTATGTGTGCATGGAGTGAATTGGTTGAGACATGGTAGTTCCTCAGAGTCTAAACGTTTCTAAGTAATACAGATCAATGGGAAATCAATAGAAGACATTGCTACTCGCTGAACCATCCCCAGGTAACATATTACATTAGCTAATGATGTGTTGTTGATTTATTCGATAGTTAATACTTAAAATATGCATCAAATAACATTAAAGTCTTCTCAGCCAATTATCCTACTGCACCCTTTCTCCCAACATCCATCAGATTTCTATTTTAATCACTTTAGGGGGGGGGGGCGTTATACAAACTGTTTGATCTATATACTATACACTAACTGTGACAGATATGGAAAAACATAGCTCCCCCAGCCATTATTATTGATTTACCTACAATGTATTGTAGCTTTATAATCCTCATAATTTCTTGTTAAAGCCAAGCAAGCATTGCCAACAGAAAACTATGAGGAGCAGTTCTCAACCATTCCATTCTCAACCCATATGAGAAGGCACGTTGCTACTAAATATTTTCATTCAGGTTACTGGGGGTTATGAGAAGAACTGGAAGGAAAATGGTGAATGTGTGTCAAGATCTTTATGTAAAGTAGGCTTGACGAAGAAAAAAGGCAGAGAGAGAACAGAGGTTTTGTAAAAGTTAAATTTTACAAAACCTACACACTAGTATGTGCTTTCTAGTAGATTGGTGGTCAATAGAAATCTACTGTAGTTTCAGCCAGATGGGTATATATGTACTAAGGGAAATAATTCACAGTTGTATTTCCTAGACCTTTTGCCATGACTCTATTGTACCCCCATTTAACTGCCTCTGTGTTTACGCTCCAACTTGCCTTATGTTTAATTTAAGAAAAATATTGACCCTTCATCCCCCTTACTTACTGTCAAAGATCCAGGGTATTCAGCTAGGTCCCTGATGCACATTTCAAAATGGTACCTTGAGGCAGTTCACTGAGCTGATGGGCTAAACCCCTAAAGAATGAGGGAAGAAGGGCCAAGCCACGGAAACTCAGAATAAGCATCTTCTTTACAGGTGACAAATAGCTGCTGCCCTGGCCCAAGTCACTACTATTAATCAGGTATGCTATGAATATTCAATATTTCAAGTCCAAATAGTCCTTGGACAGCTGTTTCATGTTCCACCCTGTTCTATCATGGCTCATACAGCTGAAGACCTCAACCTACATATTATTACTATGTCAGTAGTATGCGTAGGTACAACAAGATATATGGCTCCAACTATGCAGTTCTTCTCCAGAGAATCACCTGCATAAAACACCAATGCGAAATGTAAGCTACAGCACCAAGTGTCTGTCACCCTAGGGAGGGACACATTAGAGGACCTTCTTGGTCAGACTGAGAAAAAAATGTCTTTGGGGACATTGGACTGGTGGCTTTAATACTAACAATACATTAAATATCTTGACTTGCCCATTAAGAGAGTTTAAAGCATATTCATATCACAGGAGGCGCCTCTGTCCAATCCCATCACAGTCATTTGTTTTCTGTTCATTGCCTTAAAGGAAACGTTCTCCCTGGTACCGACGCTTGCTCAGATATCTGTGTGATTTTATCCATTACAACCCTTCCATTTAGGTTCTACAGAAGTGGCAGGCAGCATTCCATCTCTTTGCCTTCTATATCTTTCCTTTCTGTAGCAAAGTTCATGCATATTTGAAATCCCAGCTCAAACCAATTTTTGTTTCAAGTGAGTTATAAATAGCAGAGCGTGACATAACTGGGCCATTCTATTGCCGAGCCTCGCTGGAAGTCTTGCTACCCTTTTCATGTTCTCCCCAAGTCCTTGCGAGCTGATTTTCTACATCTATTATGGGTTCAGCTCTCGCTATTGATTGCTTTTTTCTTATTTGCCATGTAGAGTCCGGGTCCCCACTGAAATAAGCATTCTTTTGTTTATCTGCTACCGGCATCAGCACATAATGGAAGCGTTTAAGAGAAGGTATAAAAGAAAAACAGGACAAAACGTCCTACTAATGTTCAAAGTATATACACCAGCTGCAACATATGTCCTAATAAACAGGCTTTTTTGATGTCTTATGTTATAATTTTGTAACGATATCACTTGCTAAGCATTGGAAGGGAACTCTAGAGTTCCATGACTTGTATAAAAGCATTGGCTATATGATAAAGGAACGCTTTGATGGCTTTCAATATTTTTAGACTTACTATCAGGGGAACATTATTCCCCATTTGATTCATTTTCTTAGATATTCCCAAGTAGAGAGGTTGCCCCCCCCCCCCGATAGGGGAAAAGTCTTGATAATAATACATAATGTATTATTATTCAGTGTAAAAGGCCATTATAAGTCGTTGTAATTCTACACAACTTTTCTTTGAATGGCATGCAGAATATTCCAGCTTGCTAGAGAAAATGCTGGTCTTCTTGAATGCATTGGCTGATCTCAAGAGTCCACTCTGTAAGGTCCCCTACTGCTCTGAACATGGAGCATGGTTGGTGTTTACCGGCGTTCTGCATATTCTTGAAAACCTTTTTCCCACTCATCCAAGTGTCTTTTTCTGTTCAACCAAGTGTTAAGAAATGCCCCAGTATTTTAAATCCTTTAGAATTATCTCCAGTAGATGCTTCCTAAACTTTAAGTTGGCCATTATATTGTCCCTCTCTCTTCTTGAATGCCTTCGTTTTCAAAACATCATATTCTGCCCCTGAATCAATGACAAAGAAGTCAGAGGTTGTCAGTGTTTATTGTGGTCACCATCATGACAATGTAACTTCCAAAAATGGTCCAGCCAAGTGGACAAAAAGTTGTAGGTAATGTATTCTGTTGGAGAAGGGAGCATAAATTATTGTTTTTAATCAGAAGAGACCCACAAGAACAGATGCCATATACAGACAGCATTAAGATATGCCTTATATTATAACCAGAACTTTTTTCTCCCTAGAAGATGGGCGCAAGCTCAAAGGTGCCATCCAACGCAGTACAGAGACGGGTCTGGCTGTTGAGATGCCGAGTCGGACGGTACGCCAAGCAAGCCATGAATCTATAGAAGATAGTATGAACAGCTATGGGTCTGAAGGAAAGTAAGTCAATATAACAATCAATGTTATGAAGGTGACATCTTACAGTGTGATATGGTAGTACACCCACAGCTGGATCAATGGGCAGAACTAGACTAGGCTAAAATATTAAACTAACACAATGGCACAGTTCTTTAAAGAGAAGAGCGAGAGAGGCATGCAGAGAAGAGTTCTGGGTCTTTTACAGTAGGATAAATGGAAGGCTGTGCATATAGTGTGTAAATTATACTCAATCTACTACAAATTCTAGACTGAGAAAGACCTAAAATTACTTCTAGTTAATAGGCTTCTCTGTAGCTATCAATGTTAATGAAAGGATCAAGATAGGTTCCATTATTAAAAGTGGTAGAGCCTGAAGGAAGAAGAGTACAAATGTGTTTCTTTAATGATAACTCTTCTTGAGTATGCAATGAAAATGTATATATCAAATGACCAAAAAGTATATTAAGGAATGAAGAAGAGCTCAGAGATGTTCAAGACATGCTGCTATACTATAGTATAATTCCAATAGCATGTCCAGGGGACTGTCAACCCAATATTTTGGCAAGGTCCAGACTGTTGTGTCTGGACAAGTAGAAGAGAGGAATATATATCCCTGTGTTGCTTGTAACTTCTTCCCAGGGCACTATACCTTCATACCCCAGTCACAAAAAGAATCTGGCTGAGCAAATGGAAAGTTATGGTTGACATACCCAGGTGCAGATTTGCCCTCCCCCAGTATGTTCATACCGTGCACCTGTTGTTCAGCAGATAGAACAATGCTTTTCTAAGTCTATTTTGTACACTGGGTTAACAAACACCATTGTTTATTACAATTTCTTCACGACTGAGACATCTGCTTTTATATGTTGACTCATCCATACTATGGGATTGAAGCAGAAGCTCGTACGCACCCATACATCATTTCACCGTTTCTACAAGTGAATGAAAAAAAGTCACTTGTCGCTCAATGTGATCTGCCGGCTGACTCACCGATCCAACACGTTTTTTTTTTCTTCAGCTCTGGCTGAATTTTGTAGCTGAGAAACCGCAGTGAGACAATGGTCTATACTATTGTTGGTTAGTTTAAGGGATCAAAATGAAGATCAGTTTAGCGATCAGAACACCTGAGATGCCTTTTCATACCCTTTCAAGGGATGTCAAATCTGCACTTTAAAGGGATCCTGTCATCGGAAAACATGTTTTTTTCAAAACACATCAGTTAATAGTGCTACTCCGGCAGAATTCTGCACTGAAATCCATTTCTCAAAAGGGCAAACACGTTTTTATATATTCAATTTTGAAATTTGACATGGGGCTAGACATTTTGTCAATTTCCCAGCTGCCCCCAGTCATGTGACTTGTGCCTGCACTTTAGGAGAGAAATGCTTTCTGGCAGGCTGCTGTTTTTCCTACTCAATGTAACTGAATGTGTCTCAGTGGGACCTGGATTTTACTATTGAGTGCTGTTCTTAGATCTACCAGGCAGCTGTTATCTTGTGTTAGGGAGCTGCTATCTGGTTACCTTCCCATTGTTCTTTTGTTTGGCTGCTGGGGGGAAAAAAGGGAGGGGGTGATATCACTCCAACTTGCAGTACAGCAGTAAAGAGTGATTGAAGTTTATCAGAGCACAAGTCACATGACTTGGGGCAGCTGGGAAATTGACAATATGTCTAGCCCCATGTCAGATTTCAAAATTGAATATAAAAAAATCTGTTTGCTCTTTTGAGAAATGGATTTCAGTGCAAAATTCTGCTGGAGCAGCACTATTAACTAATTCATTTTTGAAAAATGTCAAATCAAGCTTTTGTCAAGTATATTTCTCCACGCTATTGGCTGGCCACTGGAGTATACGTACAGTTGTGAGTGTCAACGACTGCCACAACCCTGCTTTTAAGCCACATACAACATCCAATAAAATGTCACTTCAGATTATGAGCTCTTGCCAACTGCCGCCTCATGTTGCTGGGTATTGAGTCTTAAAAGCAGTGCAAAACCTTTGTGCAGGGCTGAGTCTTTCCATGCTATGCATTTTGTCTTCTAGATTGGAAGAGCATTTGTAAGTCTTAGTTGAATGTTCCCCAAATCAATAGAGGTTGATTGCTGGAAGATGCTTCCTATAGATTTATTGATGTCCATATGGATTTGCTGCTATACTGTTTGCAACCTTTGAAGAATTAAGGCTTAATGAGTCTTAACACAGCACCGTATTTACTAGCCTATGGGGGGAAACAAAAAATGCTGATATGTGCTTCTTTCATTCATCTAGGGACAAGTTAAAGATTGCTTTAAACCCCAACCAGGATACGGGGGCCCTGTCCTTTCCCAACTTTACAATGATATATATAAGCAGTAATAATTATAGGTATTTCCAAGACAGCAGTTCATATGTTGGGTGAAATGCAGATTTTGGAAATAATAGCCTATGGTATTCAACCAAACAGACCCACTTATTATCTGCATATGGGCTGAAATGGCCTAATTTTTAAACATAGTCTGCTATGGCTTGTGCAGACTGATTTGAAACCCTGGTTGGTGAATCGGTTCAGTGATTATCATATCAGTGTGCAAGTTCATTGAACAAATGAAGGAACAGCTTTCCTGCCAGAAGGTGTTTGGGACCTTACATTAATGTAAGGATCATTCATGCTTCACTTTGTGTTACAGTAAATTAGTGTTTGCCCTACAGAGTTGGTGTCTAGCAGAATATTCATTGCTTTGCGTGTGTTACTTCCCAGGTGCATTGTTCTCCAGTTTTAAACTCCAAGATGACTCCAAACTGGCAGAAAAGTCATGGACTTGGCAGATTCTGTAAAAACTCTACCAGCCTGAATGCATAAAATTGATGGTATATGTGTTTTCTCAGATGGGAGTGAAAGGCTTGCACACAGCCCTGACCTCAACTCAACTAAATCCCTGTAAAATTAATTGAAACTCCATATGAGAGCCAGGTTCATATCAGCCAGATCCATCATGAGTGCCCATTTTTATCGTCATGGCTGGATGGAAACAAATCTCATCAACAAGGTTCTAACAACCATTGGAAAGACTTACCGTTGGTTTGGAAATGGGATGTTAGAGAGGCAGGTGTCTGGATACTTTTAGCCATATTGGATGGTTCTCATCATGGCAAGCAAAAGGGCATGAAAAGCACAGGGTATCCTGTGCCCCTGGGAGCTTGCAGTATAATTATATTTGTAATCATTGTGATTTTTTCTTATATACTCATTAATCTTATTTCTTAAACGCATAACAAACTAATTATGCAAATGCCAAAATACATGAGCATCAAATCTGATGTTAATTCCATTTCTAGGTTATTCAACTCCATAGAGAAACAGGGAAGACGCAGGCGTGCAAACAAGCTGCATAACAAACATTAACCTGATTTTTGAGCACTTCTACAAGGGGGAACAATTGAAATAACCAGGGCAAACCATGATGGTATCTAGCATTGTATTTCAAAGCATGATCTGTCAGTATTTGCTCTTTGTTATTTTGAGAGAGCCCTGATGAGAAGATCTCAGAGGGAGGTAGGGTTCAATTGGACATGGGGTGTCCAAACTGCGGCCCGAGGGCCACATGCGGCCCAGGATGCATATGAATGCGGCCCAGCTTGAAACTCTTGGTTCCCGAGGAAATAGGAGGAGGGGGGTCTCTGCCCATTGCCCAGTTAGTAATAATAATATAATAATACGTCTATTTATTATCTAGGTGTCCCATATTCCAGTGTATAGCTCTATCTGGTTATCCAACTGGCATTGTAGTTCTTTTCTGTGTATTTCCTTTACTTTTGCAATTAAAAGTGTATTTTATGTGTGGCCCCAGACAATTTTTCTTTTTCCAATGTGGCCCGGCAAGCCAAAAGTTTGGACACCCCTGTTTGGACTGAGGTGAGCTTTAACTTGGTGCACTGAGGGGGGCTTCAGCTTGGTGAATGGTGGGCATTAGCCAATGCAGATGGTGGACAGGGCCAAGTGTTTAAACTAATTGATACAGTAGTCAGAATAAGGTGTTTTTTTTTTGTTTGGGGACACTAAATAGGGTATCCCATGGGCAGTTCCATGTATAATACCTCAGCACCTCGATACCCCTTGCAGGATAATTGTAGTGTCAGTTTAATGTGTAATATTCCAAATCATATAACAAGATAAAGTATCAATTCTATATAGCCCAGAACACACGTTAGGATAGTTACAATAACAATTCTATGTATGATGCCCTGAGAACACATAGCGGGATAATTGCGGTGCCAAATTCATGTCTAATACCTCCATACTGTTTAATTGATATTGGTTTGAACCTTCATTAAAAACCCACTCTTGGTAGTGAGATGGGCATGTTTTACATAGTAAAGTCTACATTTCCTGAAATAGTATGGTGACTGGTGGAGCCAACTGGGCCCTTAAGGTCCTAATAGGGGGGCATTAATATGAAACATGAATCAAAAGCAGTTCATGTCAAGTCCTTGTTTGAACAGTAGTGGTGCAAAGATTCAAGTTTAGTTCAATGTTCACTGTCAAGGAATCCACATATTGTACCTCTTAATATTCTCTATAAAGAAATAATTTTCCAACACATTAAAACAAAGCCAATTTTCCATGGTTGGATCTTTTGCAGCAGCACAGTTTTAAGGATATGCACCTGAACTTCCAGCGGCCACACAGGACTTGAGCCTATTCTGCAGCCCAAATCAAATATCATTTTCCTCCGGGCCAGAAAACGAATAACCCGTGTCTGTAAATACAAAGGTAATTTTGTATGTAAGAAATAAATGAAGTGTCGCCGCACTTTTCGAGACAAGAACCGAGCATATTACATTTAAGAAAAGCCTCCAGGTGTTGCTAGGAATTTTTCGATCGGAAAACAATTATCAAACATATTAAGGTGGAAAGCAAACGAGTTAAAAAAAAAAAAAAAGAGGCTAACAAAAGATTTAATTTTAAATGAGACTCTTTTGTCTTCGGTGACAGAAATAGAATTTAAATCTGTGTGCCGGTAATATAATAAATGAAGGGGCCAAAGGAGTAATGAGCGACATTGATCTGGGGGGTTGGCCCATACCTTATCCAAAGTGCGAAGTGCTGGTGACTCATAGAGGCTCATGGGATTTTTCGGGGAGTTTATTGCAGAGCAACAACAGTTTGGTTTAACCGTTCGGCTAAATTTGTTTCCGGTGAAAATCTTGGAAAACTTCTTTTGTTTGAGTTTTACTGTGCAAGAGCTCATGTATCAGCTGCATGGCACGAATGATCACTGCTCAGTATAATTAAATTATTGGGAAAGCCATAAGCCAATCAATTTTTTTCTACATTAACTGACACCCTTCTAGTAATGTCCCCAGTGCTGGGAGCTCACACTGAATAATATCGTTGCAAGCGATGGCTTCACAATATTCTCTTCCCCCTTTCTGACATATGCGTTATTATTTGCATTCTCTATCTATTGGGGAATGCAGTTTATGTATCAGCACAATAATGCCCCCCCCATGCACAAAGCTAGTTCCCCACAGAATGGGTTTGCTGAGATGGGAGTGGAAGAACTTTGCTGGCCTGCACAGAGCCCTGACTTCAACCCAACTTTGGGTGAATTGTAATGCTCACCAAGTTCCAGGCCTGATCCCCAACCTCAGTGGCCAACATCATTAATACTCTTGTAGCTGAATGGAAGCAAATCCCACCAACAATGTTCCAACATCTGGTAAAGTGATCTTCAACAAGTGGCTCTCCAACATTGAATGTTGCTTCCAATTGCAGGTGTTTATCTTTGAATTCCTGGCTTGGAGGCAAGTTTTAGTTGCATAAAAACCATGTGCCCTCCCAAACAGAACTTTCTGTAGGCTGCCAGTGCACATAGGGGTTACCAATTGTCAATCACAGCCCATATTTCGTATGCCCAGGAACTTTTTCTATGCTTGTGTTGCTCTCCAAGTTTTTTTACATTTGAGTTCACTCATGGGAAGGGTTGGGGAGCCCTGATCTAGTGGAAACATTCTCAGAAGAGTAGAAGCTGTTATAGCAGCAAAACGAAGGCCAAGTTCATATAAATACCACTGATTTGAGATGATAGATAGGCAGGAAGGCTGTATTCATGGGGGCGACCCTAGGTCTCTCAACTTCAAACATAGAAATCTTTCAATAAATAGGAGCGCATTCCCCTTTAAATGTATCATGTATATATTGTTTGCTTCATTTTAGCAGGAAAGGAATCAATTTTAAAACAGTGATTTATTAACGGAGGAGAGGAAACATTGTTTTTCAGATCTGGCTGATGTGATTTCCTTATTCACAGCGACTCAGATTTATTACGCTACAGGTTTCCGAGAATAATGTAAAATCTTTTTTGAACCTCATTAATTCGTGACATTTTGTTTCTCAGAAAAAAAAATGCTAAAGACCGTCTAAAAATTTGTGGATCTGTTGCTCTAGCATGAAAGTGACGGAGAACTGTTCTTACAATTACACAACACACTGCAGAGTTGTTGCACATCAGTCCTTGCTCCAGTAGAGCTTACACTCTAAGATTCCTATCACATTCACACAACACTAAGGTGCACTAGAGGGTCACATTCACCAGGAGCCAAGTAATAGGCCTATATGTTTGTAGAGGAAAACTGTAACAAATACTGGCGATCACCTATATCTAGCCATTTTGGGAGCATTGTTCCATATGACCCTCACTCCTGGAATTGCCCCACTAGTGGTTTTTAGACAAGTGCTGCTCAATGTCCAAGAGAGAGACAGGGTCTTCATGTTTGAAGAACCTACCATGAATGTCTAACCTCCTGCTCATATGTCCTTTTCTCCAAGCACTTCACATTATTGGGATCTTGCTTGCTTCTTCTTTTCTTCTCCTTACAGTTTTTCTTATTTTTCCCTATCTTTTCCATGGACTTATCAAGGGGTGCTTTCTTCTTGTTTCCCACATTCAACCGTCTTCTTTTTCCTTCTGCTTTCAATTTCTCCCCTTTGTGTTCTCTCCATTTAAAAAAATCCATTAATTATACCCTCTTGATTTATGTTCTCAGGCTCTTCCCTGTAGACATTATATTATATTATTATTATTGTTATTTTTATTTATTTTTTGTACAGGTATAGGATACCTTATCCGGAAACCCGATATCCAGAAAGCTCCGAATTACGGAATGGCTGCCTCCCATAGACTATTTTATCCAAATAATCCAAATTTTTATTTTTATTCTTTTTTTTTTTTAAATTCTTTATTTTGGTTTTTCAAAAGAAAAAAAAAACAAAAAACAAAAACAAAAGAAAATTAATAAATAAAATAAATGAATAAACGTTTAAAAACCTCATACAAGCTTAGTACGATCCCAACTCTACTCAGAAATCTACTTCATGTATATAGAAAGGAGCAGATGTATATTCCTCAATTGGAGGAGATACCCATATAAATATTTTACAAAGAAAGGAAAAAAAAAAAACAGCAAAAGAAGAAAAGCCGGAGAATTTTTATTCTATTATTTTTCTCTAATAATAGAACAGTAGCTTGTACTTGATCCCAACCTAGATATAATTAATCCTTATTGGAAGCAAAACCAGCCTATTGGGTTTATTTAATGTTTAAATGAATTTCTAGTAGAATTTCTAGGCATGAAGACCCAAATTATGGAAAAATCCATTATCCGGAAAACCCCAGGTCCCGAGCATTCTCGATAACAGGTCCCATACCTGTACTACTTTTATCTATACTTCTCTCCCTAGCTCCATTAGCTTGTTCCTTGCTCATTTTTAATGTTTTTCTCTCTGTAACCCTCTTCTGATCTCAATTTCTAGACTTCTAAGACTACATCAGTGTTCTGTGATAGTGTTTTATTTTGTTAATGCCTGGATAGGGCAGGTGTTAAGGACAAACCACTCTTGATGCCTGAACTCTGCACCTTGAAATCTAATTGTCGTTAAAGGCTTCATAGTCCAGTTTATCTGAACCACAGCCAAGTGCTATTCGTGCTGTGCCACTTATTTGTACATTGCTCTTATTCTCGGTGTTGGTACCATACTGGCTTTCTCACTGCTATGTCTGTTTCCATATACTTGTTCTATTAATACAGTGGACTTAAAATCGAAATAATCATTTAGAAGCAAAATTAATGGTATGTTAGTGCATTGCCGGTGCAAATAAAATTTGCCAAATGCATAATTCCTTTAGGTTTGATAGAGACCTCATCACAATTACTGCTGGTGGTGCTTCTGTCAGTCTGGATTGGGAGGTGAAGAAGGCAATTTGAACCATCTGCAGTGCAAAGCAAGGGCTATTTTACTGTAGGGAGATTATTGAGGACTTGGGTTGATATTGAATTGGGTGAAGTTGAAGATATCATCTACTATGATATCATTGTCCTATGAGAATTATTCGTTTCCCTAGCTTCCGAGCATTATTTGCTATAATTAAATTAATTGCTTGATACAGCAGTGCTAATTAGCTCAACATCTAAACAATACTGACCCGACAGGTCATTTATTAGACACAGACTAGGAATAGTTCTTGTTTCAGCCCATGTGCTAGATGAAGTATAATTATGCCAGATAAAGATAATGAACAGTATCTAATAACAAGCATTTTCTGAATTTACTGAGAGATCCACCACGGATGGTTCAGTGAGCCAGAGAAAGTATCTTTTGTTGGACTGTGGGGGAAGCAGCAGAGCTAAATATTGTGGTTTCTGTCTTCAGTGAGAAGGAATTGGCTTATAATTAAATGCTACACCGTTGGAATTCAGTTCCAAAAGACACTGGACCAATGTCTGTGGGCATCTTCTTTGCAAAGTGTGAATCGGCACAACTAGCCAATGTTCTTTTAGGGAAGAAATGGCCTTCTGCTGCCCAACAGCTGTACATTCAAGACAGGACACCTGGAATAACCACATCATCTGGTGAATAATGAAGCCCATCACTGGCCACTGTTGGACTTTACAGTTGTGTAAATTAACCTAGTTGGGTTATGAACATGGCGAGTTGGGGAAAGTATCTAAAATAACTTGCATGGAGGAAGACACTTGGTCAAGTATTTGTCGATTTTGTCAGGTCAACCCCATATAGTGCAGCCCCAAGCAGAGTACTTGCACCTCCATCCCAAGTCGCTCCATGGTCATTTCCAATTCTCCTTAAGAAGCTGTAGCCTTAATTACGCCCTTTTGCAATGAAACTGTATTTTCTCCTCATTAAAGAAGATAATTACTTGATCCTCAGCGAAGCTGGTAATTACGGGTTCTAATTGATTTCAGTAGTGGAATGTCACAGCTGTTACAAGGTATTCTAGCAGAATGCGGAGCTGAATACTAAGGGTGCATTGTGTATCCACAACTGACAGCTATTGGTATTTTCTTATACTTGAAAGAATGCAACATTAGCCACAGTATGTTTTTTCCATACATTGAACTTGACATACCACAACTTCCAGATCTTTTCTGGAATATATGTAAAACAGTAAGACCTTTTAATGGTTGCTGCATAGAACCAGGCTAAAGTAGTTTTTGTTTTGGGTCAGACCAATAAAGTCCAAACACTTTCTCTGTGGCTAAGTGCCCCATTAGTATTCTACATAGGTCCTTAAATGGACGGTCAACATTTAAACAGGACTTCCAGTTAACTTCTCCTTGATGCTGGGCAGGCAGATCTCCGTGCTTCTGCTTAGCGTCAGCTGGTGTTCTATTTAATGTTTGTTTTAATTGCTCATTGCCACCTGATGTGTGTTAATCTCCATGCCGGGTTAAAAGCTGCTCAGAGGCTGCTTTATAGCCGGTCAGCCCGTCACCAAGTCGTTCCTATTGAAAAGCACATATCTTGCCTTCTCTTTGCTTCATCGGAAAACATTTGAACAGTGCAAAGTGCTGAGCGTGCCAGCTCTCCTGAACAGTCCGGGAAAGCAGCCAGCGCAAGACAAAGGACTGGGTGCTGCGAAAACCGTTTTGGGGAAAGTTTTCATGAAACGGAACAAAAAGGGGCTTTTAAAGGCACATTGCTTCAATCAGAGATGTCAACTAACCCCATATCAGGAGAACAATAATGATCCAGTCCTCCGCACAACTGGCACCACATGCTATTATGCCGGAGTTACAGAAAGAAATACTGTATTGATTGTTAAAAATGGTGGTTTTTGTCTGTATCGATTTGCACCGATATTTAGGTTCTCCTAAGTTGCCTTCCATGTGGCTCTCTCAGTTATTTAATCATAAGAGCCCTTGATAAAGTTAAAGGGCCTAATTTACTTCATTCTCCACTTACTTAAATCTCACCAAGCCTAGAGGATCCAGTCAGTAATGAGTATCACCTTTAGGCACCATTTACCATCATTTCCATCTCAATGTGGTCAACCAGGTACATACAGTATTTACTATAGTGTTTCTATTGAAATGTGTGTGGTACGTGCTTGGGCAGCTTTAGATTTTAAGCTCTGCTGAAGCAAGAACGGATGTAAATAGTGCATATTGTGAAAAATAGTACCGTATATACTCGAGTATAAGCCGAGTTTTTCATCCCCCCAAAATATGCTGAAAAACTCTACCTCGGCTTATACTCGGGTCAAGCGCAAAAACGGTCGCCGGCGTCTAAGAATAGTCGCCAGGGTCTAAGAATAGTCGCCGGCGCCTAAGAATAGTCGCCGGCGTCCAAGAATAGTCTCTAAGAATATTCGCCGGCGTCCAAGAATGGTCGTCAGCATCTAAAAACGAGACACCGGCACCTCCAATGGGTCAGAAACCCTCAATTTTTTTATTGAAACTTACCAGAAGCTGCTACATTTCTCACCCTCGGCTTATACTCGAGTCAATAAGTTTTCCCAGTTTTTGGAGGTAAAATTAGGTACCTCGGCTTATACTCGGGACCGCTTATACTCGAGTATATACGGTATCTGTATGTATATAATTGCTGCAAAATTAAGTTTTTACTCAGTCCCAGGATTGTTTTTCAATACTCAAATTCAGCAGAATCCTTTGGTTTTGATGAAACCCTGGGGTGCCTTTAATTGTTATCCACCAGGCATCAGAGGTCAGTGCAGCCTTTTCACCACAGGATCTAAATTATAGACAAATATGGGAAAATTCTGCTTCATCAACCCAAATCTGCTGACTTTTTTAGAAATGTAAGGGAGGAAGGAGAAGCGGCATAGGAGACGTGTAGAAAGAAAAAAGACATTTGAATATTGAGAATAATTCAGTAAGGCTGAAATGTAACATAGGTGATGTCCTCCCTGTTATTCCAATATTGGGGTCCTTCATACAGAGTTGGGGCTCCGTCAAACCATCCCAGCTTTATAAATTTGTTATTGAAAAATGCAACTGGAGAGCAAGGGAGTAGAGAAAAGGGGCAGACACATAGAAGACCCACAATTCAGTCAATGTATGTAGCTGTTGAAAATATATTTCTTCTATAGCTGGTTGCTGAGTTTTATATACACTGAAGTTAGGCTAGAATGTAGAAGCCTGCCTTGTATGGTATTTTAAGACCAGTGATGGACGTTCATGTGGGTTTCTAGAGGATGACTGGCAATTTTGCAAACGTCTAAACAATTATTGTTTCCTTGACAGAATTGCAGCCTCTGAGAATTTCCTTAGAATCCTTTGTGAAAACTTCTAGAGAACTTGCCAACCAGAAAGAAAAAAAAAAGATTTTAGTCAGCAGGACCCATTGTGCGGAGTCTTGCACACAAAGTGTTCATCTACCCATCACACCTCCCATTCAATACTAACTCAGCAGGAGAAATCGAAATCTCTCGCAAATGGGGCCATTTATCCCAGAAGTGTGTAATTTACGTTAATGCAAAAAATCTTTAATTCTAGATGGATATATGTGTGTGTGTGTGTGCAGCATCTATACCCGCAGTGATGTATACCTTAATTGTCTTCTATCTTGGGCATAGAAATGAGAACGGCGAGGGCAAGAGAGATGTGAACTCAGCAGAAGTGACAGGAGTGATGTATTAGCTCCTATCTTTAACAACCCTTACATAAATACAAAATAAATTAGTTCCTATTTGTAGAACCAAGTGACAGTGGATGATTTATCAAATTTTGCTGCAGGTATAAAAATAGAACAGAAAATAGGTCATGGATTTAAGTACAGGTAGAGCAGCCAGTGAAATAGAACATATTTCCTCCCTGACTATTGAGTTTTATGTTGAATAGGTTCTTATTGGCAGTCGTTTTCTGAGGGCAGTTTGCTGCCTGTCCATGGTTTACGTTCAACCAACATCTTCCACCAATGACCTGTAACAAAAATGTAATTGATAAAGGAATTAGTTGCATCTAGAAATTAAAGGGTCATAGCAAATATGTTCAGCTTGCCCACTGGTTGTTAAAGATTGCGATATATGGTGCAAATTTTACATTAGGCCCTTGATGTTTACCAAAATCTCTAGGCAAGTCGATTGAGTGGTATTTTCCCGGCACTTAAATATGAGTGACACTGGATTTTTGGAACTTTAAAGGTCGGATGGCACTAAGATGTCCTACTTTAGACTAAATGACATCTTGCTGATGCCCACTGTTCTTACAATGTTTTTGGTGTAAAAACTGAGACCATATTTGTATCACTTCTGTGTTGGTTAGCCAAATACATATTGCCCCTCTAAGTAGCACCCTATACAGACAGTTCAGACACATATCTTCTCCTGGCCTATAAACAAGTTGTCTAAACCGGAATCGTCATTGGCTCACTAGTCCCCCTGAAACCAGGTTGTAATTGTTACCCTATTAAACTGTAAAGCCAAGTCTTCATTGTCAAAAGTGTGTGTTTCAATTTAATATCCAATTATTCATCTTAAGAGGTGAGCCTCCAATGTCATTTCTGAGTCATTATGTCTACTTCAAGGCACTTAAATATAGTCAACATATATGAAGATGATTATTTTATTTATAGCATGGAAACGTCTAACAAGCAGGGTATTTGGTGGCACTTCTGGTGCCTGGTTTGTGTCAACAAAAGACAAAAGGTTAAACCTTAATTAAAGCAACTTCCTGAGAATGCATCCAAGTAGGAATCTCTGCAGAAGATCAAATGAAAGGTTACTAGCATAAATTGTACGGCAGTGCTGCAGATGTGGCTAAAGTAAATATTTATATGGCGTTGCTTCACCTGAGATGCCCATGGATTTTAGGATACAGCTGCCCCTTCACACTGTATGGTGTATAAGTCTCTTTTTGTCTGTGGAGTTTTCCTAGAACTGGTCAACCTCTAAAATATAGGGTTTATTTATCATGGCACAAGTTGTGAAACACTAGAAATAGAGTTGGACCAGCCTGCCGGAAAACCAGAGGATCTCCCAGTGGGCCCCATCCAAGGACAATTCTCATCAGCCCCTTTATTATTTCCACCGTAAAACATTATACCATCTATAACACTCTGGTGGGCTCTAGAAGTTCCAGCCCAACACTGCTAAGGGTTGCAGAATTGCTCACCCATTAACCACATTATAGGCTGTCCATGTAGTAGGTTGTTGAGTTGCACCGTACCAAATTGCAAAGAGGAGGGCAGAATGTGTCATATATGGTGGCAGTGCTCTTAAGTACAACATTTTTGTCCAAGTGTTTTTGGTCTTATCAAATATTCATTTGAGAAAAGACCATTGGGTGGCTCTTGTAGGAAACAGGAGATTGCTATAAAAACATTACAGTTCCTGAAAATTGATAACCTTCATACTAAGAGCTCCCAACCAGATCATCTCTCATTCCTTCACTTCCAATTCCTTATTTGATAGCGTCTAATACCAATGTCATGATTAGTGAAAAGCTACCTGATATTCTTTCAAAAACCCATCTAAGGATTTGGGAGCCTTGGGGCTTGCCATCAGAGACTTGATATGTCCTTCCTAAAAGAAGATACTAATTGCATGTTTTAATCAACCAAGTATTCTTATGTTAAATCAATAAAAATTATAACTGAAGTATTGTCGTAATAATTTAAAAAAACGGGTTCCATGGCCAAATAGAAGAAGGAGCCATTCTTATAAAATGCAGTATATGTTCAGCCCAGGAATTACGTTTTCTGTGACACAGTTATTGTTGATATTTCCCTTTTCTTGCCAGCACGGCCCACGTTTGGCACACATTTGCTGGTGTCTCCATATTAATTTCTGAAACACTCATGCGTGCCTCTATTGTTCATAAATCCATTCTCTTGAAAAGCTAGTTATGAACCAGTTCCCCTCAAATCTACCCCATTCCGAGCGCCTTTTGTGCATGTGCGGCACACATTTGGAATGCTGCTGTATTGCTAACTGTCATCCCCTCGTGGACATTTTAATCTCCATGGCAACCATGTGCTGACAGACTGTTCTGCTGTCTGGTGGGGTAGGGGGAAGCTTGCGTTGTATAAGTATTGCTAATTTAAATTTCCCATGCTGCGTCCTTGCATGTTCTGCATGTCACACGCGCAGTTCATGGAAGACCTTATATTCCATGAACAACAATGGGAAATAATTAGTGAACCTTAAATGTTCGTTGCTTGTTCCCTAACTGCAGGTAATGAAGCAGCTTGTGGCATAAATAATGTTTTTATTAGAACTGCCGCTATAGAACAAGGGTTTCTGTTTTTCCAGGTATAAAATATAATATTGCAATTAGGCATTGAGTAAAGGCTTCTTCGTGTATACACGTTTTCTTTGCTTCTCCATATTTCATATCAGTTTGGTTTCAGTTTCATTTGTGTACATTACAATATTTACTGTGCTAGATAAAGGATAAAAAATAATAAGGCAGAAGCCCCGTTAGTTCATATTTGTTGGTCAGTAGTTGGATAAGAAGCAGAGGATCAGGGGCAGTTCCAGAGGGGTCACTGGAGACCCTTAGTCATAAAGAGTTATTTTTGCAACATATCAATGTAGTAGACTAGCCATAAACTGGTTTCATTGATAACAAAATTCCAAATGGTGGTTGTCTATGGTAGTGGTTGTCCAACCTTTGATCAAGGAATAATCCAAATCTCACCCTAACTGAACATCAAGCTGAGGACAAATTGGAATTCTTCCCAGTTCTCACCATAAGTGGCCTTCAGGTTCAGTCTACCATACCACTGCTCTAGGTCCCCCCATAGGGTCCAGCCCAACAGTTTGGGAACCACTGCTTTGGAAGACTCACTTTATAGTCATTCTATATGTTCTTTGCTGCTTCGGGTGTGAAGCCAGAATAGCATATTTAAGGAGTATAGCCATTTAGCATTATAATAGTTGTCCTTTTTCATATGTGGAGGCCTCAGGTTCCAAACATGAACTGGATGATATGTTCTCCTTGCCAATTTCTGGATGTTTGGGCAGGGGTACACATTTTTCAATTCCTATTGCTGCTGTTTCTTGACCCAGCTGCTAAATACAGTATATGAGAGTATAGTGGGCACTGATGTATCATCATTTCTTTGTACTTTTTCCATATCTCTAGTAACAGCTGGAGGGTTGAGGCATAGGCTCACTCCTACTTTGAAATAGACATTATTGTTTCCCTCACGTTCACTTGAAATTCTAGAACCACATTAACAATCTTTCTACAACCACATTGTATTGTGTCTTCTACATGTCTACATTCAAACTTTTCATCCCACAAAAACAACCAAAGTAGGTAGCACGTTCTACAGGCAATGAAAATAATCAAAGGAGAGTATGTCACTGAGAGTAATATAGGGCAGCAACCAACATACTGTGCTGATGCAAAAGTCTCCATTAAATACTTCACCAGCTACAACCAAGGAGACAGGTGTCACTGTGCAGATGACCCTGCTAAAGAAATCAGTTACAATTGAATTAGTTTAATTAAGACAAGACAGTGGAGGAAATGAAGACGTGACTAACAGTCAGTTAGTCATGATAACAATTTAAGGTACTGTAAAGGAGGAGCCTGGAGGAAGCCAACATGGACTTCATGACCACCACTCCCCCCACCTTCCAGGAGTTATATATTTGCTCTTTTGAGTAGGCAGTTGATAATTTCTATCTTCAGGCCAGCTGAGTATGCAATCCATCACTGGCCGGAGAAGAGAATTGTGTGATGTTTCTAAGACAACTAGACCATATTAGACCAAGATACATGAAGGACTCTAATGCACACATGTGCCATAAAAACATTCTTTGTTCTTCCCTATACATATAAGCCATGGTTTATGTCTTTGCATAGTCACGAAACAAAAACTTGTGACAAAAATATTAGCTGTCAAACGTCTATACAGTATGAGGACAAGTTTTGGTCAATGTAGTCTTTACTGTCCAACAATCTGCTCTTTAAGGTATTGAGGGAAATATCTAGTGTACCCATCTTGAGATCACCCTTGATGTATCTCAAGGTGGGTTAAAACAGTGCTCATCCATTTTAAGCCACCTTGAGATATATTGTACCAGCTACAGTTGGCTTCTATAGGTAAGGAACCGGCTGAGGCCAATCACTGTGTGTAATATATTATATGTTATGAGAACTCATGTCACCCATAATATAACATTGCAAGTAGGAAGCACAGCTTATATGCTATGTGCCAGTCTTCAACTCCTTAGCAAATCATTCCATGGATATCTGAACGATGTAATTTTTTGCTGACGAGATTGGGAAATGCTCCAAACACCGGGGCTATTAATTTGGCCCTGATTAAGAGACTTGTCCACTCCCCAAGATCTGCTAAGTGTTTTGCTGAGCAGCCTGCAGTCGTGTCCAGCTCATTAGTAGCTGCCAATCAAGTGTTTTTTGTATAATTTGTATTGCCCCTCTTTAAAAGACTCCTTATGTAAATGAGGTTTTATTTTGTTTTTTTTATTTTTTTTAATGAGGTTTTATTGATGACACATCTCTAAAGGAACGCGGCGTAAAATAAAGCCAGACATAACTTTGGTGGCATTCTGAGTGTGCTGCATTGGGTAGAAATGCCAAAGGGACCTGTGGGGTTTGTTATAGTTAATACACTGTTTTTGTTTTGTTTTTTAAATATTGAATAACAAATTGCCCCTCTGCCATAAAACATATCAACCAATGAGCAAGTAGAGTTATCTACTGCAAGCTGAGTAATGAATGAATTGGAAAGTGCCATCTACTGCCCTGTTTGGCTGGCCAAGCCCCTAGTGACATCATGCCATGGTTCAGATTTCTAAATCACACCACCGTCTGGGTTATTGTAATGAGCTGATAACACAATAGGAGGGCTATGGGAGATGATTGGGAAGCATGTAAGAGCAGCTTACGCATTAGAAAAACTGCAGACTCCTTTTAGTTCTTAATATTTCCATTACATGTATCTATTGGGGAAGTAACAAAATGTAAAGTAGGTTACAGCCCTGTGTGGGTCCCATTTTTGAAGCCCATATCCAACCCAAATCAGCAAAACACACCCGGACCCACAATCCGCATTTTTACCGGCCTCAACCTTGTTCCATAGACCCCACCTGCAACTGTCTTATTGGCAACTTGACCAGTGTTGGACTCTGTTGTGTGGGGCCCACCAGGGCTACCACCTTAGTTGGTGGTACCTCCGAGGACCAAGGTCCCCTGGGTTTTTCCCGGAGTCCTGCGCTCCCAGTCTGAACCTGAATCCAACCCACTGACCTCTCTGTACCTGTGCCTAATGTGGCAAATATCTTTTATTCATCTTTACTGTACGGTGATCAAAAGTCATCAAAGTCACCATAATTCCTAGGAGCGGGATGTGAAATAAAAAACGCACCAAATTTGCCATCCGAAACACATTTTCCTGTAACCATTATTCTGTTCTGAGCTGCGCTCATTAAGGAAATCTTCTGAATAGCTACAGGGAAAGCGCTGATAAATGGAGAGCATATGCAGTCCTGATCAGCAGTCAAAGAGCCCATATGTTTGGGCGGCCAACAGGTGTCTTCTAGATAGGAAGGGGGGGTCTCCCGAGAGCCATCTTAACACCTACAACTTTGCTAAAGCTACATATGGACTGTGCCTGGAATCATTGTTTCTTACTTATCTGCCATGAAAATATCCAACGTGTTTGCCCTTATGAATAAGCAGGAGGTTTTTGGTCATTGCATGCTCTACACAAGCCTCATATCCAAATCCACCGTTAACCCATTTTCTAGTTGGAATGTCCATATTAAGGGTGGACTACTGCAGCCATAAAACAGGGGACATTTACAAAGTACTGGACAGGCTACAAAGTGCATTCAGATCTGCAATTGCCGGGGGACTATCTTGTGCCCACTGGTGCTAAATTTAGCACCAGATTTCCAATCCAGCACTAGGCGCAGAGGCCAACCAGAGCCTGTCCCTATAGAAACACTGGGATTCCTGGGGTCCCTTAAAGGGAAATTCCAGGTGGGACACAAATGAGTGCATCTCATCAAAACACTAGTCTAGTTCTGTGCCTTCATTTCAGCCTCATAGTTACTTGGGTAGATATATAGATACATTGGCATTTTTTAGGAGTCCATGGCCCAAACCAAAAAGATATAGCACCAGATACAACATCATTTCCATCAGTTTTATGTTTTAAAAAATGTTATTCTGTTTCTCTGTTACAGTTTAAACTACAGTGGGATGTGTTTGGCATCTGATGGCCAGTTTGGAGACTTCCTTACAGGCATGGGTCCAGCCCAGTTTGTTGGTCGGCAAACCTTAGCGACTACATCAATGGGTAAGTAGTGGAGTTTGCTCATCTTTTGGATAGGTAATGGTGCAATACAGTGCCATGCTGGTTGCGCTATCATCACCAACATCCTAATTAATTTGCCTTCTGTTGCTGGAAGCCCATTGCCTTCAGGTTTTACATCAATGGAGAATGCCCACTAAGGCTCTATTGCTTAGAAAGAAATAAGAAATAATCCTTGGCAACGCCCATTAAACCTGGTACAGCCAAACTCTGCCCACTTTTCCTGGCTTTGCATCAGCTCTGTCCTGTCTAATTTCTGTCAAATGGGGCCTTGTGGAGGGCAGGTTTTTAGAATCATGCCTATCAGGCCAACAATTGAATCACACTAAAAGCCTATGGACCAGCTATTAATATTTCAACTCGTATTTATTCAGTAAATAGAGGTTTTACGAGGAGGGAGATCATTTATCTGTTAAAGCGTTTCATGACGAGACAAATCCTTTTAAGTCATTTACTGATCTTTGTTTATTTCAGGGGATGTCGAGATTGGTTTATTAGAAAGAAATGGGCAACTTGAAGTGGAAATTATCCAGGCGCGAGGTTTAACGGCAAAGGCAGGATCTAAAACTCCACCAGGTAGATGATTAGTTGGTATTTAACGCACCCGCTGTACTTTCATTTCATTGTATTTGTTTTCATGTATGTCGGAGAAGTTTAAGATAGGTATAAGAAGGTAGGTAGTTATAAGAAGGTTCCCAAACTGCAGCTTCAACTTTTATTGAAGGCTACACCTTGGACATTCCTAGATTATATTGTATTGCCTCAGTTGGGGGCCTGAGCCTTCCTCCGTTGCCAAGAACCCCCCACTGTTAACCTCCACCTCTTGGCATCTGTCCACTACCACATCAAATAATCACCTGCCTTGGAACCAGTTGATTCTTCATCTATGTATATATGTCACTGGACCCCAGGTTTCCCAACTGTTAGCTCCCCTAAAATATAAGTTTTGGCATTCTTTGTCCTGCCTGGGCCTTGTGTCTTCGAATGGGTAACAGAACTCCTTGGTGACTTCAGAAATTCTTATATATTTTACGAGAGAGGTCTTTTATTTCAAATTTCAACGGACAGATGCGGTGTGCTGGATGTTGCCATTACAATAATTCAGGTCACACCAGATCTATTAGTCAGAATTCCCTTGTAGGCACACCTTCATTGGCACAGGCAAATCTGATGGTTTCCATCATGACAAGAGCCCGGCTGTTCCTAAGCACTAAGTCACATGGCTTTATATGTATCGATTGCAGGCAGCAGCCTGACCTGGATTAAAGCAAACGCGGGGACAGGGGCCGTTGCCATGCGAGAGGGCACGAAGGGGGGGAAGTCTCAGTCTGTAGGCAATTTCCTATTCCGCCTTGCTTGTAATTCAGAGACCCAAATGATTGCGTTTATTGAATAAATAACCATACTGTAATATAAAAGCAATTAAAATGAAATGAACAAGCCGGTGCCGGCACGTAATACTGTATGCGCTGAGACATCTGACTTGCTCATTTTAATAATCAGGTCTGTCTTAAGGTCTCCGGAGCAGAAACCAAAGCGGGAGAATAAATTATTCATTAAGATTTAACTGCTCGCCAAAGATCCCTTGCGCCAGAGATAACCGAGCTTTGGGCTTCGTCTTATTATTATTAGTAGTATTGGAAATTGGGTTCAGGCTGCAGCTGTTTCTCCTTCAAATAAACGGAGGAGATGAGCAGATATATAACTTGTTTTAGCCAAGGCAATATCCATATTTTTAAAGTATCAGGTTGGACCTACTCCAACACATTAGCTTTGGTGGCACCTTCAGATATAGTCCACCTACCTCCACCTGAGCAAATGTGTCCCCATAATAAATATCCCAGCATACCTTTGGTTGCGAAGAATGCATTTTATCCTATTTAAGTGTTGAGCCAATGGAAGAAGGCAAGGATAAGGAGGATATTATACAGTATAGGGTAGTTTTGCCTAAAAAATAATATACTCTAGACCAGTGATCCCCAACCAGTAGCTCGTGAGCAACATGTTTCTCTCCAACCCCTTGGATGTTGCTTCCAGTGGCCTCAAAGCAGGTGATTATTATTGAATTCCAGGCTTAGAGGCAAGTGTTGGTTGTATAAAAACCAGATGTACTGCCAAACAGAGTCTCAATGTAGGTTGACAATTCACATAGGGGCTACCAAAAGGCCAATCACAGCACTTATTTGGCACTGTAACGTTGCTCCCTAACTCCTTTAACTTCTCATTGCTCACGGATTCAAAAGTTTGGGGATCCCTGCTCTAGACTGTCAACTGTAAAATACAAATTGGGGGGGTTCTCTTTTTTTTTAAATATTTTTTACTGGTTTTTCAATAATTTTTCGGCACTTATTCACATTAATGTTATTTGGGTGGTAAGCTTACAAACACATATTATATATATCAGACTATATCAGAATATTATCCATATGTACATGTTATTTTGTTTTGTCCCCCAGCTGCTTATATAAAAGTCTATTTGTTAGAGAACGGAAATTGCATTGCCAAGAAGAAGACAAAAGTTGCCCGGAAATCATTAGACCCGCTATATAATCAGGTGCTTTTATTTACGGAGGGCCCACAAGGAAAAGTATTGCAGGTATGTGAAATAATCAGCTGAAAAAAATTACATTTATGTTGTATATAATGCTTGAATACCCAGCCAGGGCATGAATGAAAAAGCATTAAGAGTGCAGAACCCAAAAGCAGGTAGCTCCATTCTAGGAGGCCCTTGGCACATTTGTTCTCTTCCAACTTGGAATGCCTTACATTGATTAAGGTGATAGATTTGGTGGTGGCTCCTAAAGAACCTGCACCCATAGGAAGAGTCTCAAATTGGGACTCATAGCTCTACTGATAAATGCAATCGTGGGGGTGGACTTCTGGCACTACTTATGCTTCTCAACAGAATGGATTCCACATTAAAAACTTGGCACCACTCATAAGAGAACATTAAAGGGCAGAGGACAGTATATGTACAAAAATGTCAGAGGATGGCGTAGACTTTCCCATGGAGGCATTCGATTTGGAAAGAGTTAATTACATGAAAATAAGTTAAGCTAAAATTACCCCATGCCTAAACATTGTGTTTTTGGAGATGAACCATATACCATTTTTTTTTCTCAGAAAGACTTCTTTTTAATCTTCTAAAATAACAAAGTACCATGCTGCTTCAGCTTCAGTTGAGAGGTAGTTTGGAAGAAATTCAGAAAGTAATTTGGTTTCATTTTGGGATCATGAGCCCCCCCCCTTCATTATTTAGGAGCCAGAACTGACAGTGTCTTCAGTTTCTATTTATCTTGGAACTTTCAGAGACTGAATATGGTTAATAAAGAACAGCACGTTTGGATAAATACATCACATTTGCTGCCGCAGAAATGGATACAAGAAGCAAAGCTTTCACGCCAGGGTCCGTATTATACTGAAAATCTGTGCGTGGCACAAAGGAGCCATTGAAAGGCAAACGCCTTTTCTATAATAAAACATTAGCAAGCTTCTCAAAGTGCCTATTGATTAGGTGGATGGCTGGCAGCTCGGCTTTAGATACGTCTTCCTATACATTTATCTGCAGACCCGATTTGTTGCCAGGCCCATTTCCTTGGAGCAGTGTATAATTTTATTTGAAACAGCATTCCAAAGAAAGCAATTAGTCTATCACATTCTGTTCTAGCTCCTTCGGAGCTTCACTTACATCACTGGCACAACCTCATTTCAAGCCCAGCCTTGCTGTGCATGCCTAAAGTGGTTCATCCAAGGTTCTTCTCTACCGCAGTGCTACAGGTTTTAAAGAAATATGGATACTAATCATTATAATGCATCTATAATATGGATAACATTCACCAATAAATATAAGAGGGGTTATTTACCACTGGTAAAGATACAAATATTGATGCATATCATCCTATCTCATTATTATGTACAGACATCAAAATATGGGCCAAGCTGTTATCGCTCAGGTTATGCAATGTTCTACATATGGTTATCAGAGGACCAAACTGGCTTTATGTCGGGTAAATCAACAGCCTTTAATACAAGTCGTTTATATGTGAACTTAGCAACTCAACATGATAACGCCGGGCAGAGGACAATAGCTGCCTTGGATATCACTAAGGCCTTTGATATGGTAGAATGGCCATACTTATGGCAAGTTTTGGGTAGTCTCAAGATTGGCCCTAAATTCACAACCTGGCTGAAATTGTTATATCAAGCACCTAAGGCCTCCATAGTAATCAATGGGATCAGCTCCCAGGCCTTCCAACTCGGAAGGGGAACCAGGCAGGGCTGCCCATGTCCCCGCTTCTGTTTACCCTGGCCTTGGAGCCATTCGCACAAGCTGTGAGACAGCAGGAGGGACTGATTGGGTGGCGATTGTCAGACATGGAGAAACGCATACAGCTATATGCAGATGACACCTGAATATATTTAGGAGACCATGGTACTTCTCAGGGCTGGACTGAGAATTAAAATAGGCCCTGGCATTTCAGGTATACAGAGGCCCAAATCAGCCCACTCAGAGGCCCAAACAGCCCACACCAGCCCACTAAATACTGACTTTATATGGGACCTTATAGCAGCCCCTCTGGCATTTGCCAGAACCCACAGATTGCCAGTCTGGGCCTGGTACTTCTCCACAAACTCTATTTAATCTAACCACCAAATAACCACTTACCTTGGAATAGTAATTAAACTCCCTGTCTCTGATTTCTATAACCTAACTCTATCTCCATTATTAACAATCGTACAGCACAAGGTGAGGGCCTGGGAGTCCTTGATGTTAAGTCCGATGGGTAGAGTGCAGCTAGTTAAGGTGATTCTCCTGCCCAAAATAACGTATATCCTGCAACTAGCCCCCATTATAATAAAAAAAAGCATTCTTTACTAAACTAGATACTATTTTTAGGCAATTGATCTGGACTAACTCTAGCTCCCGATTGAGCTTAGCTACTTTAACTAGGGGGAAGCTGATGGGGGTGACTTTCCCGAATGTGTTTCTATACTTTCTTGCCACGCAACTCACTTAGCATCCTGGGTAGAAGGGGCAAGTCATCAAACATTATACTCCCTGCATAAGATTCTGTTGGGTGTGGGTCATTCCCCTCTCCAATGGCTACTTAGCAAAAAACCACTGGCTATGACTTATCAAAACCCTGTCTTGCTTGGTATGAGGGTGATCTGGTGAAAAGCAATGCAGGTGATTCAGTGTACTGACATCCCTCACCAAACCCCATTATGGCGCAATCAAGCTTTTCCTGGGGTAGCTATGCTGAAGCCCAACTTGGTATGGGAGAGGTGTGGCATATCTAAAATGAAGGATGTCTGGCGTGAGGATGGAATGGTCCCCTTTGAAGCGCATTATGCGCAAGTTAAAAAGATGCTTACATATACAACAGATTAAATAACCTATCCGAATTGTCCACATAGGACTGATTGAACAAATCTCCCAAGGCTCTTCAAAGGGACTTATATCAAAAATATACATGTGACTTCACTCTAAGATGTTTGAGACTCCGCTGGTCACTCCTTGAGCTACAGAGATAGACTCATCCATCTGTATTGTATACACAGGGCGTACTACTACCCTGCGAGGCTGCACAGTATTTTTCCCTCGATTTCCCCTGAATGTCCTAGATGCCACAATGATCAAGCCTCTCTTGTACAAATGCTGTGGGAATGCACATCTCTAATGCCGTTTTGGGCACTGGTACTTAATACGCTTGATTCAATTTTAGAGGTACAGCTTCCCAGAAATATAAAGGTATGCCTGTTTGGGATGGGGTTGAAAGACCTACTTACTTTCCATCAATGTTTGTTTGTCAATAAATGTGTCTTTGTAGCCAGATTACGAGGAGGTGGAAAGACTCTCTTACTCCTTCTGGTCCACAGTGGGTGCTTGAGATTAAAAATCTTTCTGCTCTGGAAGCACTTACTTATAAGACCAGATGCAGCCCCATCAAGTACGAGAAAATCTGGGGTAAATAGACAGACTGGGTAACGTAACTTTATTGTACAATTGTATACTATAAGATTAATGCCTCCTACTGTATACTCTCATCTTTGGACACAAATGTAACGATCTACTGCTGTATTTGATTACAAATTTATGTACACTTCAGATGCATATGATTATTGGTATGATATTGTAACTTTGTGTTGACTTTTGTGCTGCTCAAATAAAAATGCCTGAATTAAAAAAAAAAAAGAACAAATGCTGGGGAATGAAAGGGTGCAAAACTGAACCTATTACAGCCCATGGACACCCTAGAGGCCTGTACCCTCTTGCACTCTCTTTCTAAGAGAAGAGAAAAGAATTATCTTTATTAGTGGTACAGCCCTCCAAAATGTCTAAACCAACCCATTAGGTTATTGCTGTTCAGCAACCTGCCTTCATTGTTCCTTAGTGAGCCTACAAGTTTGTCCCACCAAAATTGTTCTGGAAAAAAAAACAGGGTCCCCTATTATCTAAGAATCATCAGTATGTCATTCCCAGGGCCTGGGAAGGATGAGCTAATGATCTTTAGAAACATGTCATTATTCCTTTAACAGAGAAGAAAGAGACATGGAGATGGGAGAAGAAGAAGCACTAGGGCCCATTGAAAGAGCTACAAGACATAAAGCAGCATTTAAATAATGAGGGACAAGCAATTTTTACAATTATATGTGGACTAATTATAATTGTTTTTTATTTTTAAAGGTGATGGTATGGGGCAATTATGGCCGAATGGAGAAAAAGCATTTCATGGGAGTGTCAAGAATACTTTTAGAAGAACTGGATTTGTCCAGCATGGTTATTGGCTGGTACAAGCTGTTCCCGTTCTCCTCGATGGTCGATCCATCGGCAGCTCCACTTCTCCGCCAATCTTCTCAGCTTTCCTTGGAAAGCACAGTTGGACCATGCTGCGAGAGATCCTAATAGTCAACAAGATGACATTCGAGATTTTTTTCTAAAAAAAAAAAAGCCACCACCAAGGTTTTGTTTCGATCTCTGACCTCGAAAATATTGCATGTTTGACCAGCTTTTCTGGAAATTAAAAGTAACCAAACATCCTTTCGAGAGAGAGAGAGAATGAGTGGGGGGAACAAAAGGGGGTTTAATTTCTTCGTAGGAGAGTAACCTTCGGTAAATGCCCTGAGTCTAACAAAAAACATCATCTAAATACCTCTATTCTCAATGTTCAATGTCTTCTACTAACCTAAATCTGAGATAGAGAAAGCGACAGCCGTCATGGTATCTTTTATTGTAGAGAAGGGTATTTTCATAGCTTTCTAATAAGAACTTTTTAAAAACATTCCTATAACTTTTTGCCTGAAGAAGGATTTAACTGGAAAAAAATGGTAAACCCAGTGGCGACACTTTTGTTGCAAACACTATTTATTTATTGTACAGCGAATATATCGTACTGATTTTAAAACTGTGCCAAACTTGCCAGGAAGTGTCTTTACTACTTGGTTAATGCAGTTAATAAATCACTTTTTGGGGGAATGAAACATATGGCGCCATTGAATTAGAATAGACGATAGAATAGAATAGGTTCTGTACATTGATCAGGGAAGCACTAACGCAGTGCTATTGACCAATATAATTTAAGCCATTGTATACCAGCAGAATCTTTTATGAAATACTCCAGAGCATGTCGTGAGCATTAGGAGAAACCTATACCGTAGCGCTAGTGTTTTTACGGTAGAACTCCCATGTATCGTAGCAGTGAATGGGTTCAGTAACAAACGTCTCTTCCCACTCCGGCGAGATATATGTGCCGATTCTAGAATAGATCCGTGTTGTAGACAATCCCATCGGATTTGTTACAGGTTTAAATATTGATATAGTTTTAAAAAGAAGAAACTTGAATCGCAGATTAGAAAAAAAAAATTTAATTATCTGAAGATCTTGAATATATATTTAAAGTGTGTCTCAGAACATAATATAATTTCTCTCTGCTATGCGTGCACATGAATAACATAATCAGATCTTTTTTCGCTCCTCGCATCACGGAGGTCGTTGATAATAGGGGGGGGGCGACGACGTTTAAAGTCGTTTTTTCTTCCACAAGGGAAATGTAGAGAAGAAAGCTTTTGTTGGATATTTTTGCTGCTACTTATAAATAAAAACCCAATACCAAAATGATAGTTTTTGTGTATAGAGTAATATGAGGAATAGAATATGTGAGCGTTTATTATTCTCTGTGTGTGCTCAGTTTAATGTCTCGGGTTTGCACCTGACTGTTGACACAGTCGTATATAAGGTCTGTAGATGCCCTTGCACAAGCACTAAAATTCTCTCTGTTCCTAATGGTTTGATAGACATGAATCATACCTGCGTCTAATTAATTGATTATGTGTTTTTCCCAGTATGCTAATCTCTTGGTACCCAAAACTTTAACAATATGTTATAATGTGTTAATATTTGTCGTACGATTGCCATCGGGATCACTTTTTGATCCTTCACTTCACCTGTTAAGAAGGTTGCTTGAGCAGAAGGTTCTAGCGGGTTGTCATCTTTATCAACTAGCTTGTGGTTGAGATGTTCTCCTAAAGATACAAGTTCCAGCATCTTCAGCTGTGACAATGATGGGGATTGTACTTCAGTAAACTCTACGAAGCTACAATCAGCCAATCCTTCAATAGCATAACCTTAATGGAGATGGTTAAACTTCACTTGAACGTTCTGGTGGCTTAATCAAAATTTTTACATCTGATTCTGTTCCCTACTACAGTTGCTTCCAGAAAATTCTGTTTCTAGAAATCTAGAATCTAGCTGATTTACAATAGAGTAGACTCAGTGGAACTACAAGCTCCCTATCCTTCAATATCAGAATATTATTAGATGGTTTAACTTCTCTTGAACATTGTGGTGGCTTCATCTAGCTAATCGTCTCAACACTATACATCTGATTATGTTCTCTATTACCACTGCTTCCTGGAAATTTACATTTTTCGAAAGCAAGACAGATCATAGATTTAAAATAGAGTAGCCCACGTGGACCTCCAAGCTCCCTATCCTTCAATAGCAGATTATTAGTGGTAGAGCCGAGATGGTTAAACTTCTCTTCTTCTTGACGGCTTCACCTGGCTAATTGTATCGACACTATTACATCTGATTTCTTTCTCTATTACAATTGCTTCCAGAAATCTTTGCTATTCCACCATAGATTTACAATAAATTACTGCTATTTGGAGGGACATTAGGCCAATAACACAAATGACAGCAGGAAAATTGCATAAGCAGCCAAGCTGATTAGGTTAGAATGGTATTGATTGCCTGTGCTACTCACAAAGGAAAGAATAGTGAAATATATATAGAATGTGTACGTGTATTTGCCTATTACACATGCATGAAACTAGAAGATAGTCATTAAGCTGATAGAAATTATTTTTTTATTAAGAATAAGATGACCTTGAAAGCAAATATATATATCATTTATATGTTGGCTTTTTTCAGATATTTTGATTTTACAGAGTTATTTACATATTAAGTATAAACTTATTGCCTGCACAAAACATAACTTCTCTGTATATTTGCATTTATTTGTGGGAGCTGACATCTTGATGAACATTTTCTCTAGATAACAATGCCTCTTCTGTGGTCGGCTCTGAAGAATATACATATGTCAGATCCCACTCGAGTGTACATGTAAATAAGGACATTTTCAGCAAATAATATATTTCTTTACATTATACTCAATACTAGAGTGTCGGGGGTGGGGGTGTTCTGATTGTGAAGGTCTACCTAGCTGTAGAACATTTCCATGAATGGAATACATATTTCAGAATTATCTTTATACTGCGATCGCTTTACATGGCTGACAAGATGATAATACTTATGGAACCATGTGTTTATAACTTGGAACATCCCTGGTGCTTAAATTCTCTTATTTTTTCATCTTCTTATATAATCAGATGCTACTAAAAATTGGTATAGGGCCACTCTTATAGAGAAACCTTTTTATTTTCCAGTCTAATTCTTGGAGCCAAGACTTTGGTGATGACTATGGCAGCTTAGTGTAGGCATCTCAAGCACTTTCCACGCCAGAATAATAGTGCCAAAGGGAGATGCCTACAAAATGTGATTTGTTTATATAAAGTATGTATGTTCCAAATATGGTATGGATTGAGCTGTATCATGTCTAGTATTTACCCTTTCTGACATCGTTTCAGGAAATGGGTCAATGGAAAAAGGGATTTGTCAAGTGGGAAATGAAATGCAGCTTTATAGGCGTTATGCATGACTGAATATTACAAAGCGGCCACACACACACGCGAAGAATATAATTCGCTGCTGTATGTAAAGATTGTGAAATTTGAACCAGTGTTGCACTTTGTTTTATGTAGTAGGTCATGTTATTATACTGTATGAGGGCTTTTCAATATTTCCGGTCCATACCTGTTCTTTAGAAATCACAGAATCGGCTCCATTTTGTCAACCTTTGTTCCCCTACACTTGAATTTGGCCGACTCATTATTAACTTACTAACAAGGGTTTTAGGAGAGACTCTAAACCATAATGGACAATTAGCTCTCTACTTAGTGAAGTATCTCAAGGTACTTCTGTAGGGTCTCCTGGGCATGTGGAAAGCCTGACGTATCTGACTTGTTGGCCATCAGACTGCAGAGTTAAATGAGCTACAGGATTGGCTGTGACTCTACATAGAGATAAAAAAGGGGATTTATGGGATCCTTAGATTGGCCACAAAATAAATATATATAGAGAAAGACCATGTTAATTACATTGGGTCTAATGCCATAGAAATAGATAAACAAAATCTCTCCTAATCCAATTCTCAGACCCTTCGATTATTCTCTCAATATTTATATAAAATTGCCAACCCCAAGCACCCGAAAAATTCAAGTGCATCTGGCAGCCATTGTCTTAAAGCTCCGGGATATGTTTTATTGCTGAACACAAAATGCTCGCTTAAACCCATATGTTCGCATGAAATATGAGTTACCATTCGTTTTGTGTCTGTGTCAGCAACTTTCTCTTTTTTTTAAAGAGGGAGAATTTTATTCAGTATGCACTTTATGTTTTATTTTTGTATTCTCTATATTGAATGTCTTTGAAATGTTCTGTTTTTTTTTGCACTGAAATGTTTATCCTTCTGCATACCAAACTAAAATGACATTTAGGGCTTAGGCATATTGCTTCATTAAAGAAGACTGTGCATTATGTACATTTAATAATGTTTTTTTTTTTCTTGGTAGGATGATTTTTGAAGCATGCTGGGATAAAATAGAGGAAATTAGAAGAGCGTTAGATCTGTGAACTATTTTTAATCTAAGATGTGGTTATTTATAAACAATTATGGCCATTATTCCTTTAAAGAACTACTTGCTGTAGGCAGAGCCATCTGCAAGATTTTGTTTTAGGCCACATCCTGGAACAGCAGAGCTTACATTTTTGTGGAAGTAAATGGGACTTTAACTGTTTGCTTGCTGGCTTTTCCATGGATAATCCAATCCAGAAACATTCGATTCTACATCGCATGGAGGCAAACGGTTAAATGTTCCTATATGGACCTAGAACAGAAGTCAGGTCCAAACTCCCGAATCAGGGTCTTGTATCTCAAACGTTTTCATGGAATCACTTTAACCCCCATTTCCATGAGGGGACTTGTCAACCTCTCTGGATACTAAAGGGCTTAACCCAGACATGTTGTTTATCAAAGCAATAAGGCATGACATTTCCTCCATGGCTCCGTCAATGTATATGATGGGCTCAAACCAATGTATTACCTTGACAGGTAATGTTTTAACTAGTTAGTTGATTAACATAGGGGCTAAACCTCATCAATGCAGTTGCCCATGGCAACCAATGACATGTCTGTTTTATTGACTACTGGTACCTGCACAGGTAGAGTTTAGTCCCTATGTGAGTAAATCAGCCTCATAATGCCCTGATGATTCACCTCGGGCTTCATTTTTCCTCTAATTGTTCATTGTCTGTAAGATCATTTGAAAATTGTTGCACCCAGCATTGTTAGGGAAACCATTAAGGCCAGCGTACATCTCTGCATGTTGTCTTGTTTTTCCACTTTAAGAGCAAAGAGTCATAGGGAGAATTCCGGAAAATTTGCCAATGCATTTTAAGCAACCCAACACACCAAACACCTTAAATCTCCATTTGGAGCATGTATTTACCCTTATTCTTGGGCTACTAAAAAGTTGGTGGGTAGAGTTCCATTGTCCTGATATCCCCAACAACTGTTGGCCAGACTGGCCTGCCAGAGCACCAGACTGTCTCCCAGTACTCCTAGACTCTAGTGGACCCCAGAGTAAGAACATTTCATCAACCCTTATTCCCACCATAGGCCTACAGAACACCTATATCATTTGGCTCTTACTGCTCTAATTGTAAATGTAGGCCCTTTATATCTGGCTCTTTAATGGGTTCTAGGGTGACCAGTCCATCACTGATTATGAAGGAATATGAAATTAACATTTGTTTCCTGGAGAAACAATGGAGTAGATGTAGAAATTGGAAAGTTTGTTTTGAACACTTTTGTATTTTTAAAGACTTAATTTAATTAAAACATTTTAAAGAGAAAAACATTCACTCTGTATTTGAGCTAAATTCAGAAGCTGAATTCTTAAGATGTTTCTGTTTCTGTCTGAAATGTCCTCCAGAAAATTAAATTGTTAATGAGGCAAGCGTAACCTAAAATTAGTAGGACATTAACACCTCTTTTTCTTATTGAACATTTGTTAGCCTGGGAAAAAAAGCAGATGGTCCTTGTAAATGATGGATCATTGATAGCCTACAATCTGCTCAGCATTTTGTAGACTTGTCTAAAGGGAACATCAGCCTTCAGTTGCTTTTAATTTCAGTTTCAGTGTCGGACTGGGGTCAACTCGGGCCCACCAGAGAAGCTCATGTTGAAACCCTACCTCCCGGTCTCATTGGGTCTCATTAAAGTAAATTTGAATTCCTTAAACTACCCTGTGTTGCCCACCAATGCCTTTTTTTCATGATAAAACATAAATTCTAGAGTCTTCAGCAACATTGCTGGAAAGGTTTTAGTCTTGCCTAGAACATGCAGTTTGAGGCTTGAAGTAGTTGAGATTGGAGATTGAAAGGGAGACAGACTCCTAAATTCTCAGGCTGCATTGTTGGCACACTTGAAGGTTCATTCTGATTGGCTGTTTAAGCAGCTAATCTTTCAATGTTTCTTGGTACCTCTTAACTTAGTTTTGTTGATATGATGGATATACGTTGAGGTTCAACATATATTGGGTTATCCCAGGGGACTAATAGAAAAGGTTGCTCCAAATTAGATGTATGCAATGGATTTTGGATTCATCAAGGACCAAAATATGGCAAATTCTCTGGGATCTGTATGATATAAGTACATAAATAAAGGCCATCTTGGACTTTGATAAATCCAAAATCTCAGATAAAGTGGAAGCAATTTACTCCATGCCCTAGTGAGGATTTATTGAACTTGAATAAATGAAGACATGGTTCTCTTGTTTAATTTCATATGGGGATCTAGAGTATGGCTTGTGTAGAACATCATACATATCAGTCTTGTTGCAAGTCTTTGTTGGGTTTATTGTTTTGGTGACCATGTAGTGGTCATAGATAAATGTTATCTTCTACATTAACAATGGAGAAGACCTTAGGTGAGGGGAAGCTTTATGGGGATATAACTATATATACAGATTTTACAGGATTGTTTAGAATCCCTAATGGACCAATGGCTGTTCTGGGAAATTTAACAAAAGATTGACCATTCCTTTAACACTGCTGGGTATAAACGATACCATGTGTTGATCATGAGATCTCCGCTGCTTGATTTGGCAGAATCCATCCATTTCAAAATTTCAGATCCATACATTGATCCAAATCCGCAAAAATACTCAATTTATCAGCATTGTAAATAGCATTCAAATCCGTTGACTTTCATTTTCGCTCTCTGCGTGATACCCCCACCCGTATGAGCCTCAGGGGTCAAAAACACTTTATAAAAAGCCACACGTAATATTTGAAGACCAGTTTTTTTAAAAAAAATATATAATGTTTTTTGTCTGTCATTAACCTTGTCCAAAGAAAAATGAACTGTATTTAAATAACAGGGAAAGTAAATATTTATTATTAAAAAATGGGACTCTGAAGACACGTTTTTGTTTTTTTTTTAAAATACAAAATCAAGATATTTCAATTGTACTAATTATTATGAAAAAAAACAGTACAATAGCCCTTAAAAAAAAAATGTTTCTGTAATTATAAAAAAAAGTGCATGTGCCACCGTTTTGAAGAAATTTCCTACTTTTTTGCAAGAAAGTGGCATTTAGAAAAAAAAAATGATAAAAGGGAAATTGTTTTTTTTTTTTTTTGTTTTTTTTCAAACCACCAATAAATATTGTCAGGTGCATGTAGATCTAGTTGCGGCCTTCAGAGTAGATTGTACCGTGCATATCAAATTGTAGTTCGTTTCAATGTTAACGTTCTGCCGGCAGTATTCATTGATATGGAGCTCGATACTGCAGTTTGTATACATGGGGGAATTATACATGATGTACTTACTTTACTGTCTGTACAGTCACTTCGGAAGCTCTGTATCGGTCAAATAAAGACATTATTGTTGATCTTGAGGTGAACTGTTCATACTAGTTGCTAAAATAAAATAAAGACTTTTTCTTATAATGTGTTGCTTTTTTTTATTTATTTATTATTATTTATTTTAGTATTAATTTATTATCATTATGTATTACTGGCTTTCATTTGTGGTATGATTTCAGTAAAAATTCAATTACATATTTGCGGTGTAAGCGTCTACCCCCAGGATACTGTCATGGGGAAAAAACATTTTTTTCAAAGTAAACCAGTTAATAGTGCTGCTCCAGCAGAATTCTGCACTGAAATCCATTTCTCAAAAGAGCAAACAGATTTTTTTATATTCAATTTTGAAATCTGACATGGGGCTAGACATTTTGTCAATTTCCCAGATGCCCCTGGTCATGTGACTTTTCAAACAATCCCTAGTGGAAAAAAGAATCCAAAAACCAATTGATTTAAAGAGGCCCAATAGGATCAACGCGACTCCCATTGACTTGTACAGGACCTTGGCTACTTTTACCTGCCGAAATTTTGTATTAGACGTTTTCATGGTTTCTACACTTTATAACTCTCAAAAGTACAAGGTACTGTTTTTATAACGAGAAAAGGGAAACATTTTGTCATCAATTTTGCTGAAGAAAAATCCACTCTATTGGGTTTGGCCTTTCTGTACACCTGAGCTTTCTGGATGCCAGGTTTCCAGATAAAAGATCTCATACCTGTGCCTCTTTATTTTTTACCTGCTCCCACTGTGTGTGTATATATATATATATATATATATATATATATATACCTGAGAGCTTGCATCTGAAGGCCTAACATATGTTCCACATTATTAGAGGAACCCTGAAAGGTTTTATCAGATTCTGCCGTGTATTTTTAAATGTGGCTTAAATATATGGAATAATATTGGGACCCGCTGAACGTTTACTCATACGATTAGCCCTCGCTGACAATCTACGCCTTGAGCCAGGTTATCAGTTGCCAGGCAACCCTTGACGGTGGGATCTTTGCCGTATTTTCTGCTCAAGTGACGCTGCGTTCAGCAGATGCACATTTTATTTTTTATCATTGGAAAGAGAGACTTGTAAATAGTAAAACAGGGGGTGCCTTAAATATAATCCCCTAGGTAATGAAGTATATAATGTATATAAATGTTGCAGCTGGTACCACACTGTCTGCTATTTAATAAAGCTCACACAATTATTATTAAAATATGCTCCAAATATCCCTGCAAAGTGCATTAAAATTCTATGGCAACAGTGCTGAACCCTACAGCAACTAATTGAGAATTAACATGAATGTTTCTACCATAAGAAAGGGGAGGCATGGCTGCAGGGGCAATGCTAGGGATTTGGGGTTTGTTTGTTTTTTAATTTCAATCCATGGGTTCCAAAAAGCAGCCTTCAGTTTCCCTTACTTAGCGATAAGCTCTCCAGAAACAAGGAAGGGCAGCCAAGGCACCTGCAACCATTTTTGAAAGGGCAATTCCAGAAAATGTTTATTGCTGATGTTCAGTTATCAAAAACAGTGGCACATGCCAACATAAAAACACCATCTGCGCACAGCTTTCATGTTGGGTAACTTGTCTTCTTCACCCTTCCCATGTCAGATGGCTCTGCCAGACAGGAGATAATGGTGTGATGGGACTGTGAGAGAGGGTTTACCTTGGGGTTTACAAAGGTCCTTTTCCCAGCTGTGGCATAAATCATAAGCAATGATCCTCCAGGTGACCAATCTAAAGAATAGCTTGTACCTGTGAGCAACATTCAGATCTATGCAAGCATGAAAAATGTTCCTGGGTGGTCCAAATGCTGCCATTTGGTAGGTGTGTTTTGGCAACCTACTGTTTGGCAGTACACCAAACTTGCCTCCAGGAATTCCAAAATAAGGACCTACTTGAGGCCATTGGGAGCAACCGCCAAGGGTTTGGTGAGAAACATGTTGCACAGGGGCCACTGGTTGGGGATCACTGATGTAGAACATACTGTCCAACTTTCTACGTATAGAGGACCACATATGGACTATATCAGGGGTTAGACTGTATCGAAAGGATGATGTCAAACAAAAACATTTATTGAGAGCCATGCAATTAAGTAGCTTGGCATGTTACTACTTATGCACGTGCCTTAATTGCATCTGCCTATAGCTTACATGGTAGTTGAGGTTTCCTCTCCAATTCTGCTTCCACTCTATGTCTTCATCATGTGGATGTATTTTTTTCTTAAACCACCAGAGATGCCAAAACCAGAGAAATCAAAGCTGTGGTCATGATGGTCTGGGGTTCAATGTAGCAGGTGCTTGGGATGTATGTTACATGGATGGAGAGGCACTAATACAGGCATGTCCAAAGTCCGGCCCGCGGGGACATTTGCAGCCCGTTTTCGAATTTACACCGGCCCTCAGCCTCCGTCATGAAATTAATAATAATGTGGCCGCCAGCACAGTGCAATCAGGAATCGCGTAGCCGTAGCAGTAATATTTGGGCACATTAGTGAAATGATCTGCCACTTGCTCTATACTGTTGCCTGTGTGCTGAAGGTGTTACTAACAGACACGTACTGGCTCGTAGTGACGCACTATTTTCGCATACTTCTTCAGGGCTGAAGGCGTCAATAGCTGTACTGACGTGCCAGTACGGTAAACTAAAGAAGTATGGCGTCACTATGTTCCAGTACGTGTCTATTGCTAACACCTTCAGCTCACAGGCAGCCGTATAGACGATCATTTCACTAATCATGTGCCCAAATATTACTGCAAACAAGGGAAAGTTGTGCTCACCACTAGTTTTTAAAATCATTAGGCGGGGGTGCATATATTGATAATGGGTTGAGTGCAGAGGAATCTTGTATTTGTCTATATGTTTTTGTGGTCACACCCTCATTGCACCCCCGCCTAATGGTTTTAAAAAATAGTGGTGAGCACAACTTTCCCTTGTTTGTTATAGTTATACAAGAGCAGTGACCAGCTCCATGTTGTAGCTCCCACCCTTCCCAGCTATAGTCAGGTGATCCCACTGGTGTCTAATAAAAGGGCAGCCAAGTTTGGGAGTTTTACTTTGAAAGCAGCGAGTAAGTTGCAGGTAAAACGTACTCGCCCCTTTTATAAAATGTATAATTAAACCATAGAATTCTTAATGAATCAGATGAAAATTAAGCGTAGGACTGGCCAGATATGGGATGACTTTGACGTAGTTGTTCAGCTTAAATATATTGCAATATATGGAAAAACAATCCCTGTTTTGTTTAAAGGGTAAGGCATTTTTCAGTAGCAGTAGCACAAATGTCTCTGTCTTAAATATATTGATAATGGGTTGAGTGCAGAGGACTCTTGTATTTGTCCATATGTATTTTGTGGTCACACCCTCATTGCACCCCCGCCTAATGATTTTAAAAACTAGTGGTGAGCACAACTTTCCCTTGTTTGTTTAAAGGGTAAGGCATTTTTCAGTAGCAGTATGCACAAAATGTCTCTGTCTTAAATATATTGATAATGGGTTGAGTGCAGAGGAATCTTGTATTTGTCCATATGTATTTTGTGGTCACACCCTCATTGCACCCCCGCCTAATGATTTTAAAAACTAGTGGTGAGCACAACTTTCCCTTGTTTGTTTAAAGGGTAAGGCATTTTTCAGTAGCAGTATGCACAAAATGTCTCTGTCTTAAATATATTGATAATGGGCTGAGTGCAGAGGAATCTTGTATTTGCCCAAATATTACTGCTACAGCTATGCGATTTCTTATTTAAATGAGGCGCGGAGAATAAGTCCAAACAGACTTCACTTCCTAAATGCTGTGTAGCTAAATGCCGCTAGCTACCTCCGAATGGATGTCAGGCTGAATGGTCGGCCCCCACACATTTTTACCTCACCAAATCTGGCCCTTGTTGCAAAAAGTTTGGACACCCCTGTACTAATAGCATGGTTTACTTCTCCAACTTTGACTTCCCACTCTGCCCAGTCTGTTTATTTTCAAGACGTAAGCTGGCCATAGACGCAAAGATCCAATCTTACGAATCGAGGATTTGGAGGATTTTCAGACCGTGTGTGGAGAGTCCCGACATTTGTCATCCAGCGGAGATCGGTCGTTTGGTCGATGGGACAGGTTAAAAGATTTCTGTCGGCTGCGGGTAATATCTCTGCGTGTATTGCCGATCGTACGATTTTCAGAGGGAGACTGTCACCAGCTTTGGTCGGACATAACTTACGTACGATTTCTGTCAGGGGCAGAACATCGGCTGATCTGTTCTTTAACTACTTTATTTGATCGGAATGGTCAGTGGCAGGTCGGGAGATGGGGAAGTCCAATCGTTTGAGGATTCGAACGAGCGGGATCTTTGCGTCCATGGCCAGCTTCGTGCATCAGCACACCAGAACAGTTGAGTGGAGGGGATTCCTATGATTCATCACATTCAGTAGGGTCTCCAACTCTGCATAGTGAGGTGGACATTAGGGGAAGGTACATGCTCCACCCCTGCCCACCCTTTGACTACAATTAATTCATATTATAAACAATATTACTAAGAATACAGCTCACTAATACATGACCACAAGCAACTCACGAGTGCTAAGTCTAGAGTATGTAGAATGTATCATTTTTAGGGGCGTCAGGCTTTGGTGGGGGAAAAAAAATCAAGCTTTTTATTCCATTTTCTCAGCCTGGGCTTTCAAACGTCAAACCTGATTCAGAAAATTGCAGTCGAATTGGTAAAGCGGGGAGCGAAGGCGGCGTACAACGAGGAGACGTCTGTATTGCTGTAATTTGCCGCTTTTGTAAATGATGAATTCTCAAGGACTTTGTTGTTGTAACTGAATGGGGGGGGGAGGCACATTTTAGTGCAAAAAAATGGATCTGGGTTTTATTTTTTTCCATTTCCTTTTCTGGAATAAATGTCTTGATAAAAATAATAATCTCAGCCTTTTTATTGTGTCTCTCTCTGAAGTATTCTACACAAATATTCATTTAAATAAAACAGATACAGGATCAGATTTATAAACACACAAACACGGGGTGCCACGTAACGCTTATACTTGATATATATATATTATGCATAAGAGGGGATTGATCAATGTACATTCCCTGGTCCCGTGTTATTTAAGGGGTTATGTAATAAAATTGTGTCAAGTTTGCCCTCATCTAGTGACCCATAGCAACCAATCAGATCAGGTAAATGCTGCCTGTTGATTGGTTGCTATGGGTTACTAGACAGGTAGCAGATTTAAGATCATTTATGACATAAACCCATCAGTATCTGTGCAAGGGCATATATTTTCAGGGTTATGGATGGTCAACCCCATGGGGGTTATTTACTAAACTCCAGTCTGGCTTTTTGGGGCAAAACTCGAAAAAAAAATTTAAACTTGAATTTTTTGAGATTTATCAGAGTCAGATGCAGCAAAAAGCCAGAATCCGAAAATCCATCATCTCAGAACCTCCAAGGTTGTGTATAAGTCAATGGCAGAAGGCCATATCCTATTTTGAAGTTTCTGTGCTCTGAGTTGGAATTAGCCCATAAATCCAAACTTTTCTGGCAAAAATTCTGGCTTTTTGAGAAAAAGCCCAAAAAAATCAAGCGATTCTGGAAGAAACGAAAAAAAAAAACGTACAATTCGAGTATTGGCTCAATTTTATTGAGTTTTTACCCGAACCAATTAAACCAAACTTTTTCAATAATAAATAAGGTAGAATTGGGTATGGGAGTTTGTTCGTAGGTTTTAATAAATTTGGATTTTAGTAAATAACCCTCCATTTGTTGGTCCTAACTTTTTACCTGTTGTAATAGAGGGGTGGCATTTTTCAGAAACGAGGGGCTGACAATCAAAGTTTCGGTTTCCTTGCCTACTGTCTCTGTCCGTTGAGTGAGGAATTATGATTCTATCTATACGGTATGAATCCTGGCCAACTGGAGAAGTATTTTCACGTAAGGTCCTTCCAACCAAGGCATTTTGGAATTCTGGGGAAAAGGCTACATTGCGGAGGGGGAAAAACCACGGAGATTGCACTTTGATCACATACCATGTAAAAGTCTTCTGGGATAGCTGGATGTTCCCTTAATTATTGTTGAGGAGCACTTGGTGAGGTCACTGATTGACAAAAAGAAAGCCTGGAGAGCTTGTTAGATAGACATTACACATTGATATCCATCAGAAGTCTTGGGGCCAAAAAGATCTTGTCTTGTTTAGTGTGAAATGAAGGACCCTGGTTCATAAGAAACCCAAAACTTCTATTGTTGGACTTCCTACTCCTCCTCTTTGCTCCTTTTGACCCCAACTCCAATGTGAATATTGTAGGCTCATGATTGACAGGAGGATTACTTACAGGCTGAACGGGAGTTGGAGGCGTTGCTATGGCGACCGGCACAGTGTAACTAGGAGATGAATGAAAGAACACGGTCTAATATCATTTAACGCACTGCAGGGAGTATCAAGCCTTTAGGGAGACGGCAAAATAACGGTGAATTTTTTAGCATTAGGAGAAAATCCAATCTGAGCTGTAATGTACTTTATCAGTTCCTAGGGATTAAGTACATTCATGCTCTTAATACCTTCAGAAAAGGTCTCTCTCAAGCCCTAAATTACACATGGTCTAAAATAAGCCGCCTTTAAACCAGAGGATATGATGCACTGGATTTAAATACACAATAATTCCATATATACAACAAGTTTCCATGATTAGAAAAAAGCAGCAATAACAATAAATGTGTAGCCTTACAGAGCATTTGGGGGGTTTTTTTTAGATGCGGTCAGTGACCCCCATTTGAAAGCTGCAAAAAGTCATAAGAAGACAAATTATTCAGACTATAAAAAAATAAAATAAAGTCAACTGAAAAGTTGCTGAGGGTTAGCCATTGTATACCATACTCAAAGTTAACGTAAAAGTGAACTGCCCCTTTAAGAAGGATAACTAGTATGAATGCATTGAATCCAGGATTCGGCCAAGATACAACCTTTTTCAGCCGAATCCTTCTGCCCAGCTGAACCGATTCCTAATTTGCATATGCAAATTAGGGGTGGGGAGGGAAATCATGTGGCTTTTTGTTCAGCCGAATCTTTCGTAAAGGATTCGGTATATTATAACCTGGAGAGGAGACGTATAAGTTCAAGGCAAATCTCATCGGATCAGAACATTTTGAAATAAAAGTTGAAGCCTCTGGTTTCAGACTCTGGGCATTTTGTATTCAGCTCCAGCCGTTGGTAGAACAGAGAGCGAATGCATTAAATCCGCAGGCCCCGTGGGACGCCGTTGTAAGGAAAGGGCTGTCGCTCATTTTCGCTGTCCCACATCTCGGATTCATTGTTGCCGACCCTGGGGACTCCGTTGTTCTGTTTGAAGCCTGACACACAGACACATTGACCTGGATTTGGAAATGTTACGGTATAAAATGTATCTGTGTGAGAGTGGGGTGATCTGTGTGTGAGTGGGGCGATCTGTCAGAGTGGGGTGATCAGTATGTGACTGGGGTGATCTGTGTGTGACTGGGGCGATCTGTGTGGGAATGGGGTGATCTGTGTGTGAGAGTGGGGTGATCTGTATGTGAGTGGGGTGATCTGTATGTGAGTGGGGTGATCTGTGTGAGAGTGGGGTGATCTGTGTGAGAGTGGGGCGGTCTGTGTGGGAATGGGGTGATCTGTATGTGAATGGGGTGATCTGTGTGTGAATGGGGTGATCTGTGTGAGAGTGGGGTTATCTGTATGTGAGTGGGGCGATCTGTATGTGAGTGGGGCGATCTGTGTGGGAATGGGGTGATCTGTGTGTGAGAGTGGGGTGATCTGTATGTGAGTGGGGCGATCTGTGTGTGAATGGGGTGATCTGTGTGTGAGAGTGGGGTGATCTGTATGTGAGTGGGGCGATCTGTGTGGGAATGGGGTGATCTGTGTGTGAGAGTGGGGTGATCTGTATGTGAGTGGGGCGATCTGTGTGAGAGTGGGGTGATCTGTGTGTGAGTGGGGCGATCTGTGTGGGAATGGGGTGATCTGTATGTGAGTGGGGTGATCTGTGTGTGAGTGGGGTGATCTGTATGTGAGTGGGGTGATCTGTGTGTGAGAGTGGGGTGATCTGTGTGTGAGTGGGGTGATCTGTGTGAGAGTGGGGTGATCTGTGTGTGAGAGTGGGGTGATCTGTGTGGGAATGGGGTGATCTGTATGTGAGTGGGGTGATCTGTGTGTGAGTGGGGTGATCTGTGTGTGAGTGGGGTGTAAGTTAAAGAGCCAGGCAATTGTTACGACTCCACCACTTGCCTTGGAAACAATAGCTTCTATATCAGGGGCCCACCCCTAGTTGAAACCCCTTTGTCCCCCCACCAGGGTGGGTGTATCTACTTATTTATTCATGCGGCTGGTTGGGCAGAGTTCAGGGAGTAACTCGGTGTCAATGGGAATCTCAGGATTTTCCCCGGGGTCCCCCAGCTTATTCCGACCCGTCAGACGATTGAGCACTTGGATCTGTTCACTGACACAAACACCCACTTATTTGGGAGACAGAGGCGAGTGAGATCCCCAATAAGCCTCGGACTTTGTCATATATAAAATATTTAGTCTGTGAATTGTAGGCCCATCTCTAATGTCAGTAAGTGACAGCAGCACAGAGCATGTGCGGGGAATTAGTAGAAAGAAGATGGGGAGCTACTGGGGCATCTGCAGGGGCACAGATCTTCCCCGCTAAAGGGCTTTTGGGGGCTCTGGCTGTGACAGAAAAATAAAGAATAACATTTCTACACTGTTTCCTTTATCAGCTTTAGTTCTCCTTTAAAGAGGTTGTACACCTTTAAATTAACTGTTAGTAGGATGTAGAGAGGGATATTCGGAGACAATTTGCAATTGGTTTTACTTTTTTATTATTTGCGGTTTTTGAGTTATTTAGTTTTTTATTCAGCAGCTCTTCGGTTTGCAATTTCAGCCAACTGGTTACTAGGGTCCAAATTCCCCTAGCAACCATGCGCTGATTTGAATAAGAGTATATGAATAGGAGAGGCCTGAATATAAAGATGAGTAATAAAAAGTAATAATACATTTGTAGCCTTACAGAGCATTTGTTTTTTTTAGATGGGGTCAGTGACCCCCATTTTAAAGCTGGAAAGAGTCAGAAGAAGAAGGTGAATAATTAAAAAAACTGTAGAAAATAAATAGTGAAGACCAATTGAAAAGTTGCTTAGAATGGACCATTGTGCAACATACTACAAGTTAACTTAAAGGTGCACCACCCCTGTAAGTAAATGTATATTTATCATTATCATGTGACTGCTGGGGGGTACAGGCAGCCCTGATGGGGCACCCACTGATTTTGCTACTTACATATACTTGCAATACATTAACACAAATACAGTTAATAATCTACACAAGATTAAGGGCTACTTGTTGTGCCGGAGGAAATCCCTGTCCCGTGGAGCTTACACTCTACCCCAACTACCGCAGCAGTTTCATCTGCTTAATTCTCTGCATATTTATGTTTCTATTATTTAACGATAAAACTCACTCAAAGGCCGAAGCGAAACATTACCCCCTAGTGGCTGAATTGGGACGGTGGAAGGAATTAGTGAGGGAGAAGGTGGTTCAGTTCTCGGGTAGCGACACAAACGGAATCATATTGGTTTTCCCAACGTTATCGTCATTTCTGAGCTTTGTATTGGGAAGGGTCAGAGGAGATCCAGGACTGATGCAGAAACAAATTCTACGCCTCAGGGAACCCAGAAAATAAAATATTCTTCTTTTTTATATATGGGCCACAATGGTGCTGGTGGTTAGAGGCCCAATACAAGACAACAGGGGCCTAGGGATGGGCGAATTTTTTCGCCGTGAAAATTACGCCCATAGACTGGTATGGCATTGTGCGTCAAAAAAAATTAAGCGCGTCAAAAAAAATTTGGACGGCCATAGGGGCAAATTGACTTATTTCCGAAATTGCAACAGCGACGGCTTTGCTGGCATCGCAACACTTTGCCAGGCGTAGATTCACCAGGACATGGCTAATTTACGAAAATCCGAAGTTTCCTCCAGGGTTCCGAACGCTTGCAAAGTTGTGCTAGCGATAATACGTTAAGCAGTTCGAAGTTACGCTAGCGATGCCTAATTTACATACAGCGGGAAGTTAAAAGTTGAATGGACGCAAATACATTACACTACACAAGTCCAGGGAACCTTAATAAAATAAAATAAAGTTGCTATATTGCCCGACACATGAGCCCACTGTATAGTTTAGGTGCCATATGTTAGGAAATGTTGGGGGGAAGGAGGGAAACCAAAAAAATGTACAATCTTTTTCAGCCTATCACCCTGTAAAAAGCAAGTCACCCGCGTTTTTTGGGACTTAGAAAAATGTTCAACTAAATTTGGAGGAACTCCTATCTACTCTATTGCACTTCGCCTGGTCTGAGGTGGTGAAGGCAAATCTGGCGCAAGAGGTAACGTTCATCTTAGTGAATTTGCGGAGTTACGTTCATTCGCCAGAGCGACAATTCTCCTGGTGTTAGAGTGCAAAGTAGCGCTAGAGTCTGTCTCCTTCACCAGCCAATTTACACCAGCGCCCGTTAGTAAATCGCAGAAGTTCCGAAATGAAATCGGAATTTTCGCCAGCGTTAGTCACTTCGCCCTTTAGTAAATTTGTCCCATAGACTTTAATGGGCGTCTGCGACATTTAGCCGGCGGCAAATTTTTGCCGAAACGAAACGGGTCAAATTCGCCCAAGCCTACAGGGGCCACAACTGGGCACACAAGGAAATATCCCGGAGGGATGGCACCTACAGAGTCCGATGAGCAGGTCACAGGGTAACCAAACTGTCCATCAAGTTCAACCCCACCCCCAAGTCCAGCCTGTTTATTATATATAGCTATAATATATATATATATACAGTATAGATGGGGACCCAGACCAGTGACTAGGGGGGCTGAAGAATTAAATTTGGGGATGATTCATATTGGTTCTGCTAGACACTCCTCGTAGCCTGGAGTGAAGGATCATTAAGATAAGACTTGGGGCAAATACATATTTATCTATGTATATATTCTAAGAACTATGGGTGATATAATGGATGTCTTAACCTTTTAAGAAACTTAGGGGGTGCCTTGACTATGTGTTGGGGTACAAAGGATTATTAAACCCATAAAATAAAAAACCTACTGCTTTAGACTATAGTCCTGCGCGGAACCAATTTGTTAAACCCGACCCGCAACCTGCAAACTTACCTGCTACCCGACCCGCAAGTACCTTATCCGCAACCCGATCCGCTGACCATCAAGAGACAGGAAGTGCTGTCATTGTAAACTGGAAGTGACATCATTAGAAGTAGGCGTGATCAGAAAAAAAGGAGTAAAACTCGCTGTTGAGAAGACCCGTGACCCACAATCCCGGAGAACCGCCGACCCGCGTCTATACCCGCTCCCAAAACTTCTACCTGCAATCCGCAGTGTTTTTTGTCAGTACTTGTATAGGACCTCCGTTTTTTCCGGATAGAGGATCATTCTGTAATTTAGACCTCGAGACTTGGGGGGGTTATTTACTAAAATCTTTATTTATCTCATAATTAAAATTTAAAAAGCTTGACCAAACTCCCTTTACAATTGTGCCTTATTTATTAATCATATAACTTCGAATATATTGGATAAGGAAAAAAATTATAAAATCGAGCAAAAACCTGACGGGTACAAGTTTTTTAGATTTTCTAGTGCCTCTTCCATTGACATACAGAACCTCAACAGGTCTGAGATGGTGGATTTTTGGTTCTGGCTTTGGGGAATAATAAATCTCGAAAAAATTTTGTTTTTTTCCCAATGAAAAATTGGAGCTTGTGTCCAAAAAAACCTGACCAGATAAATTTGAGGTTTAGTAAATAAACCCCTAAGTCTACTAAGGAATCACATTAATAATATAAATTTGACCCAAAACGATTGTTCTAGATCCAATAAGGATTAATTATATCTTAGTTGGGATCAAGTACAAGCGACTGTTTTATTATTACACAGAAAAAGGAAATCCGTTTTTAAAAAATGTTATCATTTGATTTAAATGGAGTCTGTGGGAGACGGCCTTCTCGTAATTCGAAGCATTCCAGATAACAGATCCCACACCTGTATTGGATATTCTGACAAGTAGGTGTACGTACCCTGTATGATTAAACTTACCTTTGCCTTTCTTTTCTGTTTGGGGTAAATGGCGGCTGAGGAGGAGAATTCCACCAAGTGAGTATCCCTCTTGGATAGACCTGTTTATTGCATTGATATTCCGAGGGGCGGGTTGGATTCTATCACAAAATACAGCTCTGACTTCTCAGTCACGTGCATTACCCAGTTTCATACACTAGATGGCAGTCATCATTTATAATTAACTAAAAGAAGATTGCAGTGAGCAAATTTCTTCCTATATTTTTGGGCTGTAGTCTGGCTCTATGTATATCACTATAGACACAAACAATACAAGGGACCTGGCGCCTGGGAACATGGTTTTATTAAGCAGACTCGCGTGTGATGTAATCTGTCCTCACACATGAGGAGATAAAACAAATGATCTAACTGTCTATAATAAGCCTTTCCTGGCAGCTACTACCTTTTTGTGTAACCCCAAAAATATCAGGATGAATCCTCCAGGAGCCATTCAGTCTCCTTGTACTCACACGCACCTCATGTATGTGTAACCCCAAAAATATCAGGTTAAATCCTCCAGGAGCCATTAAGTCTCCTTGTACGCACACGCACCTCATGTATGTGTAACCCCAAAAATATCAGGATGAAATATGCAGAAGCCTTTTAGTCTCCTTGTACTCACATGCACCTCATGTATGTGTAACCCCAAAAACATCAGTATGAAACCTCCAGGAGCCATTCAGTCTCCTTGTACTCACATGCACCTCATGTATGTGTAACCCCAAAAATATCAGGATGAAATATGCAGAAGCCTTTTAGTCTCCTTGTACTCACATGCACCTCATGTATGTGTAACCCCAAAAACATCAGGTAAAATCCTCCAGGAGCCATTCAGTCTCCTTGTACTCACACGCACCTCATGTATGTGTAACCCCAAAAATATCAGGATGAATCCTCTAGGAGCCATTCAGTCTCCTTGTACTCACATGCACCTCATGTATGTGTAACCCCAAAAATATCTGTATGAAATATCCAGAAGCCTTTTAGTCTCCTTGTACTCACATGCACCTCATGTATGTGTAACCCCAAAAACATCAGGTAAAATCCTCCAGGAGCCATTCAGTCTCCTTGTACTCACACGCACCTCATGTATGTGTAACCCCAAAAACATCAGTATGAAACCTCCAGGAGCCATTCAGTCTCCTTGTACTCACACGCATATCATGTATGTGTAAACCCAAAAATATCAAGATTAATCCTCCAGAAGCCATTCAGTCTCCTTGTACTCACACGCACCTCATGTATGTGTAACCCCAAAAACATCAGTATGAAACCTCCAGAAGCCATTCAGTCTCCTTGTACTCACACGCACCTCATATATAAATGTGAAACCCAAAAAATATCAGGATGAATCCTCTAGGAGATATTCAGTCTTCTTGTGCTCACATACACCTCATATATGTGTAACCCCCCAAAAATATCAGGATTACTTCTTCTGGAGCCATTTGTTCTCTTTGTACAGATGTGATGTATTTTAGCAGCTCTTATACACAAACAAAAGTATGGCATGATCTTTTATTCCCATTTCACTTGCATTGCTAATTAGTCTATGTTGCACCCACATTTCCAGAACCATTGACCCCCAAATGTCTCCTCTTTTTACATGATAAACCAGGGTCATCTACTACATCTGCCACAAAGTCAGTGGGTCCGGTGCTAATTTGTTAAATGGATTTTCGCCTCACTCTGCTGTTCTTCTGGTAGCGTTGACTGCCCGGGGAGAAGGTGCTTGCCGGAGAGGAGAAACCAGTGTTGTCCCTGGTGCTGAGTGAAATTTCATCTATTTTGAAAGATATGGAGTTATAGTACACAGGGTTTGTGTGACAGAGGAGAGTCTCATGGTGAGATATTGCTGGGCTGTTGCAGAAATGAGACCTGTAACACATACAGGTGCAGAAGGAACCAGCTCTTGAGGGTGGGTTGGAAGCTCGGGGCTGATACCTGTCTGAGTCTTCCTGCACGATAGGAATAAGGTTAATCTGGCTTGTCATGTCCCCCAGTGGAAGGAAAATGGAGCTCCGGCTTCTGCTTATCAGACTGGACTGCAAGTGGATGTTATTCTGAGCTCTCCTTAAAGAAGCTCTCTCCTCCGCATCACGTCGTTCATCTTCAGAATTCATGGTCAAAAAACGGAGGACAACCAAGTTCAGGAAAGCTCCGATGACAGTCAAACCCACCAGTATGTACATAAAACTAAATGCCACGTAGGGCGGTTTCTTCTGCAAGGCTTCGTTTTTCTGCAGGGCTACGAAGTCACCAAAACCTATGGTGGTGAGAGTGATGAAGCAGTAGTAATAGGAGTGGAAGAAGGTCCAACCTTCAAAGTACGAGAAAGCCGCTGCCCCGATGCCCAGCGTTCCGATGCAAGACAGAAAACCAACCATGACCATGTTTTCCATCGACACCTCCGTTTTTCTCATGTGGACACATCTCTTCAGTTTTTTTAAGAGGAACCTGACAAAGGTGTTCATCCGCTCTCCCAAACTCTGGAACATGACCAAGGTAAGAGGAATCCCGAGCACCGCATAGAACATGCAGAACACTTTCCCTGCATCAGTCCCCGGAGCAGCATGGCCATAACCTGCGACAGAAAGGGTTAGAGATTGAGTTAAAAGTTAGGTCAAATACCCTGTGTAGATAATATATGTAGCATTCATGAACGGTGAAAGGAGTTCATTATGTTTTAGACCAAGATCAAAGATAAGTAACCAATGGCTATCCCATTATTGCTGTATCATTGAACCCAGCAATCCCTGAAGGCACCAGACATATTTACAGTAACTGCGGAGCCAGAATTATCCTTGAACCCATATAATAAATATTTTTGCTATGAATAAACACAGTTGAAGACACTGTAGAGCACTGGTTTTGGGCAACTTTGGTTCACTCGGTATTTGAGCAGAGCCCCCTTAGTTTAAAACAAGTTGACAGACCTTGCCAGTTGGCTATACATCCAGCAACAACTAGGACAGCAAACTAGGCTTCCAGGTATGTCTAGGAGAGCAAATAGGTCTTCACACCCCCCTAGATTTTTCCTAGTTGCTCTTCAAGCTGAGCAGCCCCACTCATTGAATCTGGACCCCCTATGGGATTTTGGCCTCATGGGTTGGAAACCACTGTTGTAGAGTGTGATATCAAGACAAATTTGCACCTATACCTGAATCTATTGCTTGAACCACAGAGCTGCTGCTTTAAGACCAACCACAACTGGCATCATAGGAATTCCAAAGGATCCATTTAAGAGCTATGGGCACCTTCCCATCAAAGCATATGGATATCGTCACTACACCAAGGGTCAGATTTTAATTCCAAATTTTTGTGTAAAATGGCATCAAAAAACTCATGTTGATGGACCTGAGTGACGTTGCAATAGATTCTGCATTGATAGGTTTTCTTTTTGATCCATGCAGTGGTGAATGTTGTCCAGCAGCAGGACAATCTCATAGGACTGATCAGGCAGAGAAGACATTGGATTTTGGTTATTTTCCACCCCTCAGCTGAAGGTCTTCTAACTCCATTCTTGATTCATTCTAAAGACTCCTAATTACAATCTTCCCATAATGCACCATGCAACAGCAGCCAATACCCTTCCAGTACATCCAATAAATAAAGTCCAGAACCCCTGACACTGCAGCCACATTAATAGGTGTGATATGACTTGTGTTTCCTAGCCAACGCCAGTGCTCTCACAGCCCAACACAAGCAACTGAGCTTATTATAAACCTAGAAAAAAAAATGTGTTATCTGCTTATTTATAGATGCTAACAAAAGCCTCCAAAAATAATTTCCCTTTTTGCTTCATACCATCTGCAGAGAGGAAAAGAAAAAGATAACTGTAAACTACTAGGACTGTGACCAATGGCTGCCGGCTGTCAGATTAAATATGTGGCACGTTTATTTATCTAGTGTAGAATGCACAGATATATTGATTGAGTCCCTAAGGACTACTGACAATGAGAGAGAGACTGATCGGTCTAATAAACAAGGGTATCAAGTCTAGTATTCAGTGCCGGATGAAGAGAAATCCTCATGATGGATGCAACCTCAGGTTTATCGCCCACCATGGGTGGTTTTAGTATCCCAAAAATCAAGTTTGGCCAACTACGTGTTGGGCCAGGCTTTTCCAATTTATTGGCCCTAGGGCCGATGATCGGATCCTACACCTTGGAAGAGGACCACATTAATGACCCACTGGAGACCTCACCCGATGGAATTTTCAATCCTGCGTGATAGATATCTGGCCAATTTTCAGACAGATATATGTTGGGGGGGCAGTCGAGGAGGTCCCATACACGCTGCTGACTGGCCAAGTAATTGATTATTATGCATCTTAACCCATCAGGCTGCAGTAGAGTTATGCTTGTCCATTCCCTATGGCCCTTGGTTACTAGGCTGTGGGTTGTTGGAATAAGTGAGGGTCAAGAACAGTCTCAACTAGATTGGGAGGGTTGGTATTAGGTCAGCTATTATGGCTTTTTTGTATGTTTACTCCTTATATTCTAATACATTTCAAAAACATTATGAATGCAATCTCCCTTTGGATAGTATTTCCCGTCGGTGTGTTTCACCCACTACTTTCAGCAGGGCTGGAATTGGGGGTAGGCAAGAGAAGCATGGGCCTAGGTAAAGGTGAGGGGTGCTCGGTACATACCACTTTTTGCCTGTCTACCCCTAGTTTAGCTTTCTGTAACTCCAGGTGCCGACTAAGGGAATGGTGGCATTTGCATCTGGTAGTGATGAGCTGGATTTGGGGGGACAAGTCCCCATGTTTGTCACTTTGCTAAGGGTTAAGGCGACCGAGGGAGGGGGTCTAGTTTCAAGTGCCCTTGCCATTTGTTCTGGCAGTGATGTTGAGCTTTATAGCTCATTTACTATGCTTGAGTACATACTCATTCCCTGGAACTTTACTGACCTTGTTTATAGTAGAGAAGCAGCACCTTGTCATAAAAAATTAAAAGGTGTAACTAGAAGTGGCTGAGAACCATAGCCCCTGATAAAAATCGTCAGGTTGGCCAAGATGTCTCCTAAACGTATGTCTGGGTCCAGCTGTCTCTTGGTTTTGCAGACATAAATATCTCATGTAAGTGCAAGGGTCGGACAATGGCGCTGAGCACATGGGGGAGGGGGGTATGAGTTCTGCTTTTAACTGCCACTTACTGAAAATGCAAAACCTGAGGAGCTTTTTATATAAACCTCTGCTGGTTCAGGTCCATTTAGTCCTCAAGAAATTGCGCTGCTAAATATAAATAAGCTGCTGTGGTTTATTCATTATTAAATACATTCCTACAATAAAAGGTGAAATGATGATATGTATCTGCCTGCCTTGCTTCCAAAATAATTTTGAATCCCCAGTCCAGGCCACCACAGCTACTCAGAAGTGGCCATCACAATGCCCTGGATGCTACCCTAACCATTTTACTGTATAGAGATATCCCATAGGTAAAATATATCATTATTAAGTCCAGTTATATTAGTATTGTATAAAAAAACTCATAAAGAAATAGCAGGAAGATTCAAAACTAGAAATATATATAACCATGTTTTCACATGAAAAATATAATCCTCATCCAGATGGATTCCGTGATGATTTATTACTGGAAAACAGAGGGAGGAAGATGACTTATGGCTTTGGAAAGCTAATAATAGGCTTGTTTCTGCCGGAGCTGGTAATTATCCTGTAGAAAGGAGAATAGAGCTGCTACTGTAAATGAAAAGTAATGTTAGAGAGACCCAGGAGCTCCATGTCCACTTCCAGTTCTACAATAGAGATGAAGGATCAAGGTACAGGGTAGGAAAACATTTTTTCTATGTAGGCTCATGTGAGACCCCATCTAGAATAAGCACTAGAGTGTTGGCATCCAGTAGGCATTGGAGGAGTAAAGACTGCATGTCTCCTCATGACAATTACTTGGTCTGCAAGTACAGCCATGGGTCCAGCTGGTTTCTACTGAAATCGATAAGGAGCCATTGCCCCTGAATAGGGCTTTGTGCCCTTGCCCTTAAGATGTAGCAGCTGTATCTGGAAAGAGGAGTCATGGATCAGAAGCTCTGCAGCTTTACAAGGGTCCGATGTAGCCCTGCCAGGGTCGTTCAGTGTTTGTGTCAAACCATTGGATCTATGCATGCTGGGCCAGCAGAAAAAAAATAAGTTCTACTAGAAAGTATTAAGTTTTGTTGAAAATAATCTACTTTCTCCTACTGACATATTTTCCAGCAGCCACCAATTCAGGTATTTAGGTTCTGCTGCTTCCCTAGTTCTCTGCTCTTTCTGGAATTGTAAACCATACCAATTTCTGGATCATACCATTGATACCCAACCAGTGGATCACAAGCAACACCCACTTCCATGTAGCCTCAACACGGGTGATCACTTTCAAATTTAATGCTTGGAGGTAAGTTTTGGAGGCATAAGGACACTAGTGTGGCCCAAACAGAGCCTCCTAGCAGGCTGGCAGTCCACATGGGGCCATTCATGGTGCTCTTTTGCCAAAGCCAGACCTTGTTCGTGTGGGTTCATCTGAACTTTTTACATTTAAGCATTGCTCACTATTGAAAAAGTTCGGGGACCCCTGGATTATACTATCACTAATACTTTGGTCACTGGATATAACTACTCAGCATCTGCTCAAGTCAAGTACACGGAGAGCTGTCAGCTAATGCTCACCATGATTGGCACAAACAGTATCACAACAGTTTGAACCTCCAGTCTGCTAATCCCACAGAATGCAACTAGTGTCTCCTGCTTTAATCAGCTGGAACAACCAAGACCCCTCTTGCATGCAGAACGGAACAAACCCTTCCAGCTCTGTGCTCCCAGCCAAAAACAAAAAACAGTATTTAGAAATGTTTGCCTTTTGGGTTACAAAACCATTTATCATTAAAGCTCAGCGTGTAAACACGTCCCCTCGATGCTAAACCTGCAGAGTGGAAGACTTTCCTCATACGCAAGTGGAAGATTACATTGCCCGTCTTCTTATGCATTAATGTCTGACAGATGGTGCGGCATATGGGATCCGAAAATGTTCGCCTGCCTCTATTTACAAATCCTGGTGATTGTGCCCGGGAGACGAAGGGAGTAATCTTTGCTTCCAGAGCAGGACAGATAAGATACACTTGGCTCGTCTTGTTTGCTTTATTAACACCAGACCCCTGACCGACCTTATTTTTCCATTTGGGGCAGGATTATGCACGCCGTCAGCATTTCTTTTCTACAGAAAAAAATTACATTTTAGGAAATTCTTACTACTATGGGAGGTTCACGTTCTAATTAACATTTGCAGCTGTCAAGCTTGGAATACTAACTGCTGCCTGGTTGCCGGGGCTTCATTACTCTAGCAACCAGGAAAAAGTTTGGAAGCAGTTAGGAGAATAGTAGACGGCCTGTATAGAGAGAATAAAACTGAAGCCTTAGCATAGCCCCTAAATGCCCTGCACTCTTCTTTAGGTCATTCCTCCTCCTGGTAGACCAGTATATTCACAATGGAAAGCTTAATGGGTGGGCTGTATTGATAAACATGTTCCCATGCCACCTGGGGATGGATGGAAGATCCAAGGTGAGAATAAGTCATCGATGGGCCCTATCTGCAATAGGTTAGAACCGTTAGAGTAATAGAATGCACCAAAGTCTTAGTCATACCAAATTGACCTACAAAACTATGGGGTAGATTCAATATGATGAGAAGAATACAGTGTCAGACTGGTGGGATCCAGGCCCACTGGGGCTGCCACATCAGGGGCCCACACACACCTGCTCTGGGCCCCCGACCTCCTCCGACTTCAGGGCCTCCAACCCCCGCCATCAAATTCAGGTCCTCCAAACCCCTCCACCAACTTCAGGACCTCCAACCTTCTCTCCACAAACTTCAAGACCCCCCTCAGTATCCACCCCCGACCCTCCTCCATTCGCCTTCCCCCACCCCTGACTAGCACATACCTGCTTTTTTCTATTTGTCAGGGTGGGAAGAGATCAGGATCTGGGCCAGCGGGGCCCATAAGGATCCAGTCTGACCCCAGAAGAACATATCTCCTAATTCAATTCCAAATTTCATATATTGAGTTGTCATGAGAAACTATAATATAAGTAAGTCTCATGGAATTGGAATCTGGTCCTATATGGCACATATGGTCATGCATTTTACCTTGACAGACTGTTATTTTCATACTTGAGACCATCTAGGTTTTGGGCCATATGCTCAGGTCTCCTTGCTCTCTAACCAAGTCTTCAAATGAAATGCGCTTAACGCATCTCGAAAAATTGCTTCACTGCGACTTATTTTTAGGTTTAGAACCTCTATTTGGTCACGGAACTGACAAACGCTGTTCGGCCAAACCAGAAACTTAATTTGCCAAATGTATCTTTATTGATCACCAATCAGTTTAGAGTCTCAATATTTGTTCTTGTCCCATTTGCCTACCAGTGCTTGTGCCAATATTGGGTTTTTATCTTATTTGGAGACAGTAATCTGTGTGTTAAACTCCATATTAATTTAGCACAATGTGGCCTCCTATGCCGCTTTCCTTCTGAAGCCAGAGAGTTGTGTATTTGAAGGTTACCAGTGAATTCCATCACACAAAAAAAAAAAAGACAATAAAACGCTGTGAGTGTGCCGAGGCGCCACGTCCAAAGATTGATCTGCACTGTAACTTCATTTTCTTTGACTTAGACACATACAGAAGTCATTATTGACTGTGACCTCTCCACACAACCAGAGATTAACTGGGGAGAGGGACTTCTTTATGGAGTATCATTGCCGAGTCACTCAGAGGTTACACCATGTACAGAGAGAAAGCAATAAAACTGGACCCATAAAGAGGCTTTTGTGTATCTGGGGACCAACAGGGACAGGAAAGATCGATTAGCTTTATAAAGAAAAAACAAAATTAGGACTGGGTTAGGGAAAAGGCAAGATCTGTGATGTTGTTATTTCTTATAACACGATTATCTCTTAAATTACCACCGGAGCATCATACATAAGTGTTCTCCTTGTTCTCTAGGCCACTGCTCCTCTTTGCTAAGAAAGGCACCAGCCCAAAATCTCAGTCGTATTGTCGTTCACCAAAAAAAGCCACAGAAAAACACTCACATAATTTAAAAAAGGAATTCCAGATTTTGATCCACGCGTTTCAAGGCGGAATCGCTGCTATACAGGAAAAAAAATAGTGCAGTACTCATCCCAAAAGTTGGCGTAATTGTCCTTCTAGTAATATCGACATTCACCCACAACTTTAATCCTGAATTGTCTTCAGGTTGGGCCCCATCTAGTGCTCCGTCCCTCACTCACAGGAGGCCAGACACAAAGCATGTAAACTTGTAGGCTAAGGTCATAACCTGAGATTTGGTGGAGGAAAAAATTGTGGTGGATTCCTGTTTTTATGTAACATACCAAAGGGTCCACCATGACCGGACAGCATGGTTGTGGTGTGAAGCCTCCAATAACAACCAAAAGGGAATGGCGTACGTGGTGTTTGACCACCATTGTGGTTTTCTCTAAAACCAAGAGGTCTTCTTCAAGACTCCACCCAAGAGGAGCTTGAGAATAAAGCTGATCACACATGGAATTACTTGATCATAGGCTGTAACTTGATGTATAAAAAAAATCTAATTCTGGAGAGTCCAGTACCTCTGAATACAACTTCCTCTAAAACTAAGAGGTCTTCTTCAAGGCTCCGCCCAAGAGGAACTCAAAAATAAAGCCAATCATACATGGAATGACTTGATAATAGGCTAGAACCTGATGTATAAAAAAAACATCTAATTCTTGATAGCCCAGCCCCTCTAAAATCAAGTTCCTCTAAAACCAATTGGTCTTCATCAAGGCTCAACCCAAGAGGAGCTCAAGAATAAAGCTGATCATACATGGAATGACCTGATGATTAAAAAAAACATCTAAATCTTGAGAGCCCAGCCCCTCTAAAATCAAGTTCCTCTAAAACCAATTGGTCTTCATCAAGGCTCAACCCAAGAGGAGCTCAAGAATAAAGCTGATCATACATGGAATGACCTGATGATTAAAAAAAACATCTAAATCTTGAGAGCCCAGCCCCTCTAAAATCAAGTTCCTCTAAAACCAATTGGTCTTCATCAAGGCTCAACCCAAGAGGAGCTCAAGAATAAAGCTGATCATACATGGAATGACCTGATGATTAAAAAAAACCATCTAATTCTTGAGAGCCCAGCCCCTCTAAAATCAAGTTCCTCTAAAACCAATTGGTCTTCATCAAGGCTCAACCCAAGAGGAGCTCAAGAATAAAGCTGATCATACATGGAATGACTTGATCATGGGCTGGAACTTGATGTATAAAAAAAATATTTAATTCTGGAGAGCCCAGCCCCTGTGTACAGTGCCAGCCCCTGAGAACCAAGCCTACCTATAAATCTAATGTTGCTCCTAGTATCTATGTCTGTATACAATGGGAAAGTAAATAATGATTTGCAGTCGCAGATCATTTTCGGCACAGATGTGTTCAATATCACTTTCCTAAAATTGTAGAGAGCGTCTGTATGTCCCCAAGAGCTTTGTATGGTATTACCATTTTAATAATATCCAGCCCGGGAATATATTTGGATCACTGGAAAAACGACTTACACAAAGTTTGCACAAATAATTGCCGCGTGTTGGGCACATCGATGAAATATCAATGGAAAGGCTTAGATGTCCCCTTCCCTTCTATACTGCATAGGAATTCCAGGGACAGGGAGAAGTTACAGTTCAGCACTTACCTATAGTGGTAATGACTGTGATTGCAAAGTAAAACGATCCGGCGAATTTCCACTGCTTGCCTGCGCGGTGAGGTTCCGACTGCAGAACCACTCGCTCGATCTCTCGATAGTCCTCGTCGGTGAAACCGTATTTATTTTTCAGGTCCGTCCTCTTCTCCTCCAGAATCCGCTTCCTGAAGATCTCGGACTCAGACTCGAGCGCGTCGAACACAGCGGCTCCCACCAGCAGATAGGAGAACATGCAGAGAATGAGCGACAGGGTCCTTATGTTCTGCTTCTTCATCGTGTGCAGCAGTTGGGCTAAACTGGACCTCAACATCAACCTGGGGGTGCGGGAATCTCCCCTCGACTCTGTAACCAGCCAAAGTTTGTACGGAGCCTACAGGACACGTCTCAGCTCATTGTGTTGTCTGGAAACACAAAGGAAAGTCATGTCAACTCTCCACTTTAGCGCTCTGTATACAGCCCATCATGGTAAAAAAAACAAACAGATTTTTCCCAGAATTTTAGGTTATTAAAGGGGAACTATTGCGAGAATGAAAATTTAAGCTTCAGCATAATGAAATAATTAGGGATTCACCGAATCCACTATTTTGGATTCGGCCGAACCCCAGAATCCTTCGTGAAAGATTCGGCCGAATACCAAATATGAATCCTAATTTACATGTGCAAATTAGGGGTGGGAAGGGGAAAACACTTTTTACTTCCTTGTTTTGTGACAAAAAGTCACAAAATTTCCCTCACCGCCCCTTATTTGCATATGCAAATTCGGATTCGGTTTGGCCGAATCCTGCTGAAAGAGGCCGACTCCGGAACCAAATCCTGGATTCAGTGCATCCCTAGAAATAATAAACTTTTTACATACAATCAATTAAATATTGATTCCTCTCTCAGCATCTGTTTCTCTTCATTCTCTCTTCATGCAGCAGTTGGGTGTCAGATATTCACTGACAGTTAGATCCAATATATCTTATAGGGGGGCTCCTTTCCTAGCAGATGTATTAGAGCTCACTCACATAACTGATTCCAGTACAAAGAAAATGTAACAAAATAACTGACTTTTGCACAAATTCTGCATGTAGAGAGACATGATGTCTGGTGAGTTTAATAGAGTGACCTCTAATACATCTTCTAGGCAAAAGGAGCCCCCCTATAAGATTGGATCTAAAGACCCCAATACACGGGCCTATAAAAGCTGCCGACAGACCGAGTCGGCAGCTTATTGGCTCATGTGTGGGGCCATCCGACGGGCTTCCACGATTGATATCTGGCCGAAAGTCGGGCAGGTTAAAAAAACCGATCCAAATGTGTCTTGTTAATTAGCAATGGGGCACGTTTGCTCCTTAGCAGTAACCATTGGCAACCAATTTTGATATTTACTCTCATTATTTTAACTGCGTTCGCCAGCTCAGGGCTAATTGTTGGTTGGTTGCTACGGGTTACAGCAGCAGAACGAATTTACACCAATATTGATAATTGTGCCCTCCACCAATTACTCAAGGCGGAATTTGGAAAATCCGTAGATTAACATACAGGGACAAGTGAACTTCGCTTTTTCCATGTGTTTTTCTTTTTAACTGTGTGATTTGGTTCTGCAGCTCTGGTTGCTAGGGAAGTACTTTCCATAGCAACCAGGCAGTGGTTTGCTGCCTGTGACATTTTAAATGTTAGATTTGACGAAAACTGACCAGTTAACTCGAAAAATTGCCTCCATAGAAAAATATCTACATATTAACAAAAGTTATGGCTTTTAGTTCTACCCCCACCTGTTTATTTGTGCAGTATAATAATATAAGGTCCAGGATTGTTTTTTAGGGAGCCAGGGCCCCCCAGCATAAAACCTTCTCCTGGACCCCACAAGGATATCTGCAAAGCTGTTATGATTAAAACTCCCTTCCTTGCACTGCTGGTTCCGATGCTTGAAACAATGTAGCAGCATGGGCTTTCCTCAAGCCGTTAATCAGCTGGCTTCTGCTACAACGTTTCACGGGTCAGAATCAGCAGTGCAGACAATACAGATAATGTAATAATCACAGAGGGCAAAACACAGAGTACAATGCCCGTAGAGTGGGCGCAGTGTTATCTATAAATAGGAAAATTTCACCCAAGCAACTGGCCCAGCACCAGCAGGAATCTCACCCCTGGGCTTCACTTGCTCCATTGTGACCCTTGAACGCCCTAAAGATCCTGCCCACCGCTGACTGTGCCGGAGTGATGGGAGTTGCAGTTTAACAAGAGATGGGCGCCGATATAAACTCTATAAAATCTTTCCTACCTTTCTTTTGTTCTGCGTAGGGTCCAGGGCTCCCAACTAAAGCTCCGCTGCTTCTCTGCACTTGGCACCCCATAAGTTAAATACGATTTTCATTCCTTAGATCACAAATTGGGAGTCGTACAAAGAAGGAACAGAAATGTAGGCGCATGGGGCGGGTCCTGTGTTGCTGCTGTCAAACTCCCCGTTTGCCTGTTGCCACCGCTCCTGATACTGAATGCACAGCACCCTATGGGAGTCACAAAGCACAGCACCCTATGGGAGTCACGGAGCAGGGTGCCAGTAACGCTCCTCATTCAGAGGCATTAGCAGAGCCGACCAGGAGATACAGAATCGTTTTCTCTCTCATCCTGTGGATTAACTGCAGTCCCTGATTACAAGGCTGAATTCTAACATTGTTTAATAAAAAATAATTGGACATTGCTCCCTGGTGGTAGAAAACAGCATTTCTATTGGTTATTATATTCCAGATTCTGCACCAAAACCAAGTCCTAGTCCCAGAAATATTTTGGAAACTAACAGGAATCTTAATATTTTACACAGCAGGTCTGATAACTTCTGGTTTGTTTCCTCAATGCCTTCCTCTTCTTCCTCTTTCCAGCTTTCAAATGGGGGTCACTGACCCCAGAAGCCAGATGGTTAGTTATTGCCTGATTTGGGGAGAATTCGTGGGGTAATAGTCTGTGGGAAGGGAGTGTGACTGTGGGATAGCAGGTATAGTAGGGAGAGATGGTGTCTATAGTAACAGTGGATAATAGTCTCTGGGAAGGGAGTGTGACTGTGGGATACCAGGTATAGTAGGGAGAGATGTGTCTATAGTAACAGTGGATAATAGTCTCTGGGAAGGGAGTGTGACTGTGGGATAGCAGGTATAGTAGGGAGAGATGGTGTCTATAGTAACAGTGGATAATAGTCTCTGGGAAGGGAGTGTGACTGTGGGATAGCAGGTATAGTAGGGAGAGATGGTGCCTATAGTAACAGTGGATAATAGTCTCTGGGAAGGGAGTGTGACTGTGGGATACCAGGTATAGTAGGGAGAGATGTGTCTATAGTAACAGTGGATAATAGTCTCTGGGAAGTGAGTGTGACTGTGGGATAGCAGGTATAGTAGGGAGAGATGGTGTCTATAGTAACAGTGGATAATAGTCTCTGGGAAGGGAGTGTGACTGTGGGATAACAGGTATAGTAGGGAGAGATGGTGTCTATAGTAATAGTGGATAATAGTCTCTGGGAAGGGAGTGTGACTGTGGGATAGCAGGTATAGTAGGGAGAGATGTGTCTATAGTAACTGTGGATAATAGTCTCTGGGAAGGGAGTGTGACTGTGGGATAGCAGGTATAGTAGGGAGAGATGGTGCCTATAGTAACAGTGGATAATAGTCTCTGGGAAGGGAGTGTAACTGTGGGATAGCAGGTATAGAAGGGAGAGATGGAGCCTATAGTAACAGTGGAGATAATAGTCTCTGGGAAGGGAGTGTGACTGTGGGATAGCAGGTATAGTAGGGAGAGATGGTGCCTATAGTAACAGTGGATAATAGTCTCTGGGAAGGGAGTGTGACTGTGGGATAGCAGGTATAGTAGGAAGAGATGGTGTCTATAGTAACAGTGGATAATAGTCTCTGGGAAGGGAGTGTGACTGTGGGATAGCAGGTATAGTAAGGAGAGATGGTGCCTATAGTAACAGTGGATAATAGTCTCTGGGAAGGGAGTGTGACTGTGGGATAGCAGGTATAGTAGGGAGAGATGGTGTCTATAGTAACAGTGGATAATCGTCTCTGGGAAGGGAGTGTGACTGTGGGATAGTTGGTATAGTAGGGAAAGATGGTGTCTATAGTAACAGTGGATAATAGTCTCTGGGAAGGGAGTGTGACTGTGGGATAGCAGGTATAGTAGGGAGAGATGGTGCCTATAGTAATAGTGGGATAATAGTCTCTGGGAAGGGAGTGTGACTGTGGGATAGCAGGTATAGTAGGGAGAGATGGTGTCTATAGTAACAGTGGATAATAGTCTCCGGGAAGGGAGTGTGACTGTGGGATAGCAGGTATAGTAGGGAGAGATGGTGCCTATAGTAACAGTGGATAATAGTCTCTGGGAAGGGAGTGTGACTGTGGGATAACAGGTATAGTAGGGAGAGATGGTGCCTATAGTAACAGTGGATAATAGTCTCTGGGAAGGGAGTGTGACTGTGGGATAGCAGGTATAGTAGGGAGAGATGGTGTCTATAGTAACAGTGGGATAATAGTCTCTGGGAAGGGAGTGTGACTGTGGGATAGCAGGTATAGTAGGGAGAGTAGGAAATTTGCTTTATGACCACCAGAGGGAGTCCTTTACTCACACTCAGACGGTCAGTGATTATTCATTGCAGAACCTTAGCGAATTTGTATGAGTTGGTGCCCCCTTGTCGCTAATAAGGTTATAATTTTAATAAAGTGGAATTAAAGTGGCGACACTTATTCCAGCTCATACCCAGCATACCACTGTACGATATATAAAGGGAATAGAAATCCCTACATTCCACATGTCTGTCCCTACATTCCGTACTTCTGTCCCTACATTCCGTACTTCTGTCCCTACATTCTGTACTTCTGTCCCTACATTCCGTACTTCTGTCCCAACATTCTGTACTTCTGTCCCTAAATTGAGCACATCTGTCCCTACATTCCGTTCTTCTGTTGCTACATTCCGTACTTCTGTCCCTATATTCTGTACTTCTGTCCCTACATTCCGTACTTCTGTCCCTAAATTCAGCACATCTGTCCCTACATTCCGTACTTTTGTCCCTCAATTCCGCAGTTCTGTCCCAACATTCTGTACTTCTGTCCCTAAATTCAGCACATCTGTCCCTACATTCCGTTCTTCTGTTGCTACATTCCGTACTTCTGTCCCTATATTCTGTACTTCTGTCCCTATATTCTGTACTTCTGTCCCTACATTCTGTACTTCTGTCCCTACATTCTGTACTTCTATCCCTACATTCTGTACTTCTGTCCCTACATTCTGTACTTCTGTCCCTACATTCTGTACTTCTGTCCCTACATTCTGTACTTCTGTCCCTATATTCTGTACTTCTGTCCCTACATTCTGTACTTCTGTCCCTACATTCTGTACTTCTGTCCCTACATTCTGTACTTCTGTCCCTACATTCTGTACTTCTGTCCCTATATTCTGTACTTCTGTCCCTACATTCTGTACTTCTGTCCCTACATTCTGTACTTCTGTCCCTACATTCTGTACTTCTGTCCCTACATTCTGTACTTTTGTCCCTACATTCTGTACTTCTGTCCCTACATTCTGTACTTCTGTCCCTACATCCTGTACTTCTGTCACATTCTTTACGGTGCCCAGTGCCATTTTTCATTTGCCCCCCTTAAAGCACTGTGCCCAGTACAGTTGGTGGTGGCCCTGTTTGTACTTATTTGTATTTAGTACTGCTATGACCCCCTGTTTGTTCTACTAATTACTTGTTCTGCTGCACAGTTCTTGGTTCTCAAGTAGTGCTATATAAATAAAATACAATCTGGAGTTATCACGCAGGGCGGCATTGTTCCTCTGCTGACCACCAGGTGGCACTGGGAATAAGGAAGTAACTTTATAAAAACACCTATTTACTTTCGTTTTATAAGAAACTGGAGAAGTGGTCGGTCACCTGCTGCCCCTTTCTGTACGTCTGTCCCTACATTGTGACATGTGCCATGTAAATGGCTGACCCCAAGTCCTGTGATGTGCCCCCCACTTCCCTGCTGCAGCCGGAGGAGAGAAACTACTCCCAGGTGATCTTCAGCAGGATGGAGAAGTCCTTTGAGCCTGGCACGGATATCGTCTGTTACTTCACCTTCACTGCAGAGTTTCAGCCTGCGAGGAAGGACTGGGTGGGCATCTTTAAGGTAAGTGCCCGCGAGTATAAATAGGTTTTGTCATATCCCCCCTCCCCTAAAAAAGTCCTTTTGATGTGTATTATTATAGATATAAACTGCTGTGTAGCCATTAGACAATACAGCGCGTGATTACATAGCAGATAACAGAGAAGCTCTGAAGAATACAATGGTTATAGTTCTTACACAGACAAGACTGATTTAGCCAGGGGCTGCAGTGGGCTCCAGGCAGAGCAGCAGTCTGGGGGCTTCTAGCAGGGCCATTAACACACATAGGCAACCTTGTTGTTCAACTGAAACTCCCAGCACTGAGGGACGGCTGTGAAAGTGAAGGCGGATTGAACTGGAATCTGGAGGAGGAGGAAAACATCTGAGCATGAACGTTGTGGAGATTTGACGCTGGGCGACTTATTTCCCCCGGAACCCTACGTGTGCCACCAGCCTTAAATGGGCAGTTTTCAGTCGTTTTCTTTTAAAGGGGATCTGTCCCCGTAGACATAAAAAGCTGCATAATAAAAGTCCTTTTAAAGTTAAACATGAAACACCTGAGATCCGTACCTGTTATAAAACCATTTAAAAATCTCAGCTGTCAATCATGTATTGCCTGAGCACGGGCGTTTGCATCAGGTCACTGGTTCTGGAGCTTTAAATCTATTTCAGGGCATGCATTATAATACAGTATGTAACCTTTATATATATATATATTTATATAACATCCCACAGGTGTCCTGGAAGACAACTAGAGAGTATTATACCTGGATCTCCGCTGAGTGTGATGAGCAGGGGCTGGAGAAGCATGTGACCTTCAAAGGTGAGTGTCAGGTAAGGCTGCGACCTGGCCTGTAAAAATGATGGTTTATCCCAATGTTATTAATAGGGAATAAAGATAAATATATAGGAAGGTCAGTGATCCCAATGTTATTAATAGGGAATAAAGATAAATATATAGGAAGGTCAGTGATCCCAATGTTATTAATAGGGAATAAAGATAAATATATAGGAAGGCCAGTGATCCCAATGTTATTAATAGGGAATAAAGATAAATATATAGGAAGGTCAGTGATATGATCCCAATGTTATTAATAGGGAATAAAGATAAATATATAGGAAGGTCAGTGATCCCAATGTTATTAATAGGGAATAAAGATAAATATATAGGAAGGTCAGTGATCCCAATGTTATTAATAGGGAATAAAGATAAATATATAGGAAGGCCAGTGATCCCAATGTTATTAATAGGGAATAAAGATAAATATATAGGAAGGTCAGTGATCCCAATGTTATTAATAGGGAATAAAGATAAATATATAGGAAGGCCAGTGATCCCAATGTTATTAATAGGGAATAAAGATAAATATATAGGAAGGTCAGTGATCCCAATGTTATTAATAGGGAATAAAGATAAATATATAGGAAGGTCAGTGATCCCAATGTTATTAATAGGGAATAAAGATAAATATATAGGAAGGCCGGTGATCCCAATGTTATTAATAGGGAATAAAGATAAATATATAGGAAGGTCAGTGATCCCAATGTTATTAATAGGGAATAAAGATAAATATATAGGAAGGTCAGTGATCCCAATGTTATTAATAGGGAATAAAGATAAATATATAGGAAGGTCAGTGATCCCAATGTTATTAATAGGGAATAAAGATAAATATATAGGAAGGTCAGTGATCCCAATGTTATTAATAGGGAATAAAGATAAATATATAGGAAGGTCAGTGATCCCAATGTTATTAATAGGGAATAAAGATAAATATATAGGAAGGTCAGTGATCCCAATGTTATTAATAGGGAATAAAGATAAATATATAGAAGGTCAGTGATCCCAATGTTATTAATAGGGAATAAAGATAAATATATAGGAAGGTCAGTGATCTCAATGTTATTAATAGGGAATAAAGATAAATATATAGGAAGGCCAGTGATCCCAATGTTATTAATAGGGAATAAAGATAAATATATAGGAAGGCCAGTGATCCCAATGTTATTAATAGGGAATAAAGATAAATATATAGGAAGGTCAGTGATCCCAATGTTATTAATAGGGAATAAAGATAAATATATAGGAAGGTCAGTGATCCCAATGTTATTAATAGGGAATAAAGATAAATATATAGGAAGGTCAGTTATCCCAATGTTATTAATAGGGAATAAAGATAAATATATAGGAAGGCCGGTGTTTCTTTCCAGAAAAGGTGTCAACACTAGTGTCAGTGGGTTATTGGGTTGTGCAAAGACAGATAATGAATTTTCTTTTTTTAAAACTGTTACTTAAAGGCGCTGTTCCCCTTTAAATTAACTTTTAGTATTTGTGGTTATTTAGATTTTTATTCAGCAGTTCCCCGGTTTGCAGTTTAGTTGCTAGGGTCCCAGTTACCCTAGCAACCATGCACTGATGTGAATAAGAGACTGGAATATGAATAGGAGAGGCCTGAATAGGAAGAAGAGTAATAAAAAGTAACAATACATTTGTAGCCTTACAGAGCATTTGTTTTTACTATAAAATATAAATAAAGAAAACCAATTTCAAAGTTGCTAGGGATTGGACATTCTATAACATGGTACAGAAATGGGATCCGTTATCCGGAAACCCCCATAGACTCCATTTTATCCAAATTTTTAAAACGGATTTCCCTTTTCTGTTTAATACAAACAGTTGCTTGTCCAGAGCATTCTGGATAGCAGGTCCCTTACCTGTACTTGATCCGAACTAAGATATAATTAATCCTTATTGGAAGCAAAACCAGTCTATTGGGTTTATTTCATGTTTACACAATTTTCTAGTAGACTTAAGGTATGAAGATCCAAATTACAGAGGGATCTGTTATCCGAAAACCCCAGGTCCCGAGCATTCTGGATAACAGGTCCCATACCTGTACCTCAAAGTTGAACTGTCCCTATATACATACAAAATACTAAATGTTCATCCTTAGATTGACTTCCCTTTACAATCACCTTGGGCAGAAAGCAGGTCCAAGTCTCTTGCGTGGGTCTCTCGGGCAGGACTAAGTCACCTGAATTACTCACATGATACTCAGTGTAGTACTATTGTATTGCAGCTTATTACTTGCCCAAGGATAATGATGACTATTACCAGTTTTGTTACGTGGATCATAAGGGTGAGGTGCGAGGGGTCAGCATCCCCTTCCAGTTCTGCCCCAAAGTCCAGGAGGAAGATGAGGAGAACATTCTGCTGGTGACCACAGAGGTGAGATGATGTAGTCACAGAGCACTGCTCCCATTATATAGACTGGAAAATTGTTTTCCTACAAACTGCCAGTTTTTATTGCCTGCAAACTGCCAGCGCAGCCCTCCATTACCCTTACTTGTTGTTATTTTTTTAGGAGGAGGCACAAAGGATGAAGGAAAAGCTAAGTGAGCTAGAGGAGACCAGTATCCAACTGCAGGTAACTGGGCAATAAATCACACAACTCATTCACTCACAGGGGCTGATTCACTAAATTCGAGTGAAGGATTCGAAGTAAAAAAACTTCGAATTTCGAAGTATTTTTTGGGCTACTTCGACCATCGAATGGGCTACTTCGACCTTCGACTATGACTTAGAATCGAAGGATTCAAACTAAAAATCGTTCGACTATTCGACCATTCGAAAGTCGAAGTACTGTCTCTTTAAAAAAAACTTCGACCCCCTAGTTCGCCATCTAAAAGCTACTGAAGTCAATGTTAGCCTATGGGGAAGGTCCCCATAGGCTTTCCTAAATTCTTTTGATCTAAGGATATTCCTTCGATCGTTGGATTTAAATCCTTCAAATCGTTCGATTCGAAGGATTTAATCGTTCGATCGAAGGAATAATCCTTCGATCGTGCGATCGCAGTATTTGCGCTAAATCCTTCGACTTCGATATTCGAAGTCGAAGGATTTTAATTCCCAGTCAAATATCGAGGGTTAATTAACCCTCGATATTCGACCCATAGTGAATCGGCCCCTCAGTGTTAAAATCTCGGAAAATTTGCGTATTTTCCACTAGAAAACTCAAATTTTTCGAGGAATTTTTCGAGATTTATTAATCAGGTATGGGACCTGTTATCCAGAACACTCAGGACCTGCTCAGATCTTTCCGTAATTTGGATCTTCATTCCTTAAATCTACTAGAAAATCATGTAACGTTAAATAAACCCAATAGGCTGGTTTTGCTTCCAATAAGGATTAATTATATCTTAGTTGGGATCAAGTACAAGGTACAGGTACAGGACCTGTTATCCACAATGCTCAGGACCTTGGGCTTTCTGGATAATGGATCTTTCCATAATTTGGATCTTCATACCTTAAGTCTTCTAGAAAATCATAAATAAACCCAATAGGCTGGTTTTGCTTCCAATAAGGATTAATTATATCTTATTTGGGATCAAGTACAAGCTACTGTTTTATTATTACACAGAAATAGGAAATTGTTTTTAAAAATCTGGATAATTTGGATAAAATCGAGTCTATGGGAGATGGCCTTTCCGTAATTTGGAGCCTGAATCCGAAAATCCTCTATCTCAGACCCGTTGAGGTCCTGTATAAGTCAATGGGAGCCAATTTGAGGTTTTCGTGGTCTGCGCTGGGTTTTACCTGAAAATCCGACTTTTCTGGCAAAAACTCTTTTAGTGATTCGGGAAAAAAGCCCGAAAAATTTGAGCAATGTTATCAAGTTTTTCCGCGATCCGATTAAATCACGTTTTTCTATTGATAAATAAGCTAAAATCAGGGATTGGAGTTTGTTGGTGGTTTTCTGTAATACAATATGAGATAAAATCTGATTTTAATCAATAATATTTTAAAAAAGACAAGTTTTTCCTGCGACAGTCCATGAAACATTCCTTACTCCGTCTCACCCCTTTCAGGAAAAGCTTGAGGCTGCGGAGAAGAAGAATTGCGTCCTGCAGCAGGAGGGCACACGGGTGGCTTCCCAACAGAAGAACCTGATTGAGTCCCTGCAGGCCCAGCACTTGGGATGGTCCAACAAAACCGACGGGCTGAAGCAACAAAATCAGGTAACGGCCATGGGATTCACGGCTTTTGTTTTACCAGGGAGAATCAGTTTATGGCTCACAGCAGGACTGCGCTGTTTGCAGCAGGAAAATGTTGAATTCAAAAAATGAAACACAAAAGTTTTTGTTTTAAAAAGGTCCCAGATATATTGTAGTATTTCTCTTGGTCTCTCAGGAGGCGCGCAGACAGCTGGAGGAGGAAAGATGCAGGAACAGGTCTCTGCAACTGAAGTTGGCGTCTGAGGAAGAGGAGCAAGTGAGACTGAAGGACGAGACTAGATCTCTGCAGCTGGAGCAAAACCAGTGAGTATTGATGCCAATTGGGCTCATGAGGAATTGTATGTTGTGCCCAGTCACTTCTACCCTCGTTCATTCAATTCCTCTCCCAATGCCCAGGATAAAGGAGGAGAACATGAACCTTCACCAACGTATAAAAGATATGGAGTCGGCACTGAAGGAATCCTCCGAGGAAGCGAAAAATCATGCAGTAAATAAATACACACTATAAAGCCCATTTCCTGTACAGCACTAGAACATAAAGTTTATATATATACAGGTATGGGATCTGTTATCCAGAGAGTTCCAAATTACGGGAAGGCCGTCTCCCATAGTCTACAAGTTTTTAAAACTGATTTCCCTTTTTCTGTGTAATAATAAAACAGTCGCTTGTACTTGATCCCAACTAAGATATAATTAATCCTTATTGGAGGCAAAACCAGCCTATTGGCTTTATTTAATGTTTACATGATTTTCTAGTAGACTTAAGGTATGAAGATCCAAATTATGGAAAGATCCATTATCCGGAAACCCCAGGTCCAGAGCATTCTGGATAGCAGTTCCCATACATGTACTTGATCCCAACTAAGATATAATTAATCCTTATTGGAGGCAAAACCAGCCTATTGGCTTTATTTCATGTTTATAATGTTTTCTAGTAGACTTAAAGGGATACTGTCATGAGAAAACATGTTTTTTTTTTCAAAACCCATCAGTTAATAGTGCTGCTCCAGCAGAATTCTGCAATGAAATCTGTTTCTCAAAAGAGCAAACAGATTTTTTTTTATTTTGAAATCTGACATGGGGCTAGACATATTGTCAGTTTCCCAGCTGCCCCCAGTCACGTGACTTGTGCTCTGATGAACTTCAGTCACTCTTTACCGCTGTACTGCAAGTTGGAGTGATATCACCCCCCCCCCAGCAGCCTAACAACAGAACAATGGGAAGGTAACCAGATAGCAGCTCCCTAACACAAGATAACAGCTGCCTGGATCTAGATCTAAGAACAACACTCAATAGTAAAAGCCAAGTCCCACTGAGACTGATTCAGTTACATTGAGAAGAAGATATAACAGCCTGCCAGAAAGTAGTTCCATCGTAAAGTGCAGGCACAAGTCACATGACTGGGGGCAACTGGGAAACTGACAATATGTCTAGCCCCATGTCAGATTTCAAAATTAAAAATAACATTATCTGTTTGCTCTTTTGAGAAATGGATTTCAGTGCAGAATTCTGCTGGAGCAGCACTATTAACTGATTCATTTTGGGAAAAAAATGTTTTTCCATGACACTATCCCTTTAAAGGTTTTTCTAGTAGACTTAAGGTATGAAGATCCAAATTACAGAAAGATCCTAAAACCCCAGGTCCCAATCAACAGATCCAATAGCTGTATATACTGTGTATATATATATATATATATATATATATATATATATATGTGTGTGTATGTTGAATATGTACTGGAACCCCAATTTTGGTTTCTTTAGGAGGAGGTGCAGGTGCTAAAGGGAGAGCTAAGGGATGCAAAGGAAGGACATCAGCTGCTGCAGGTAATTCATTTTAAAAATAAAAAACATTCTTATAATACGGTAAAGTTCTTAAGGTGGTGCCACTGATTTTAACTGGTGTTTATGATGGCGGGTGATTTGGGGCACTTTTCTATTGGCATATCCAGTTTGCATTCAGCCTCATATTTAAAGGGGAACTCCCATATTTTTGCATAATAAAATACATTTTCATTCAAAGCAATATTTCAATATACGTTCGTTTCGTGGTTTCAAGTTGTATTTGTAACTGAAAGAAGTCCTTTGTCCGTCATTGGCTGGCTACATTGTTTCAGCAGTCAGGACCACCAGTGCAGAGAATAGGAGCAGCCAGACAGTGGCTGCTCTCAATAGCAATTACAAAAACATCGAGGAATTGGAAGACAGCTAAAAATAAAACATTTTCTATCGTTGTGCGTAAAACTGTCATTGGGTTCAGATTCCGTTTAATGCTTTCCAGGCAGCCGTTCTAAATCGGGAAAGCTTTTCTATGTCCGGCATGAAATTCTGGATTCTGAAGTCCAGCACAAATAAATGAACGGTGTTCTGATGAACCGGAGATGTTCTTAAAGGGATACCGTCATGGGGAAAAAAAACATTTTTCAAAATGAATCAGTTAATAGTGCTGTTCCAGCAGAATTCTGCACTGAAATCCATTTCTCAAAAGAGCAAACAGATTTTTTTATATTCAATTTTAAAATCTGACATGGGGCTAGACATTTTGTCAGTTTCCCAGCTGCCCCAGTCATGTGACTTGTGCTCTGATAAACTTCAATCACTCTTTACTGCTGTACTGCAAGTTGGAGTGATATCACCCCTCACCCCCCAGCAGCCAAACAAAAGAACAATGGGAAGGTAACCAGATAGCAGCTCCCTAACACAAGATAACAGCTGCCTGGTAGATCTAAGAACAACACTCAACAGTAAAATCCAGGTCCCACTGAGACACATTCAGTTACATTAAAGGGATCCTGTCATCGGAAAACATGTTTTTTTCAAAACATTAGTTACTAGTGCTACTCCAGCAGAATTCTGCACTGAAATCCATTTCTCATAAGAGAAAACAGATTTTTTTATATTCAATTTTGAAATCTGACATGGGGCTAGACATTTTGTCAGTTTCCCAGCTGCCCCTGGTCATGTGACTTGTGCCTGCACTTTAGGAGAGAAATGCTTTCTGGCAGGCTGTTGTTTTTCCTTCTCAATGTAACTGAATGTGTCTCAGTGGGACATGAGTTTTAAAGGGGCGGTATACCCCATTGTTTGTATTACAGGCAAAAGCAGCAGTTTTCCTGTAGATAAAATTATGCCATAGTCAAATTCCCAAGATTATCAGAGCATCATTATTATCTATAATATTAATATATTTATGTATGTAATATTATTATCAGAGCTGTGTAAAATAAAGGAGAATAAAAAGGCAAATTGGTGGTGTCTGTGGGAGAGAAGCGTGTACATGACATTGACTCTGCAGTGAGTATTAATTCACATATCTCTTATATAAATATATATACAGGAGCAGCTACAAGACACCCAGTTGGAGAAGAAGAAGGATCAGGATTCAATAGACTTGCTGACTAAAGAGGTGAGAATGAGAGTGTTGAGGCTATTTTATTTACCAAACTAAAGCCCATAATTGACTTTCTCTATCTTGCCAAGTCAGATGCTTATAAGGGTTGTTCCCCTTTAAATTAACTGTTAGTATGATGTAGAGAGGGATATTCTGAGACAATTTGCAATTGGTTTTCATTTTTTATTATTTGTGGTTTTTGACTTATTTAGCTTTTTATTCAGCAGCTCTCCAGTTTGTAATTTCAGTCATCTGGTTGCTAAGGTCCAAATGACCCTAGCAACCAGTCATTGAATAAGAGATTAGAATATGAATAGGAGAGGCCTGTATAGAAAGATGAGAAATACAAAGTAGAAAGATCAATAAATGTGTAGTCTTATAGAGCATTTGTTTTTTTAGATGGGGTCAGTGACCCCCCATTTGAAAGCTGGAAAGTCAGAAGAAGGCAAATCATTTTAAAAACTATATAAAAAAAAATAATAATGAAGACCAATTGAAAAATTGCTTACAATTTGTCATTCTGTAAGCCCTTTAAATATTAGTGCTGCTGGGGCATTGGTGGGTACAAAACGAATGAAATCACATGTTCTTTTGGCTGAAAAGGTGACTGATCTTGGGCAGATCCTGGAGAGAAAGGAGAAGGCGCTGGAAACCGCAGGAAAGCAGTTCACTCGGCTGCAGGTAAATCTGATAACGGGTGTAAGGGAAGCGTCTGCCGCACACTAACTCCTCCTTCTCTTAACTCAGTCTAAAGCTGGACATACATAGGGCAAAGTCGCCAAATAAGCGGATCTCTCCTCGATATGCCGACCTTGAGGTGGACAATATCAATAACAGGAGGTCGGATTGAGGACCACATAAACGAACCAATTCTGCCCTCCATCCGCTGCCATTTTTAAAACCACCCAATCGACATCTGGCCGACTTTCAGCTGGAAATAGTCCGAGGGCCCCATACACTGCCCAATTAACTGCCAACTTAGTCAGCGGCTTATATCTGTCCGTGTATGGGGGGGGGCTCAAGATACTTTGTTGAAGTGAAGAGTTCCGAGGCTTTCCATGATTGGAGGTGCACAGATTTCCTGGAGAGCAGAGAGACTTCCAGTCCCACAATCTGTGACACTCGGGGAGCCTTTAAGGCAGGTTGGGAATTAGTTCACAGGGTTGGACTGGGCTGCCGGGATGCTGGGTAAAAACCCGGTGGGCTCTGGCAATTGTGGGCCCCGTTGACCCGTTGAAGTTCAGGTCCTTTGGAAAATTGATAATTGACCCACCACCCGGAGGAATATTAAGACTGGCGTAGAGTGCGAGCACATTGTGGGCCAAAACGTTGGATATGCATTGGAAATAGACACGTTTTATTCACACTACAAGTGCGGGTCCATTTGCTACAGTATATGATATGATTTGACCTGCGCACCCAAATTACTTTTTTGATCCGATAAGAGTGCGTACACTGAACACACATTATATATATATATATATATATATATATATATATATATACATATATCAAATGGAGTCTGCACTCTGAGGTATTAAAATAAACTTTTTTTATTTAATAAAAGCTACAAGCTGATGTTTCGGCCTCTCCGAGTCCTTTCTCGTTTATACACGAGCGATGTAACAATAAATTATTCAATTATAAATGCTCGGAGTGCTGGTCCATTTTGAAAAATACATGGGTACCTTCAGAAATACTATATATATATATATATTTATATATAAATGGCAAAAACAAACGACACTCCAAGGACTTTTATAGTGTGAAAAATCTATTATTATTTATTTTGACGTTTTGGCGCCGTAACTCGGGCAGGAAGGTGAACTCAACACACAATTTAAAGGCCATGTTTCACCTTTAAATGGTGTGTATTGATGTGTTGAGTTCACCTTCCTGCCCGAGTTACGGCGGCAAAACTTTGAAATAAATAATAATAGATATTTCACACTATAAAAGTCCTTGGAGTGTCGTTTGTTTTTGCCATTTGGATGTGATTATTTTGACCAGCACCCAGGCAATTCTAAGCAGCCGCACTCTGATCCGGACTTTCTTTGATAAAGAGTGCGGGTCTTTTCATCATATATACATCATATATACATCATATATACATCATATATACATCATATATACATCATATATACACATATCCCCAACTAAATGAGCTCATTTTCGTTGCGTTTCAGAGAGATATAAGTGGAGAGCGAGGCCCTGCGATGTCGATTAATTCACTCTCATTGTGTTTCAGAGAGAGCAGGCAACTCTGCTGCAGGAAATGCAGGATTTAAACTGCACCGTGGAACTGCGAGAGGATGAAATCAGCGACATGCAAAAACAGCGCCTGGTAAGCCAGTCCGGCAAGTCGTTATTTTCTGGGCTTTTCATTGGTTACAGGAAGGGGGCGGCTCTTAGGGGATTTAAAGGAAGCACTCGACATTAACCCTTTTAGTGCTGGTGGTACTCTGACCCATGTGTGACTGTGGCTCTTTGCAGAGAGACGGAGAAGAGATTGAGAAGCTGAGTCGGTTGCTCTACCAGAAATCGACATCCACCCCCGGGGGCCAAGGCCTGTATTTCCCAAACCCTTATGAAGGTAAGTGTCACGGCCACTCGATTTCCAGAGGGGAATCAAACACAAATGGACAGTGGTTTTGCTTCATTTAGTCCATCCCTTGTATCTTACGAAACAAATAAATCCCACTGAATCCGCCTTGTCTGCGGCACCTGAAAGGTAGCGAGTTTAGACTCCTACGTGTATATGCTTTGTACTGGTATGGGATCCGGTATCCGGAAATCCGTTATCCAGGATTCTGTCTCCCGTAGGCTCCGTTTTATCCAAATAATACAAATTTATAAAATTTCCTTTTTCTGTGTAATAATAAAATAGTAGTTTGTACTTGATCCCAACTAAGATATAATTAATCCTTATTGGAGGCAGAACAATTCTACTAGGTTAAATGAATGTCGAAATAATTTTTTAGTAGACGTAAGGTACGGAGATCAAAGTTACAGAAAGATCCATTATCAGGAAAACCCCAGGTCCCGAGCATTCTGGATAACAGATTTGAATTATGTGTGTCTGTTACTCACTGTCAGACTGTCACTGTGTGATTGTTACTCACTGTCAGATTGTCACTGTGTGCCTGTTACTCACTGTCAGACTGTCACTGTGTGATTGTTACTCACTGTCAGATTGTCACTGTGTGTCTGTTACTCACTGTCAGACTGTCACTGTGTGCCTGTTACTCACTGTCAGACTGTCACTGTGTGATTGTTACTCACTGTCAGACTGTCACTGTGTGATTGTTACTCACTGTCAGATTGTCACTGTGTGTCTGTTACTCACTGTCAGACTGTCACTGTGTGATTGTTACTCACTGTCAGATTGTCACTGTGTGTCTGTTACTGTCAGACTGTCACTGTGTGTCTGTTACTCACTGTCAGACTGTCACTGTGTCCCTGTTACTCACTGTCAGACTGTCACTGTGTGTCTGTTACTCACTGTGTTCTTTTTGTCACTGCTGCTCTTCTGTGTTTCTTCCCAATACACACAATTAACTAATAAATCCATGACATGTTTTGCAGGAGAAAGTCTTGTTTCTTTGGGGAATGAGGTAAGTCAGGAACTCGTCTGTTTGGCCCACTGTTTGATTGGACAGAGAACTGACTGGCTCGGCCCATGTATGGCCACCTGAACCCTCTTCTTTAGGCTGTGATTGGCTGCGGTCTTTTGCTTGTCTCCAAGTTCACGTCCAATCGGCAACCACTGAAGTGTTTCTTTATTTACAGCCCCAGAGCAGAGAAGCCCCTGGAGGCAGCAGTGGGGTGCGGCAAGAACAAATGAAGTGCCCGGAGTGCGGCTGGGAGTTTCAGGATTCCCAGGTGTATCTGGATCATGTGATGTGCCATGGCCTGGACTCAATGGAGTAGCGTTAGTCTCCCCTCTATGGACACGGTTAGAATTGGGACTGAGCAGAGAGCTGAGGCTTTTTACCCACTTACCTTTTCTTGTCCCGTTCCTTTGTGATTAATACAGACACACAGTGTTATACAACGGTTGTTTTGACCCTTTAGTGTTCTAGATCCAATAAGCCATTGACTTGGGCTGTAGAGCGACCCTTTGTGTGTCGTACCCTTAGACTCCAGGTGTTTCATGTTGAGTCAGACCTTTTTTGGTTTCTCCAATTAGCCTCCCTCTTGGGCATTTTGCTCAGCTCAGGGCCATTTATTGTACATACAGGTCACCCCTAGAGTTGAATCCACACAATTCTACTTAACACAGGCTTTTTTACCTTCGACTGGTCTTAAACCCAGAATAGGCCCCCGCTGTTTCACATCATGATCCCTGATCCCAGTCCTCTATAACAATCTCTTATTTACAGTATCGGACCGGCCCACCCGGATACCAGGAAAAGTCCCGGGGGGCCCAGGTGTCAGTGGCCCCTCCTGCTGCTAAACATTTGGCCTATTTCATGGTCATTCCCTATTTCTATGAGAACAAAAAGGGTAAATAGATGGAATAATAGATTATAGTATGTAAAGAGACTGGAGAATAGATGTTGAGTGAGGAGAGGAAGAAAAATAGTACTGAGAGTGGGCCCTGGTCTAAGATTAATTGGTGGGCCCCTGGCCAAGGTTTTAGGGTGGGCCCCTAGTGTCCAATCCGACACTGCTTATTAACGATACATTTTATTAGTGACCTTTGGGTGCAACGCTCTCCTGGCTTACATATGCACTTCTTCTCCCCTCCCCCATAGGTAAAAAGATTGTAAGCTCTACAGGGCAGGGACCTGTGTCTTAAATGAATCAGCACTTAAGTTTTCTTTTAATTTGTAATATCGAATGCCCCCGTGTGTCCTGAATAGGACTTGGTACCCTCGTGGCACAATATAGAAATGAATAAGATGCTGATGATGATATATTGTTCTCTTATGAGCTCGGAGATTGACGACAAAGTCTTCTGATTTCTATTTGGGAACCTTTGTGAAGAAAACAGCTGGATATAAAAGGCTTTGCTCCTATAAAGGGGGCATTTGGGTTAAATGTAGCAGCACCGGGGTCCTGAGTTCTAACCTGACCAGGGCATTAAATTCATAGAGTCTGTGTGTTACCCCGTGTCAGTTTCCTTCCGCACTCCAAAAACAGACCGACAAGTCTTTCCTCATAACGGGAGGGAGCTCGGCTGTTGAGCCCGGGGATGGGAGAATGAAAGAGCGGAACTACAGGTTGGGCCCAAGTGCACATTGTAGAGAAAGGTGCGTCTACATCAGAAACGTCTGTATTTTTAAATCGTGAAGTTGAAGTTACCTGTTGACTCTGAAATGAAACAGCATTGAGTAAAGAGAAGGGCTTATCTGTATTTGTTTATTATTAACTCTTTTACTCTGACTGCTGCATCCGTTATGACTGTATTGCTCTTGAATGCAATTTCTAAATAAATAACATATTAGGAAACTAGGGTGTATCTTCTCTCAGTTTTATTCCGTCTCCATTGTATGGGAATGTAGGTGCGGCTGGGATGGGCAGAAGCTCATAGGAACGGCTGGATATCCAACATTTCTTATGCTTTATTCTGTTCTTTCAGCGCTGGTATATGTGTTCTACATTATCCCATGATGCACCATAGAGGTTTGCTCATAGTAGGAGTATATTGAGTACAGATGTTGGATGTTCTTGAACCCTCGGTGTGTCCAACATCCGCCTGTGTCTCACACCAGCACCAATGTGCATCAGGTTGGTCCATGATACATTGACAACATGCAGAAGCACCACATATTGGGCAAATTAAAATGACTATAATAAAAGATAAGGTGCGTGCTAAATCTTCAACAATAGACTCACCACTGTTGCCTTAGGTGAAACTAAAGAAGGACTGATGAGGATTCCGTTCTCACGCAGAGCTCCTCCAACTGCAATTATCCAAAAGCAAAAAGGAGAAAAAACAATTGAAGACTCCCCTTCTCGTAAAGTAAAAAAAAAACAGCAGACGGCAGGCCTTAAATTTGTTTTCCTTTTTGTTTATAGCCTTACCGACTCCCCTTCCCTGGATCTACGTATCTGAGCGATAGTAGGAGTTTTATCTTTTCCGCTGAAGAGAATACGACGCTAGAGAGATAGGGGCAAATTCACTAAACGACGAAGCGCCTAACGCTAGCGTAGCGCATTTTCGTTAATTCGCCAATTCACTAACGGACGCTGGCGTGAATTCGCTAGTGTTACTTTGCACCCTTACGCCTGGCGAATTTGCTCAACAGACGTAACTACGCAAATTCACCAACGCGCAAATTATTCTGAACGCTACCTTTTACGCCAGACTTCCTTCGCCACCTCAGACCAGGCGAAGCGCAATAGAGTAGATAGGGATTGCTTCAAAAAAAAGTTAAAAATGTTTCTAAGTTCCAAAAAACGCTGGCGTTTTTTTCTTTTTTTTATGGGTGATAGGCTGAAAAAGATCTAAAAAATTTTTGGGGCTCCCCTCCCCCCCCCTACATTTCCTAACTCATGGCACCTTAACTATACAGTGGGCACATGTGTAGGGCAAAATAAACATTTTATTTGCTGTTTTGAAGGTTTCCCAGGCTTGTGTAGTGCTGCTACGTATTCCTCCATTGTAACTTCAATTTGGCGCCGTATGCAAATTAAATATCGCTAGCGTAACTTCGCTTTGCTTGGCGAATTAACTCTAGTGCAACTTCGCAACCTTACGCTTCCCCTGAGCGCAACTTTGGATTTTAGTGAATTTGCGTAGCGCTTGCGAAAATACGCCTGGCGAAGTGGACGCTGGCGCAACTACGAATCTTAGTGAATTTGCCCCTTAATGTGTGTATTGTGTATTGTAACCTCAGTAAGCAACAAATAAAAACCTTTTTTTTTCATATTAATCAAATATTCACTTTGTTTATTTAATCCAAGGCTAAAAAAAACAACATATAAAGGGTTTGCAGATGAAGAGGAGGCGTTTCCTTCCTGGTCAATGCAGAAATCCTCGTGGATTGGATGAGAATGAACAACTAGCTTGCTGTCTGCTCTTCTGAGCTTTTATTTTGTTCTTTCCCAGATATTAACAGTTTTAGGCTGCCAATTTCAGGCTTTTGATTGCTCTGCCCTTACTCGAGCTGAATAAAACAGAACAGTAATTGCAAGTGATGCCGCTGTAGAGTTCAGCATGTACTGGAGCCTTCCCAGAAATCCTTACTATAGCTCAGTTGGGGGCAGGAGCAGTTGCTGGTGGCTTCCCCTGATGCTTTGGCTGCACTTTACTAGTAGTCTTTGAAGACATGGAATGTGTCTGTTGATTATTCATATTCAGCTGCCTTGCTGCTGGTGTTTAGGGCTGGTTGTGCTGCTGCCCTCCTGCTCTTTCTGCTGGTCATTTGCTGAACAGTCTGCTGTCCCTCCATCCTCGGGTTCCATAATTAACCTTTTAGTGTGACTTCGGAGCAGCCTGGTTTCTGCTGGTTCCGTTGCACTTTGCCCCTTAGCTACCGTTTCTTGCCTGAAGGAATTTGGGAGACTGAGGCACTTCCCATGAAGTTTTCTGGGGGGCAGGAGGGTTCTTTTATATGTTTTTTCCCCTGCGGCTCCATCAGAGCGGTGCAAGTCCGGCAGGCAGGCCGCCTGTTTCCTACAAGTCTCCTTATTTTGCACTTTTAACTCTTTAATGTACTGGTTCATTTTCTGGATGCGGTACTTCTGATTGTTGGCGATCCTCTGCAAGATCCTGATTTTATTTTTAAGCTCCAGAGTAACGTGACAAAGGTCCGTGTTTTCGGAGGTATAGCAGTGGTCAATGTGATCCATAGCGCAGGCCTCTTCATCATCATCATCATCATCATGATCGTCATCAATATTCGGATCCTCTGTTTCAATATACACATCTGCCGGCGCTTCATGGGCCCAAACTCCTGCAGTCGGGCTTCCAAGATTATCCATTTTATAGTGTGAAATGCACAAGAGCTTACATTCAGCTGTAGCTGCGGAACCAGTCGGAAAGGGTGTCCCGGCCTCAAAGGGTGTCCCGGCCTCAAAGGGTGTCCCGGCCTCAAAGGGTGTCCCGGCCTCAAAGGGTGTCCCGGCCTGTGTGGGAAACAAAAGAGGGAGAAACAGTTAAAATATCTCAATGCTCAAAAGATTGCTCTCCAGCTGTTCAGACCATGTCTCCCCGAATCACTAGAGAGGATGGGAGTTCAAGTGCGGTAAGTACATATTTTAAGAACTAAAAAAATCAACAATGAAAGTTTACGGCAAATGTGCACATTCCTACTATAGAAAAGCATTGGCCCAGTGTTTACACACCCTATAAAGGTGTCTGGGTCTGAACAGGACAATCTGGTTTTGGCCGGCGCCAGGAAGAGCAAAAATAGCACTTTAGTTGTCCTTTAAAAAGGTTTGTTCACCTTTAAATGAACTGTATGATGTAGAGAGGGATATTCTGAGACAATTTGCAATTGGTTTTCATTTTTTATTATTTGTGGTTTTTGACTGATTTAGCTTTTTATTCAGCAGCTCTCCAGTTTGTAATGTCAGCCATCTGGTTGCTAGGGACCAAATTCCCCTAGCAACCATGCACTGATGTGAATAAGAGACTGGAATATGAATAGGAGAGGGACTGAATAGAAAGGGAGTAATAAAAAGTACCAATAACAATACATGTGTAGCCTGACAGAGCATTTGATTAGATGGGGTCAGTGACATGATTGTATAAGACAGTAAGAGTTAATTTAAAGGTGAAGCGCCTCATTAACAAGCAGGTCTTTTCCAGTGACAGATAATCAGGAGGTAAAAGAAAGGGAGGGACAACAGACAACTGTGCGACTTAACCAGGCGCTTTCCCAGGCAGCATAGCATTTAGGGGGTTCAGATATGGGACGAGACAAACCAACAAAATGGCTACTTACAGCCCAGGCACCGACAGTTTCTGAGCGAGAGCCGCACACCAATAGAATGAGCCGAATCAAAGCGTTTCCGCAGGAAGAGTCGCACGCACTCTATAAACGAGTTGATGACTATTTCCGGTAGAACTGGTCAGACGCTCTGGTTCGCCGTCTCTATGTCCGCGGTACTTTCTTTCCCCCGTTGTCTCGTTGCCCTGGAGTCCCGAAAGTAAGTGCGAAGCGGAATGGCGGAAAGTCCAGCGGCTGAAGCGATTATTCTCCCCGGAGCTGCGTCAGGCGGCGGGGTCGTTCCTCACCTGAGCGGCCTCCAGGCCCCCGGGACGTCTCCTCTGAGCACCTCCTCAATGTGGGACCCCTCGGCCAGTGCTGACTGGGATAATGAGAGAACTTCCACTCAGTGTCTGCTGAGAATAAAGAGGTGACTTCCACTCACTCGGACCAGTGATCTCTACACTCATTACTCACTCTTATACTCACTCACAACTGTCACTCACTCACTCTTATACTCACACACACACACACAACTGTCACACAACTGTCACACACACAACTGTCACTCACTCAACTGTCACACACACAACTGTCACACACACAACTGTCACACACACAACTGTCACTCACACAACTGTCACACACACAACTGTCACTCACTCAACTGTCACACACACAACTGTCACACACAACTGTCACACACACAACTGTCACACACACAACTGTCACTCACACAACTGTCACACACACAACTGTCACACACAACTGTCACACACACAACTGTCACTCACACAACTGTCACTCACTCAACTGTCACTCACTCAACTGTCACTCACTCAACTGTCACACACACAACTGTCACTCAACTGTCACACACACAACTGTCACACACACAACTGTCACACACACAACTGTCACACACACAACTGTCACTCACTCAACTGTCACACACACAACTGTCACACACACAACTGTCACACACACAACTGTCACACACACAACTGTCACACACACAACTGTCACACACACAACTGTCACACACACAACTGTCACTCACTCAACTGTCACACACACAACTGTCACACACACAACTGTCACTCACTCAACTGTCACACACACAACTGTCACACACACAACTGTCACTCACTCAACTGTCACACACACAACTGTCACACACACAACTGTCACACACACAACTGTCACACACAACTGTCACACACACAACTATCACTCACACACACACAACTGTCACACACACAACTGTCACACACACTCACAACTTTCACTCACACACAACTGTCACTCACTCACACACAACTGTCACTCACACACAACTGTCACTCACTCACACACAACTGTCACTCACTCACACACAACTGTCACACACAACTGTCACTCACACACAACTGTCACTCACACACAACTGTCACTCACACTCACTAACACAACTGTCACACTCACACAACTGTCACACACAACTGTCACACACTAACCCGGAAGTGGGTCGGGAAAAGCCTGACCCACACATCACTAACAGGAACATTAATCTTTAAACTTAGACGGTAAAAAATGGAAACCATTTGAAAAAAGTCTTCATTTCTGGACAACAATCGAAAAACAACTCAACTGAAAAAGTGTTTGGAAGGTGAAAAACCTTGGCTCTTTCCAAATACATTTATATTAGGGATGCACAGAACCCCTTGAATCCTTCGCAAAAGATTTGGCCGAATACCGAACCTAATCTGAATCCTAATTTGCATATGCAGATTAGGGAAGGTGAAAATGTTTTTACTTCCTTCCAAAGTCTTGCGATTTCCCTCCTGCCCCTAATTTGCGTAAGCAAATTAGGATCCGATTCGGCCGAATCCTGCTAAAAAAGTCTGAATCCTGAACCAAATCCTTAATTTCTATGTCTATATATCATGGATTGTATGAGCTTGAGCTGAAGCTGAGAACTAGGAGCGAAACTTCTCCGGATTTTACCCCGGACAGCCTGGTTTTTGGACGAAATTAGGAAATCAGGACATTGAAGTGAATGACATGGTGATCAGCCAATCGCTGGTCGCCGCATCATCATCACTCCCGCCCCCTACCTCACCGTCCTGCCCCCTGCCTGTTTTGGGGGAGGAGGAAAAAAAGGCGCATGAGGCTTTCTTCCTGGTTTCACAATCCCGTGTTTGTTTTACTTTTTGTTTCACGTATTTGAGCAAAGCTTCAGTAAGTGCCACTAATCTGCGCCTCCCTTTTCTGTTGTATTTTAGGGATATTATGTCCATTTACAAAGAGCCGCCCCCTGGTATGTTTGTGGTGCCGGATCCTCATGACATGACAAAGGTAGGGTTTAGTTCAACTACATTATTTCACCTGGGAGTGTGTGCGATGTGTTTCATTTCATGTGATCCTCTCTGTTTTTTATCACCAGATCTATGCGCTCATCACAGGCCCGTTTGACACCCCTTATGAAGGTGGTTTCTTCTTGTTCCTGTTCCGCTGCCCCCCCGACTACCCCATACACCCGCCTCGGGTTAAGCTCATAACAACCGGGAACAATACCGTGAGGTTAAACCCCAATTTCTACCGCAATGGCAAAGTGTGCCTGAGTATTCTAGGGTAAGTGCTGGCGGTGAGTGTTTTTTCTACAGCTATGGGACCTGTTATCCAGAATGCTCACGACCTGGGGTTTATCAGTAGGGATGCACCGAATCCAGGATTCGGTTCGGGATTCAGCCAGGATTCGGCATTTTTCAGCAGGATTCGGATTCGGCCGAATCCTTCTGCCCAGCTGAACCGAATCCTAATTTGCATATGCAAATTAGGGGCGGGAGGGAAATTGCATGACTTTTTGTCAGAAAACAAGGAAGTAAAAAATGTTTTCCCCTTACCACCCCTAATTTGCATATGCAAATTAGGGTTCGGATTTGGTTCAGTATTCGGCCGAATCTTTAACGAAGGATTCAGGGGTTCGGCCGAATCCAAAAAAGTGGATTCGGTGCATCCCTATTTATCAGATAACAGATCTTTCTGTCATTTGGATTTTCATACTAGAAAATCATTTCAACCTGAATAAAAAACCATTAATAAGATTGTTTTGCCTCCAATAAGGATGAATTAGATCTTAGTTTATTATTACACCGAAAAAAAGGAAATCAATTTTTAAAAATGAGATTTACTGAATTCCAACGGAGTCGGTGGGAGACGGCCTTCCTGTAATTCGGAGAAGGGGTTTCCAGATAACGGATGCCGTGCCTGTATATGTTTAAGTCACATTTGCTGGGGGCAGTAGATTAGGAATGACATGAATGGGACAGGGAGGCTTTACTTGTTTAATAAGAAAGTGTCCCTTTAACTCCGACCGTGTGCTTCCTATTTTGCTTCCTCTTCCCGATTGGCCTGTCGGGATTTAACCCTCTCTTTCATGCCTATTACCAACTGTCGACACAGTGGGGGGCAGTTAGCGCTGCCTTTGACTCGGCTCAGTAACCGCAGCTGCAGGGAGGCTTCTTAGTATGTTATAGAATGGCTAATTCTAAGCAGCTTTTCAATTGGCCTTCATTTTTTTTACAGTTTTTTTTAATTATTATTATTATTCTTCTTGTTCTGAATCTTTCCAGCTTTCAAATGGGGGTCTAAAAAAAAACCAAATGCTCTGCAATACTACAAATGTATTGTTATTGCTAATTTTTATTCAGGCCTCTCCTATTCATATTCCAGTCTCTTATTCAAATCAATGCATGGTTGCTAGGGGAATTTGGATCCTAGCAACCGCATGGCTGAAATGGCAAACTGGAGAGCTGCTGAATAAAAAGCTAAACAACTCAAAAACCACAAATAATAAAAACTCAGAATTAGGGATGCACCGAATCCAGGATTCGTTTCTGGATTCGGCCTTTTTAAGCAGGATTCGGCTGAATCCTTCTGCCAGGCCGAGCCGAATCTGAATCATAATTTGCATATGCAGATTAGGAGAAGGGAGGGGAATCGCGTGGCAAGGAAGTAAAACATGTTTTCCCCTTCCCATATGCAAATACGGATTCCATTCGGTATTCAGCAAAATCTTTCACGGGGGTTCGGCCGAATCCAAAATAGTGGATTCAGTGCATCCCTACTCAGAATAGCCATCATATGAAATGTTTATTTAAAGGGGAACAACCCCTTTAAGTGATAAATGTGCTATTGAACCAGCGATCCTTCATATTATTTGCATGGATACCCTTCTTCATGCGGGTAAAATCTATTTTGTGACATTGCAGAACTTGGACAGGACCTGCTTGGAGTCCAGCTCAGAGTCTGTCGTCCGTGCTCATATCGATCCAGTCTCTCATGACGGAGAATCCGTATCACAACGAGCCAGGCTTTGAGCAGGTAACGGCTTTTGTTTCAAAGCAGCAGGTTGTTGCTTCGTATAGTCATGTCTGACCCAATGTTTATTTTATGTTTGAAGGAGAGACACTCGGGGGACAGCAAGAACTACAATGAGTGCATTCGACATGAGACCATTCGGGTAGCGGTGTGTGAGATGCTGGAGGGCAAGTGCCAGTGCCCTGATGCATTAAGGTATGTCTTAAATACAGGAGGGATTTTTTATTTTATAGTTTTTAAATGTAAAATCTGCTCTTTGGCACCATGTTAAAGGGATACTGTCATGGGAGAAAATGTTTTTTTCAAAATGAATCAGTTAATAGTGCTGCTCCAGCAGAATTCTGCACTGAAATCCATTTCTCAAAAGAGCAAACAGATTTTTTTATATTCAATTTTGAAATCTGACATGGGGCTAGACATATTGTCAATTTCCCAGCTGCCCCCAGTCATGTGACTTGTGCTCTGATAAACTTCAATCACTCTTTACTGCTGTACTGCAAGTTGGAGTGATATCACCCCCTCCCTTTTCCCCCCAGCAGCCAAACGAAAGAACAATGGGAAGGTAACCAGATAGCAGCTCCCTAACACAAGATAACAGCTGCCTGGTAGATCTAAGAACAACACTCAATAGTAAAATCCAGGTCCCACTGAGACACATTCAGTTACATTGAGAAGGAAAAACAGCAGCCTGCCAGAAAGCATTTCTCTCCTAAAGTGCAGGCACAAATCACATGACTGGGGGCAGCTGGGAAATTGACAATATGTCTAACCCCATATCAGATTTCAAAATTGAATATAAAAAAAATCTGTTTGCTCTTTTGAGAAATGGATTTCAGTGCAGAATTCTGCTGGAGTAGCACTATTAATTGATGCGTTTTGAAAAAAACATGTTTTCCGATGACAGGATCCCTTTAAGCAAAGAATAAACCTTCAAAGCCTTTCTCTCCCCTGCTTTTGTCTGTGACACCATGACAGAGTCTTATCTGAGATTCCCCTGTACATTCCACACTAAAGGCCACCTGAGAGTCGTATTCACTTCTTTAGGGCAAGACCAGACATGGCGTTTTTACGTTGCGTTTTTAAAAAAAAAAAGCTCTGTCGGGCGTAAATACGCCACCGACACCACACGCGACCGTCAACATGAACGTTTTTCAGCACGTAGGTTTCTTATCCCAACATGCACTTCTCATTGTTCTCGCTCCCCATAATTCCGCTGGCTGGAAATAGAAAATAGAAAAGCTATTTACATGCAAAATGGAGCAGGAACAATCGCCAATACGCAACGTAATTACATCACCGGCCGTAAAAACGTAGATGCCATATTTACAATACGCGGCGTATTTGCATAAAGTGTGGTTTCGATAGAGTTTATTGATTTGGTAGTTTCTTCACGTATAAGCGTTTCTGCTGAAAAACGCAGACCGCTTGCAAGCTCCCTGTGAGAATTGCCATAGTGCGTTTTCCAGTGTATAAAAACGCAACATAAAAAAGCAATGTCTGGCCTTGCCCTTAGTGACCACTTGCTGGGGATACAGAGCTTTAAACTTCCAACACTTTTTTTTCAGTTTAGTTGGTTTCAGATAGTTTCTCAGAAATAAATAGGGATGCACCGAATTCACTATTTTGGATGTGGCCGAACCCGCGAATCCTAATTTGCATATGAAATTAGTGGTGGGAAGGGGAAAACATTTTTAATTCCTTGTTTTGTGACAAAAAGGCATGCAATTTCCTTCCCCGCCCCTAATTTGCATATGCAAAATATGCAAATTAGGATTCGGATTTGGTTCGGACCGGCAGAGAAGGATTCAGGCGAATCCAAATCCGTCTGAGAAAGGCCGAATCCCGAACTGAATCCTAGATTTGGTGCATCCCTAGAAATAAAGACTTTTTCCAATTATCGGTACTTACTATTTTCTGTGACTGTTTTTCTAATACTGAAGTGTAAAGTGTCATTTTTCACCTTCTAAAGCAGCTCTGGGGAGGGGAGGTCACCGACCCTGTATTTATGTCTGGGGAACAATCTGAAAACAACTCAATTGTAAAAGTGTTTGGAAGGTGAACATCCCCTTTAAAGGCAGCGGTTAGAATTGATACAATAGTTACTAGAGATAAAAAAATATTTGCTAAATGTAGCAAAATTGTAACAGATCAGAATCTGCACCTGAATCACTGAGCTGCCTGATCGAAACACCAAAGACAGGGACATTCAACTTCAAACTTCGATTTTGTAAAAACTGTAAAAAATCGAAAGTAACTGAAAAAAAAAGTCTTTATTTCTGGTGAACAATCTGAAAAGAATTGAACTGAAAAAAAGTGTTTGGAAGTTCATCTTTAAATTCACTTTTAGTATGATACAGGCATTGAAATTCTGAGATTATTTGCATTTCCAGTTTGGTATTTCAGCAGCTATTTAGTTGCTAGGGTCTTGTTTACCGTAGCAACCAGGCAGTGGGTTGAACGAGAGACCGGAATATAAACAGGAGAGCGACTGAATCGGTAGAAAGAAATACAATTGTAAACTCACAGAGAAATAGGGTTTTTTTTGGCTTCTGGGGTCAGTGACCCCCCATTTGAAAGCTAGAAAGGTGTTGCAGAGGAAGGCAAATAATGCAGAAACTAAAAGAAATACATCGTGAAGACCAATTGCAAAGTCGATAGGAATAGGACATTCTAAGATGGTGATCCAAATTGTATATAATGTAAGAACCCCCCACTGACCATGTCTATGTTTTCTCTCTTTCTGTCTCACAGGAGCGTTATGGAAAAATCATTTATGGAATATTATGACTTTTATGAAGCCGTTTGCAAAGACAGATTTCACCTACAAGGGCAAAACATGCAGGTAAGTGATCCTGGGCCTGTCATTCTTCTCTCTTTAGATTTCCACTAGAACTACAACTGTGACTAGTGTCTGAAAAACCAAACAAAAAGGGTCACAATATAGCAGCCCAGAGACACTTCTGTAAAGCATGGGATCTGTTATCCCGTTATCCAGAAAGCTCTCAATTACGGAAAGGCTGTCTCCCATAGACTCCATTATCCAAATTTTTTAAAGTGATTTACTTTTTCTGTGTAATAATAAAACAGTCGCTTGTACTTGATCCCAACTAAGATATAATTAATCCTTATTGGAGGCAAAACCAGCCTATTGGCTTTATTTCATGTTTATATGATTTTCTAGAAGACTTAAGGTATGAAGATCCAAATTACAGAAAGATCCGTTATCCGGAAAACCCCCATTCATTCTGGATTAAAGGTCCCGTACCTGTATATTATTATCCATCCATAAGATAAGCTGGAAGGCATCTGTATTGTATTTACCATTATATTCAGGTGCCGTTTAGCTCCATTCTTAATAAATTATCCCTATTGTCTATTAAAGGGATAGTAATGTTGTTTTTTTCAAAATGAATCAGTTAATAGTGCTGCTCCAGCAGAATTCTGAGTAAACAAAGAAACTGTATACACTCACGAAACTTGGTTACAATGTATGGTGACTTTACAGCTCAGCGTCTCCTCCAGTCACGTGACCCAACGTGATATATCCAAGTAAAAATAAAGATGAGGATGCGATGCTGTGTTGAAATGGTGTGCAAAAAGGCACCTCCAAAATTTTTATTTGTGCGGAATATGGCCCAGACGTTTCAGGAGCTACCTACTCCTTTCTTCAGTGGGTAAGTGCACTTACCCACTGAAGAAAGGAGCAGGTAGCTCCTGAAACGTCTGGGCCATATTCCGCACAAATAAAAATTTTGGAGGTGCCTTTTGGCACACCATTTCAACACAGCATCGCATCCTCATCTTTATTGTTACCAGCAGAATTCTGCACTGAAATCCATTTCTCAAAAGAGCAAACAGATTTTTTTATATTCAATTTTGAAATCTGACATGGGGCTAGACATATTGTCAATTTCCCAGCTGCCCCCAGTCATGTGATTTGTGCTCTGATAAACTTCAATCACTCTTTACTGCTGTACTGCAAGTTGGAGTGATATCACCCCCTCCCTTTTCCCCCCCAGCAGCCAAACAAAAGAACAATAGTAAGGTAACCAGATAGCAGCTCCCTAACACAAGATAACAGCTGCCTGGTAGATCTAAGAACAACACTCAATAGTAAAATCCAGGTCCCACTGAGACACATTCAGTTACATTGAGAAGGAAAGATAACAGCCTGCCAGAAAGTAGTTCCATCGTAAAGTGCAGGCACAAGTCACATGACTGGGAGCAGCTGGGAAACTGACAAAATGTCTAGCCCCATGTCAGATTTCAAAATTAAATATAAAAAATCTGTTTGCTCTTTTGAGAAATGGATTTCAGTGCAGAATTCTGCTGGAGCAGCACTATTAACTGATGCGTTTTGGGAAAAAAAATGTTTTTCCATGACAGTATCCCTTTAAAGGTTTTTCTAGTAAACTTAAGGTATGAAGATCCAAATTACAGAAAGATCCTAAAACCCCAGGAGAAACAAAAGCCTGCCAGAAAGCAGTTCCATCCTAAAGTGCTGGCTCTTTCTGAAAGCACATGACCAGGCAAGATGGCTGCCTACAGACCAATATAAAATAATTAATAATAAACTTGTTGGTTCAGGAATGACATTTTATATTGTACAGTGAATTATTTGTAGTGTAAACAGTGTCATTTAGAAATAAAAACGACATCAAAAATATCATGACAGAATCAGGTTTAAAGTACACGTGGTCAGACCTTGAGCTATTTTGCCCTTTCAGGACCCATTTGGGGAGAAGCGAGGCCATTTTGACTACCAGTCTTTGCTGAGCCGCCTGCAGACCATTCACCAGAGAGTGCGGGAGAAGCACCGGAGAGAGACTGTGGATATAGACTCTGATTCGAGCTCCTCAGAGACAGAGACCGACACACAGGGAAGCTCATACCCTTAAATCCTACAGGAATGTAATTGTGCAGCGTTTGTTGTGACTGTTCTGTGAAGCCGAGTATCATGGATTGTGATTGACAAGAAAGGACCTCTTTGCCTTGGATGCTGCACGGGTGCAGTGTCACGTAATCACTCTAATTACTAAGGAGACAACGGAGGGGGAATGGATTCCGAAATCATGGAGTTTGGATTTCTCACCAGGGCAGCACTTTGTTACAATGTGTGATTCTTCTCTCTGCACAACAGTCGCCTATTGGTCCCGACAAGCCAAAGAGTCTCGAACAGGATCCAGTCATGTGATCTCAAGCACACGAGAAATTTTTTTGACTTTGTTTTTTTACCCCACGGAAAAAAAATGCACTTTGTCTTTTTTGCCCTCTGGGCTTTGTCTATATAATTGTTCTAGGCTCCGAGTTAAAAGTCTTAACACCCCCACGCCCACCCACTAACAGCAAAGTCCCGTAATAGATGTTAATTTATGAAGAGCAAATCTAATCTGGAAATAGAAAAAGGATTCTGCACCTTTAAATACTATGCACCAATTATACCAGTTTTTTAAAAAAAATAAAAATCTCTTGGTGCTTTTATGTTTTCCCTGCCCGATGAATTCCCAGTCGCTGTTCATTCTTCCATTCTGCATTGGCTAGTAAAGGGTTAAATCATGGACATGCCCTGAACACAGCCATTACACATTTTATTTAAAATAAACCCCTTTAAAGAGACTCTAAAATCCCATGGGGCAATAGTTGCACTGTCCCCTAGTCTGTGGCCTTTTATGTTAAGGGCACATGATTGGCTCATTGGGTATGACATCACTGCTAGGGAGGGGCACAGTGGGTATGACGTCACTGCTAGGGAGGAGAACAGTGGGTATGACATCACTGTTAGGGAGGAGAACAGTGGGTATGACGTCACTGCTAGGGAGGAGCACAGTGGGTATGACATCACTGCTAGGGAGGGGCACTGGGTATGACGTCACTGCTAGGGAGGGGCACCGTGGGTATGACATCACTGCTAGGGAGGGGCACTGGGTATGACGTCACTGCTAGGGAGTTGCACTGGGTATGACGTCACTGCGAGGGAGGGGCACAGTGGGTATGACATCACTGCTAGGGAGGGGCACAGTGGGTATGACATCAGTTCCAGGGAAGGGCACAGTGGGTATGACATCACTGCTAGGGAGGTGGTACAGGGAAGTGTGTGGGGGAGGGGCTGACAATGACTGTGGGATTATACCGCAGCCTTATGCAGGGGAACAAGAAATAAACTTCCCCTTTATTACACCTTTAAATAATACTTTATATTCTTCTGTATTTTAGAAGGACTCATTGATGTGCTAATTGCTCAGTCTCTTTCCTCTCAAGCGTGGCCCAGGCCACCAGTGCAGCACATTCAATCAGATTTATGTCCGTCATTGTGGGAAAAAGATTTGCAGCATTTCACATAGGGGTCACTGACCCCATTTAAAAAAAAAATGCTCTGTAAGGCTACAAATGTATTGTTATTGCTACTTTATATTCCTTGTCTTTCTATTCAGGCCTCTTATATTCATATTCCAGTCTCTTTTTCAAATTAGTGCATGGTTGCTAGGGGAATTTGTACCCTAGCAACCAGATGTCTGAAATTACAAACAGGAGAGCTGCTGAATAAAAAGCTAAATAAGTCAAAAACCACAAATAATAATAAACGAAAACCAATTGCAAATTGTCTCAGAATATCCCTCTCTAAATCATTCTAACAGTAAATTTAAAGGGGAACAAACAACCCTTTGCCTATACAACAGCTCCCCTACTTTTATCTGAACCCCTGGTCCCACAGACTTGGGCATTAGATGAGATTTGAGGTTGGGTCACTGGCAGCAGCAGAATGTGCAGGGAATACGAGGGACAGAGCTGACTCCATTTAATACCCAGGATTCAGTGCAACAGGCGAGTGCAGTGTGTTCAGTTCCCGTGTGTGTAAGAGTTGCATTTGTGTGTGCGCCGGAGAGAAGAATGTGTATCTCCAATGGACTGTGTAATTATCTTTTTGCAAATATAGTTTTGTAATAAAGCGATTTGGGTTTCTCAATCATAACAAACCACTGGAAGTTGTATCTGATTTCTGTCTCTCACCTTTTCCATTAGATCCTCAGGTTACAGCAATAGGCCAGAGTCTCAGTTAGTTTATCCACAGACACATCACAAAGCTTTTTGGGGTTTAGGAGCAGATTCTGGGCCCGCGTTTATCCTTCCCCTGCAATAGCTTGGGGTACAGGCACATGACAAAGGTTTTTGGAGTTTAGGAGCAGATTTTAATGCAGAAAGTGTGTATTTCAGTGCTGAAATCTGCTCCAAGTGTCTGAACCCGGGCCAATGTAATAGCTTGGGGTGCAGGGACATGACAACGTTTTTGGAGCACAGGGGACGGATAAACGCAGGTCCAGAACCTGCTCCTAAACTTTGTCATGTGCCTGTACCCCAAGCTATTGCATTGACCAGCTCCATGTTGTAGCTCCCACCCTTCCCAGCCAAGTTTGGGAGTTTTACTTTGAAAGCAGCAAGTAAGTTGCAGGTAAAACTTAGTCCCTTTATAAAATGTATAATTATGCAATTGAATTCTTAATGAATCAGATAAAATTGAGAGTAGGACTGGCCAGATATGGGATGAGTGTGACGTAGTTGTTCAGCTTAAATATATTGCAATATATGGACAAACAATCCCTGTTTTGTTTAAAGGGTAAGGCATTTTTCAGTAGCAGTAGCACAAAATGTCTCTGTCTTAAATATATTGATAATGGGTTGAGTGCAGAGGACTCTTGTATTTGTCTATATGTATTTTGTGGTCACACCCTCATTGCACCCCCGCCTAATGGTTTTAAAAAATAGTGGTGAGCACAACTTTCCCTTGTTTGTTATTGGCCCGAGTTCAGGCACATGGAGCAGATTTTTGCTTTTTGGAGCACAGGGAATGGATAAACGCAGACCCAGAATCTGCTCCTGCACCACGACATGTGCCTGCATTTCCAGAGTTGCATTGACCCGGGTTCAGACACATGGAGCAGATTTCGGCACTGAAATAATGCTTTCTGCAATGAAATCTGCTCCATGTGTCAATGCAATTGTTGGAAATGCAGGCACATGCCGAGGTGCAGGAGCAGGTTCTGGGTCCGCGTTTATCTGTCCCATGATCCAAGAAGCAAAAATGTGCCTGAACCCGGGCCAATGCAATATCTTCGGGTACAGGCACATGACAAAGTTTAGGAGCAGGTTCTGGGCCGGCTTTTATCCGGAGGCCAAGAATCCGCTGCCAGTTACTTACTGTCATTAAGGGTTCAAGCTAAAAAAATAATGTGGCCACTGTGTATATAACAAGGTTTTTATTCCATAAAGAGAAGCTTCGTACACTCGCCCTGATTCCTGTATAAATACAACGTTAACACCAGTTGCTCTTAGTACCACAAACCTGCAATTCGACCCACATGTCCCGACCAGCAATAGGCCAACTAACCTTCCGACCTGGGGGACACTTGAAGCCGGAAGTGACGTCACATTTGGCCAGAAGTGATGTCACTCCAGTGCTGAATCTTCACAATAAAATGTAAAAACTGGAAGAACCACAAGGGTGGGAGGGATCAGACCGCACTTATGTTGGGGACCCATCCGGGTTACCCGCTGACACCGCCAAGCAATTGGGGACTATTTGAACCAAACCCGACCACTTTGCGGTTATTCCGCATTTACCTGACCCAATGCCGGACTCTAGCTCTCAGCACATCAAAATCCCAATACTGGATTTTCCCAGGTATGTTTTAAAGTCAATGTTCAGCCGTAGCCTTGTTTCAGTTCTACTAGTCCAGCAGCAGCATGGAGGCATTGAGGAGCTGATCATATCACAAGGCTCAGTCTGTATAACGGGAACGTTATCACCTTAATCAGTTAGGCTCCTGTTCTTGCACCTCCTTAAATTCACCAGGTGTGTGAGTACAATACGGGGAGACAGAAGGAGAGGAAAGTAGAGGCTAAAGATCTTGAATTTCTCCAGTCCTTTCGACGTGACGGATTTTTCACCCAAGGGACTTTATTTTATAGATACAAGAGTCCGGCGTAATAAAGGTTTCTTCCATCAATGACTCCCAGCAAATCAAGAAGGTCCTCCGTTCTCTTCCATATTCATTTGTGGGCAATAGAGTGCAGTGAAGAGAGCTGGCAGCCAGTACTGGGCTTCACCCGGAGCCTGGGAGTCGACCCAAGCCAAACCTTCCTTTAGTAAATGCTCCTGGATGGGTACAAGCAAAATGTTTTATTTTATTTAGGGATGCACCGAATCCAGGATTTGGTTCGGGATTCAGCCAGGATTTGGCCTTTTTCAGCAGAATTCGGATTCGGCCGAATCCTTCTGCCCGACTGAACCGAATCCGGACCCTAATTTGCATATGCAAATTAGGGTTCAGTTCGGTACTCGGCCGAATCTTTCGCGAAGGATTCGGGGGTTCGGCCGAATCCAAAAAAGTGGATTCAGTGCATCCCTAATTTTATTGTTTAATAATGAAGTGAGATCAACTTTACTCCCATTAGAAATTGTGTCCATTCTCACTGGGGCACTCGTGGAATTAACACTTACCTCCCTAAATAAATCGACCGCACTCGTACAACGCCGACACGTTACCAGGATCCCAGATTTGCCAGCACGGATTCTCTGTGAAGATACAGCCGTGTATTTTACTCACCAGAACGTGTTTAGCTCTTTCCGTTTCCCAGTTCAAACTTGATTTCATTTCGCCGACTGTCACAAATCCCTTTTTCTGCAGTAAAAAAAAAGAAAATAGATAAGAACGTTAATGGGGTTGTTCCCCTTTAAATGAATGTTTATCTATGATATAGAGAGGGATATTCTGAGACAACTTGCAATTGGTTTTCATTTTTTATTATTTGAGGTTTTTGACTTATTTCGCTTTTTTATTCCAGTTTGCAGTTTCAACAATGTGGTTGCTAGGAGCCAAATTCCCCTAGCAACCATGCATTGATATGAATAAGAGACTGGAATATGAATAGGAGAGGCCTGAATAGAAAGAGGAGGAATAAAAAGTAGCAATAACAATACATTTGTAGCTTTACAGAGCGTTTGTTTTTTACACGGGGTCAGTGACCCCTATTTGAAAGATGGAAAGTGTCAGAAGAATAAGGCAAAAACTATAAAAAAAAAAAATAATCATGGCCAATGGAAAAGTTGCTTACAATGTTTCCCTTCACAATTAATGTTTATCTATGACATAGAGAGGGATATTCTGAGACAATTTGCAATTGGTTTTCATTTTTTATTATTTGAGTTTTTTGACTTATTTCGCTTTTTTATTCCAGTTTGCAGTTTCAACAATGTGGTTGCTAGGAGCCAAATTCCCCTAGCAACCATGCATTCATTTGAATAAGAGACTGGAATATGAATAGGAGAGGCCTGAATAGAAAGATGAGGAATAAAAAGTAGCAATAAAAATACATTTGTAGCCTTACAGAGCATTTGTTTTTATAGGTGGGGTCAGCGACCCCCATTGGAAAGCTGGAAAGAGTCAGAAGAAAAAGGCGAATAACTCAAAAACTATAAAAAAAAAATTAGGGATGCACCGAATCCTTTTTCAGCAGGATTTAGATTAAGACGAATCCTTGTGCCCGGCTGAACTGAATCTGCATATGCAAATTAGGGGCGGTAAGGGGAAATCGCAAAAATTTTTGTCAAAAAACAAGGATTTAAAAAATGTTTTCTACTCCCCACCCTTAATTTGCATATGCAAATTGGTTTGGTATTCGGTCGTATTCGGGGAATTTGGACCCTAGCTACCAGAATGCTTCAAATCAATGCATGGTTGCTAGGGTATTTTGGACCCTAGCAACCAGATGGCTGAAATTACAAACTGGAGAGCTGCTGAATAAAAAGCTAAATAACTCAAAAACCACAAATAATTAAAAAATGAAAACCAATTCCAATTTGTACAAGTTACTGTTTTTTTTTATAAAACAGAAAGAGGAAATCAGGTTTAAAAATTTGGATTATTTGAATAAAATGGGGTCTATGGGAGACGGCCTTTCCGTAGATCAGAGCTTTCTGGATAACGGGTTTCCGCATTATGGATCCCACACCTGTACAGTGTTTTTAGGAAGACAATCAACTTTAGTTCCCTTCTAGGTGATTGGAAAATTTACTGTTTCCACCGCTGACTCAGTATTTGCCCAGGACCAGCCTTTAGCCGATGCTGCATTTCAGTTCTCATTTATTAACACTGGGCAAATTTGCCTATGGGCAGTTACCTATAGCGACCAATCAGTGATAAGCTATTTAAAGCCAGCCCCAAGTAGGACAATGAAAGCAGCAATCTGATTGGTTGCTATGGATTACTGCCCATAGGCAAATTTGCCCAGTGTTGATAATATTTTTATTAAACAAATAAAATCCTAATCTTTACTGACCCCCATTGTGGTGTTTGAGAGCCAGGCACACTTTGGTTATCTGAACCCCCAGCTCGTAATAAAAGTCTCCAACGCCCAGAATCCTTTGCCGGCTGTAAAGTCAAACAGGGAGATGTTACTGGACGATGTATATTGACAAGAGGCTAAAAAGGAATATATAAAAGAAGAATATGGTACAGGCGAGAGGATCCGCTCCAATGGTAGCGCACATGTCCTGGAACTGGACTCTGAACTGAGGGTTCTTGAACCAGTCGGTGCCCACTGGGATCCCCAATATCTTCTGAACCCCCTGGCCGTCCTGGGGTTCAGTAGATGGAAACCACTAATAGAATAGGAAGGAGGGAACCCAGAGTAAAGTTGGCCATACACTAGAAGATCCGCTTGTTTGGCAACATCACCAAACTAGCGGATCTTTTCCCCGATATGCCACTAACGGCAGGACTATATCGGGGGTAATATGAACGTTCAGCCCTATGGCCAAACGATCGGATAACGACGAGCGCAATGGGCTCCGACGGGTCGGGAGAAAAATCAAAGCTTCCCGATCGATATCGTGTCCAGATATCGATTGGAAAGACCCGTCGGAAGCCTCCATAGACGGGCAGATTAGTGGCCAAATTGGTCTACATGACCGATATCGGCAGCTTTATCCGCTCCACAGATAAGATCCTCAGCATTCAGCTCAGATTCAAAAGCAACAGATATGACCCATGTGGCCCCCCTTCAAGTCTCTGATTGGTTACTGCCTAGTAACCAGGGTAACCAATCAGTGGAAAGCAAGAGAGCTGAAAAGCAGGAAGTAGTGTTCTGTCTATTATGTTACACATCCAGTCACTCCAGAATGTATACATTACATTATTTTGGCTAACTAACTATATTAAATATATGTTTTATTTAGCACAGCCTATTTATTTACCCAGTTTTTATTTTTACACTGAACAATTCCTTTAAGGATCAGGGCACATGGTCAGATTCGGGGAGATTTAGTCGTCCGGCGACAAATCTCCTCTTCTTTGGGGCAACTAATCTCCCCGAACTGCCTCCCGCCAGCTACAATGTAAATCGCCGACGGGATGGGACTCCGAGTGCTTTGTTTTCTGAAGTCGCCCGAAGTTTCCTCGTGAGGCAAGTGCTCCGTGCGCAGTCGATTTACATTGTAGCCGGCAGGAAGGCAGGGAGATCAGTCGCCCCGAAGAAGAAGAGATTTATCGCCGGGCGACTAATCTCTCCGAATCTGAGCGTGTCTCTCTAAATCTGTGTCAGTACAGTGGGATCCAGTGTAATAGATTATAATTGTATAATACACAACAGCCATGAATATCTTGTAAATGATATCCTTATAAACGGTGAGTTCTGATGTCATCAGTTATAAACGGTGAGTTCTGATGTCATTTCTGTCACATGACTCACTGAAACTTGTGTATTTTAATAAATAAAGGATATTATAAGTTACCTCGGAGTTCCATGACCTGTATAAAATCACTCGTGTTTTTATATGGTCATGAAACTCCTGGGTAACTTATAATATCCTTATAAGTTACAAGAGGGGGTACTTTATTCTCTATATAACACACAGGACAGGGAGATCTGTAGTTACCCAGTGACATCTGAACTACAGGGAATCAGCCATTACCAGGGTAAAGAGACTCACACCCCTCATCTATGGTTTCTTCCACTAACAAGCTGCTGCTAAACTACAACTCCCAGAAGGCTATTGACAGTGAGCAGAGACACAAACTCCCCTAGTCAACATGTGCACAAATACTACTGGGCTTCTACCATTCCCCATGCCCTGCTCGGCTAACTTGGGTTGATGGGAAATGTAGTTCTGCTCTAGAGTGAAGTTTCCAAAGCACAAGTGTCAGGGTACTTTATATTACAGCCAAGAACAACGCCGCCCACCAAATGCTCATTCTCTATTCACCTCCGCCAGTTTCTTCTTGGCTATAACCCCCGCTCCCACCCCTCTCCGGTGCATGGTTCATTCCAAAATCGACACTTCCGCATTAGCGTCACGTCAAACCTACATAAGACTGACGTTCGCGCGCCGACGTCAAGATAGCCCCGCCCCCGCCGCCTTATATTTCACTGAGGCGCCATTTGCCTCGCGGTTAAATTCCTTGAGGCGAGTGTTGGTGGTGGAGGGCTCTGCTCTGCGCTACATATTACAAACAAAACTAGTTTATTAGCGTTTGGGAGAATGTGTAGTAGGGACTCATTAACAGATAGGGCCGCCACCACCACACTCGGATTTGTTTTTCGTGTGTAAAATTCAGTGAAAATTATTTTTTTCCTCATAAATTCAGATGTTTTCCCTTCACTTGGGAACAACATTTTTAATGGCTGGAAATGTTCCCTTGTTATTTATTACAATTTCTTCTAAAGGGCAGCAGGGCTTGTGGCTTCTATAGAGAGAGGCCTAGACATGGGGAGACTCTGTAGGACTTGGGGTCTCTTTGGGCCTCTGTGTTTCTGAAATACAAGGGCTGTTTTTGATTCTCAGGCCTGTATATTAAAATATTGGTTGGGAAAGTGGTGAAAATAGAACAAATGGGTTTACAGGAGGGTTTTGTGCTGGCCAGTCAAATTCTTCCTTTACTTTTTCAGAAATTTTTATTCATTTCATTTTAAACAAGCAAGAAATGGATAATGCTGACATTCTGGGGCCCAACAAATGGGTTTACAGGAGGGTTGCAACCTTTCTACCCTAAACATACCAGCCAGTACCAAGTAGAGTTGCCACCTGGCCAGTGTTTTACCAGCCTGACCAGTAAAAATGATGGTTGCCCCCAATGTTATTAATAGGGGAAAAAATCTATACAGGAAGGCCGGTATTTTTTTCCAAAAAAAGGTGGCAACCCTAGTACCAAGGGAGGCCTTGGTTGACGGCATAGGGGCGGAAAGTGGGGTGTTGGGGGAGTGAGCATTTTAGGGGGTAGTCGAAATTAAATGTCAAAGCACTCTAAATGAATACAAAGTTTTAGAGGTTTTAGTATTTTTTCGCGAGAAATTCTCCAAAAAAACTCTAATTTTTGTAGCTTATTATTTTAATAAATCTTACGACATTTGTAGTTTGAGTCTGTAAGTTTAGCTGTGGCTTCTAAAACCACTGAAATCCAACCTTTGTAAAAAGCATCATTTTGACAAATATGCAAAGTAGACCTGGAAATAGATTAGCAAAATAAACATATCATGTAAATCTTCCAGAGTAAACAAGATGAATAAACAACAACTACAATATTAAATCATCTCTGCTTAATAGAAATAAAAAAAAATATCAAATACAATGGTCTGACAGGAAATGTGAATAAAAGGTATTATTATTCAAGAAATACAATCTCTATTCAATTACCCATAAATTAGTTGACTTTTTTTGATATCCACGGAATTTAAATAAAAACCCCAATATTTTGTAAAATTATTCCTATCTAATTGCCTCTTAAAAGCATACAATTATGTAAATTAACTTTATCTACAATCCAATGCAGAAAAAGTGATTTACGGGCCATAACAATAAAAAGATAATTTTTCATTTCCTTAGACTAATCCAAGGCTCCCTTATGCCGTTTAAAACTAGAATGGTATCTAAAATCACAAATTATATAATTATTAAATAAGTTATGTACAGATAAAAACATTTTAAGATTCAACCTCATCAAACAAATTCCAGGAAAATGTCCACAAATAATGAAAAAAATCTATAGTTTGTTGTTTACACTTTGGACGAAATTAAATTGATTTTACTTTTTCATAGAATTTTTATAACCAAGATGCAGGAGTCTAAATTCTTCGTCTCTCCAATTTTCAGAAAATATACAACCATGATAATGTCGTAATGTAGAAATTACATTTTTGGGACAGATATCCATATTCAAAGGCCTATTTCAGCTACTTTTTGGAAAGGTAAAATGTCTTGAGAAAGAGGGCTAAAGAAAATTTGAGAGATTAATTAGAGCAGTATAATCCATAAATTTTAATATGGAGTTATATATGGTATGTTTGTTGGTGGCTAGAAAATATCTGATGATAAAAATGTAAATTATCAGCTTCAGGTAATTATAGCCCAATTTGATTTCAAGAAGGTAATTCACCAGTGTCTGGATCCACAATTTGTCTTATTTGTGAAATGCCTTTTTTTCTGTAAGAAGAAAGAATAGTGTTTCTTTTTGCTTTAGGAAATATCTTCATATTAAATGGTGAGGAAAATGGGGGTTCTTTTTAATCTGTATTGGTTGGTCGACCAGCTTCGATGGAAAGCAGAAACTATTTATTCTTTAGAATCAAGTATAAGTTCAATATTTAAGTTAGTGATTTTTTCCTTATCTATTAACTATTCCACTAAATATACTGTAATAAAGCCAAGTTAAATCTTCTAAAGTCTGAAATATTTAGACCACCAAATATTTTAGGATTTATTAATTTGGATAGTGACATTTTTGTTTTTTTACTCTGCCACAGGAATTCTAAATTAAGGGGACAATTCATCCATCTATTACACATAGATTTAATTAAATTTAAATTGGGAGTAAAGTTAAGGGAATATAGCTTGGATAGATAGATCCACAAAATTTGTTTTGTACATTTGGAAGTTAATTTAGATTTTGTAAAAGTAGGTTTGTTGATTAAAGTACTTTTAAGACTTAATATGAGATTCATTAAAATCCCCATTCAATTATAAGTCTGTTATAAGGATAAGTATTGATGTTTTCAGCGATCAGAGTAAAACTCCTCTTTGTTACTAAAAGAGAAGCTTTGTAAAAAAAAATCTTCCCTGATTATCTTGCTCAACATTCAAGATCTGCACATTGAGAGATTTGTAGAATAAAATTAACATTCCATTTCTTTACTTAATTATAAACTAGATTCCCACCAATCCCTTTTAAGTTTTTTCGATTCAGATGGATGGATTTCTTAAAGCATAGCAATATCAGTTTTCATTTTATGTAACTCACTAATAACTTTATTTTTATGTATAAATTACAACCATTCACATTCCATGAAACTATACCCAACTTATGTCTTACTTGAGAATAATATTTTCAAAGCTGATTTCTGTACCAAGAGAGAGCTCATCAAAAAATCTGATGAGAGAGCAAAAAACAAATATAACAAAACATTGAACATACAGTACAAGAAATGAGGAGAAAGAAAGTTATACCTTCTCACTGAGGGAAAAATATGACCACCATAACTAATTTTCGAGAAATGGATATTGCATTTATAATTGAAATACTGGTGGTTTGGCACTGAAAATGTTTCATATTTTCCTCATTATTTTGTCCATTAGATTGTGGAATGAGATCTGGCCCTTTGGGTTGAGATTTAGTCTTTTACTTGTTGAGAATGAGGATGTATTGAATGATCTCTGAAGTTATGTCTCCTTTCTTTATGAGGTTTAAAGACTTTCAAATAGGATTAAGAATATTCAGGCCATCCTAAGTGTCATTTATTTGTCTAATAAGTATAAAATTCCATGCTCTGTTGAGTTTAGATTCTGAGAAAGTATTCGATAATGTAAACTGGAATTACCTTTTTGACTCTAACTTCCCAAAATAGAATTATAATTGCTGGTGAGCAATCAGATAGTTTCACCTTATTCAGATGAACAAGACAAGGTTGCCCCTTATTCCCCCAACTCTCAAATATATCTATAGATCCTTAGATTCTTAAATATTTCTAGACGTATTTCAGGGCAAATATCTGAAGATGATGGCACTTGCAGATTATCTACTTTTGATTGTCCAGGAGCCTCATAATTCATTTTAATGAAAATATTCACCTTTTTCCAAACCTATGGTTCCTTCTCTGGTTATGTTATTAACTCAAGTAAAACTAGGACACTGAACATTCATAGCTCAATTCCTAAACAAATTCTTTTGGATTTAAACATTAAACCCCCTACTAGTTTTATTAAATACTTGGGTATAAATATTCTCTCAGATTTATCTAGGTTATATTCTCTAGATTTACCTTCCCTGATCATACTCGCTAATTCTCTTTGCGATAAGTGGTTAAATTGTCCTCTTAATCTTATTGGGAGAGTAGCTTTCTACAAAATCTTAATTTTCCCAAAACTATCATACCCTTTGTTAAATCTTCCTCTTTTATTGAAACACTCTGATGTTAAGAAATTGGACCAAATTCTTTCTAAATTCCTTTGGCAAGGAAAGAAAACCAACGTTTCTCTGTGTTAAGAGATTCTAAAATCTTGGGATTTTGGGTTTCTAATTATAGGGATTTTGGGTAAAGAAACTTACCAATTTTAATATGAATTCCTTTTTAGAAATGGGGCCGTATCACTTATTATTTACATTAAAAATGGGGTAATCATCACACTGATATTAAGAAAAATGGTCTATTCAGAGCTAAGTTTGTTACTCAATAAACTTCATGGAAGTAACTATCATATTTCACCATTTTTGTTTCCATTTGATTCAAGTTTATTCTCTAACTGAGAACCTTGATTCCTTATTGAATAAAGAAAGGTATCATCTAATTACAACAGATTGTTGATGCTCACTCGGGGGTTCCTGTACAGTTGGGATACTATAATATCTAGATTTGGTTTTAATGAGTGTGACATTTGTATGTGGAATTGATCTTATCAAACATAAAAACTATTGCAATTAACAGACTCCCTATTTGTAAAGTGATTCAGAATAAGATGGATGAACCTTCCTTAAATAGAATTTCAACTATTACCAATTTTTGTGTACGATCCTCGTCTGGGGTCCTTATCCTTTACAAAATTTGGCTAAGAGTATTTATCACTCCCCGTCACTTATAACCCATGAACATTTTCAACAAGCGTATCCAGTGTGAGAATTGGAGAGCTCAACACTTGAATTTTAAGAGGAGGCCCCTGAACAAAGGTATGCCCTTCAAAGGGGGGCGTGGACTGAACTTGAGCTTTTAGGAATTTGTAGTTCTCCCACAAGTGGATTTCCAGAAGTTACCTGGACATTAGGGAATTTCTACAGATCGGAAATTGAGAAATATCTATGAAAAATGCATAAACACCAAAAGGAAGTGAGTTCTGAAATGTATTTTATTTCTTTCATTGGGAATCAGCAAATAAAATTGATAACTACAGCATCTGTGTGTCTGTCCGTGGATTCTCCATGGACACACGAGGTCCAGATATGGAACTGAGCAACAATTAAGAAAACCTATAATGAGAAGAGGTGTTTATTGGACATAATTTGCACCAGTTGGGGCTCACAATGTTCTCAGTATGAATATTTTACTCACCTCTGTTTGCATAGATCTGTTAACATCAGTAAATCTACTAATTCCTGGTTCGACATCATTTTGGCTTCATTGTAGGCACTGTATGTTAGTGAGGAGAAGAAGAAGACTTAGAAAGGAGTCGTGCATGAATTTAGAGGTAAATGCATTTGTCATTAGCATTGATGGAGAATGCATTTGTTGCATTTATTAAGAGGGTGAAGCCTCAAGGTTATGTCTTTGCTCTTCTCATGTTCCATAGAGTGCATTCTGAAGAATATATGCAACAAGAGACAGCAGAAGCATCACTTCCTTCACATGTCTTATTTCATTCATATTTAACCTATGGAACTGGCTAAACTATCCGAGAAGGGCACTGTGGCCACCCACATTACTGTACTTTAGTTACTAATGTGCATTTACCCATTTGTTTGGTGCGTGTGTACTCTAGCTGCCAATTTGCTCTACTAATATATTGAATCCAGGATTCTGGTTTGAGATTTGTCATGGGTAAATGAGAGTCAGGGTTTGGTTATGTATTCCACCAAATATTGTGTTGGGGTGATGAATCATTGTAGGTATAGTAGATACTGGCACACCTATAGACGTGAATATGTAGAATCTATTTCAGGGGATTTCAGATAGTTATGGTGGGTCCCATAATCTCCTTTAATGTGTGGTTTATTCCTATGGTAAATAATAGCATTTAAAACGAGGTGCTCGGTCAGGTCTGATTTGAGTTCACCTTCACCGACAAAAAAAGGTTAAGAAACCCTGATCTATTTGGTCACCTTTCTCTGTGCTTGTTCCTCATCAGCCAGGTGAAGTAGCTTATGTTCCTCTCAAATCCTTCCTGAGCTGCTTTTTCTTTCATATTCCCATCCGGAAGCTGAAACTCTGCCTCTCTTTTGGTGGCTTTAGATGTATTTCTGCGTTATACAAATAAAAGGGCAGATTTATGATTTGGGTGTTCCCTCTGGATGGCTTAGAAGAGCACCTTCGTGCTCTTGTGTGTACCCTCTTTCCTACAAGTGTCTAAGGTACCAGAGCACAGTCATTGTTTTTTTGACTATTATGTAATGTCATCTGTATTTACTCATCTGCCTATTGGTACATTCTAAGTCTGGTGCCTATGGAGTAGACCGATTGTGTTTTGTCTAAAGCAACAAGTACTCACAGTATAGTACACATCTTTATTAACTGAAGAGCTCCTCTACTTGCAATAGGGAGATGGTGATGCAAAGGATGTCAATTTGTTTAGGAAACTTCTAGGAACCCACTGCTGCCATTTCTGTCTGTGCCATAGCAATAGGAAAGTAGTCCTTGTGTTTAAAGGGATACTGTCATGGGAAAACTGTTCTTTTTTTTTGAAAACGCATCCGTTAATAGTGATTCTCCAGCAGAATTCTGCACTGAAATCCAAGTCACATGACTGGGGGCAGCTGGGAAACTGACCATATGTCTAGCCCCATGTCAGATTTTAAAATTGAATATAAAAAAATCTGTTTGCTCTTTAGAAAAATGGATTTCAGTGCAGAATTCTGCTGCAGCAGCACTATTAACTGATTAATTTTGAAATAAACATGTTTTCCCATGACAGTATCCCTTTAAGTGAAAATACATGGACGCTAAACACTATTTATTCACAGGGCTTAAAATGGTTATTCCCCTTTAAGTGAACTTTTAGCGTGATGTAGAGAGTGATATTCTGAGACCATTTGCAATTGGCTTTCATTTTTTATTTGTGGTTTTTGAGTTATTTAGCTTTTTATTCAGCAGCTCTCCAGTTTGCAATTTCAGCCATCTGGTTTCTAGGGTTCAAATTACCCCAGCAACCATGAATTGGTTTGATTTGAATAAGAGACTGTAATATGAATAAGAGAGGAAAGACCAGTAATAAAAAGTAACAATTTTTAGGTCAGCGACCCCCCATTGGAAAGCTGAAAAGAAGACGAAGGCAAATAATTCAAGAATTATAAAATATTAAGCCCAATTGAAAAGTTGCATATATTTAGCCATTCTATAACGCACTAAAGAAGACGTTGATCTTTGATTGTGATATATATATATATAAATATGTTTATAGACTTACTCGCTTTTCTTCTCTCTTCTAGCAAGTAACCAGTCGACAAAGTTCTTTTTGAGCATGTTATCCACGGATCTGCTGTAGTCGCTGGCGAGGATGGCCTCTGAATATCGCCTCTGTAAGGGCTGTGGCCTCTCATTTTCTACATTCGCTCTGCCAAAAAGAAAGAAATAGGGGGGATCAGCTTTGGGGCCTCTACTTGCATGGTGATGGTGCGTTTGTTTTTTGCCAGGGGATTGATTCTTCTGCAGCTTTAATTGTCTACAGCTGTTCGTACTGTTTGTTGTTTTATTGTCTATTACTGTGATTAAGCACATTATTACCCAGTGTTCTGTTGCTTGGGGCACCCGCAGCAGTCAATCTTCTTTTCAGAGCAATGCTTCCTCTTTTAAGGAGGAACTCAGACTAATTGGGTGGGTTGAGTGGCAGCTTCAAACTGCCATCCATACTGTCTTATTGTATTAACTCCTACAAAAGGCAGCTAGGTTACATATTCCTATGGCAAGCCCAGGATACTGAGGAGAAGAGGACTCTAGATTAAGGACAGGCACTGAGGATTCCTGCTTCTTTTGCCATCAACTGAGCCATGGGATCCATTAAGTTTGCCTTTTAGTTAAAGCGATTTTGTCATGGGAAAACATTTTTTTAGTAAATAGAGCTGCCCCAGCATAGTTCTGCACTGAAATCCATTTTTCAAAAGAGCCAACGGATTTAATTTTGAAATTTGACATGGGGCTAGACAAATTGTCAGTTTCCCAGGTTCCCCCAGTCATGTGACTTGTGCTCTGATAAACTTCAGTCACTCTTTACTGCTCCCCCAGCAGCCCATCAGAACAATGGGAAGGTAACCAGAAAGCAGCTCCCTAACACAAGATAACAGCTGCCTGGTAGATATAAGAACAGCACTCAATAGTAAAATCCAGGTCCCACTGCAACTTATCGGTTACATTGAGTAGGAGAAACAATAGTCTGTCAGAAAACAGTTCCGTGGTGCAGCACTAGCTCTTTCTGAAAGCACATGACCAGGCAAAATGACCTGAGATGGCACCTACACACCAATATAACAACAAAAATATATATTTGTTGGGTTAGGAATTAAATTTACATGGTAAATTGTTTGCAGTGTAAACAATGTAGTTTAGGAATAAAAACTAAAATAAAAAATCATGACAGAATCCTACTTTTAGTATGTTATAGAATGGCTAACACCCCCTTTAAAAACACAGATTTCCCACTTACCTCATGTTATTTTCATCGGCTTCTGCAGTATTGAATATTATAAAGGCTAAAAGGAAAGCTGCATATTTCAGGGTCCTCATTTTGGAAACTGTAAATGAATATGTAAATAGTTAACAAGTTAATAGTTAAGCTTTGAACCTAAAAGGTAGGGTCCCAATTTTATGGAGCCACCCTGATCCCTCGCCTGGAAATTGCCAAGACGACAGCGGTGGAATAATACAGCCCAACAATTGTATAGAATGGCCGTACAAACTTTTGAAGTTCCTACTTATGGTATGTCATCAATATCTAGTATATCAGGAACATGTATCCCATAACATAAATATATTCATATACATGGAATAAGAAGGGCATATACCCTTTTCTAACTGAAATAAGAGGACAGAAGAAATAGATGTAGCTGATTCAGAATTCATACCCCAGTAAGAATAATGCACAGAAGCCAGCTAATATTCACCAAACCTGTTACTTACTGCTAGTAGTGTCCGGTGGTTCTGATCCATTCCATAAACAGACAGCCTGTTCTTATAAGCACAACTGACAATTCCTATTGGCTTACAGAAGCACGTCAGGCTTCCACTTCATGCTCCCCGCTTCATTAGGCCCATTGAGCTGATCTTGTAGAAAACACACATTGCTGGGCGCTAATTAACATCAATTTGTTAATTGTAGGAACATGGAAAGGCTTTTGTTTATAGAGTAGACCTGTTGAACGTTGGTTCGGAGCCTGTTCCTGATAACACCCTATCTTAATTGAATGACCCAAGGGAATAGAAAGCTTTCCTAATCTTACCTGCACTATGATCAATTAAATCGCACCCAATTTTCCACTTCATTTGCCAGATTAGTGTAGGATTGTGTTGTTAAGTAACATTAGGAGACTGGTACGGCCATGTCACCAGCGTCCCAGGTCTTTTTTTTATGGTCGTGGAAATGATAACCAGTGTCCGTGAATGCCAGTAACTTACAAGAACTTTACAAGAACTCTACCCACAGGTTGTTATATTCCTTGTCTCCGTATTGTCTCATACATCTTATACAAAGTGTGAGATGCCAAGTTGTCATCTTTGACCATCATGTGCTCCACACTGAAAGGGAATAAAATTATGAACCCCACCCTGACTTGAATGGATTCTGTTCTTGAGCTAGTCTTGGTCACTAGTACCCTGGCCTTGAGGGCAGAGCCACCTGTTCGGCTGTAAGAGCAGTTCATTGTTGAGCCATATCTCTGTGCTCTCTGAAAATAAATATATGGGGAGGCAGTCCTATCAGTGAATCTCATGCAAGTGTAGGAATACGCAAGAGAGTAAATAAATCAAATCTCACTCACATTGGCCATTAGGCTGGGAGCTCAATTTGGGAACCACTTCCTTATGATTTCTACCTGGCACTTGGAGCAGACATCTTTTATTTATACCCTTTCTGCCATCTTTCTCTGTGCCGTACAAGCAGGAACCTTTTAGAGAAAAAACATGGAGAAATAACATTTTTGTCTAATGAAAGAAAATGTAACGCTACACAACTTTCCAATCGGTTTGATGGTTTGAAAGTTATTTGTAAATTAGTGATGCGCGGGCCGACCCGATACCTGCGCTTCCTCGTGGGTGCGGGTTGAGCTCTTCTACTGATTACCCCGTCCCCGTCAAATGCCGGGTTTGTCTTTTATAGATGCTGCACCTGCTCGTCATGCCCCTTTTGTGTCGTCTGCGCGGGTCTATAAAAGCAACCCGGAAGTGCGGGTTAGGGTCGGGTGCAAGTCTGGGAAATCCCGACCCGCACATCACTATTGTAAATGTAGTAAATCTCAGTGACTACAGTACTGCACTACTGTTTCTGGCTCCCGAAACAGTGTAGCAGAAGTCAGCTCTCCTGCCGTCGAGCTTCTATTTTGCGCAAGGAGGAGGAGGCGAACTGTGATTAATGTTTGGCTTTTGTTGTCCTTTAACTTTGGCATTGTTTACCCCTGCCCCTATGAGGGGGGCTGTCATATTTGTGCTGCAGTTGTCCCTTAGGGGGTTATTTATAAAAACTCAAATTTATTTCATATTTGTATTAAACCAAGCTTGACCAAACTCCACGATTTTATCTTATCAATAAAAAGCCACGATTAATAATAAAGTTGAGTCGGGAAAAACTCGATAAAATCAAGTGAAAATCCAATTCATGCTAATATGCCGGATTTGACACCTGAATCACTCAATTTGTTCCGGTTATCGCCCGTAAATCCCAAATTTTTCTGGGTATCAGACAAAACCCAGTCAGATCACGATATCTACAAATTGTAAAAGCGACATCTGCCATTGACTTCGACAGGTTTAAGATTGCGGATTCAAACTTTTTGCAGCTACGGGGTTTAATAAAGCTTGTAATATTTTTAGGTTCTTTTTTTCCTTTTAAAATTCGAGTTTTTGCCCAGAAAAAACTCGACCAGAAAAGAAATCGAGGTTTAGTGAATAACCCCCTTTGTGTTAGAAATTCTAACTGACAGTTTGGAAAAACAGGAATTTCAAGTAACAATTATTGACAAAATCTGCAAAAAAATTATCAACATGAACTTTAAGGGGTTTATTTATTAAAGCTCAAATTTTTCTGGTTGAGTTTTTAAAGGGGAAAACTCAAATTTTTGTATGGAAATAAAACCTTGATTTTTAGAGATTTATCATCCCTTAAAATCCATCTCAAACCTGTCAAGGCCATGTAGAAGTTGTTCTTGACCTTGTGATCCGCACTGGTTTTCATAAGATAAAGTCGAATTTTCGGAGGGTCAAATCGGATTCTAGCTCACCTCGTTTTTTGGCGCTGATTTTTTGATAAACTAGTTAAATTTGTGGATGAGAGTTAGGACGACTTTGTTTTAATAAAAAAGAATGAGATAAATTCGAGTTTTAGTAAATACACCCCTTAATGTTTGGGGGAGAGGGGTTTGGTCAGTATCACTTTAAGTAATATTTTGCATATGGTTTTTTTTTAATCTTGTAGGGAAATCTTTCTTGCCCTTTAAAAGTATAACAAAATCTCCCGTAATGTTCTCACAAGTTCGTAGAAACATGTTACGTTCCAAAATGATTAAATAACATGTTATTTAAAGGGCACTGGGCCTATTAGAAGAAATATCACAGAGGCTTATCAGTAATTTTTACAGTTGTTGCTCATGGAAATGCTCCGCCGTGAAAGGTTTTATTAGCGGTTTAATTGCACGCGGCTAACTAAGTGAGGTGCTTCCTGGCTGCTAATGAGGCCCACCCTGGGATTTGCTAACAGAATGTAGAGAGGGTCATAAAACAAGTTGCCTTTCACTAATTTGCAAATGTGTAAAACACTCCCATAGCCCCGTCTACACTTTATGTATCAGGCTCTTTAGATAAATAGCCCAGGCTGCTGATAACTGCGCACTCTTGTTTTTCTAAGGGATCGGAGCCCTGGCCACAGGGGGCCACTCAATGAAAATAAAGGGCCAAGGATCCCGGCAACCAGTTATACTGGGAACAATAAGTCGGACAGGGGAAGGGATCTCAGTTAATAGATGGAAGGCAGTTGATATCAGATCAGCCATCCTGGCTACAAGAGATTAGCAAAGTGACTTTCACCTTTCACTCACAGAGGGTTATTTATTAAAGGAAAACTATACCCCTCAAACAATGTAGCCCTCTATAAAAATATATTGCATACAACAGCTCATATACCATTTTCAAAACAATATACTTTTTTAGTAGTATTTGCCATTTGATAATCAGAAATAGAAAACTGCCATTTTAAAGAATAAGGGCCACCCCCTGGGTATTGTACGATTCACGGTGCACACAAACAAACCAAACAAATGATACTTGTTAGGTCACATGAGCCAATTAAGAGACAGAATTCTGTCTTTTGTGTCCACACTTCTTCCTGTTACCGTTAAGTTGGCCATACACAGGAAGATCTGCTTGTTTGGTGATGTCGCCAAATGAGCAGATCTCTCCCCGATATGCCCATAGTAGAGTCCTGCGCGGAACCAATTTGTTAAACCCGGACCCGCAACCCGCATATAGGGTTGCCACCCGGCCGGTATTTCAAATTTACCAGCAATTTAGCTGCCGGTAAATTTGTAATACCCTTAAAAATACCCCTCGGCCCGCCCCCAATCCCCTGTAAACTTACCTTGTCCTCTGGTTTTTGTCCTGGCCCCGTCGTGGCCCTGCCCCTTTGCGTCACAACCCCACCCCCTTTGATGTCACACCACGCCCCTTTTTGTATCCGCCCGCCAGAAATTTTTTTTGCAAAAGGTGGCAACCCTACCCGCATACTTATCCGTTTGGACCCGCAAGTGCATTATCCGCAACTCGATTCGCGACCCACTGGCCATCAAGAAACAGGAAGTGCTGTCATTGTAAACCGGAAGTGACATCATTAGAAGCAGGCGTGATCAGAAAAAAAGGAGTAAAACAGGAAGTGCTGTCATTGTAAACTGGAAGTGACATCATTAGAAGCAGACGTGATCATAAAAAAAAAGGAGTAGAACAGGAAGTGCTGTCATTGTAAACTGGAAGTGACATCATTAGAAGCAGCCGTGATCAGGAAAAAAAGGAGTAAAACAGGAAGTGCTGTCATTGTAAACCGGAAGTGACATCATTAGAAGTAGGCGTGATCAGAAAAAAAGGAGTAAAACTCGCTATTGAGAAGACCCGCGTCCCGACCCGAAAACCCCGAGAACCGCCGACCCAGACGGCTGAAATTGCAAAGTGGAGAGCTGCTGAATAAAAAGCTAAATAACTCAAAAACCACAAATAATAAAAAAGGAAAACCAATTGCAGATTGTCTCAGAATATCCTTCTCTATGTCATACTAACAGTTAATTTAAAGGGGAACAACCCCTTTAAGCACCAGCACTACTTTACCCAACTTTGCATATGAAAGTATCAGAATGTATCCTCAGCTCTCTGCAGTGTTTAATATTCTGTTTTACACCCTTTAGCATACCATAAAATGCCCAAGATCGGTGCCTTGATCCTCATTTACACAGGAGAAGGCTGAAAAATTAGCTTGGTAAGTTATCTTTCGAAATTCCCCCTGTCATTTTACTAGCATTGATACTGATTATATTATATATTATATTCCATCATTCTGATACAGTATTGACAAGTGTACAGTATGCAGACATAGCTACTGATTGGACAAGGAATAGATGACATGTTGGTTTTTGATTCAAGTTGAATATTTCCTGCAGTTTCCCAGGTTTAAAGATTTTTGATTTCTTTGTGGGGAAAAATCAGCATTGAAAAAAGGAATTTTTATTCCATTTATATATCTTACAGTGGAATGCTGGGTATGAGCTGGAATAGGTGTCACCAAGTTAATTCTACTTACACTTTATTAACATTATAGTTTTAAAAGGGTCAGAGGGACACAGACTCATACACAATTCACTAAGGTTCTGCAATGAACAGTCACTGACCTTGTGAGTAAAGAGCTCCCTCTGATGGTCAGAAAGTAATTGTGCACTTACCAAATACAGTATTTATTTTACTACTATACCTGCTATCCCACAGTCACACTCCCTTCCCAGAGACTATTATCCCACTGTTACTATAGACACCATCTCTCCCTACTATACCTGCTATCCCACAGTCACACTCCCTTCCCAGAGACTATTATCCACTGTTACTATAGACACCATCTCTCCCTACTATACCTGCTATCCCACAGTCACACTCCCTTCCCAGAGACTATTATCCACTGTTACTATAGGCACATCTCTCCCTACTATACCTGCTATCCCACAGTCACACTCCCTTCCCAGAGACTATTATCCCACTGTTACTATAGACACCATCTCTCCCTACTATACCTGCTATCCCACAGTCACACTCCCTTCCCAGAGACTATTATCCACTGTTACTATAGGCACCATCTCTCCCTACTATACCTGCTATCCCACAGTCACACTCCCTTCCCAGAGACTATTATCCCACTGTTACTATAGACACCATCTCTCCCTACTATACCTGCTATCCCACAGTCACACTCCCTTCCCAGAGACTATTATCCACTGTTACTATAGGCACCATCTCTCCCTACTATACCTGCTATCCCACAGTCACACTCCCTTCCCAGAGACTATTACCCACTGTTACTATAGGCACCATCTCTCCCTACTATACCTGCTATCCCACAGTCACACTCCCTTCCCAGAGACTATTATCCACTGTTACTATAGACACCATCTCTCCCTACTATACCTGCTATCCCACAGTCACACTCCCTTCCCAGAGACTATTATCCACTGTTACTATAGACACCATCTCTCCCTACTATACCTGCTATCCCACAGTCACACTCCCTTCCCAGAGACTATTATCCACTGTTACTATAGGCACCATCTCTCCCTACTATACCTGCTATCCCACAGTCACACTCCCTTCCCAGAGACTATTACCCACTGTTACTATAGGCACCATCTCTCCCTACTATACCTGCTATCCCACAGTCACACTCCCTTCCCAGAGACTATTATCCACTGTTTACTATAGGCACCATCTCTCCCTACTATACCTGCTATCCCACAGTCACACTCCCTTCCCAGAGACTATTATCCACTGTTACTATAGACACATCTCTCCCTACTATACCTGCTATCCCACAGTCACACTCCCTTCCCAGAGACTATTATCCCACTGTTACTATAGGCACCATCTCTCCCTACTATACCTGCTATCCACAGTCACACTCCCTTCCCAGAGACTATTATCCCACTGTTACTATAGGCACCATCTCTCCCTACTATACCTGCTATCCCACAGTCACACTCCCTTCCCAGAGACTATTATCCACTGTTACTATAGACACCATCTCTCCCTACTATACCTGCTATTCCACAGTCACACTCCCTTCCCAGAGACTATTATCCACTGTTACTATAGGCACCATCTCTCCCTACTATACCTGCTATCCCACAGTCACACTCCCTTCCCAGAGACTATTATCCCACTGTTACTATAGACACCATCTCTCCCTACTATACCTGCTATCCCACAGTCACACTCCCTTCCCAGAGACTATTATCCACTGTTACTATAGGCACCATCTCTCCCTACTATACCTGCTATCCCACAGTCACACTTAGTTATTTAGCATATTGTTCAGCAGCTCTCCAGTTGGCAATTTAGCAGGTGTCTGGTTGCTCGGGTCCAAGTTTCCCTAGCAACCAGGCAATGGTTTTAATGAGAGACTGTAAAATGAATAGGAGAGGCCTGAACATAAAGACACAAAATTAAAAATGCAAATGTGTAGACTCATGGAACAATAGTTTTTTAGTTGCTGTGTTCAGTGACCCCCCCCCCCCACACACACACACACACACACACACACTTGAAAGCTGGAAAGAGGCAGAAGAGGAAGGTAAATATTTCATAAACTATAAAAAAAAATAATTCCAACTGAAAAGTGGCTAAGCGTTAGCGTAATTAACTTAAAGGAAAAGCAGCCCTTTAATACCAAAGAAAATGCCATATCCGATCAGGAGTTATAAAGAGATAATGTATTCAGAGGTGATGCGGCTGTACCTTCACCAACTCAAGTGTTATCTGTAGATTTGTGGGGGGAATGTTAAATTGACTATTATTGGACCTTTCTAAATAAAAAATAAATGGTTTACATGTAACAAGTGCTGGCTTTGCTGCCGACACTTGCACCCACTGGAGGGCACCGAAACACCCAACACTGAGCTCTCCCATGGAGACTGGCAATCTGTGGGTGCTGGTAAAAGGCAGAGGGACTGCTGTAAGATGCCATAGACACTCCCTATTTATTGGGGGGATGTAAGATGATATAGACACTCACTATTTATTGGGGGATGTAAGATGATATAGACACTCACTATTTATTGGGGGATGTAAGATGATATAGACACTCACTATTTATTGTGGGATGTAAGATGATATAGACAGTCACTATTTATTGGGGGATGTAAGATGATATAGACACTCACTATTTATTGGGGGGATGTAAGATGACATAGACAGTCACTATTTATTGGGGGGATGTAAGATGATATAGACAGTCACTATTTATTGGGGGATGTAAGATGACATAGACAGTCACTATTTATTGGGGGGATGTAAGATGACATAGACAGTCACTATTTATTGGGGGAATGTAAGATGATATAGACAGTCACTATTTATTGGGGGGATGTAAGATGATATAGACAGTCACTATTTATCGGGGGATGTAAGATGACATAGACAGTCACTATTTATTGGGGGGATGTAAGATGACATAGACACTCACTATTTATTGGGGGGATGTAAGATGATATAGACGGTCACTATTTATTGGGGGGATGTAAGATGATATAGACACTCACTATTTATTGGGGGATGTAAGATGATATAGACAGTCACTATTTATTGGGGGATGTAAGATGACATAGACAGTCACTATTTATTGGGGGATGTAATATGATATAGACAGTCACTATTTATTGGGGGATGTAAGATGATATAGACACTCACTATTTATTGGGGGATGTAAGATGATATAGACACTCACTATTTATTGGGGGATGTAAGATGACATAGACACTCACTATTTATTGGGGGGATGTAATATGATATAGACAGTCACTATTTATTGGGGGATGTAAGATGATATAGACACTCACTATTTATTGGGGGATGTAAGATGATATAGACACTCACTATTTATTGGGGATGTAAGATGATATAGACAGTCACTATTTATTGGGGAGTAAGATGTTAGACATATTATTGGAGTAAATGATATAGACAGTCACTATTTATTGGGGGTGGAGATGCGTTAAGATGAATATATGACAGTCACTATTTATTGGAGTAAATGATTAACACTTACTATTTATTGGGGGATGTAAGATGATATAGACAGTCACTATTTATTGGGGGATGTAAGATGACATAGACACTCACTATTTATGGGGATGTAAATGATATAGACATCACTATTTATTGGGGGATGTAAGATGATATAGACAGTCACTATTTATTGGGGTTAGATATTAGCCTCACTATTATTGGGATGAAATATATAGACAGTCACTATTTATTGGGGGATGTAAGATGATATAGACATCACTATTTATTGGGGGATGTAAGATGATATAGACAGTCACTATTTATTGGGGGAGGTAAGATGATATAGACATCACTATTTATTGGGATGTAAGATGAATAGACAGTCACTATTTATTGGGGGATGTAAGATGATATAGACAGTCACTATTATTGGGATTAAATGATATAGACAGTCACTATTTATTGGGGAGTAAGATGATATAGACAGTCACTATTATTGGGGAGTAAGATGATATAGACAGTCACTATTTATTGGGGGATGTAAAATGACATAGACAGTCACTATTTATTGGGGGATGTAAGATGATATAGACAGTCACTATTTATTGGGGGGATGTAAGATGATATAGACAGTCACTATTTATTGGGGGGATGTAAGATGATATAGACAGTCACTATTTATTGGGGGGATGTAAGATGACATAGACAGTCACTATTTATTGGGGGGATGTAAGATGATATAGACAGTCACTATTTATTGGGGGATGTAAGATGATATAGACAGCTCACTATTTATTGGGGGGATGTAAGATGATATAGACAGTCACTATTTATTGGGGGGAGGTAAGATGATATAGACATCACTATTTATTGGGGGGATGTAAGATGACTAGACATCACTATTTATTGGGGGATGTAAGATGATATAGACATCACTATTTATTGGGGGATGTAAGATGATATAGACAGTCACTATTTATTGGGGGGATGTAAGATGATATAGACACTCACTATTTATTGGGGGGATGTAAGATGACATAGACACTCACTATTTATTGGGGAGATGTAAGATGATATAGACAGTCACTATTTATTGGGGGGATGTAAGATGATATAGACAGTCACTATTTATTGGGGAGATGTAAGATGATATAGACACTCACTATTTATTGGGGGGATGTAAGATGATATAGACAGTCACTATTTATTGGGGGATGTAAGATGACATAGACAGTCACTATTTATTGGGGGGATGTAAGATGATATAGACAGTCACTATTTATTGGGGGATGTAAGATGATATAGACAGTCACTATTTATTGGGGGGATGTAAGATGATATAGACAATCACTATTTATTGGGGGATGTAAGATGATATAGACAGTTACTATTTATTGGGGGGAGGTAAGATGATATAGACAATCACTATTTATTGGGGGGATGTAAGATGATATAGACAGTCACTATTTATTGGGGGGATGTAAGATGATATAGACAGTCACTATTTATTGGGGGGGATGTAAGATGACAGACACTCACTATTTATTGGGCTGTGGGTGCTGTTTGGGCCTCTGTATCTGAAATGCCTTATTTGAGTCTTTTTTTCTTTCTCTCACAAAGCAGCAGTTCTGGCACGCTTTATGGCTGAGATTCTGGCTATCTTTATGACAGAATATACAGAGCACATTGGTCAGACATCCTATCTGATGCTGTGGGATTTAAAACTCTCAGGTCCGAGGCACAAGGAGGGAGGGGGCAGATTAGTCTATAAAGTGGCAAATTAAAGTGTTTTAGTCCATCTGTAAACCACAAAAACATGCTTGGAATAGTCCCATGTAACCATGATTAATTAGGAGCTGAAATCACAAGTAAAGTTGTTGTACTGTTAGCCAGTAAATATGTGACAGGGAAATAAAAAATAACAAAGTGGCTAACTAATATAATCACTGCTAGCTTCAAGAACATTTTAGTTCCTTTTGAAATAAGTTGAAATGAGAAAACTTATGAAAGCAAAAGAAACAACAGGAGGTCAGTTTCAATATATGACCTTATGAGTGTCTATAAATGAAGTAGAGATGTGTCAGTGTCCTTATCTCACAGAGTGCCCTTAGTGTTTTAGGTTTAATGTCAAGGAGGGTTTTCCATTTTCTTCCTGTGACAGGGGCTCAGGGAAACACTGACTTTCCCATTCTAGAAATAGTTGCAGCAAGTGGTGAGACCTTGCACTTCTATGTCATTTCATCAGCTGGGTCCCCACTATGTCCCTGTAGGAAAGGCTCCTAAACCTGTGAGCAATTCAGAACTAATGGCTCTGGGAATTTTAATATTTTCTGAGCTCTGTGTGAAGTTCAAACACTTGGCCCCTGTGGCAATGCAGCTCTACAGTCCCAAATTGCAGGCAGAATAAATAGTCAACCCTTCTCTCTGGCTCTCTTTAAAATCCAGTACAATTTCCAGTCTCCTCTCCCTAATATTACAATTACCCTACTGAAACGGGATGGTTGCCTGAATCAAACCTGGGCTTTTTCGTTTCTACTTTTCTTTCCTAAACGAAAGAATTCATATCTGCGTCTTTGATACATTCTCAGCAATAATGGCGTTCGATTTGCGACCTGCCGCAATTGCGATGGTGAATGTCAGGAATCAACCCGACCGCGCAGTCTTTCTTTAATTACTTGTTTTTTTATACGCTGTATTTTCATGGATTTGTAATTTTTTGCGGGTCTGATTTTAAAATTGATGTTTTAAGGAATTTTGTTCTGTATTTAGGCTAGAGTTTTCTTACCCTTTAACACTGTTGTTCCTGAGGAATTGTATGGAAGGGTTAAGAGGTTATATATATATATAGGTTGGTAAATAACACAGAGGAGTAAATAAAACATAGCTGTTTGGGGTCGCCTGAGACACAAAAGTACAAAGGAAATATTTTTCTCCCTTTTCTTGGGAATGTTTCCTGCCCAGCTCCATAAACTCCCACTGGATACGGAAATGGAATGGGAACTGCGATTAAAGGCAATTTCATTAACAGAATTTAGAGAAATCTGCAACTTCAGTTCAAATATTTTTAATGCAGTAAAAATCTAAATAGAGGGGTAGGTTGCCCTTTAAGGTTATTCAATAAAAGCAGAAGGGATCGAACCAAACAAAACGACTTGAGGCCAAGAATTACAGTATAAGAATTAAATCAGACTGGAATCTCAGTGGCTCTGCCTTTAGGGGGGTCTTTGTTCGTGAACTCTGGACCCTTCTATGCTCCCCCCCCCCACCATCCCTCTCAGAAATCAATGAAACATTTGTACAAAATCTGAATTCACAAATATTTCCCATTCCTCACATAAAAGTCACCAAACAAATAAAAAGACAATATTTTTTTTAAAAAATGTAACAATTGAACCAATAATTCACCCTGGAGGCAAAATAACCTTTTTTGGGCCTTTATATTTCACAGATCTCACTCTGATTAGGTTTAATGTATGTCATAAATATTATTTCACTTCTGCAAACCCATTTCCTTACAAACTTTAATACAAATAGGTTTCATTTACACAAGAAAAAATAAATATTTGCAGAAAATTGCATTTTTTTTTTTTTGATGGGGAAGTGTCTGTGTCTTTATTATTTTACAGCTTAAAAAACGAAGGATATATTTTAGACAATAGTCCTACAATATCCAATTTCGTTATAGTTTGTGCTAGAAATTTGATTTATTTGTTTGTTTTTTTTATAAAAAATAAATATATTACAGCTTAAAAAATGAAGAATATATTTTAGACAATAGTCCTACAATATCCAATTACGTTATAGTTTGTACTAGAAATTTGATTTATTTGTTTGTTTTTTTATAAAAAATAAATATATTAGAATGCTTGTATTAATTACTTTATTAATTATTGCATTTGTTTTGCATGTACTTTCTGTTGTTATTGTAGATTGATGTCATTGATGTAACTATCTATTTATAAAAGAATAAAAAAAAAAGGAAGGAGCTTTTTCCATAAGCAGCAAATTCAGAACCCAATCACTGTTATCCCTAGAATTCACCAAATATAATATAAATATATAAATATCAACCTGTAGTCATGTGAATTTGTGTTTATTTTCCCAATCCAAAATCATTTTTGAATTTTTTTATTTATGGGGGGATTTATCCTGATTTTGAGAGTTTATGGGCAGCTGAGAGGAACCTTATTAATCCCCCCTTACAAGCCCCCCAGACTGAGTCCCTCCCTGAGCAGAGAAAGAGATTCAGTGTTGGGGAAAAAAAACGAAACCAGAAAGATTTTTACATTAATCAGACTTCATGGAAATGTGAAATAAAAAAAGCTGAATTCGTTGATACAAATGTGTAGGTTTTTCTGAAAGAGAAGCCAAAATAGGGGACAAAAAAAATAAAATAAAAGATTTTTCGTTCCCAATTGTCCCAGTTTCGTTGGCAGCTGCACCGAGGGCTTCGTGTTTTATCATTTACACTCACGATCGACCGATCATTTCCAATTGTAAAGGCTCTTTGGATTGGCTTCTATCGATTAGTTACATAAACATAAATGAGGGTCGATCAAGTGGAGCTTTTATGGCTCCTCATAATTGCGCAGTTTATTCCGCCTGCTCCTCTGTTGTATTTTATTCCTTTAACCCTTTATTTCGTGTATATAAAGGACAATCCTCCAGTTCGTTTTAATAAATATATATCCAAACACAACACTCGTTTGATTTATCAGATCAAAAGTTTGACAGAAACCAAATAAAAATGAAATAGAATTAAGTTATTATAATTTTATTTAAAGAGAGGAGGTAACAGAAGACTAGAGGCCAGGGAATGGGAGTAGAGATTGGGACTGGATGGTACTGATCACACACACAGTCTATGGCAAGTAATAACGCAGGAGTCCACAGTAATTCATCTTATTAGGCCAGTGGGGTGATATATTCATTTACAATAATTCTCGGGCCAGTCTGGTGATTTACTCGCAGCCCTAGTAAATAAAGACTGTGTAAATATGCCTTGCACTTATTCAGGACAGGGAATGGGCAATAGATTGCGCAGGAATACAGAATAATGAGAGGATAATACATTTATATTCACCCAGGCCGCTGCCAATGAATCATACACAGATAAAGGCCAGGGACACTTTAATATATATATTAGTCACTAATCAACATAATAACTAATTGTGACTCTTGCATAAACTCTCATCCGACTGCTTCAAACTTACTGGAGATCTGCTGAGACTTGTGGCATATGATAGATAGATAGATAGATAGATAGATAGATAGATAGATAGATAGATAGATAGATAATTAAATAGATAGATAATTAGATAGAAAGATAGATAATTAGATAGATAGATAATTAGATAGATAATTAGATAGATAATTAGATAGAAAGATAGATAATTAGATAGATAGATGACAGATGGATTGATAAATAGATAGTGAGATAGATAGATGACAGATAGATAGATGATCGATAGAAAGATAGATGGATAGATAGATACTGTAGATAGATAGATAGATAATTAGATAGATAGATAGATAATTAGATAGATACATAATTAGATTGAAAGATAGATAGATAATTAGATAGATAGATATAGATAGATAGATAGATAATTAGATAGATAGATAGATAGATAATTAGATAGATAGATAGATAATTAGATAGATAGATGACAGATGGATTGATAAATAGATAGTGAGATAGATAGATGACAGATAGATAGATAGATAATAGATAGAAAGATAGACAGAGAGATAGATAGATAGATAGATAATAGATAGAAAGATAGACAGAGAGATAGATAGAGGGATAGATAGATAGATAGATAGATAGATAGATAGATAGATAGATAGATAGATAGATTAAATGATAGATAATAGAGGGATGGATATGTAGATAATTGTCAGATGAATATATAGGTGATTGATAGACTGATAGATTACAGATGTTGAGAGAGCTGATAGAAGTTGTTTGATACTTCAGATAATAGCTTGTAAGATGATTAATAATTGTTGGATTTTAAGATGGATTGCTATAGATTGTGGAGATGATAGATAGATAAGTTGTCAGGTAGACAAATGATCGCAACAAAAAGGGCATCTATTTTTCGGATAAATACAGATACATATAAAATATAAACTGAAGAAAGGGGTAGACATACAGATAAAAAGAGATATACTTGATCTATTTTTCATGTTTATGTAATGTTTGGACCAATATTTAAATTGTACTATATTTATATATTTATATACTAATGTATATAAACCAGTTTTCCCTTTGACACCATCCAATGAGACTCTCTGGCCCCTCCATCCTACAGTTTTACCACCTGTAATGCTCCCACCATACACCCTCTGTGTATTTCTATACCTTATAAATGTATAATATTTCAGTCATCTATATGTCTGTCTGTGAGTTATCAGCAGCTCTCTGTCCCTTCTCTATTATTATATGTCATCATTTACGCATCTGTTTTAAGGAGAAAACCCTAAATTGTCCATGTTTGTGTGTGTCTGATTTGTGAGGGGGACTCAGGCATATTTATATATAACTGTACATAGTGTGTTTATAAATAAATTCATATGATATATGTTACACTGTTCAGTTTAACACCCGCAAATACAAAATAATTTCCCCTGAAAATAAGGAGGTCCGGACCTTTATTATTATTATTATTATTAGGGATAATACAGGCCAGAAATTCTGCAGGTGACTTTAGTGATATTACGGAGCTGAATAAAGGGCCTGTCTTCTTATTCCTGTAATGATGGAATTGGAGGGAGATTATATTGTAGGTGCAAGTCAGGTGCAAAGTGGTTAAATTCAGGCAAATATATATGATGTGCTCCATGTTATACAGGAGCTGGGGGTAAGGATAAATACTCTATAAATGGAGTAATAATGGGGTCACAGAGCTCCCCTATAAAATGCTTGGTATTGAATATAATGTGTATAATATAAGTGAATATAATGTGCCCTATAAATATATATGGGACAGTGAATTGGCAGTATCTTAGGTTTTAGCTGTTGTTATATTGGCACTATGACTTGCTGTTTATTGGCAGTGACAGTGACAGTCGTGCAGTACAGAGTAGGAATAACTGGCACAGAGGAGTAGGAATAACTGGCACAGAGGAGTAGGAATAACTGGCACAGAGGAGTAGGAATAACTGGCACAGAGGAGTAGGAATAACTGCCACAGAGAACAGAGGCATTTGGCATAATATGTGACTGGGTATAAATAGTTACAGAATACAGAAAATGAGTTAGTTCAGGAGTGCAGGGTATAAATCGTTGTGCCCTGTGGGTTTGGTTTATATTATGGGACACTGGGTATAAGTTATTATAATATCAATATCTGCTGCTCTATAAACTGATTGCACTGGGGGGCAAATTGGGACCCCCCACTTGATACCAGCCCAGAGAAATAACAATTTAGGGCTCAGGGTCCGACTACAGAATATAAATAACTGGGAATAACCGCTGTGCGCTTCATATCTGCCAAAGGTTGCACTGTGGGTGCAAATAATTAAAGTGTCAGAGTGAGCGCTATCTGCCATTATATGGGGGTTCAGTTTAAATATTGAGCTGGAGTTTCAACTGCTTTGTCTCTATTAGATCCCCCCATCATTATAATCTCCATTTACCAAACTGGTCTCTCTCTGTAACTAAATATATAGTGAGTTACTATGAATATATATAATATATAGTGTATAGAATTGGCTGTATATATATATATATATATATATATATATATATATATATATATATATATATATGATATAATGTATAGAATTGGCTGTATATAGTATATATAATATATTAAATAATGTATAGAACATGCTGTATATCTAATATATATGATATAATGTATAGAATTGGCTGTATAATATATAATATAGTGTATAGAACAGGCTGTATATATAATATATATGATATAATGTATAGAATTGGTTGTGTATATAATATATATGATATAATGTATAGAATTGGCTGTATATATAATATATATGATATAATGTATAGAATTGGCTGTGTATGTAATATATATGATATAATGTATAGAATTGGCTGTTTATATAATATATATGATATAATGTATAGAATTGGTTGTGTATATAATATATATGATATAATGTATAGAATTGGCTGTATATATAAAATATGATATAATGTATAGAATTGGTTGTGTATATAATATAGTGTATAGAACAGGCTGTATATATAATATATATGATATAATGTATAGAATTGGCTGTGTATATAATATATATGATATAATGTATAGAATTGGCTGTATTTATAATATAGTGTATAGAACAGGCTGTATATATAATATAGTGAATAAAGTACCCCCTCTTGTAAAATATAAGGATATTATTAGTTACCGAGGAGTTTCATGACCATATAAAAGTACGAGGCCGAAGGCCGAGTTATACAGGTCATGGAACTCCGAGGTAACTTCTAATATCCTCATATTTTACAACTGGGGGTACTTTATTTATTATAATACACAAATTTTAGTGAGTCATGTGACAGAAATTACATCACTACTCACCGTTTATAACTGATGACATCACTACTCACCGTTTATAAGGATATAATTTACAGGATATTCATGGCTTTTGTGTATTATATATATGATATAATGTATAGAATTGGCTGTGTATATAATATATATGATATAATGTATAGAATTGCCTGTATATATAATATAGTGTATAGAACAGGCTGTATATATAATATAGTGTATAGAATTGGCAGCAGAGTTTTTGTATCTGATGTGCAAGAGGCAGAGTTCTGCTAAATTGCGCAGGGATTTGCGCTGAGCGCTAATTGCGGGTCCTTGAGACCAGCAGACTCCCATTTTTATACTGAGCTTGAATATTATAAGAGATTAAATTAGAAGCACAAAGAAATTCCCCTCGCTTTGCTAAATTAGTTTTGTAGAAACCAAGTGATGACATTAAAAATCATTTTTTTAGCAAAAAAAAAGAAATAAATAAAAACAGTAGAAGAGTGTGGGGCAAAAAAAACAAAAACTGAATGTATCCCTAGAAGTAGATATTTATAATTTATTGTGAATTTTACCTTTTTTACAAGATGTAGACAATGTGTTCCTTGTGACAAGTGATTGTATATTTTGTACTTTTCTGTTGGAGGCTTTAATACTTGAAATATTTGTGTGTGTGTAAATGTAGTTATAAAGGGTTCAGTGATGTTATTTGTTTTATTTTATTTCCATGGTTATTAAATTAGTGACTTTAATTATTTCTTCTTCTCTTTGCTTTGATTCAGAAATCTCTTCACATTCTGTATATATATATATATATATATATATATATATATTGTAATTTATGTTATTATTAATTACATAATATAATTTCCTTTTACAGGGTAATTTACATTGATACAAAAACAGAAATACACCAGCAAGGCTTATATTCTTATATTATAATTTATATTATTATTATTAATTAAATAATATCATTTCCTTGTACAGGGTAATTTATATTGATACAAAACAGAAATACACAAACAATTCTTATATAAAGAAGAACTAAATATAACTCTAGATTTATATATATATTATAAGTTATATTATTATTATTATTAATTAAATAATATCATTTCTATTTACAAGGTAATATTTTATTGATACAAAACAGAAATACACAAACAATTCTTATATAAAGAAGAAACTAAATACAACAACTCTAGATTTATATATATTATCATTTATATTATTATTATTAATTAAATAATATAATTTACAGGGTAATTCTTTATTGATACAAAACAGAAATACAGAAACAATTCTAATATAAAGAAGAAACTAAATACCACTCTAGATTTATCTATATATATTATAATTTATATTATTATTAATGAAATAATATAATTTCTATTTACAGGTTAATTTATATTGATACAAAAGTATAAATACACAAACAATTCTTATATAAAGAAGAAACCAAATACCACTCTAGATTTATCTATCTATATTATAATTTATATTATTATTATTAATTAAATAATATAATTTCCTTTTACAGGGTGATTTATATTGATACAAAACAGAAATACAGAAACAATTCTTATATAAAGAAGAAATTAATACAACTCTAGATTTATCTATATATATTATAATTTATATTATTATTATTTATTAAATAATATAATTTCTATTTACAGGGTAATTTTTTATTGATATAAAACAGAAATACACAAACAATTCTTATATAAAGAAGAAACTAAATATAACTCTAGATTTATCTATATATATTATAATTTATATTATCATTATTAATTAAATAATATCATTTCTATTTACAGGGTGATTTATATTGATACAAAATTACAAATACACAAGCAATTTTTCTATAAAGAAGAAACTAAATACAACTCTAGATTTATACACAGACACACACAATAGGATTTTATTATTACATATTCATTGGAAAATAACAGGATATATATATATATATATATTTTTATGCCCCTAGTTAAAGGAGAATTAAGAAAACAAAAGGAATTTGTATAGGAAGAGGCATCAGATGGGCAATTTGCATAATTCTTTGGCAAAACAAAGGAGGGGGAAATGGTGGACTTTAAAAACCAAAGAAGTGGGTCATAAAACAGAGAAAATTGAGTTTAGTGCCTGGGCCATAAAAGAATATATAACTGCTGTAAAAGTTTATAGGCAGAGGGTTTCCCCCCAGCTCTGGAGATTGGGATGTAAATACCTTTCATCAGTTCAAACAAAATATATGATGAGGGGGGGGGGGGAGAGAAAGGAAAGTGGGAAACCTCTGGCTCTTTTCTGTTATTTCAGAAGTCTTGGAAACTGCTCTTGTCTCTGTGTTCCTGTTCCTGGTGTCTGAGGCTTCAAGAATCCCAAGCCATAAACTTCTAAACAACAGAAATCTGGAAATGACTTTTCTTTATCAGTTTTCTCAGTCAGGAGCTGCCCCTGCCCCTCACACTGGCCATTCCCTCTCAGCTCCACAGCCCCTCAATAAAGGCTCAGTTCCCCTTTAATAAGCACATCTTGCAGCCACACACCTCCCCTGAAACTCATCAACTAATAAAATAATAAATAAATGCAATATTTCTGCAATACTTTTATCCCTAAACAGGTCGCTAGGTGGCGCCATTGCTTCATGTTTCCAAACAGAATCCACATGTTCCTTCATTATAAACTCTACAGAAATATTTTTACTTCTCTATCAGGTTGTTATGATGAGAAATGTAAAATGTTGCAAGGATTGACCCAGCCTATATATAAATCAGCTTGACGCTTTATTATCAGCCGCTCGGAGGAGTCTGACCAATCATTTGGCGGCGGCAGCAGCAAGTGACACGTGGGCAGCCCAAGTGCTGCCGAGTTGGAGCAAGTTGTGATGGGGAGAAGCTCGTGGATCGCTCAATGAATTTGCTGAAGGCGAGTGGGATGGACAATGGCCATTTCTGGGCCTCTCACTAATTACTTTGTGGAGTCAATAATCAGCCCCGAGACTGACGAGACTCCAGCAGCCAAATTCTCGGCACAATTCCCCAACCCTCGGGCCCCTGCCCAATCTGAACCCCTGGACTTTCCCTCCTGCAGTTTCAGCGCCTCCTGGAACCCCCTGAACCCCTCAGTCTATCAGCCCTATATCCAACAGCAGCAGCAGGGCGCCCCCAGTGCCGAGGGCAGGTACTTACGGGCTTGGCTGGAGAATGGACCGAGTGTCAAGTCTGAGCCGCTGCTGGGGCCCCCGGGGGACCTGGACAAACTGGGACCCCAACATTACACTGTGGCCTCGCCCGGCGGCGCTGCTGCAACACAAGATTCCAACCAAAGGGCCGACTTCCCGGACAATAAAGTGTGTGAAGCCAACGCCGGGGACAAAGACCGGACGCATCAAAGTAAGTTCTCATCTCAGCGACTGAGAGACAAAAGCCTAAGGGGGAAATAAAAGGGAAATTTACCTGCAGGGTGTGGATCTGCTCCTCCCCAGCACCAAACTCAACTGCCAGACATCCCCCCAATATTCACAAATGATCCCCAACATTTACACACCATTCAGACCCTCAAGTTAAATGATCCCCAAGATTTACACCCAATAGTCAGACCCTCAAGTTAAATGATCCCCAACATTTACACCCAATAGTCAGACCCTCAAGTTAAATGATCCCCAAGATTTACACCCAATAGTCAGACCCTCAAGTTAAATGATCCCCAACATTTACACCCAATAGTCAGACCCTCAAAGTAAATGATCCCCAACATTTACACCCAATAGTCAGACCCTCAAAGTAAATGATCCCCAACATTTACACCCAATAGTCAGACTCTCAAAGTAAATGATCCCCAACATTTACACCCAATAGTCAGACTCTCAAAGTAAATGATCCCCAAGATTTTCACCCAATAGTCAGACCCTCAAGGTAAATGATCCCCAATATTCATAAATGATCCCCAACATTTACACCCAATATTCATAATTAATCCCCAACATTTACACCCAATAGTCAGACCCTCAAGGTAAATGATCCCCAAGATGTACCCCTTTTCTAACCCCAATAATAAACTGAAACAAACTCACACTAGATCCAGTAAAACCCTCCCCAATATTCCCACATTTCAGCTGCATCACTGGGACCTTATTTCAACTTCTGCAGCAAAACTGAACCCCAATATTTCCCCACTTCATTCCCAGCAGCCCCACTATTTCTCTATATATTTATATCCAACTAGAGGGGCCCACACTCGTCCCCAGGTCTCACATTTATCACAATAACCCCGAATTATTCATCTGGGACAATCCTCGTGTCAACAGTAACTTTCCCAGCACAAAATATAGAAATCCTGGGAATATTTGTAGCAGGAACCTTCTCACAATCTAAATTCTCCTTCCAAATTGCCCATAAGACTTGGGATTTACAGCAAGTCTGCCCCCGCCGTTATATTTCACAGCTTTACACAATTATTACCCGAATTCCACAGACGATTTATTTATCTATTTATTTATTTATTTATTCAACCACTGGAGGAACAAAAATAATAATAAAAAAAAAAAACCCCGAAATGTAATATCCCCTAATAAAAGCGCATAATTCATAATATAAATGGCCCACAGCGATGCATCTGTCAGACAGAATAAAATCGTTTATAAACGTAAAATAATCGCCTCTTCTACTGTCAATTGCGTCGGGCGATTTGTTTGGCCGATTTTACAGCCCTTTATCTGATCGACACGGCGGAAAACGATTCATAATTCCTTTGTGTTCGTGTACTTTTTTTTATACATTTGCCACTTAATATTGAGCGATTTGCAGATGTAATGAGCGGTTTAGAAGCGTTTTACCTTGATAAATGAGGGGATTATGCACGCGAGTTAAACTGCACTTTAAAAACCATATTCCGCTAAACTGGGCACAGATCCAGAACAAACTCCACAATAAAAGCCTGCGATTTGCATCTTGTGGGTTTAATATCCCTGCAGGTCGCGCAAAAAACGCTGAAGAATTGGAGCGTGCGTCAATTTTTACGCAATGGTCCCACGAATAAAAACAGGCTGATTTTAGCCTATTTCTCCCAGGGAGAGTTAAGGTGCCCCCCCAATATGATATACTATTATTTCAGAATAATTGAATATTGTAACTGCTATAAGTTTATTATTATTATTAATACTAATAGAAATCAATAAATGCTACTTTACCAAAGCCACTGCTTTATTAAATATTAACTTTTTAATTTACTTTCATATTTCATCCCCAGCACAAATAAAAAGAGTAACAAGAGAGGGGGGGGTCCCAAAAACCCTTCAATTCCATCCCAGACACTGATCCAGGAATTATTATTATTAATAACATGTATTTATATAGCTATATATATATATATATAGTGTGTGTATATATTTAGAAGGAGTGATATAATAATAATAGTAATAATAATAATGTACCCAATGTGATAGGATGTAGATACATTTACATATCCATTATATATATTTGTGTATATATTTAGAGTGAATATCATGTATATTTTATTACATTCATTTGTAAATTCCTAATTCTTCCATTGGCCAATATTAAGTCGAATAATTCGTGTTTTGGAGAAAAAAACGCAAAGCTTATTCCTATTAGTGCACCAATCATACATTTCTACTAAATTCTTTTATTTGGTATGGAAATTGATTTCTCTTACTAATTCATATATATGTATATATATATATGTGTGTGTGTTTTCCTATATATATATATATATATATATACACTTTTATATATATAGATATGTAAGTGTATTTATATTCTATCACACCTACACTGGGTACATTATTATTATTATTATATCACTTACTCTGAATATATACACACTATATCTATATATATATCTATATATATATATATAACGGATATGTAAGTGTATTTATATTATTTACCTACACTGAGTAAATTATTATTATTATTACTACTATTATTATTATTATAATATCACTCATTCTGAATATATATACACTTTTATATATTTAGATATGTAAGTGTATTTATATGCTATCACACCTACACTTTGTGTACATTGTTATTATTATTATTATATCACTCACTCTGAATATATACACACTATATATATATATTTATATATATATATATAATGGATATGTAAGTGTATTTATATTATATACCTACACTGAGTAAATTATTATTATTATTACTACTATTATTATTATTATTATTATATCACTCATTCTGAATATATATACACTTTTATATATATAGATATGTAAGTGTATTTATATTCTATCACACCTACACTGGGTACATTATTATTATTATTATATCACTTACTCTGAATATGTACACACTATATATATATATATAGATATAGATATATATATATATATATAATGGATATGTAAGTGTATTTATATTTTATACCTACACTGGGTAAATTATTATTATTATTACTACTATTATTATTATAATATCACTCATTCTTAATATATATACACTTTTATATATATAGATATGTAAGTGTATTTATATTCTATAACACCTACACTGGGTACATTGTTATTATTATTATATCACTCACTCTGAATATATACACACTATACATAAATAAATATATATATATATATATATAAAACCAACGTTTCCAGGCATTAATTCATTTCTTTGTGTATTTCTCAGACAACCCCTCAGCCAATTGGTTACACGCTCGCTCCTCCAGAAAGAAGAGGTGCCCCTACTCCAAATACCAGACCCTGGAGCTGGAGAAGGAATTCCTGTTTAACATGTACCTGACCAGGGACAGGAGGCACGAGGTCGCCAGGCTGTTGAACCTGAGCGAGAGACAAGTCAAAATCTGGTTCCAGAACCGAAGGATGAAGATGAAGAAACTAAACAAAGATCAGAGCAAAGATTAACCCTCCCTGCTCCTTATTTATAGTTCCAGCTGAAGGTGAATAGGACTGGGCTACGATAAAGGGTTAATAACACTACCTGCAGCCTCTTATTTCCAGTCATGTATTTGTGTTGCCTTTGCAGTTTTAGGAAAGGACTTGCACAAACCTTCTTGCATGATCCCCTCCATCACACATATACCCACATGTCATCAATATCCCCAGAAATCGACTTCATCCCAACCTCATCTCCTTATTATTAATATTATTATTATTATTATTATTATTAAAGGGCCTTGAGACCAGCAGACTCCCATTTTTATACTGAGCTTGAATATTATAAGAGATTAAATTAGAAGCACAAAGAAATTCCCCTCGCTTTGCTAAATTAGTTTTGTAGAGACCAAGTGATGACATTAAAAATCATTTTTTTAGCAAAAAAAAAGAAATAAATAAAAACAGTAGAAGAGTGTGGGGCAAAAAAAAACTGAATGTATCCCTAGAAGTAGATATTTATAATTTATTGTGAATTTTACCTTTTTTACAAGATGTAGACAATGTGTTCCTTGTGACAAGTGATTGTATATTTTGTACTTTACTGTTGGAGGCTTTAATACTTGAAATATTTGTGTGTGTGTAAATGTAGTTATAAAGGGTTCAGTGATGTTATTTGTTTTATTTTATTTCCATGGTTATTAAATTAGTGACTTTAATTATTTCTTCTTCTCTTTGCTTTGATTCAGAAATCTCTTCACATTCTGTATATATATATATATATATTGTAATTTATGTTATTATTAATTACATAATATAATTTCCTTTTACAGGGTAATTTATAGTGATAAAAAAAAAAAGAAATACACAAGCAAGGCTTATATTCTTATATTATAATTTATATTATTATTATTCATTAAATAATATCATTTCCTTGTACAGGGTAATTTATATTGATACAAAACAGAAATACACAAACAATTCTTATATAAAGAAGAAACTAAATACAACTCTAGATTTATATATATTATAATTTATATTATTATTATTATTAATGAAATAATATAATTTCTATTTACAGGGTAATTTTTTATTGATACAAAACAGAAATACACAAACAATTCTTATATAAAGAAGAAACTAAATATAACTCTAGATTTATATATATTATAATTTATATTATTATTATTAAATAATATAATTTCTATTTACAGGGTAATTTTTTATTGATACAAAACAGAAATACACAAACAATTCTTATATAAAGAAGAAACTAAATACAACAACTCTCGATATATATATATATATAATCATTTATATTATTATTTAAATAATATAATTTACTTGGTAATTTTTATTGATACAAAACAGAAATACAGAAACAATTCTGATATAAAGAAGAAACTAAATACAACTCTAGATTTATCTATATATATTATAATTTATATTATTATTAGTGAAATAATATAATTTCTATTTACAGGTTAATTTATATTGATACAAAACAGAAATACACAAACAATTCTTATATAAAGAAGAAACCAAATACAACTCTAGATTTATCTATATACTGTATATTATAATTTATATTATTATTATTAATTAAATAATATAATTTCCTTTTACAGGGTGATTTATAGTGATACAAAACAGAAATACAGAAACAATTCTTATATAAAGAAGAAATTAATACAACTCTAGATTTATCTATATATATTATAATTTATACTATTATTATTAATTAAATAATATCATTTCTATTTACAGGGTAATTTTTTTATTGATATAAAACAGAAATACACAAACAATTCTTATATAAAGAAGAAACTAAATACAACTCTAGATTTATCTATCTATATTATAATTTATATTATTATTATTATTAATTAAATAATATCATTTCTATTTACAGGGTGATTTATATTGATACAAAATTAGAAATACACAAGCAATTTTTCTATAAAGAAGAAACGAAATACAACTCTAGATTTATACACACACACAATAGGATTTTATTATTACATATTCATTGGAAAATAACAGGATATATATATATATAATACACAAAAGCCATGAATATCCTGTAAATTATATCCTTATAAACGGTGAGTTCTGATGTCATCAGTTATAAACGGTGAGTTCTGATGTCATTTCTGTCACATGACTCACTGAAATTTGTGTATTATAATAAATAAAGTCCCCCCAGTTGCAAAATATGAGGATATTAGAAGTTACCTCGGAGTTCCATGACCTGTATAAAAACACTCGGCCTTCGGCCTCGAACTTTTATATGGTCATGAAACTCCTCGGTAACTTATAATATCCTTATATTTTACAAGAGGGGGTACTTTATTCACTATATATTTTTATGCCCCTAGTTAAAGGAGAATTAAGAAAACAAAAGGAATTGTATAGGAAGAGGCATCAGATGGGCAATTTGCATAATTCTTTGGCAAAACAAAGGAGGGGGAAATGGTGGACTTTAAAAACCAAAGAAGTGGGTCATAAAACAGAGAAAATTGCATTTAGTGCCTGGGCCATAAAAGAATATATAACTGCTGTAAAAGTTTATAGGCAGAGGGTTTCCCCCCAGCTCTGGAGATTGGGATGTAAATACCTTTCATCAGTTCAAACAAAATATATGATGAGGGGGGGGGGGGGGGGAGAGAAAGGAAAGTGGGAAACCTCTGGCTCTTTTCTGTTATTTCAGAAGCCTTGGAAACTGCTCTTGTCTCTGTGTTCCTGTTCCTGGTGTCTGAGGCTTCAAGAATCCCAAGCCATAAACTTCTAAACAACAGAAATCTGGAAATGACTTTTCTTTATCAGTTTTCTCAGTCAGGAGCTGCCCCTGCCCCTCACACTGGCCATTCCCTCTCAGCTCCACAGCCCCTCAATACAGGCTCAGTTCCCCTTTAATAAGCACATCTTGCAGCCACACACCTCCCCTGAAACTCATCAACTAATAAAATAATAAATAAATGCAATATTTCTGCAATACTTTTATCCCTAAACAGGTCGCTAGGTGGCGCCATTGCTTCATGTTTCCAAACAGAATCCACATGTTCCTTCATTATAAACTCTACAGAAATATTTTTACTTCTCTATCAGGTTGTTATGATGAGAAATGTAAAATGTTGCAAGGATTGACCCAGCCTATATATAAATCAGCTTGATATACTGTAAAACAATCAGTAAATGAGTAAAGAGGAGGAGAATGGAACCATTATAAAGACTCAACTTTCCTGCAGGTTTCACAATAAATCCCATAAAATATCTCTGTATTCATTATTATTGTCATGGAAAGAATCACAATGATACAGCAATGGGGTCAGGTTATAATCAAGCCAATATTCCAAATAGAAATATAGAGATACATTTAATGTTCAGAAGAAGAAAACAATGGTGCCATTAAATAAAAGAGATAAGAAGCCAGGGAATCAAAGCCTTTCTTTTCTCCATAGTTTTACCCTGGCAGGACTTATTCCTAATATCAGTAATAAATCATTAAATATCAGTAATAAATCATTGGATATCTGTAATAAATCATTGAATGTCAGTAATAAATCATTGGATATCAGTAATAAAAATTGGATATCTGTAATAAATCGTTGGATATCAGTAATACATCATTGGATATCAGTAATAAATCATTGGATATCAGTAATAAATCATTGGATATCAGGAATAAATCATATCAGTAATAAATCATATCAGTAATAAATCATTGGATATCTGTAATAAATCATATCAGTAATAAATCATATCAGTAATAAATCATTGGATATCTGTAATAAATCATATCAGTAATAAATCATTGGATATCAGGAATAAATCATTGGATATCTGTAATAAATCATTGGATATCAGGAATAAATCATTGGATATCAGTAATAAATCATTGGATATCAGGAATAAATCATTGGATATCTGTAATAAAGCATTGGATATCAGGAATAAATCATTGGATATCAGGAATAAATCATATCAGTAATAAATCATTGGATATCAGTAATAAATAATTGGATATCAGGAATAAATCATATCAGTAATAAATCATATCAGTAATAAATCATTGGATATCTGTAATAAATCATATCAGTAATAAATCATATCAGTAATAAATCATATCAGTAATAAATCATTGGATATCTGTAATAAATCATATCAGTAATAAATCATTGGATATCAGGAATAAATCATTGGATATCTGTAATAAATCATTGGATATCAGGAATAAATCATTGGATATCAGTAATAAATCATTGGATATCAGGAATAAATCATTGGATATCTGTAATAAAGCATTGGATATCAGGAATAAATAATTGGATATCTGTAATAAATCATTGGATATCAATAATAAATCATTGGATATCAGGAATAAATCATTGGATATCAGTAATAAATCATTGGATTCGATGCTCAGATAAGAATAAAATCTCAATTAAACCTATTGGGGCATCTTTACTACCTGAGAATAAACTCTCACCTCCTTCTTCCAAAATATTTTTTCAATGGATAAAAAAAAACGCTTTTAGAATTACAGAAAACATCCTGGAGTATTTGATTTTTAATATATTTGTAAATAGCCTCAGAATTTGTCATTTCAGTGCGTTTAAGACAGATTTCCAGGTAGACGCGTATTTACGCGAGGTGCTGAGTTTGGTGCATTTTAGGGACCTTTTATTGGACCTCTTGGGGTCAGAGAAGGTTTTATTCGTTGCTGCTCAACCTAGATATCACATTTAAGGTTTATAAATTACATTTTTCAAGATTTAAAATAAAGCATTGGAATGTTACTTAAAGAAGAAGGAAAGCTACAGAGGCAGTTTATTACTGATTAGCCACAATAGTACAAGCTATAACACTATATTTATTCTGTATAAAGCTTTACCATACCTGAGTAACCAGCTCTAGAAACTCTCTGTTTGTTTAGGATAGCAGCTGCCATATTAGCTTGGTGTGACATCACTTCCTGCCTGAGTCTCTCCCTGCTCACTCATAGCAGCAGGGAGGGAGAGAGAAACAAACTGAGCATGCTCAAGCCCTAGCCCTGGAGGTTTAAGCTGAAAACAGGAAGTCTGATACAGAAGCCCATGAGTACACAATAGAAGGAAAGAAATGTGATGTTTCTTTTGACAGAGGACTCAGAGCAGCATTACTTTGAGGGTTTACTGGTGTATTTATATAGATCTTTCTGATAAATCTTACTTACTTTTAACCTTTCCTTCTCCTTTAATAGACAATAAAAATATATAGATAAAAAGACTATGATAAATGTTAGCAAGAGCTTGCACTCAAATAAGAGGTTACTGTTCGCAAGAGCTTGCACTCAAATAAGAGGTTACTGTTCGCAATAGCTTGCACCCTATTAAGAGGTTAGTGTTCACAAGAGCTTGCATTCCATTAAGATATTACTGTTCACAAGAGCTTGCACTCTATGAAGAGGTTACTGTCTGCAAGAGCTTGCACTCTATGAAGAGGTTGGTGTTCACAAGAGCTTGCAGCCTATTAAGAGGTTAGTGTTCACAAGAGCTTGCATTCCATTAAGATATTACTGTTCACAAGAGCTTGCACTCTATTAAGAGGTTACTGTCTGCAAGAGCTTGCACTCTATGAAGAGGTTAGTGTTCACAAGAGCTTGCAGCCTATTAAGAGGTTAGTGTTCACAAGAGCTTGCATTCTATTAAGATATTAGTGTTCACAAGAGATTGCACTCTATTAAGAGGTTACTGTTTGCAAGAGCTTGCACTCTATAGCAGAAGCAGTTGCTCAGTTTGTTCATCTGTTTCTTTTCCGGATACTCAATCCTTCAGGGTGTGAAAGATAAAAACAAAAATTTACACCCCAAAAAAAAAGCGTTATTCTGAAAACAATAATTATTGTAATTCAGTATTGACACTCGCAGCCTCTTATAATAACGTGGAAGCTCCAATCGAAACGTTTATTTTATTGCAGCTCGTAAACTCCTAACAGCTTTTATATTCCGCGTATAAACAACATCAACATCGCGGCTTTATGGCGTTTTATCGCTCGCTAAACACTTTACGGCGTTTTTTTGGCGATTACAGGCGTCGCAGCAGCTAAACCTTTATCAATAACACTGGGGGGGGGATTGATCATTAAAATGTTAAATATGAAGGGCTCGTTTGTTTTAAAATATGTCCTCGCTCTGATTTCATAACTTGTAGTAAAATACCAATTACATTTATTATAGGGGACAGAACAGCAGCAATTAAATCGCCTTCTTTTACCGTTTCCTAAACCGACACTGACATTTAGGAAGAAAAAAATAAATGAAAAGAAACGCGAAAAACTTGGGAATTAACGACTGTCCCTGTCTTTCATTTTAATACTCCCCAATAAAATCAGTGTTTTTGGGGTGGAGCTTTAAGGTGGGTGATTTGTTGTAAAGAGAGAGAGAGATGTCATTAGTGGGGGTAATTAAGCTGTTAAACCTGTAGAGTGTCACTAACTCACCCCCCACTAACCCCCTCTTACCCCTCTCTTCTCCTGACCTTACCCCTCTCTTCTCCTCTCTCTTCTCCCTTCTCTTCTCCTGACCTTACCCCTCTCTTCTCATTGCTCCTCTATTCTCTCTCTTCTCCTGACCTTACCCCTCTCTTCTCATTGCTCCTCTCTTCTCTCTCTTCTCCCCTCTCTTCTCCTGACCTTACCTCTCTCTTCTCCTGACCTTACCTCTCTCTTCTCCCCTCTCTTCTCCTGTCTTCTCCACTCTCTTCTCCTGCCTCTTCTCTTGATCTTACCCCTCTCTTCTCCCCTCTCTGCTCCTGACCTTACCCCTCTCTTCTCCTTACCCCTCTTTTCTCATTACCCCTCTCTTCTCCCCTCCCCTCTTTTCTTCTTACCCCTCTCTTCTCATTACCCCTCTCTTCTCATTACCCCTCTCTTCTCCTCTCTCTTCTCATTACTCCTCTCTTACCCCTCTCTTCCCCTCTCTCTTCTCCCCTCTCCTCTCTCTTCTCATTACCCCTCTCTCTCTCTCATTACTCCTCTCTCTTCTCCTTACCCCTCTCTTCTCCCCTCTCTTCTCATTACTCCTCTCTTCTCATGTGTCTCTCTCATTACTCCTCTCTTCTCCTCTCTCTTCTCATTACTCCTCTCTTCTCCTTGCCCCTCTCTCCCAATCCTCTCCAGCAGCCCTAGTGCGACTCTCCAATAGGAACAGGCGTCGCTAATAGATGCAAATGTTCCTGAAAAGACCAGGCAAAATATGAAAGAAGTCATTTGCTGGGGAGTAAATCACAGAAAACTGTTTATGAACTGGCAAGTCCCCTTCTTGGAAATGTAAAGCGAGAAGTCTTTAAGTGGGTGCATCATTTTTTTTATTTATTTATTTTTTACTTTTTTTTTTTTTTTATAACAACAACCCAAAAAAAAAAGAAAGGAAAGAAGGGGGGGTGTAATATCATCCAAACGTAGACTTTTGATTGTCCCCCCTTTCTTCTCTACTTGTGGAAATCACAGGCTCTCCAGCCAGCTCCTTAAGCTTCTCTGGTGTTTGTAGGAAAAAAAACGAAATTAACATGAGCTCTTATTTCGTCAATTCTCTCTTCTCCAAGTACAAAACCGGCGACTCTTTGCGCCCCAATTACTATGATTGCGGCTTTACGCAGACAGACTTGGGAGGCAGAGCTACAGTGGTGTATGGAGCCAGTGCTGGGGGAACATTTCAGCACCCGGGGCAGATTCAGGATTTTTACCATGGAACACCTTCTCTTTCTTCTCCCACTTACCAGCAGAACCCCTGTGCTGTGACTTGTCACGGCGACCCCGGCAGCTTCTATGGATACGACCCCTTACAGAGGCAGAGCCTGTTCAGCAGCCAAGAGTCGGACTTAGTGCAATACAGTGAGTGCAAAGTGGCCTCGGCTGGGCTGGGGGAAGAGGCAGAGAGCTCAGAACAGAGTCCTTCTCCGACCCAGCTCTTCCCATGGATGAGACCACAAGGTGAGCCATAAAGTCCCTCCAGATACTTTTTACTGCTTTATGGGGGATCGTTGTGTTCTTGTCAATTGCTTTATAGTTTAATTGCCGGATGGATGTTTTGTTTTTTTATGGCTGGACACTTCCCAGGCTTTAACACCCTCAACAGCCCCCTTTGTAATTGTTCCTGGGCAGCTGGGCTTGACAGTTGGGTGGTGGGATCTCAAAGCGCCTGTTTTACCCCTCTCCACCCCATTGTCCCCCACCCATAGTTTCCTTTCCCTTGTTGCCCTTGTCTAATTCTTGAAGCCTCTTTTGGTTTCCAGCAGCCGCCGGACGCAGGAGGGGACGGCAGACCTACAGTCGCTACCAGACGCTGGAGCTGGAGAAAGAGTTTCTCTTCAACCCCTACTTGACCCGAAAGCGGAGGATTGAGGTGTCGCACGCCCTGGGACTGACTGAGAGACAGGTCAAAATCTGGTTCCAGAACCGGAGGATGAAATGGAAAAAGGAGAACAATAAAGACAAGTTCCCCAGCAGCAAATGTGAACAGGAGGAACTGGAGAAACAGAAAATGGAGAGGGCGCAAGAGACAGAGGAAGTCTTGGAAGGACAAAAAGGGGAAAAGAGCAATTAAAATCGCACCCAGGAGTAGTAGCGACTCTTTGCGATTTTTAGCGAACGGTCAGGAGGAGACACCGATATCTGCTGTGACCCCCCCCCCCATGCTGTCTGGTACAACAATAGCCAGTGCCCCCCCATCACAAGACAAGGCAGAAGCTGCTAAGCGGCTCCTCTGTTCAGAACAAAAAATGCAGTGACCTTAGTGTTTGTGTTTAACGCAATAGCTTTTTGTGGATCATAATCTGTGTGGGGGGGGGGTGTTGTTTGGTTTAGAAGTTTGTTGTGTGCACTTTGTGTGATTCCTGTGTTCCTTTCTGAAAATCCGCAAAACAAAAGACAAACCAACAACATGAAACTGCCTAATTGAGATGTAGACCTTCCCCTGACACACGGCTAGGATGCCCCCTCTCCTCATCATGGTCCCCAGCCATGGCCAGAGGAACCCTCTTTAGTTAGCATGCTCTCAGCCACCCCACTTGTGCTTATTATTAGGGCAACTGTAGACAGATTTCTGTGACCTGTGTACGTGGAATTCATTTTTATTGGGAGGGGGGGTGATTTGATTGTTCGATCCACTTTGTTCTGTTGTCTAAACATGGAAGCGACGGAAGAAGAAGCGCTAATAAAGTTTACAAGAGGGAATCTGTGGCACCGTGCGATTTTGTCTTGTATAAATGGGGTCCCTGGGCTCAGCCAGCAGGGGGACACTGGGGACAGTGAGGGATGAAAGGGAGCGCGAGACATTGGGAAACTCTGGAGAACAGTGAGAAGGGATCACTTGGAAACCATAAAAATGGGCATCACATTAAAAAAAAATAGAAGATTTCTGCATCTGTCAGATGCCGAAAAACTTAACAGGTAAACTCACTGTGTGTCCACTTGTAGTTTAGTTATGTGCAGAAAAATTGCAGTGGATGGGGTTGATGTGTCTGTGTGTATTCTGGGGGTTGTATTTGCTATCGCTTTTTATTCGTTACCCTTTGGTGTCAGGCAAGGCATGGAATAGGCATCACAATAGAAAAGGTGAGTTTACCTGTTCACAAGAGAGATGCAGAAAGCTTCTGAGTGTCTGCTTGCAGCTTAATCGCAAAAACAAAAATGGCAGTGGATGGGGTTAATGTGTGTGTGTTGTTGGTAACCCTTTGGTGTCAGGCAAGGCACGGAATGGGCACCTCAATAGAAAAAGAAGGTTTCTGTATCTCACTTGTGTTCTGTACAGAACAGGTAAACTCACTGAGGGTCTGCTTGCAGCTTCATTGCGTAAAGATGGCAGTGGATGGGGTTAATGTGTGTGTGTATTCTAAGGGGGGGGATTTGCTGTCGCTCTTTATTGGTAACCCGTTGGTGTCAGGCAAGGCATGGAATGGGCATCACAATAGATAAAGTGAGTTTACCCGTTCACAAGAGAGATGCAGGAACCTTCTGAGTGTCTACTTGCAGCATTATTGCGTAAAAATGGCAGTGGATGGGGTTAATGAGTGTGTGTATTCTAAGGGGGGTATTGGCTGTCGTTATTTAACCCTTTGGTGCCAGGCAAGGCTTGGAATGGGCATCTCAATAGAAAAAGAAGGTTTCTGCATTTCTCTTGTGTTCTGCACTGAACAGGTAAACTCACTGAGTGTCTACTTGCAGTTTAGTTCTGTGCAGGAAAATGTCAGTGGAGTGGCTTCATCTGTGTGTATTGTGGGTGGGGGTATTCGCTCACTGTCGCTTTTTATTTGTAATCCTTTGGTGTCAGGCAAGGCATGGAATGGGCATCACAATAGAAAAGGTGAGTTTATCTGTTTACAAGAGATGCAGGAACCTTCTGAGTGTCTGTTCGCAGCTTCATTGCGTAAAAATGGCAGTGGATGGGGTTGATGTGTGTGTGTATTCTGGGGGGGGATTTGCTTTCTCTCATTACTGGTGACCTTTGGGGTGTCAGAGGGGCTACATAGGCCATGACAGGGTTAAAATGTGCAGTGCTTATTGGAGGGTGAAGAGCTGAGTGTTGGGCAAGTTTGGGAGATAATGGAATTGTGCGCAGGGCTCGCTCTTTTCTCTTAATGGAATGTGCAGCTTAGCAAGAACATGTAATCAGCTAAGAGCTCCAATTCTCTCTCTCTCTCTATGTCTCTGTCTATTTCTGTCTATTTGTGTCTCTCTCTCATTCTCTCTGTGTGACCAAGAAGTAGAGCCAGGGCTGAGAGCGCAATTAATAGCGGTGCCAAACAGAGTGAAATCTTACAGGACTCAGACAGAAACGTTAGAGGCAAATCAATAGACAAATAAATGGGATTCAAGGGAGATTTCCCCCCCCCCCTCTCAGGCACAAATAGGATTTTATGTCAGTGCTTGGGTCTCATTTAAAGGAAAGCGAGAGATCAGCGCTCACTTATGGACTCAATTTCACCTGAAACTCGTACATCTTACATCCCATGAAATATTCATCATATTTTATAAATTCAGCTCCACAACCATTTTTTTTTCTTTCCACATTACAAGAGCTCGGCGGGGATTGGACGCCGGGAAATCACGTGTGGCGCAGTCACATGGTCGGGGAGGAAAAAGGGGGTCCTTTTTGGTGTAAATCTGGAGTCTAATTCTGTAATATATCACGGTACCTCGTAAAACCGACACTAAAAGGGCCCGGCCTACAAATCATTCGGCCGAATTATGAGTTCATTGTATTATGCCAATGCTTTATTCTCCAAATATCCGACTGCAACTTCTGTTTTCCCATCCGGAGTCTTTTCAGAGCAAACTTCATGCGCCTTTGCCTCCAGTCCCCAGCGCAGCGGCTACGGGAACAGCCCGGGCGGAACGTTCCCAGCGGGGTCGGCGGCGCATGGTTTATTCAGCAATGGGAGCAGCCTGCACCCCCAGAGCCCGGCCATGTACCCCTCCAGCTATGGGCTCGACGCTGCCTCCTTCAATATGCACTGCTCGCCCTTTGAGCAGAACCTCTCCTCCCTCATGTGCGACCCCACTAAGCAGAACTGCACCAAGGCTGAACAGAGGGACTCGGAGCTGCACAATGAGGCCAACTTGAGAATCTACCCCTGGATGAGGAGCGCAGGTAAGTCGGAGCTACAGCCAAGGGGAAGCGGGTTAAAGCTCGGCTCCTAGAAGTTAGTGCTCAGTGTCAAATGGGATTCGGCGTTAGAGCCACCGCTGGGCACTTTATCTATCAATTGCCAGGGACAGGGACGACTCCCGACATCAGGATGTGGGGGGTAATAACTCTCTTTGCTGAGATAACACTTGGCTCAGGGGAGGAAAAAATGGGCTTCCTTGGCATAAGCGCAGGACAAAGAGATCAGTTGGGCGCAGAACTGGTATTAGGGGTCGGACACACAGCCTTATTCTTATCTATTTATTTCTTCCCTGTCTCATTCCTGCCTCTCCCTCTGTTACCCAGGTGCTTATGTGCTATATAGCTGCGCCATTCACTTTATCTGCACCTTATATATAGATTTATTTATTAACTCCCCATTGTATTTCTCTCTCTCTCTCTCTCACTCTCTCTATATAAACTTCTCATTGTATTCTCTCTCTCTATATTTATTAACTCCCTATTGTATTTCTGTCTCTCTCTCTCTCTATATATATATTAACTTCTCATTGTATTCTCTCTCTCTGTCTCTCTCTATATATATATTAACTTTTCATTGTATTCTCTCTCTCTCACTATATACATATTTATTAACTTCCTATTGTATTTCTCTCTCTCTCTCTATTAACTTCCCATTGTATTTCTTGCTGTCTCTGTCTGTCTCCATCTCTCTCTCTATATATATACAGTATAATTGTATTTGTCTATATGGTCTAACAGTTCCCTATGTGTTGTGTATGATCCCTGAGTCCAGCTATAATCCCCCCATGCTCAGCAGAAAACACTGACATTACTCACATATAACGTTGCGTCTCTCACACACGGCGAATTTACGCCGATCCATTTGCCCATTTCCTCCATTTGTCGGTTTCCAAATGATCCTCGTGGGGATGTGTCTGGCTGTTCTTTTCCGCATTTAAGACTAAATGTGTATGTGAAAGAGAGAGAGAGAGAGAGAGAGAGAGAGAGAGAAATACAATGGGAAGTTAATTAATAAATATAGAGAGCGAGAGAGAGAGAGAGAGAGAGAATATGTGAGTGAGACAAAGAGAGAAAATGTGCGTATTTATCTGCGCTTGTTTTTTCGCAGCGACACATCAGTAGCAGGTGAAGATGAGTGTGACTGTGTGTGCGATATATTTTATATTTTACTTTAGAGAGAGACTATTTATTATATTTCATATTTATTATTATGCGAGAGAGAGAGAGAAATATAAATAGGTCCCCTCTAGTCTATTTGCTGATAAAGTGACGGACAGACCCAAAGTTATGGCGATTTCGGGATGCGATTTGTGTTGTCGGAGCTACAGCAGATATTTGTCTTATGATGAGTCTGTTCTAGGGGGGGGGCTGAGCTCATAAATTGTTTATCTTGTAGGACCTGAGCTCACTGGGTGGGCGCTATGGGGGGCACAGTTATATATAACCACCCGCTGTACTGCCCTGCGCTGACATTGCGCTCAGATTGCGCTGCTTGCGGCTTATGCTCAAGTTATTTCCCTGGAAACTCTTCCATTGTCAGGGCTGAGTTTTGTCCCGACTTTCTGCTCCTGTGGGGGCTAAATAAGATCTAGGAATTCCTCCCTTTGTTTATTCCTGCTATTGTGTAAATCCAGTAAATACAACATTCGTTTATATTTACTACTCTCCTATATAGAAATACACACAGATACAGGGCTGTATATACATATATATATATAGTACATACTTATATACCCACGCACATTAAGAACTCACATGGACACACTGCAAGAGAGAGGGAGTGCCTGATCCTCTGAGCTTGCAATCTAATTACTGACATTCTGTTTGGGGTCTGTACAATCAGATGTTTCACCAGCTCTAGAAACTGATATATTTTATTTGTAACAGGCCTGTGTTTTACACTCAATTGCCACAGAAAGTGACAGACAGGCTGACTGACCTCATTGCGCAGCCTGAATGCCTTTGGGTCGGTACCAGAAAACCCACAGATACAAATACAAGCTCTTCCTCCTCTTTACATTCATTCTCACCTATTTTTTTTATATATATATATATATATATATATATATATATATATATATATATATATATATATATATATATATGACACTTACTGACACTCTTTATTTTCTTGAGCAGCAGCCACTGACTTTATGGAACGGTGACTTGCCTTCAGAGCTTACAATTGAAATTGCATTTAGCTGCCTCCTGATCACACACTGAATGACTATTAATCCATAAAACAGCGTTTGCAGGTCATATAACCCTTGGGAAACTGGTCACTAGCAGCTATTTAATTGGTTGAGATGTATAAAATAGTAATATATTAATAGTAATATTCCTATACATATATATACATATATACTGTATATATTACTACACTATAGCAAACATTTTGACATTTAACTGTCTGTCACTTATTCCCAGTATGTTCCAGTTCAATAATGACTGGGCCATTTCTCCCCACTGGAGCCCTTTGATGTACAGATCCAATCAAATCCTGCAGATAATCCCACTGACAATGGCCCAGTCACTATTGAACTGGAACATACTGGGAATAAGTATTGACAGTTTCTCCCAACAATCCATCACTAGTGGGTCTCTTTGGGTTGTAGTCCTGCATGGCCCCGCCCCAGTTGTGACACCATCACTCTTTCCCCTCCTCTTCCAGTGATAAATACACCAGGCCACGCCCCTCTATTAATTATTTAAAAGTTCGATTGGTTGGATGTGAGTTGGGAGAGTGAGAATTGGGTCAGGTGCTGATCAGAAATCCATATATGATTATGATACATTTATTCCTATAAGTCTCTACCATTAATGATCAGTCTCTACCCCTAATGATCAGTCTCTACCCCTAATGATCAGTCTCTACCCCTAATGGAGCTGATGTTCTAAGGCCCTGTCTTATTTAAATATACAGTTGTCAGTAATAATCAGAAGCCAATTAACCTGAATGTGGAAGGAACCCCCAAAACACTGAGGAAACTCACTATAACAAAAGGATAAACTCATTGCAGAGAGTTCCCTGGCTGGAATGAAACCAATGAACAGGGTATGAGTAATATTGTATGTATTGTCTATATAAGTTTATTTATAGAGGGCTACTACTAGGATAATACAAGGATACACAGCGCTGTACAATGTTTACAAGGTATAAAAGTGCACACAGGGAGGACAAGCATTATAATAAGTATAAATATACAAAGTAGTAGGAGACAGATAGGAAGGAGGTCCCTGTCCTGTAGAGCTTACAATCTAAGTGTTGCACATCATTTCTGCAAACTGATTTAATTATTAAAACTTTGTTTGTTTTTTTTGGAAAATAATAATAATCAAGAAGACCCTGTGATGATGAAGGTTTCATCCAAACCATTGTAGCAGAGGCAGGAGGCAAATCAATTACCAGTCACACTTGAAGCCCTTGTACATTGAACTCCTCTTTGTCTGTAAAGCTGAGACACAGGCAGCACCCCCCGGGGAATGGAAAGGCTTCTTTATATAGAGACAGAAGGAAAAGACAAAAAAAAAATAATAATCCACGAGTGCTTTATAATATTTTTGAATAATATATAATATTTTTGAATACATTTGAATAAAAGGGACAGACAGAACAGATTTGTATCAAACCCTTTATTTTTGTTGGTTTATGTGGAACATGCAGTAGATGTGTGTGGCCCCTTTAATGCACTGATCCATTACTGACAATGCCACCAGTCAGCCCAGAGCTCCTGTAACTGGGGCCCTTGAGTTGGATTATGTGTGTGTGTAACATGATGACTCTGGGGGGCTCCATAGAACAAGGTCACATCAGTTGGACCAGGCCCAATCTAGTCCATTACAGACTCACTCTAGAACATTCTTCTCCATCCCAGAAATGTCCCACAGAACTATCCAGCCCAATGGCAACTGTAGCATGGATTCCACAGAACTAGTCCATTAGTAAGTGATATGTGGCTACTCCATTACACACTGGGACTAATCTGGTCTAATATACACTGTACATACACATATATATAAATATACAATACACTGTACACACACACACACACATATATATATATATAATACACAAAAGCCATGAATATCCTGTAAATGATATCCTTATAAACGGTGAGTTCTGATGTCATCAGTTATAAACGGTGAGTTCTGATGTCATCAGTTATAAACGGTGAGTTCTGATGTCATTTCTGTCACATGACTCATTGAAACTTGTGTATTATAATAAATAAAGTACCCCCAGTTGCAAAATATGAGGATATTAGAAGTAACCTCGGAGTTCCATGACCTGTATAAAAACACTCGGCCTTCGGCCTCGTACTTTTATATGGTCATGAAACTCCTCGGTAACTTATAATATCCTTATATTTTACAAGAGGGGGTACTTTATTCACTATATATATATACAATACACACAAACATACACATATATATATACAATACACAGATACATATGAAGTCTGAGCAGGAATGAAACCCTTCAGACTGAGTTGTTGCTGTTAATAAATCCTCCACCATCTGTGAATCTGGTTTCTCCTTCTGGTTCTGGAATTCTGGGAATGTCTGTGATTCTGCTGCTCCTCATTAGAAGCAAATGTCCCACAGCTCTACCTTCTCTACTACTGACTGTGCTACTACTACTGACTGTGTTACTACTACTGACTGTACTACTACTACTGACTGTGCTACTACTACTGACTGTGCTTCTACTACTGACTGTACTACTACTACTGACTGTGATACTACTACTGACTGTGCTACTACTACTGACTGTGCTACTACTACTGACTGTACTACTACTACTGACTGTGCTACTACTACTGACTGTGCTACTACTACTGACTGTACTACTACTACTGACTGTGCTACTACTACTGACTGTGCTTCTACTACTGACTGTACTACTACTACTGACTGTGCTACTACTACTGACTGTGCTACTACTACTGACTGTGCTACTACTACTGACTGTACTACTACTACTGACTGTGCTACTACTACTGACTGTGCTACTACTACTGACTGTGCTACTACTACTGACTGTACTACTACTACTGACTGTACTACTACTACTGACTGTGCTTCTACTACTGACTGTACTACTACTACTGACTGTGCTACTACTACTGATTGTGCCACATCTCCCACAATTGCTCCCACAACTTCTCACTGAGCCCCACAACTCATTCCTCCTTCATTGACAAACTTTCCACCACAACTGCACATTGTCTATTAATTAATTAATTAATTAAACATTCCTCAGAACTAAATTCTCTACTCATGTCCCAGAATCAACTACTTTATTCATAAATGAGCCCCCCCCAGCTGCCAACTGTGTTACTGACTGGGTCACATTTCCACCACTAACTGTCATTTTCTCCACAACCTTCCACTCCATTCCTGTCCAAACCTACTGACTGGGCCCCACATTATTATTATTATTATTCCACCTGCCCCCTCAACTTTCTGCCACTTTATCCCCAGGACCCCCATTACTTCCATCACCTACTGAACGACCTACTTGTCTGCAGAACTACAATATCTAAAGGCTGTGACATCACAGAGATCCTGTACCTGCTGTATTGTCTGAAAGAACAATTTACTCCATTGCTGAAAAGCAGCATAACATACAGCTGCAATAGCACACTCACTCAGTCACTCAGTAGCACACTCACTCTGTAGCACACTCACTCAGTAACACACTCACTCAGTCACTCAGTAGCACACTCACTCAGTAGCACACTCACTCAGTAGCACACTCACTCAGTCACTCAGTAGCACACTCACTCAGTAGCACACTCACTCAGTAGCACACTCACTCAGTCACTCAGTAGCACACTCACTCTGTAGCACACTCACTCAGTAACACACTCACTCAGTCACTCAGTAGCACACTCACTCAGTAGCACACTCACTCAGTAGCACACTCACTCAGTCACTCAGTAGCACACTCACTCAGTAGCACACTCACTCAGTCACTCAGTAGCACACTCACTCTGTAGCACACTCACTCAGTAACACACTAGCCTGTAACACCTACTCCATTGCTGAGGTGGCACATTTCCCACAAGACAATGAACTCATTAGTGACCAGAGTTTTAGGAACAAGTGTCTGACATTTCTACTGCCCCTCACACTTGTGTAACTGCCCCCCCTCACTGATCTACTGATGCCCCCCCCCTCCCCCAATCTGGTTTATTGTCCTTCTCCAACACTGTCCCCGGGTCCCCAGTCAGAACAGTGGGTTTCCCTTGAGCTTGAAATAATAATAATAATACTCTGTGGGGCGGCCATGGGCTCTATTGCCTGACTGTTTCTCTTGCAGGGTCGGACAGGAAGAGGGGTCGCCAGACCTACACAAGGTACCAGACCCTGGAGCTGGAGAAGGAGTTTCACTTTAATCGCTACCTGACCCGGCGGAGACGCATAGAAATCGCTCACACTCTGTGTCTGACCGAGAGACAAATCAAAATCTGGTTCCAGAACCGCAGGATGAAATGGAAAAAGGAAAACAAAGCGTCCAGCCCTTCCTCTAACAGCCAAGAAAAGCCGGAGACTGAGGAGGAGGAGGAGGAGGAGGAGGAATGAAGTGGCCCCAATGGACTAGTGAGCACGAGATGATCCACTGACCCATACTACCTACATCCCTTTTCTACTAGAGGGTTAGCTACCTACCTACCTACCCACCTAACTACCTACCTACCCACCTACTTACCTACCTACCTTCCCACCTAACTACCTACTTACCTAACTACCTACCTACTCACCCACCAACCTACCCACCTGTCCCCTCTGTACAACCACTTTCTATGTGGCATCTCATTTACCCAATTATTCCACAAGCGTCGCAGCATTTTCATTTGTTCTACCTTTTTTTTGAAGAATCCTTGTCCCTGAGAGATCGTGGTCTTTAAAAAAAATTCCTTGTGACTGTGTTTGACTAGTTCGTGCGATATAATCGGGAGACCAGTGTGTAGGATTGTGTTACCCCCCAATTCCTCTTTCACAATAGACTCAGTCCAGTAATTGGAGAAATCTCCTTTCCTCCTCTTCCCTATTGACAGATATATGTGTGTAATATTTTTTGTGCCATTTGAAAAATGTGATGTACAATTTAATTTTAATATAATTTAATCATAGACTCCTGTGCTTCTATTTCTTGATGAGTTGTTGTAATGTTTCCTTCAAATAAAATGTAAAAAATAAAAATAGTAGAAACGTGTGTGTCTTGTCGTTGCTCTTTTTTTGTGTTTATATATTATATTATATTATATTGTTATATATAGACATCTAACTGGGAAGATTCATGAAGATTATTGTTTGTATATAAAGGATATATATATGACAAAGTTAATAATTGGACAGACATGCAAATAAAAAGATATATATAGAGAGAGAGAGAGAGAGAGAGAGATGGGTGATATATATATATATAGAAGGGACTATACAGTTGCTCTCCATTCTGTCGCTATAAAGATTCCCTATAATATAAAATGTTTTGTTTTTTTACCCTACAATATAGTGTAGTCAACAGTGAGTAAAATGCGCACAGCATTCATTCCAAACCAAACTTTGGCACAAGAAACTGATTTCTACATTTAATCTGAAGCCCATCCAAAAACAATGTGTGATAAATAAATATATATATGGAATTAGATCGATGATACTGTACCAGTTTACAAACTCGGATGTACAGTAAATATGAAATCAATAAATACACATAAACGTGGTGTAAAATACATTATAATTTTTTTATTGGTCCTGCACAAAAACCTGATCTTCACACTGACATAATGTTTAGCAGATTACACAATTACGCAAAATGTTCTGTTTCTTTCCATAGTTACCTGTTTGCTAGTCTTGTGGGTTTATTTTCAGAGATACACAATGAATAGGGGTTAAAGTTCATTGCTGGCACAGTATTTTCTATAAAATGGACACAGTATATAACAGCAGTGTCACTATAAATTGCAACTGGCTGTCCTGTATAACATTAAACACAACAGAGAGTGGGGGACAAGCAAAGGTCAGTAGTGTTTTTATGATCAGCAGAATGTACAGGGGCCTGGATACACACTGAGGGGTATTTGAAATAATTGCATATATACACAAACACACACACACACCAGGCTGACCAATCCTCCCATATTCACACACAGTCACGCACAGACTCACATTTGTGCACATTCATAGGCCAAAGCGCACAGGAAATAGGAAAGGTTTTTACGCACAAAAAAACGCACTCAGCTTTGCGCACAAGAAAACGCACAGAAGCAACGCGTGGATTTTGTATTTGCACCCCCATTGCATTAGTAAAGGGGGAGCAGGGGCAACCTGTGCCATTACCCGTGGGGATTGTGTATCCAGCCTCAGTCAGTCAGGTATGTACAAGTTCTTTCATTCAATGTGGATTTGTTGTTAGTGGTGTGACCTTTGGAGTGATGACTTGGGGGACACAAACACCCCAGAGCACAATGAGGACTGGGTGTCTTTTTGGGGGTTGGGTTTTTCCCTGTTGGGGTGTGAGAGGCTGTGAGAGTGTTGCAGCAGGTGAGGTGCCAGTGTGGGGGAGCGGTTGGCACCTGCTGGGGGGGGTCTAGCAAGTGTTGGCACAAAGAGGCTCTACTTATGTTATGTGGGGAGAATGAGCTCGATCCCTCCCTTTCAGAGCAAAAAGATGGCGGCGGAGGAAAGGCTGCACTTAAAGCAGTCATGAAGAAATGCAATAAATTCCTTGTTGTTTTATGAAAATTTACAACTTTGTGTTAGAAGTTTATGAGTGGCTGGGTCCTGGGATTGGCCAGGGCCGGTCATGTGGACTTGTAGCCGTGAACATGAACTTTTCTCATTTCCCATGTGGCTACAATGCAGCAGTCTTTCGGCCACCGCACCTTGACTTGGATCAGTCGCTCCTCCAGGGCTCCGCGCTCTGCTCCCCGCTCTAGTGTGCGCGCCTGCGGCTCAGGGATGCGCCAATGCGGAGGAATGGGAGAGACCAGGGCAGGCTGGGAGTTGCTGCTGCTTCTCTCCTACACCGACTCCGACAGTCGCATCCTTCCACTATTCCAGGGCACCGCTCCAGCAGCAGCACAGCTGGGAAGCACCGCACTTGGTTCTGCCTGCAAAGGTAAGACTGGCCCCAATCTCTGTCTGTCTGTCTGTCTGTCTGTCTGTCTGTCTGTGCCCTCTCTCTCACCAGAACAGTCTCCTCCTGGTCACCACACACAGGCACCTATACTTGCTACAGGGACACACAGACCCTCATTACATAGACAGACAGATATAGATGGATAGAATGATTGAAAAATTAGATAGAGAGATAAATAGGAAATGGCTATGTAATATATATATATATATATATATATATTATGTGTCTATGTCTATATATATATATATTGAAACATACATGAGACCCAGATATATGTAACACACACACACAGAGGAGACAGTTACCTTTGGATAAAACACTTTTAAAGCAAAGTCACCTTCACCGGTTTTTCCAAATTTATTTAATTGCAGATAAAGTGTCAGTTTCTTTCCCTCATTTGCTTGCCAGGGAAAGTCTGTCTATTTCTCACGTTGCATTTGTCACCGACGTGAGCTGAATTACTAAACAGTTGCGCAGTTTTCCTGCCTGAAGAACCCAAATTCTCTGCTCCAACTGTGGCTCTGCCTGGAGACTGGAGAGGAATAAATTCCACTAACATTTTCATTTCTGTATTTATATTGGATTAATTTATATGACATTATACTATATACACAGACAGGGGGATTTTATTGCATATACACTGTATATATATATACTCAGACAAATAAATATTCATGCAAATATATAAATACACAATGATACAGTTTCACATTAACATGTTACTATATCATTTATAAAAAGATCTAATCTACAATGTTATATTAAAACACATATATTATACAATATAATTATATCATATTATTAATATATATCTTATTGTATATATATATATATATATACTATAGAATAATAATGATTCTAAAGATTAAATTATGTCATTAAATATTATCCCTATACAATATAGATTATCATCCGCCAAATATCGATTGTGCACATTGTTATAGAACTACATTATAGAAACCGTCTATCACAATACATTAACAAAATAGAACATGTAATTATTGCATGATAAATAAGAACACACAGATTTTATTTACACATACAAAACAAAGATTTACACCAACAAGTGAGTTTTAATATATTTGTCACTGCTTTAATGAGGATTTGGATTTTTTTTTTAACCTCCATTTAGTTTAATTTATGACAATATTTTGCAATACTATTTCCTGTTTGTTACATTATTATTATTATTATTGTTATTATTATTATTATTATTATTATGTTATATATTTGCCTTCCTGCATGCGTAATGCGTCATTTACCAAATGCAACCGCTTTGGGGAAACATTTCCCTTCAAACCTTGGAAATATTTGGAGTATGAGGTGTATCCTGTAGAAATAATATTAAGGCTGTTAAAATTATATAATTGCCGCATTTTCCTCCTGTTTTTGTTTACTAAAATAAGGCCAGTCTGTGTGTACAAAGAATTAATTGCAAAAGTTGTAGCCTTTTAATTTCAAAAGGAAAATGGAATATAAAGGTTTTTTGCTCACTTGGATGTTGAAAATACGTTGTCTGCTGCCACCTGCTGTCAGAAAGTGTCAGTTTACGCAAATGGCATTTACGATCTGGGCAGGATTTGAATACACTGGGCAAGGGTTTATATAGAACAAATGAGGCCTAGTTTTTGTTTTCCACTGTAACAATTGTCTGATATACTGTTTTTTATACATATGTGCAAAGGATATATTCTGCTGTGTTATTATCATATGCTGAAAAATATATATATATGTGATTTTAGCTTTGTGAGCCTTTTCCAAAGGCGTTGAACCTATACATTTTAATTATTTTTCTCTTTATTTTTGTGTTTTGTACCTATGCATTTTATTTATTTTATTTTTCACTTTATTTATTGTGTTTTGTTCCTCTACATTTTATTTATTTTATTTTTATGTATTGTGTTTTGTACCTATACATTTTATTTTTATGTATTGTGTTTTCTACCTCTACATTTTATTTATTTTATTTTTATTTATTGTGTTTTGTACCTCTACATTTTATTTATTTTATTTTTATGTATTGTGTTTTCTACCTCTACATTTTATTTATTTTATTTTTCACTTTATTTAATGTGTTTTGTACCTCTACATTTTATTTATTTTATTTTTATGTATTGTGTTTTCTACCTCTACATTTTATTTATTTTATTTTTCACTTCATTTATTGTGTTTTCTACCTATCTATACATTTTATTTATTTTGGGTTTTTTTTCTCTTTATCTATTGTGTTTTGTACCTATACATTTTAATTTAAGCAATCAACAGCTAATACCCTAATGTGTTTATTAGTAATTGCTGTATTTACATGAGCATTATTTTAATTATATTTTGAAAATGCATAAAACATATATTCAGGGGGTTATTCACTAAAATCCGAATTTTTTTCATATTTGATTTAAAAAAAGAAGAAGAAAATAGGGTTATTCATGAATATATAACCCAGTTAGTGGTTTCCAGTGCAGGTTACAATATAAACTAAATTACTAGTAGGAAGAAAAAACTCATGGCAATATCATTTGTACAGTTGGAATATTTGGTGTGAAATTAAAGGGATAAAATGTTTGGGACACAGCTGGGATTTTTATCAAATAATCTGGTGCAAATAGAAGTGTAAAAGCAGCCTGGTTCCATTAATGTAAAAGGCGTAATTACGCGCAAGCGTAAAATGGAATTGTTTGTTTTATGGAGAGGTTAAATGCAGTTAAATTGGATACAGGGCCTGTTTGGGATATTCCTTGTGCTGTAAAATGACAAAAGCTCGTTTATGGCAGCAATAAGGTGTTATGGCCAGACACCCTGCTGTGAACTGACTTCATTTAGTGCCAGAGAATCTGGACAGACCTGGGAATTTGGGAAAACTCGCAGGAAATGCTTTGATTTCCTTCTTTTCTCCAGCAGAAAACGTGCTTTGTATTTTTTTTTTTTTTTGTGGCTATTTATAATGCTTCCAACGAATATACTGGGGAGGATTAATAAATATTTTAAGACAGTAGAAATCAAGCTTCAATAAAACAGTTCTTTAATAATGGGGGAAAAAAATGTTCATTTAAATTGGGGCAATGTATCCATCATATATCTGAAAATAAACAAGGGGTAAAATGGAAATACTGTAAATGAGAGGAAATCAGAAGCATTTATTTATCCAGGCTCAGGATCAGTTTATAATAAAAACCATTGGCAAAGAAAATAAACTTTCTCCTTTATTATTCGGATTCTTGAATTCTCTGTGTAATCCAAGGGGGAAGCTGAAAGCTTTGTACAGACAAATTGATGCCAAAGTCACAATTACTCACTGAATTCCATCTTTTTACACTTTCTGCACCAGTTTTGCTGCGTTTCAGGCGGATTATTTAGTTACAGGCATGGGGATTGGGGAGGGAGCTTTATGGAGAATAATCTGGAAAGCAGATGAGATTCTTGCAGTTTTTTTCTACTATTTTCTACAGTCCGCAGAGGTTTTTCTTCTACGAAAATGTGGGATTCGATCTGCCTCCCCCCTGTAAGAAAAAGTAGAAGAAACATGGAATTATTATTATTATTTTTTATGTATAGTTACAACAATAACATCAATTTATAATAAAAACAGAAACATGGAATTATTATTTTTATGAATAGTTACAACAATAACATAAATTTATAATAAAAACAGAAACATGGAATTAAAGAATTGTGATGTTAAAATAGAAATTCATATTTTTCATAAAATGTAGATATTGGTAAATTCGTGTGTGGGAACATTAGCAGTTGCTTTTACAATAGGGTTTTTGTTGTACATGTGGATTTCTTTATAGGGCTGCAATTAAGAACCATTAATTAATGAATGGAGATCCCTAAATAGATCCTAAAAAACAACAAATGTAGATCGTTTGTGTGTTTGTCTTTGGCCTGTTTACAAATAATAAATAAAAGGCTGCATCTCCAGATTAAAGGCAAATCAAAAAAATCATTATTCGGCCCTTGAACTAAAACTGCCGGCTTTTGAGTGCAAAGTGTCAGTTGTAGGGGATCAGGCGGATTGTGAGAAGGGGGGGGGTGGATTTGACTCTCACGGAATCCAATATTAGGGAATGAATTGTAGAAGGGCTGAAGGAGAGAGGGAATGTGTATTTGTCAGAGGGAAGTCGTTTGCGTCTGTGCGATTTGCGATTTATTCTGTTTTTAATAAGAATTCTGAAAGTGACACTGTTGGAAAATGAACACTGAACATTTATGATTTATTTATAATATAATATATAAATGTAATATAATATAATATATAAATGTAATATAATGTAATATAATATAATTTAATGTTATGTAATATAATATAATATATAAATGTAATGTAATGTAATATAATGTAATATAATATAATAAATAAATGTAATGTAATATAATGTAATATATAAATGTAATGTAATGTAATATATAAATGTATTATAATATATAAATGCAATATAATATCATATATAAATGTAATATAATATATACATGTAATGTAATATAATGTAATATATAAATGTAATATAATATGATATATAAATGTAATATAATGTAATATAATATAATTTAATGTTATGTAATATAATATAATATATAAATGTAATGTAATGTAATGTAATATAATGTAATATAATATAATAAATAAATGTAATGTAATATAATGTAATATAATATAATAAATAAATGTAATGTAATATAATATAATATATAAATGTAATGTAATGTAATATATAAATGTATTATAATATATAAATGCAATATAATATGATATATAAATGTAATATAATATATACATGTAATGTAATATAATGTAATATATAAATGTAATATAATATGATATATAAATGTAATGTAATATAACATAATATATAAATGCAATACAATATATAAATGTAATCTAATATAATGTGATATAATGTAATATAATATAATGTGATATAATATAATCTAATATAATGTGATATAATATATAAATGTAAGTAAATAGTGAAAGGTGTAAATAAATGGAGTGGATGGTTCGGGGGGGGGGGGCTGTTGTAGTGTTGGATTTGGGAGAGAAGCTGCTGCTTTGCTCAGAGGGTCCCTGGGGCAATGGAAGAGGCAGTTGGGGGTAATTGTAGAATTATGTCAGGCAGTCGCTATTGGTCAGTGGGATCAGACGCTCCTCGTGTCCCTCTCTGGCACCAGCCCATCCCCCTGCTGCTAAAAGCCAATGTCAGATAAAGAAGTAAAAGCTCAGCAGTCGGATATAAAAGACGACAAATCATAAAGCACCGCCGCTGCCTCCTCCAATGACTTCTTCGTATTTTGTCAACTCCACATTCCCGGTAAGTGCGGCCGCCGGGCAGGAGCCTTTCCTGGGACACGTCCCGTTATATCATCCCTCGGGCTATGCGGATCCTCTGAGACATTATTGTGCCGGTTACGGGGTCACTGGGCTCCAGGACAAGAGCTTCGCGCCCGGCCCTTATGTCCAACAGGCGAGTGGAAGTTACAGTCGGAGTGCGACGTGCGATTATGTCGCAGCGGGATTTGATAGGGACAAGGAGGAGCAGTCGCAGTACAACCAGGAGCAGCGCAGAGGCGACAAAGTGATGTGTGAGGAGCCACACGAGGCAAAGTGCGACACTCACCTCTATCCCTGGATGCAAAGGATCAACTCGTGCAACAGTAAGTTTGTCGCTGCGACTTCTCCTCCACCTCATCCCACTGGTCATTCTCCAACTCTGTCTCTCTGTCTGTCTCTGTCTGTCCTTGTCCCCCTCTTTCCTAATGTTACACTTTTCTCTCCCTGTCTCAACCACAGAAACATCACACTGCGACACACACACATATATATATATATATATTATTATTATACACACACGCATATATATATATATATATATTATTATTATACACACACGCATATATATATATATATATATATATATATATATATATATAATACACAAAAGCCATGAATATCCTGTAAATTATATCCTTATAAACAGTGAGTTCTGATGTCATCAGTTATAAACGGTGAGTTCTGATGTCATTTCTGTCACATGACTCACTGAAACTTGTGTATTATAATAAATAAAGTACCCCCAGTTGTAAAATATGAGGATATTAGAAGTTACCTCGGAGTTCCATGACCTGTATAAAAACACTCGGCCTTCGGCCTCGTACTTTTATATGGTCATGAAACTCCTCGGTAACTTATAATATCCTTATATTTTACAAGAGGGGCTACTTTATTCACTATATATATCATAACACACACATATACATATATATTATATACACACACAGATAACTCCTATAATAAGATGATATAAGACACACAGATCACTGGTGTTCAGGACTTGTGACGATCAATATATTTCATTAGAGTTTAAATACTGAGATTTGTTCTTGTCACAGTAGGGAAGGGTTAATAATGAACCCACGGCTCTGACCTGCCTGATGGGTAATTCTGGCCTCTACAGGACCCCGTACCCACAAATCTGAAAGCATTAGGTTCCTCTGCAATATAAACTCACAGATATCTCTCTATATATTTATTTATGTATCTCTATCTGTTTATCTATCATCTATATATCTCATCATCATCATCATCATTATCATCATCTATTTATCTCTCTCTTTCTCTATCTATCTATCTATCTATCTATCTATCTATC